>NC_056508.1:47053255-47065589 GCF_014905685.2 Nematolebias whitei | reverse complement strand
TTGGATGGATGGATGGATGGATGGATGGATGGATGGATGGATGGATGGATGGATGGATGGATGGATGGATGGATGGATGGATGGATGGATGGATGGATGGATGGATGGATGGATGGATGGATGGATGGATGGATGGATGGATGGATGGATGGATGGATGGATGGATGGATGGCTGGTAGATGGATGGACGGATGGCTGGACGGACGGACGGACGGACGGTGTCTTCCTTCATTTATCTCGGATCTCCAGAGGATTTATTTGATCTGTAAACTTCGTTTCTTGTCTTGCAGGAATATTTCAGAGGAAGATCGTTGAGGATCAGAAGAAAAGGGACAAGCTGAGGAAACATTAACTAACAGAGAGGGACTCTGGGAGTACAAATATATATAAATATCTATAAATATATATTTTAACGGTACATCAGAAAAAATGTGAATACAGTCCGTTGCACTGCAGGTTTTTATTTTGCTGGCCTGGTTTTAACAAGGAAAGTGTCCATCACTGTACGACTGCTGCTACTCACGGTGTCAGACACTGGCTGCACGAGAGGCTGGTGGTCCCGGACCGGTTCTTCAGGTCCGCACGCCTTCAGGGCTTCTGTTGACGTTTCTCTCCATTTCTTTCCTTTTTCTTAAAGTTATTTGCACTCTTCGACCAACGAGGCGACGAACTCCTGGATCACGTTTAAAAACTCGCCTCTGCTGAGTTTTCGTTCTAAGACGTGTATAAAATCTAAACGGCCTCACAACGCTGAAGTTAAATACTTACCGTAGACGTTTTTCTGTAAATCTGGTTATTAAATGGCAACAAAAACTAGAAACAGATTGAGGCTCCTCGTACGCAGGCTCCCTCTGGTGACTGGAAAAATACAGTTTAAGATCATTCTTTATTTCATTGTTCCTGCAGAACCCTTGCGTCGGCTTCTTTACCTGCTGGACTGTGTGGCCCCGGACATTTCAGGTCTATTTGTCTTGTTTTGTATTTTTGTGATGTTGCATTAAAGGTACTCTATGCAAACTAGAAAACGTAAAAGGTTCGCCTTTTTTTTAATGATGCCGTTTGAGAGTTTACTCCAGTAGTTTTCTAGATTTGTTTGCATGAAGTTATGAAATGCGGGTACGCACCTAATGTAAACAAGCACCGGACTGATCAGCATCAGGCCGGCTTCGCTCTGTACAAACATGTTGGAATGAGGCGAGCACAGAGAAGGTGTTGAAATAAAACAAAGAGGCTAACTTTAATATTTTGTCTGCTTCAGTGCCTCTTTCCTGTGGGGTTCCGCACGGCTCGATTCTTGGACCCCTTCTGTTTTCACTCTATCTGCTCCGTTTGGGGTCTATCCTGATGAAACATGGTCTTTCATTTCATTGTTATGCTGATGATTGTCAAATGTATCTGCCCTTAAAACCCAACAGTTCATGCACAATCCACCCTCTGGTAAAATGTCTTGATGACATCAAGGCATGGATGGCTTCAAATGTTTTAAGTTTCAACGATCAGAAAACTGAGGTCGTTGAGTTTATCCCCAGCTCTACTGCCGTCTGTTCCTGTAAACCTTGACTCTTCATATCTTAAGGTGTCTGTCACAAACCTCTGGATGGTTTTAGACTCTGACTTTAAGTTGAATAAACAGATTAACTGTGTTCTGCAGAAAAGCTTCTTCCAGTTAAGGCAGATATCTAAACTGAAGTCGGTGCTGACCAGATCTGACCTTCATAAAATAGTCCATGCCTTCGTTACAACCCGGCTGGACGACTCTAACGTGCTTGATGTTGGGGGCAGTCAGGTCTCCCTTCACGTCTCCAGCTCGTCCAAAACGCTGCAGCTCGGTTCTTAACAGGAACGTGTAGGTTTGATCATATCTCACCAGTTCTGTCCTCCCTTCACTGGCTCCCTGTACGTGTCAGAACAGATTTTAAATTCTCCTGTTGACCTTCAAGTGCCTAAATGTCCTTGCACCTTCATACCTCTGAGCTACTTCAACCACATGCTCCTTCTCCGGCGCTGAGATCATCTGATCAGCTGATTTTGGTTGAAGCTCAGAGAAGATCAGGTTTTTTCAGTCGTGGCCCTAAACTGGAACAATCTGGCCCCCCCCCCCCACATTAGACAGGACACTTCACTTCCTGTTTTTAAATCTGATAAAAACACCTGAGGTTTAACACAGTGTGATTTGATTTAATATTTTATTGTTTTGTGTTTTTTTGTTTGATGATGTTAATTGTATTTTTTTATTATTTTTATTTAATTACTGCCATTTGTTTGATTGTTAAGCACTTTGGTACCAGCTGCTGTTTTTAAATGGGCTTTATAGATGAAGTTAACTCGACGCTCTGCCCGAAAGACGGAGCTCAGCGTAAAGCTTCATCTGTCACCAAGTTCATCCTGCATTATCTTTTCATCTTATTTTACTCGACCAGTCTGAGTGTAAATGTGCCGATACATCAGAACTGTTGGACGTCTCCATCACTGACTTTGTTTCCAAATAGTCGCTGCCGTTTTAATAAGAACCATCGCTTTGGGACGTTCTGTGGATTATTTGTTTTGGATCAGTTCTCATGAAGTGGCAGTCCGTTGCGTATCCTTTCCGGGTCACGGGGGGTTGTTGGTGTTTGCCTCCAGCCGTCACTGTGAGGGAGGTGGAGGACGTCCTGGACAGGTCTTCAGTCCATCGCAGGGTTCGAAGACAACCATTCACACCATCACTCAGACCCAGGAACACCTAACGGATGGTTTCGGTCGCAGGGAGGAAACCTGCAGGGAGATCATGTAAACTGCACACACAAAGGTCAGGAGTCAAACCTGTGACCTCACTGAGAAGTGACAGGTCTACCAGCTGCACCACCGTGATGCCTAGGACTGCAATGATTACCTTAAAGGATGAAAAACTGGTTTTCAGGACAAACCCAGGAACAAAGCCTGACGTGAACTGGATCCTGCTGGGGGGAGGAGACAGGTGTCCCCGTCCACAGTGGATCCACTTTGACATCACCGTGGACTGGGAGGACTAAGAAGGAAGTTCCTGTTCTAATAGCCACACCTTTGACCTGCATCTGTCCACAAAGGTCTTCTAGAGAAAGGTTTGACGTCAGATGAGACCCTGGGCAGTTCTGGAGCAGTCGAGGTGAGACTTTCAGACCCAAGGACCCTGGTCCACCTGTCCAGCATGGTGGTGGTAGCATCGTGCTTTGGTCCTGAAGTGGATGGAATAATAAGGGAGGACTACCTTCCAGCTCTTCACCTCAAATCAAGAGCTGGACAGTTGAAACTTAGACACTGTTGGGTCCTGCAGGACAGTGGTCCCAAACACATGAGAACTGGTTTCTGATCCGGCAAACAGTCCCGGGTCTGCCCCGACTCTGATTAGAAGTCGAGTCAGGAAACCAACCGATTTAAATAAACTTCACTGGTTCTGCCAAGAAGGGCTGTGAGCCATCAGCCAAACTAACCCTGAAGTTTCCCATCAAAATGTCCATCGTTGTCTTGACTCTTTGTTGAAACCAGGTCTCTCTTGTAAATGAGTCCTCGAGGCTCAATGGGACTAACCTGCTTAAATAAAGGTTGAATGAATGGACACACGTCAGGTCCAGAATGGAGGCGAGAAGGTCTCTCATAGAACGAAAGACAAAAAGAACACATGAAGATAGAAATAATTACAAATAAAACCTATTCGTTTGTAACTATTCATTTGATGAAATGTGCAGTTTGTCCTATGTCTAAGCCGCATAATTAAACTAAGGGATAAGTGATGAAACCAAGCCAACCCTAAATGGTAAATGGACTGTACTTGTGCAGGTACAGCACCTTTGTATCTTCTCAAAGCGCTTCACAACAACCTGTGCCCTCATTGACCCATTCTCAGCTCTATACTAGATCTCTACAAAGATAATTGAACAAATCATTCTAAAGAGACTAATCAGTGATTTATCACGTTCAAACACTGATGGACACACATCAGAGGCAACGAGGGCTTCAGTGTCTTGCCCAGGGACACTTCAGCATGACTGCTGGTGGATTAGAACCCCCAACTCTTGCACTGGAGGACGACTGCTCTAACTACTCAGCCACAGCCGCCCACAACTAAAAGATTTATATATAAAAAATGTCTTAAACCCAGTCTTAAAACTGGACAACGTGTCAGCCTCACGGACAGAAACTGGAAGTTGGTTCCACAAGAGAGGAGCCTGAGAACTGGAAGATCTTCCTCCCATTCTGCTTCTGGAACCTCTAGGAGCCACAAGTAAAGCTGCAGTCTGAGAGCAAAGAGCTCTGTTAGGAAAATATGGAACAATAAGATCTGTAATAAAATGGATGGAGCTAGGTTGTTGAGCGCTTTGTAGGTAAAGTAAGATTTTGAATTGGCCAATGGAGAGAAGATGAAACTGGAGAAATATGATCTCTCCCACTAACTCCAGTTAAAACTCTGGCGGCAGCATTCTGGACCAACTGAATTTTGGATCCGGCCCAGTTCACGAGGCCACACTGAGTTTTAAGGTGAGGCCTTGAGAGGACAGGTCGGAGCCGCTAGGTGTCCGCTGAGTCCAGGAGGACCGGGACGGCGCGCCCCCGGTGGAAGCAGCGACTCGCACACGCGCCGCACCTTCGATCAAGGTAAGCGAACAAAGCCTGACCCGCGAAGAAACGGAACCAGCCGAGCGTTAGCATGTCGTGCTTTCACTTTATTTCTGTGTGGACTGAAGTGAACGTTAACTGTCGTCCACCGGGAGGTTTCCGGTTAACACACACGGGCTTCTCATAAGTAGCTAACGTCGACTAGCTAACTTTCACTTAGCTGCTGGCTTCAAGAACTTCTTCGTGAAGTTAGCTGAACGTCAAACCGCTGTTTCCGGTCAGGGTTGTCAAAATAAGAGCCCGTGGCTCACCGTTATAGCTGAATTTGCCCGCTCCTGTTCGGTTGAGTTTTATTTTGAATGACTTCCGGTAGTAGCCGTGTTCTCCTCCGCTAACGAAGACGCCGAGAACTTTAATAGCCAACTAGCTAGCTTACCGATGCTAGCAGGCGTTTGTTTACGAACTTGAAAGTGAGTAAAAACTTCAACTTTATAGTTTGTAAATACGATAAGGTAACGCTAAAGTGTGTCAAATGGTTCGAGCTTATTCGTGTGCATAATAATGAGCTCACTGGATAAACTAGCATCGTTACGTCCCAACCGAAACTAGCTCCGGGTTTTCAAGCTGGTTGGGTCAGTTTTTTTTTTTTTTAATGATTAATAGAAGCAACAGAACTTCCTCTTGTTGTTTAATAATCAGCCGCCGACTTACGAGTTGGTTTTAAACGAATCAGGATGACAAGAACTGTCTTTAAATCCTCTTAAAACTCAAACTCGACGTGAAGCTGTTCCACAGAGTTACATCTGCGTTCAGTTCAGTTTATTCCTAGAGCTCCAAGTCACAGCAGAAGTCTCAGGACGTTGAACAGAAACATTCAAATGTAAAAACAATAATTTAACTTTATTTATGTGAGGAGCAGCTCTGAGTTTAACTCCATCACTGAACTCTAATCTTGAGCAAGCACGAAGGCGACAGTGGAAAGAAAAACTCCCTCATGAGGAAAAAACCTTCAGCAGAACCAGGATCAGGACAAGAGGACCGGCTGGGTTTGAGAGGAATAGATACACAATGGCAGGTCAAGAATCACATGTTAAGATAGAAATAGTATCAAATGAAAACTATTCAGTTTTAACAATTAATTTAAGGAGATGAGGTCAGTTTGTCCTCTAGTAGTCTAAGTCTATAGCAGCACAACAACCCTAACTATAGGATTTATCAAACAGGAAATCTTAAAACTGGACAATGTGTCAGCCTCACAGCTAGGTTGTTGAGAGCTTTGTAGGTTAGAAATAAAATGTTGAGTTCACTTCTGGACTTGATGGGGAGCCAGTGGAGAGAAGCTAAAACTGGAGAGTTATTCAATGTTCAATGTTTGGATGTTATTAATTAAATATAATCTTATTCAGACACAGTTAAAGTTGTACTTGTGGCCTATTCAGTACTTTTCATTGATGCTGTTTCTTTATTACTTTAAACGGTCCAGTAATGGCAGATGTGCAAAACATACTTTCTGCTCATTGACACTAATTGAAAAAAATGAACATCTGTACATTTGTTACTTTAAACTAGTTGTATATTTAGAAAATGACGAGCTGTATTTTTCTAAAGTATGTAGCCTCATATATTTTACTTGTTTCTGTTTTTCAAGCATTAACACTTTACACACACAGGTTTCTCAATTTCTCTGTTTTATTACAAATATGTTGTTAACATTCCTCTTTTGCTGCTTTTCTTCCTCTTTTTCTTTTTAACTGACAGTCATTTCAGGACTGTTTGTGTTCGTTTGTTTTAGCTTCATTCCTGTCTGTAGATGTTTATCTGTCTACATCTGATTTTAACAGATTATCCAGATTATTGTTTTAATCAGCTCGACGAGTTGGACAGTGCTCAACGTGCCTGTGTGATCTCAACGAGTAGACTCATTTAGATCAACTTTTACGAAGAACTGAGAAGAAAAACTGAATATTGTCTCCTTTGTTTACTGTTAAACATTATTTTGTACCAGTTTTTGAGCACAGCTCGTTCAAAGATAGAGGGATCACATGGCCGCTCGATTGGAAACATCACTGGCACGCAGAAGGACAACACCCATAGTTTGTTTTCTGCACGTTCACTCGCTGCTTCATGAATTTAATTGACAGCGGTCCAGTCATGCACAAACAGGCGGGAAAAGGGGACAAGAATCTCGTGGCACCGTATACGAGTCCAAACGACCCAGACAGACAAAATAAGAACCTCTTGATGAACAGATTCTGAATTATGAGCACAAGTTTGTGTTTGTTGCGTTAGTTTCCTCTCAGGCAAATTGAATTCTTGGTTTTCAGGCAGATGAAGTTTATCCGTCTCCTGCGCAGCTCACGTCATCCTCTGTGCACGCTGATCTGAAGTAAAGAAAGTAAAAAGGTCTCCACACGTGTAATCTGTTGTTGCTGAGCGCAGAGCTCAAAACACAACAGAACCGTAGCCCGTTGAACTTATTTGAATCTGCTTTTACTCACCTGCAGGCGTCTGTGCCGTGCAGGTCTTCAGTGACTCTCTGGTGATGATTTGATCACATCCTCCCAGATATCGATAAAAATCAATGTTTGCTCAGCGTGTTGGGTCGTCCACGGACCGGGCAGCGCATCTTGGCCCAAATTACAACGCACATCACCTTACCTCGGGGCTAAGCTGTAGCTTAATCAGACAAATTTAAATTGGCTGATCGTGGATCGATTGTAGCGTGTCAACTGTTTTTTTGAGTTTTTGCTCTCACCCACCAGCACCCTGCGCAAAACTGTTTTCAAACATGGCCGCCTCTTTTGAAGAGTGTGGCTACATGTTGGAGAGAATTACTTCCAGGAGTTTAACGGCGATGATGTTGACAGCTCAGTGTTCCTGTTGGAGCATTTATTTTGTGTGAGTCTCCCATTATTTCAAATCTGGACGTTGTGGCGGTCTGCTTCCTGCGTTCATGGTTTATATTTGTGTTTGTGACGTACATGCCTGAGCCGTACGTGCTCGTATATCAGTTTCTGTCTGTCGTGGAGAAGAACCTTGCTTCTCAAATGTGATCAGTTCTCTGGTCAGTAGCACGACGTTCTGTCACTGAAGCTCGGTCAGAAAGAAAAGAAGTCTCGGACGGTAAACTGACGACTCGTCACGCCCAAACTTTGTCCTTTTGACCGTGCGGAGGGCTCGTACTGCGTCAAGACGAACGTTCAAATCCTCAACAATCGTCTCTAAAACAGCTGAATCTACAAGAACTCGTCTCTTTCATTTAAACTCTCAAACATCTGGATGTAAATGCTTCAATGTTCAAGGTTTTTATTGTCATTCGCATCGCATGAGGTGGAACAAAATTGTGTACTCAGGGTTCCAGTTACACCCAAAAATATAAAGTATTAAAAAAAATCTGCAAGGATCTAAGATATACACTAAACAATACTCATAATATAATACGGTGTATTAAACAGCAGCCTGAACATGAGTCTGTTGTGAGCAGATGGGTATGAATACTTAAAGGCAAGAGATCAGCAGCATGGATAATCAGCAACACAGATAAAAGTGACATGTCACTAATTAAAGTGTCATCACAGTGATTCTCCTGGTTAGAGTCATGAGTCTAACAGCCTCAGGGTAGAAGCTGTTCCTCAGTCTAGTGGTTCTACACTTAATGCTCCTCAACCTCCTTCCTGAGGGGAGCGGGGCAAAAAGTGTGTGTGCTGGGTGAGTGTGGTCCTTCATGATGCAGGTGGCCCTCTTCCTGCACCTGGAGGTGTAGATGTCTGTGATGGTGGGGAGACTGACTCCAACAGTCGTCATTGTTCTTACTCAGAGCTGCTGGACCAACTATGTAGAGACGTCCAGGGTCCTCTGGCGTCCTGCCGAAGGGCATGGCACAGCTGGACAGACCAGTTAGGGAGGCTGGCTCTGTGGGGGACACGGGGCTGGACTCTGGTGCAGTGCAGAGAGAAGGACCCTGGACAAAATGCCCCCATGCCCCACCCCCAGCACCTCCAGCACCCACAGTCCTGCTCCACCAACAGACTGAAGGACTCTCGTGTCCCCCTGTCCACAGCACCGTCCAACACCTCGTTGGCATGGGGGGGCAGTGATAGTTCACCTGTACACCCTTCCTGGTATAGTACACAAGCTCAATGGTTGGCACTTGGAATGGTAGGAGAGCGCAGGGGTGGGTTTATTTATTAATTAATTTTATTTCATTCATGCAGGTGAGGTGGGACACTCGCTCACTAATTTGTCTTTTAGTATTTCCTGTGGTTTGTCCTCCAGTGCTGCTTAAATACAACTTTAATAATAATATAAAAAAAATAAAGCTAAGATGACCAAACACTGTAGCAACAAATTGTTTTATCTGTAAAAGTTAAACATTCAAAGAAAAATAAAGACATAAAAATGTTTGTTCTGTTTGTGATGGATCTGGAAACGAGGAAATCATTTTGTGATTTCTGCTCAACACAACGGTCCAAAACCCCTCACCTTCTACAAATAACCACAGAGGGTTACCTCCCTGTGGAACCCCTGTGGACCGAGGGATTTTCTCTGTTCTCGTTTCTTCTGGACCGGAATGAACCGTTTTTATTTTATTTATGTTTTTTTGAGGAATGCACTCAATAAATCTACAGATTCTCCTGATCAGTCTCTTGTGTACACAGACTGTCAGAGTGACCTTTGACCCCTGCTGTTTTCAGCAAGGTGCTGGATGTGAACACAGATGACACAATAGATAGATGGGGGCTTTAACCCTTTAAGTTTTTACCGTCCACGTGTAATTCCTCTGATAAAAGTATTTAGGAGAACCTGCTGGGACTGGGACGATCAGAACCTTTTGGTTTTACTGCTTCTTGATGCATTTCCTTTATATTTTCTCATCTTCTGTTTGTGCTGCTGAACATTGGGTCAGAAGAACTTTACGTTTTGTTCATGTGTGCAGGGGCACCACCAAGGGGGGGCCAGGAGGGGCAAGGCCACCCCTAAAGAAATGGCGATCCCCTTGGTCTGGTAGTTGTATTTTTTAGTTTTAGTATGCATTTTTAATGTTCGCTAGTTATTTAGGATTATTGGAACCCCCTAAGCATAAAACAAGCGATATAAAACCTATAATGATATTTTAAAAAAGGTAAAAATTAAAGTTTTTATAAAATACAACCTAAAACCTCGTCCCCTGAATAAGAACAGCCGCTCTAAAACCAATTTTCTCTCCTCTACAATGTAGGACAGACGGGAGGTTTTGTGCAGAATGTTTTTGTCCCTTTATTCCCAGTTTTGGACATTTATTGTTCCTGATTTTGTTCACAAAAGTTGATGGTAACAGGCAAATGTTTTTAAACTACTTACAAGAACTGGCTTTAAACTTGAGAAACCTGTTTCTGATGCTTTATTCAATGTACCCCTTCAAATTAAAGATATGACTTTTTGAGGGAAAAGGACAAAAAGCCTGATTTAAGTTTTTTTCGGCTGCTCCCTTCTTCAGGGGTTGCCACAGTAAGCAAACCCGCATGAAAGATTTGGTGATTGTTTTACACCAGATGCCCTTCCTGACGCAACCTGGACTCAAACCCACAACGTCAGGATTACAAGACCACAACACTGACCACCGAGCTACTGCAGCCCCCACAAAAAGCCTACTGTAAGGACAGTTTATGGCTTTACAAGTGTCTGTAAAGATACAGAACACAAATCTATGGGGGCCAAGGCCACCATTGGCCACCCCCTGGCTCCTTCACTGCACCTGGTGGTGGATAAAATGGCTCCCCCTCTAGGATCCGTCACTCTGCTGCCTCGGACAAGAAAAAATAAAGACTTCTGTTCTTCTCTAGTGTAACTCCTGCCCATTTGAATATCTTGCAGTAAAAACATTTAGGTTTACTTTAATTCTCTGTTCAGTTCCAGTCCAGAAAAACATTCATCTCCACAACTACAAACATTCACTACTCAAAACCCTCATTGGTGGGACCATCGAGGAACCGTTTGTTTAACTCTCACATTAACAAGGTTTTCAAATCATGGTTTAAGAACAAGAGCATCACATGTCCTAGATTTCTGTTCTGGGGTTTTGGTTTTGGCGCCACCCCAGGATTTTCAGGAGGACCCCCCCCCCCCCCCCCCCCCCCCCACCAAAAAAAAAAACAAAACACAAAAACAAAAAAACTATTTTGGGGGTGCCACTGCACATGCGAGGTGCATTGTTCAATTTGTTTGATTTGGTTCAGTTTTGTCAGATGCGGTCACACTGGACAAGGGTTTTCCACAAGGGTCTTTTTTAGGGCCCTTTATCTTTTTACTTAAATTCTCCTCTTACCAAAGTTATGTTGTTCTCCCATGACCAGGACGACCTGCGGCGGCTGGTTTCCTCACCCACAGTGCTTTGCTCACTTTACGTTTTGTGTTTTTCAGACATGGCGATGACGGGTCAGAGCTCGTTCTCCTCCATGAGCAACCACACCAAGGAGCGGGTCACCATGGCCAAAGTGACCCTGGAGAACTTCTACAGTAACCTCATCGCGCAGCACGAGGAGCGGGAGATGAGGTAACGTTTCCACGACCTTCGTGCTCGTCCAGGATGAAATATTCTGGCGGTTCCTGCTCCAGCTCTGCTGAAAGACACAAGTCTGAGTTTGTTTTCTTTGTGAAACGCACGTTTCTTCAGGATGTGGGTTAAAGCACGATGACTTCCTGTTGTGACGAGCGGCGTCGCACTTCATCGCTCGTCATCCTCGTTAGTTTGAAAAAGTCCCTTTTTTAAATGACAGGTTTTAGGTGGGGGAGGGGTCACGTTGTGGTAAATCTGTGTTTTGGTTTAAGATCGGGGAAAAATAAAAACCAAGAGAACTTCCCATCTTAAGGAAATGTGTTTTAGCTGTGAGCTGCTGATCACATGTATTGATTAACTGATCAGCAGCAGTTTTTGCTGCTCTGAAGGATACACAAGGTGGAAAGACATCAGCAGTGACCTCAGAGGAGCAACTGGACCATCAGGAAAGGGTCAGAGGTCGTGACGGCCACATGAAGCCTCGTGGAAGCTTCAAGAACCCCGCCTGCTGGGCTGATGGTTCCGGCTCCTGTCGGTCACTGAGTGGACCAGAAACTCTTCTGGAGACCAAAGGGTTCTGGAGTCCAACAGGACCATGATCCAGACCACAGCAGCTGATCTACAACAGAACAGTTCAAAGAGAATAGAACCAAGCTGCTGCAGCGGTCCAGAACCTGAACCTGACTGAAACACTGTGATTGGACCTTCAGAGAGCTGAGCAGAACCCTCAAGCACGTAAAGAAGAGTGGACCAGAACTCCTCCAGAAAACTACCGAGGGTTCTGCTGCTGCTGGAGGTTCTGCAGGCGGCTGGATCAGAACCTGGAGCCAGTTCTTATTCAGTTTCTGTAATTTAGTTTAAATAAAAACGACGTGTTTATCTGAGGTTGTTTACCTCCGTTATTTACGTACGAGCACGTTTTCAGCTGCTGTTCGGCTCGTCTTTGTTTGAACCGTGTGACTAAACAAAATGGCTGACGGTTCCATCGTGTCTCCAGGCAGCAGAAGTTGGAGAAGGTGATGGACCAGGAGGGTCTGGCTGATGAAGAGGTGAGCAACTCAAACACTCTTCATCGTGTTCTGGTGCAGCTGAGGCCCGAAGAGTTCAGATCTTAAAGCTCGTGAAATGAAAGTTTAAAGTTAAGCTTCTGTTCGCCGTTACGCCCCGACACACAACTCTTTAATAAATTATAACACGTTTACACAACTCTTTAATAAATTATAACAC
>NC_056508.1:47045562-47048255 GCF_014905685.2 Nematolebias whitei | reverse complement strand
GTGATGCTGCTGCGAGGTGGTTTCAGCAGCTTTAACGGACTCTTTCTGTTTCCAGGGTCACGTGAAGCTCTCTGACTTCGGTTTGTGCACGGGACTGAAGAAGGCCCATCGGACGGACTTCTACAAGAATCTCAACCACAGCCTGCCCAGTGACTTCAGCAAGCAAAGTCAGGCAACGTTTGTATTCGATTTATTTAGCTGCCGTTCTCACACACATTCAGCCGGCCACGCCCGCGCACGTTGTCTATTTGTGGTGAGGTTTCTGTGATGATGTCATCTCCAGCTTTAACAGGAAATAACTGAGTTCCTGCTTTCAGTTTGGTTTGACCGTTTGTTGCACCAGGAGTGCAGCGGTTGGAGCTGTCGCCTCTCAGAAGGTCGCAGGTCTGCCTCCTGGCCTTCCTGGGTGGAGTTTGCATGTTCTCCCCGTGCACGTCTGGGGTTTTTCCTCCATGTACTCCAGTTTCCTCCTACAGATTAAAAACGTGCACGTTAGGCTGATTGGTAACTCTAAATTGTTCCTTGGTGTGGAAGGTTGTTTGTCTCTGTGTCTCTGCGATGGACTGGAGACACGTCCAGGTGTCCCCGTGATGGACTGGAGACACGTTCAGGTGTCCCCGTGATGTTGTGATGATGTCCCAGTTCGATGGTGGAGAACGTCATCAGTCAAACTGACCTTTGACCCCTCCACCCAATACTCAGGATTGTTGTGCGGGCGGTTCGTGCTTTGGGTTCTGACCGCTCCGACAGTGGACCGTTGGTGGTTCTTCTGTTCTGTTTGTCTCAGAGGAGCTCTTCTGATGCTTCAGACTGTTTCCAGTTAGAAAAAGTTTTTTAAAGACGAGGAGCCAACAGGAAGAATCCTCCGAGTTGATGGGAAAATACTTAAAAAGCCTTTTAAATTTTTTAATTATAAATCTGAAGTTTAATTATAAATCTTAATCTGAAGTTGAACTCTGGACGGTTTTTGTTCCTGCAGCTTTCCAGAACATGAACTCGAAGAGGAAAGCCGAGACCTGGAAGAGGAACCGGAGGCAGCTGGTAATGAAAAGCTCTTGACTCGGTGAACGGAGCGGTTTTTATCCGGTTCTTCGTGTTTTTGCCGTCACAAAACAAACGGCCTCTCGTGTCTCCGTCAGGCGTTCTCCACGGTGGGGACCCCGGACTACATCGCCCCTGAGGTCTTCATGCAGAACGGCTACAACAAGCTGTGCGACTGGTGGAGCCTCGGGGTCATCATGTACGAGATGCTGATAGGTACCGGCACCGCTCTCCGTCTGTGGGTCAGGGGTGGTGTAAGTGGCAGGTGGTGTAAACGTGGTGCTCTCTGTCCGCAGGTTACCCTCCGTTCTGCTCGGAGACGCCTCAGGAGACGTACAGGAAGGTGATGAACTGGAGAGAGACGCTCACGTTTCCTCCAGAGGTGCCCATCTCGGAGAAGGCCAAAGACCTCATCCTCAGGCAGGAGCTCGCTCAAGAATCAAGAACGTCTCCGAGTTTTAGATCCGTCTGGTAACGGGTCGACGTGTGTGCAGGTTCTGCTGCGAGGAGGAGCATCGGATCGGGGCCGCGGGCGTGGAGGACATCAAAACCAATCCTTTCTTTGAGGGGGTGGACTACGACCACATCAGGTGAGGACCGCTGGTCTTTGATGGTACCTTAAAGCAGTGGTTCCCAACCCTGGTCCTTGAGGAACACCATCCTGCGTGTTTTAGTTGTTTCCTGCTCTGACGCCGATTTGAATCAATGGGCGACTAACGGGCTTCCGTAGAACCTGATGACTTAATGAAATCACTGAATGAGGTGTGTTGGAACAGGGAAACGACTAAAATGGTGTTCCTCAGGGACCAGTGTTGGGAACCATTGCCTTAAAGCTGCATGTGGTTCTGAATCAGTGCCAGTTTACTGCAAACGCAGAGTTCTTTACTTCAGTCTGCATCGACATGATGTGAGCAAAGACCCGGTGGTTCTGGTCAGTAGATTCAAAATGGATCAGCAGGAAGTGCCTTTTTAAAGAAAGCAGAACCAAAATAAAAGATGCCGGTTATGAAGTTCAGCTGAAGGTTGTGAGCACGAAGACAGCTGGTGGGTTCAGACGTCCTGCCGGGTCTTCAACCAGAACTTTTCTTTGATTTTTGTTCTCCGACTCGGAGAGACGACGTCCTCAAAGACGGACGGATGCACGATTAAAACGGGAGTCGTCGGACGCTCTTTAAACGCGACGCTCCACGTCAGAAACCTCCGATTTATTCTGTGGTTCCACGGTCCGGTCTCAGCTCGACTCGCTCTACTTCGACCCGACTCAGTTCAGCTCAGTAGTTTTTTATAAAACAGAGAAAAGTAAACGACAAACGTTCCGGTCTGGAGAGTTTGATTCTTGTGACTGACGGCTCTCTCAGTCCTGCTGACGTCCAACCTTCAGGCTCGCTCAGAACCTCGGTCCAGGAGGTCCTAAGACCCGGGCTGGAGGCAGATTGGACCGCCCAGTGGAAAGACTCTGAAGCTGCGTTGGGTCGACCTGATTAGAACCGAGTCCGTGAAAAAAAACGGGTCGTTCCAGTCCAGACCTCCTGTGGTTCCGTGATGCAGTTTGTCTTAACGCTCACGTCGTCATCAGTCGGAGACAAACGGAGGACGTCGGAACGTTCCAGTTGTCTGCGGGCGCCCAGAACCGTTTTTCTTTAGTTCCTGCG
>NC_056508.1:47035124-47045462 GCF_014905685.2 Nematolebias whitei | reverse complement strand
GAGTCGTCGGACGCTCTTTAAACGCGACGCTCCACGTCAGAAACCTCCGATTTATTCTGTGGTTCCACGGTCCGGTCTCAGCTCGACTCGCTCTACTTCGACCCGACTCAGTTCTGCTCAGTAGTTTTTTATAAAACTGAGAAAAGTCAACGACAAACGTTCTGGTCTGGAGAGTTTGATTCTCGTGACTGACGGCTCTCTCACTCCTGCTGACGTCCAACCTTCAGGCTCGCTCAGAACCTCGGCCCAGGAGGTCCTAAGACCCGGGCTGGAGGCAGATTGGACCGCCCATTGGAAAGACTCTGAAGCTGCGTTGGGTCGACCTGATTAGAACCGAGTCCGTGAAAAAATCAGGACTTCTGTCAGAACCATCAGCGTCCTCGTGACTGTCGAGTTAACGTGGTTCCATCAGAACGCGGTCCCACCCAAACCACGACGCTCGTGTCTCAGAACAACCGGACCGACTCGGGTCCGGGTCTGGTTTTAGTGTCCAGGTGTTAACGTGGTCTTCGTGTCTTTGACTCGTCTGGTGCAGAGAGAGACCCGCCGCCATCCCCATCAACATCAAAAGCATCGACGACACGTCCAACTTCGACGAGTTCCCCGACTCCGACATCCTCACGCCCACGAGTACGTTTCCATCGACACGTTGCAGGTGCGTCGTCTCTGCGCCGTCTCATGCGATGTCTCGTGTTTTTGTCTCTGCAGCCGCTCCGGTGTCCAACCAGAGCGAGGCGGACCTGAAGAACAAGGACTGGGTCTTCATCAACTACACCTACAAGCGCTTCGAGGGCCTGACGGCCCGCGGCGCCATCCCCTCCTACATGAAGTCGGGGAAGAGATGAGCCCGCCCGCTTCTCACCCGCCCTTCAGGAACCGAGCCGCCGCCGTCAGAACTCTTCAGTGTGAGCGGCGGACAGCAGAGCGGCTCGTCTTCGTCTATAGGAACCTGCTGCTTGACTCTAACGCTCCTGAGGAAACCGCTCCACTTCCTGCTCACCCAGACCCAGCCGGGTCCACAGACTCCTGGACGGACGTGTCCCCTCCAGACAACCAGCATCTCTTTACATTCCCTCTGTAGGGCTCCTCGAACCCGACCCGCTCCCATCGGGTCAGACCGGTTCTCTTCAGGGATCCGGGTTCTTCCGACCAAAGACGTCCCCACCCCCAACTTTTTCTAGACTCGAGGTTCGCACAAGTCGCTCATCGGGAGAGTTATGCATTTTGTGGAACAAACATGAAGACTTGTACTTCAGAACCGGGCCTGAGTTTTCAGAACCGGGCCTGAGTTTTCTGCTCCTGCAGTGAGGGAAGGTTTGGGTCGGTGCCTGCAGCTCCTTTTTAGTTTATTAATAATTAATTAATAACAATTAATAATTAATCTGTCTTTTAGTTGACCAAATAATGACGTGTTTTAAAGTCTGAGTGAAGTCGGACCAGCTCAGTCGGGTCAGCCAGAACCTGCTTTTCAACCCAGACTGCAGATATGACATCCCTCCGGCGCCGTCCCGATGTGGACCTGGTCACCAGAACTCCTGCGTCTTCACTCCGACTTTAAATAAAAACATCAGTTTGACCCAGAACTTTCATTTAATGAAATAATTTGAGTTTTTGTTGTTAAAATTTAAATTAAATGAGTTTAAAGCTGCAGAAAAATCAGGAAGTCCCAGTTTATAAACCAGTTTTTATCCAAAGAAACCCAGTTTCTGTTTGAAACAGGAACCGTTTTTACCAGTTCTGTTACAGTCGGCCGGTTCTGAAGCTTCGGGTCGGTTCCGGAACGAGTCGTTTTTCTTCGCAGGGCTGATCGAGATCCAAGATGCTGTCGCCTAAAATGAATGTAAACAAACTTTTACGCTTTTTTATTATTATTATTATTATTATGCTTTTATTTTGAAATGTTGTGGCTGTAAATGAGTTCTGGACTTCTTCTTTTCTTCGACTCGTACGGTATGATGTAAATAACTCTGGAAGCCCGTTTCTGCCCGACGACACCAGCAGATCGACGAGCGGCTGCAGTGAAAAGCTGCGGAGGCGGCGCCGCCCGGCAGGAACGGGCTTCAGACGAGCGCAGCGTCACGTTCGGTGGACATTTTTATTTAAGGATTGTTTTTATTTAAAATCGCAAACGCTGTTCTGACGCCATGACGTTTCGGACTTTGGGATGTTTGTATGGGCGTGCACGCCACGCCTGTTTGTATGGGCGTGCACGCCGCGCATGTTGTCACCCTGTAACTCGAGGGTCGTGATGCGGTCGGGGCACGTTGAGCGCTCGTTGTTTGAAGCGCCGCTCGCTCTGACGTTTTGTTTTAACGCTGTTCGACAATGAATTACTCTGCACTTAACGCCTCCCGCTTCTTTATTTCATGGTTTGTGGAGTCTTTGTGAGCAGTCAGTATCTTACCTGCAGCAGACCGCAGTCAGATTGGTCTCAGATTGGAGCTAACCGCTAATAAAAACAATGAAAAACTTTATTTTACCTGGCAGGATGACGCAGGGAGACAAAACAACGAGAAACACACAAAGACAAAGTGCTATGTACACCTTTCATCAGCCAAGGTCAAGGTCACAAATCAAGGTCAAAGGCTATACAAGGTCTTTGCTATAGATTGCTGTGTAATAGATTGTCAACGGGCATCTGATACGCCGAATGTGGTACTCTAGTTAAAAAGAAGAGTTGAATAAATGAGCTGAGCTTCAGGGTCCTATAGCAGCAGAACCAAGGCTGACCCTAACTATAGGATTTCTCAAAAAGGAAAGTCTTACAAGTAGCATCATGGACAGAAACTGGAAGAGCGGAGCCTGAAAACTGAAAGCTCTGCCTCCCATTCTGCTTTTGAAAACTCTAGGGACCATAAGTAAACCAGCAGTCTAAGCCTATAGCATCCTAACTAAGGGATATCTCAGGAAACCCAAGCCAACTCTAACTATAGGATTTATCAAAAAGAAAAGTCTTCAAACTGAACAATGTGTCAGCCTCACAAACTGGAAGTTTGGTCCACAAGAGAGGAGCCTGAGAACCGAAATAGCTTTCTTCCATTCTGCTTTTGGAAACTCTAGGAACCACAAGTAAACCTGCAGTCTGAGAGCAAAATGATCTGTTAGGAAAATATGGAACAATAAGATTTGTAATATAAGGTGGAGCTAGGTTGTTGAGAGATTTGCATTTTGAGTCCAGGGCCTTCTTGCTGCGAGGCAACAGCGCTAACCACTGCTGCTCATTGAGTGTTGTCAGGGAGTGACAGACATATGTGGTTACCATGGTGACCCTGATGAGCCACTGGCAGCAGCTTTTTTTAACGTTTCTTTTGATCTTTGCTGCAGTTTTTACATTAAAAAAGAATGGCCATTTGGTTACTACAAAATAAAAGTCTCAGCTTCCTGTTGGGCTCCAGAGAAGAAAGTTTATGGATTTGGCGTTTCGAGCGTCGTCGTTCATGAGTTTTCCAGTTTTTAATTTATTTTTCTTCTCGTTTACTCTTGGACAATGTTGGAGCTTCAAGCAGACGTGATGTCCTCGTCTGTCCCACCTGACTGTGGCGCTGTTGTCTCACCGTTTGTCCAAACTTGGACTCAGAGAAGCGCGACAGGAAGCAGCTTCGTGTCACTTCCTGACCAGGTTTGCAATGAAACGATGAAACCTGCGTTTACGGGACAGTTTCTCACCAACGCGTCCAGATGTGGTTAAATACCGTATGTTTTGTGTTCGACGTCCCAAGAGATGGAAATGTGACGCCCAAATATCCGAGTGTCCCCTCAGCGAGTTTTAAACAGTTTGGGAACAGGTGTAGGTTTCTTTGCCAAATGCAGGAATGTGTGTCAGGAGGCCTCGTCAGAGAAACGACAGTTTCCCTCCTGAGTCCAGGCAGGAATAAAACCTGCTGCTGGTGAAGCAGCTCTGGGCCCAGGGATCGGTTCTGACCCGTCCACAGCTGCCGCCTCTCAGACGTTCTCTCCACGGAGGAGAAGAGCTGATCATCCGGAACGAGGCCGGCAGGAGGGAGAACGCGCAGAGAGGCGACAGTTGGTCCGGGCCACCAGAAAGCTCAAGGACGTCGTTAACTCGTCGTTTGTCCCATTAAAGAGCATCTGCTCGGTGCCGCCCGCTCTCCTCACTCGTCTGCAGCAACCGGCCGACGAGTGAACCGCATCATCGTCTCAGCCTTTTCTGGTCTCCAGAAGGTTTGAGCTCTCATCCGTGAGCCGCCGGAACTGAACCAACGGTGACCTTTGTGGTCTTTTGACCTTTTCTGTAGGATGTTCTACATTTGACTGTTCAGATGTTTCCAGTTTAGATGTTTCCAGTTTAGAGGTTTCCAGTAAACCGACCTGTTGAGACGTTCATTTCGTTGCTGAATGAAACGATCAGTTTTATAAATTTATTGTAAAAATTTTACAATTGGCGCCACAGATCCAGGTGAGCTTGCTGTCAAATAATTTTGATGTCGGCTGTGAGCTTTGGCCATCTTCACTCTGTCACAGCCGGTAGAGGTGGGCGGGACAGGAAGTGGACCTCTAGATTTAACTCGACGGTTGTTCCGCTGCAGGTCGTCTTCCAAGATGGCGGACAGAATGTGCACACACAAACTCTGAAATGTGTAAATAATACAAGCAGCATCATACCGACACTTTATTAAAGTATTAATGAAGTTATTTTGTTCGGCATCAAATCGAGTCTGAACCTTCAAACCATCGTCTTTAACCAGAAAACTGGACCAGAACGTTCAGGGAGGGCAGAACAATCTGCACCACATTAAACAGAACCGTTAGTTTCTGCTCAGTCCTGAGGATGGACAATTAACTGAACACTCTTTAGTTCCTGTTAGTGTAGTCGCACATTAGCATAGCTACATGCTAAATGTAACTACATGCTAAATATAACTACAAGCTAAGCATAGCTAGATGCTAACTATAACTACATGCTACATGCTAAGCATAGCTACATGCTAAATGTAACTACATGCTAAATATAACTACATGCTAAATATAACTACATGCTAAATGTAACTACATGCTAAGCATAGCTACATGCTAAATGTAACTACATGCTAAATATAGCTACATGCTAAATGTAACTACATGCTAAATATAACTACATGCTAAATGTAACTACATGCTACAACTACATAGCTACATGCTTAGCATAACTACACGGTAAGCGTAGCTACATGTTATAATACATGTTAAGCATAACTACTTGCTAAATGTAGTTACATGCTAATCGTAGCTACATAGCATAACTACATACTTAGCTAAATGCTAAGCCTTACTCCATGCTTAGTGTAGCTATATGCTAATTTTAGCTACATGCTTAGTACAGTTATATCCTTACTGTAACAACATGCTAAGCGTAGCTACAGCCTAAGTGTAGTTACATGCTTAGCGTAGCTAAATGCTAAGCATAACTACACGCTAACCATAGCTACATGCTAAGCTAACTGAAATGGACTACACAAACATGCCGCTGTTTTTCGTTTTGAGGAACTTTTAGTACCTGGAGTTGATTTTTGTTGTAAATTGGTGCTTTAAAGATCAAGAGTTACCGTAAACGAAGGTGCCTGTTCACCTGCGCAGGTAAATATCACGTGTTGGACAAACGAGTCATCTTTTGATTTTTCTACAAAATATAAGTTTAATATGAACGTGTCTCTGAACAGCAGAGCTAAAGCAGTTAATTAACAAAAAACCTTATTAATGTTCACATTTATTTAAAAACAAACAAATTTTAACATTTTGTGGCAAAAATAATTAATTGATTCTGACTGCAGGACTCCTGAAGTGCCTTTGCTAAATTCTTTTATAGCTTTTGAACATGAGACGAATCAGCTGATCTCGTCTGCAGGATTTAAATAGTTCAACTGAAACAAACCAGCGGCACTTCAGGGGCTCCGTACGTTCTGACACGAGTCGACTGATTCGATCCAGAACTGGTTCCTGAACCTCTGGATGAGACGATCAATCCTCGGAGGCTGGAGCTGCAGTGTGCAGATGTTCGGATCCGTACGGAACATCTGGACCGGTTCTTTCAGCCGTAGTTCCGCAGAAACACGAGTCTGTGAGGCAGAACCTTCTCCCGACACAGAGGACACTCGGCCTGAAGACGTCCAGACAAAAAGGGTTCAGTCGGGACAAAAACCGAGTCCGGTTCATCAGAACCAACTCTGAATAAAAGCAAACGAGGTGCAGGTCTGGACCTGACCTTGGTGTTGCACCACTCGGTGATGCACTCCCAGCAGAAGACGTGTCCACAGGGGGTGCAGGTGGAGTTCCTCCTGGGCTCCAGACACAGGATGCAGCGAGCGGCTCGGGGGTTCGAGCTCACCGAGCGCTGAGGACTAGGACACACAGAGCAGCCTTAAGAGACGGTTCTGACGAGAAGGTGGACTGTTCTGGTCCAGTACCTGAGCTTCCTGTGGAGCGTCCACTCCTGCCGGGCTCTCTGTCTCCGTCTGAAGCTGCTGAGCTGCAGCGAGACGGTGACGAGCAGCTGGACGAGGGACAAGAGACCCAGCAGCCGGTAGCTGCGCCGGATGGACAAGTCGTCTCCGCTCTGTCCGATCACACGCAGCTAAACAAGGACAGGACACGGGTCAAAGAGACGACCGGAGACAGGACACGGGTCAAAGAGACGACCAGAGACAGGACACGGGTCAAAGAGACGACCGGAGACAGGACACGGGACAAAGAGACGACTGGTGGCAGGACACGGGTCAAAGAGACAACCGGAGACAGGACACGGGTCAAAGAGACGACTGGAGACAGGACACAGGACAAAGAGACGACCGGAGACAGGACACGGGACAAAGACACGACCGGAGACAGGACACGGGTCAAAGACACGACCGGAGACAGGACACGGGTAAAAGAGACGACCGGAGACAGGACACGGGTCAAAGAGACGACCGGAGACAGGACACGGGTCAAAGAGACGACCGGAGACAGGACACAGGACAAAGAGACAACCGGAGACAGGACACGGGTCAAAGAGACGACCGGAGACAGGACACGGGTCAAAGAGACGACCAGAGACAGGACACGGGTCAAAGAGACGACCGGAGACAGGACACGGGACAAAGAGACGACTGGTGGCAGGACACGGGTCAAAGAGACAACCGGAGACAGGACACGGGTCAAAGACTTGATTTGTATTTTGTCCTGGTTCTGATCCAGTCTGGACTCACGTATCCGATCCCGGCCGTCCTCTTGGACATCTGGTAGAAGGACCCTCGGATGTAGAAGATGGCCACGTGGAGCCGGTGCAGGAGAGCCAGGCTCTGCTGGATCACAAAGACCGCCGGCTGACACGCCCTCCTCTGAGGCGCCGTCAGCAGAGCCACCGCCCTCCGGACACGCCCCCGGAGCCAGCGCTCCAGGCTCCACCCCTCCGCCGCCTGGCGCCGCTCCGGCTCGCCCTCCAGCTCGTTCTCCAGACACACCAGGACCTTCTCCAGGAAGTAGGGCAGCACGGAGTGGAGGAGGACGAAGAGGCCTCGCCTGGCCCGGGACGGGATCCGACGCCCGGTCGGGTCCACCTGGACGATGTTGACGTACTCCTCGCCCAGAGTCTGAAGACCTGCAGGGAGCCAAAACAGAACTGAAGAACTTTGGACCATGAAGTTCCACCTCTGAACGTGTGAGGAGCACCTGAGAGCGTCGTCAGAGCGAAGTAGGCGAGATCTGAGAGCAGCTCGATCTCCCTCCTCCAGTCCAGCCATCGTTTGGACCCTGAAGACCAGAGAAGACAAAAGAATCTCAAACCGGTTCCCTCACGGCAGCAGCTGTCAATCAATCTGAGGAGGGTCAAAGGTCATTTATCTGCAGTCCCTCGTTCTACAGAGACGATCGTTCACAAGTTTAAAACCTTTCAGACGGATGACGAGCCTCGCAGCACATTCACCCTGAAGGTCAGACCGTGCAGTGAGCTCCGCCTCAGTTAGCAGGTCAAAGGTCATGGCCTCTTAAAGCAACATGGCAACTCGACTTTCATCTGAAGGAACCACAAGACTTGTGGACCAGAACCAGAGAACAGATGGTTACCCAGAATGCACTGCGGCAAACAGTTTATTAGTAAATAATATAATTTTTTAAATATTAAAGAAACCGTGTAACGAATCAACGGCTTCAGGTGCAGAGACATGTGCTGCTGCTAATCCTGCGAGCCGCGATTCTTGTTCCTTCACTCTCATCGGCCCAACGGGCCTGTCCCTGCACGATCTGTTCCGTCAGCTCGTTTGTGCAGTGACGTGGAGCAACGTGCACAGATTCTGGGACGAAGGTCGCGCTCACCCAGCACCAGGACTTCCATTATGAAGTCTTTTCAAAATAAACTACGATGGGAGAAACAGAAACTTGGCCCAAACTGGATCCAACAGGACCAGGATCCCAAACACAGCAACTGATCTAAAACAGAACGGGTCAGAAAGAACCGAACCGTCGGTCCAGTAGAGTCCAGACGGTCCTGAGTGTGGTGGACCTTCAGGGAGCTGAGCAGAAACCAACGATGCAGAACTCCTCCAGAACCAGGAGACTGATGAAGTCCCACAGAGTTCTGCTGCTGAACGAGGTTCTGTTTTTATAAAACTGGAAACTGAAGCAACAAATTGTTCCTAAATGTTAAAACTTTTCTTTGAAGCAGTTTCACTTTATAAACGTTTGGACTAAACGACATTAAACTGTCTGACCTGCGACGGTCTGCACCGCATCGTTGGCCTTGTTCCTCAGGTGGGTTCGGTAAAATTCGTCCTTCTGACTGGACCGGATCAGCTGGGCCTGGTTAGCGGGACTGAGGGGCATCTTCACATGGCTTCACACCAAAACAAAATTACACAAATCTAAGAGAAAAAACAAAAAGACCCGATAAACAGCGTTTATAACTGTACTTCCGGTTATCCTCGTCTACTTCCGGGTTGACGCACCGACCTGAAGGAGCGCTGCTGCCCCCTGCTGGACAAACTGTGGAACTACAACAACCAACAATTCCTTTAATTAGGTTCATTCATTCAACCTTTATTTCTACAGGTTGATCCCATTGAGCCTCGGGGACTCATTTACAAGAGAGACCTGGTTTTAACAAAGAGTGAAGACAACAGTGGACAATCAAAAATAAATTTAATTCAATAATCCTGGCAATGTGTTGTGATCTGTGACTTCATTTAAAGTCATTAATCTCTTGTTTTCAACATATTTGTGCACAAATTAGTGTTTAGCGTACAAGCATATTCTAGATCCTTGTATACTGTTGCTTTTAAACTTTATGTTTTTACTATTTTTGGGTGTACCTGGGATCTTGAGTACACAATTTCGTTCCACCTCATGTACCACATGTGATGTGAATGATGATAAAGAACCTTGAATCTTGAAATAAAAAGCACAACTTGTTCCACTTTCTTGTGCCCTGCATTTACCATTTATAACGGTAAAGTTTTTATTTATTTTTTTAAATATTGTTATTTTAATGGGTTAACTCAGAGTCTTTTTAATTTTATATTTTTACTTCTCTTTTTTCTTTTTATTGTTGTTTTTGAATAATAATAATATAATAATAATAATAAATTTTATTTCAGGGCACCTTTCAAAAACTCAAGGTCACGTTACAAAAAAAATTAAATCAGCAATTAATAAAAAGAGAATCAACAAATAATTATTATTATAATTAATAATATTTTGCATGTTTAAATTATAAAGCACTTTGGTCCACTTCAGGTATTTTAATGTGTTATTAAAATAAAATGAACATTATTATTGTTGTTAATAGTAGTAGTCATAAAAGTTTTATA
Organism: Nematolebias whitei; assembly: GCF_014905685.2. NCBI lineage: Eukaryota > Metazoa > Chordata > Actinopteri > Cyprinodontiformes > Rivulidae > Nematolebias > Nematolebias whitei. The sequence goes on along the minus strand of NC_056508.1, from coordinate 47,035,686 downwards.
TTAATTAAAAACAACTTTGATCCTTATAAATAAATGTAATTAAATTAAATCTGATTAAAGGATCAGTGAAACTTTATTTTCCTGTTTGCTTTGAAAGAATTGAGATGAAAGTGTTTCTTCTGCCAAAAGGTGGGCAACAATGTAATCACCTCTGAGAGTGTCTGTTAGCAAAATATCTCATGAATGACTGAAGACATTTGAACAAAACTGTGGAAATGACGTCTGGATGATCACGTGATTAACGTGGTTCAGGTCATGGAAACGTGGCGGCAGCTTCAGTCCGTGGTGGTCGTAGCTGAGTCGTCCTCAGCACCTGATCTGAGGGCCAGCAGCACGAGGTCGTCGTTTGAAACTTCAGCGTTTGAGGCGGCGACGACTTCGAAGGATTAAATGTTTTATTGTTTCTGATCCCAGTCCAGAATCAGAACTTTGTGTTTTTATTGATCCTGGTTCTTGGTTCAAAGAATAAACTTATTCAACAAACTGCAGGATTTTTAAAAAACATGAGTCAGACTTTTACAGCCTGAATTAATTTATCCATCCATCCATCCATCAGTCCATC
>NC_056508.1:47010996-47025124 GCF_014905685.2 Nematolebias whitei | reverse complement strand
TTCAGTTGATCCAAAATGCTGCTGCCAGAGTCTTAACTGGAGTTACTGGGAGAGATCATATCTCTCCAGTTTTAGCTTCTCTCCATTGGCTCCCTGTCAAATCCAGAACTGAATTCAAAATCTTACTTCTAACCTACAAAGCTCTCAACAACCTAGCTCCATCTTATATTACAGACCTTATTGTTCCATATTTTACTAACAGAGCACTTCACTCTCAGACTGCAGGTTTACTTGTGGTTCCTAGAGTTTCCAGCAGCACAAGGGGAGGAAGATCTTTCAGTTCTCAGGCTCCTCTCTTGTGGAACCAACTTCCAGTTTCTGTTCATGAGACTGACACATTGTTCAGTTTAAGACTTTCCTTTTTGATAAATCCTCTCCTGCTCTCCTCCGTCTGCACCGATTCTAAAACCTGGATTTGGTTTTTACATCCTGAGTAATAATGTTCTGTTAGGCCCCTGGTTTCCTCACCTGGGGGGCGAGAAAGTCATCCATCAGCCGTGCTGACAGTGCGCTAAACCTCACTTAGCCTTCGGCTGATTGTCGACAGTCTGTCGGACAAGAGCAGACCTGCTGCTGGTTCAAAGGACGGGATCGGATCAGGTGAAGAAGCAGCAGAGATGCAGGTCGTCAACATTTCCAGTTATTAGAACCCTAAAGAACCAAATAAATAAAAACTAAAATACAAAGAAGAAGAAGTGAAATGTTCTGTTTTCTTTGGATCAAATCTTTAAAAAATAAAACCCCAAATCTTCCAGAACTCGTCTGTCATCACCGTCACTCAAAGACGTGCAGCACGAAGGAAACATTTTCATTCATTTTTATTCTGTAACTTTATATTTGGACGACAGTCGGACAAAAAGCAAAAACCCAGAAAACAAAAAATATATTTAAGTCATAATTATGGACAAATAATAGAATTTAAAACTTTCTTTTTATTTTCATTACTTTGAACTGCAGTTTGTGTTTGAACCATAAATTAACACAAAATATACATATTTGTCCAGACTCATTAATAAAATATAAACCCCTGTAGCACAAATGAAACCATTAATTTTTTTTATTTTTATAGTTTTCCTTGACTTTGGACCAGAGATGTACATGAATAGATCTCTGACCTGAACCTTAGCTGAAGCCGACAACCCTCGGTGTCGGCTGATTCGGTGTCGGCTGATTCGGTGTCGGCTGATTTATGTCTCAGGACGTAAACAAACGAGACGTTGTTGTTGGTCAAATTAAAAATATGAATAAAACCTCGGATCATTGTTGACTCTTTGCTGCTGGTTGTTGTTTCTCTGGTGTCGATAAGTTTTTATTAGAAATTTAAGATCTCACAAGAACACAATGGTTGTGTTGGAGGAAGTAGGCGGGGCTTAAATCCCTGTCTTGCTGGTACACGGACTCTGGTTCCAAAAATCCACCGTGTCGGCTCCAACCAGGAGCTCTGAACAACGTGAGGACACGGGGACGCTTCAGCGTACGTCCATGGACGTCCTCTGTCGTCCGTCTGGAGGTGCTGCAGCACCCGCCCCACCCATAGTTCCCGCAGCCTCGTCTTTGCTGCTCATCAGACATTTTGATGATCAGAAGAACGAGTGTCTCTGAATGATTTTTTTCCTATTTGGTCGCCCAGAAACAGCAGAACCGTCTGCCTGTTTCTGAAAACGTGTCAGAACCGGGTGAGCAGGTGGACACATTCAGAACCGGAGATGATATGAAAGAAAAACAATCATCTGCAAGGCTGAAAGGTCAGGAAGCCCGCCTCCGATTTATTTGAGTGGCAGGTTCATAAAAATCCCCTCTGATGTGTTCAGAGACGAGAAACCACGAGTCGTCGTCCTGTTTGGACCTGTTTCCTCGGAGCTGCAGCGGTTCCTTCCGCTCGGCTTGTTTTGTGTTTAGAGATCATTAAACATAAGAACTGCTGGGTGGCGGCCAGATCAGAACGCCCCCAGAACTGGTTCTGGGTAGAGACAAAGCTGGGTCTCACATCCAGGTTCCCCTCAGGTTCTGTAACCAGACCTCCTGCGATGAACAACACCCGGTACGTCAGAACTGGTTCTGATGGAGAGAAACCTCAAACCTGGAACGTGTTGAATTAAAATAATTCAAAGTCTGAGCAGGTCTCGAGTAACTCAAGTACCGAAACCAGACGTGGGCAACGTGTGGCCCGAGGGCCAAAAGTGGCCCTTTGACAATCTCCGTCCGGCCCCTAAAAATCTTTAATTTAAAAGAAATAACTTTTTTTTTTTAAATAGATGAAAACCAGCATTTTATCAGCGAATCTGAAGGAATTTTAAATGAAACCAAAACATTGAAAATATTTTGATTAAGAGTGTCTAGTTTTTTTTAAGTTGTTTCCAGAACTGAACCTGAAAGACCACAGGAAGCAAACGTGATATTTTTTTATGCATATTTAGGATAATATGTCACAAGAGCTAGTTTACAGAAAATACAAACACATTTTTATCAAAAATGCTAAGAATGCTACAAGAAAATGCCTGAAAATAAAAGCTGCTTTACGTCTCAGGACGTAAACAAACGAGACGTTGTCGTTGGTCAAATTAAAAATATGAATAAAACCTCGGATCATTGTTGACTCTTTGCTGCTGGTTGTTGTTTCTCTGGTGTCGATAAGTTTTTATTGGAAATTTAAGATCTCACAAGAACACAATGGTTGTGTTGGAGGAAGTAGGCGGGGCTTAAATCCCTGTCTTGCTGGTGCACGAACTCTGGTTCCAAAAATCCACCGTGTCGGCTCCAACCAGGAGCTCTGAACAACGTGAGAAGACGGACACTTTAGATTTTATTACAGATTATTCTGTTTCTCTTTGCTTCTATTGTAAATTCTTAATTTGGTCTTTTGGAGAAAACAAAAGTCGCCCATGTTGAGTTAACATTAGGCCTGTCACGATAAAAAAATTTTGCTGGGTGATTAGTTGTCTCAGAAATTATTGCGAAAAACGATAATATTGTTTGAAATTTGACAATAATTAGTAATTATTGTCAAATTTAAGAAGAAATGTTGGTTAGTTTTTGCATGTAGTACCTTTTTTTGACCACCGGATGGCAGTAAAGACTGTTTGAACCAAAGGATAGTGAGGGAGCGAACAGCATGTCTCTTTAAGAAAAATGGGAGGGAGGCCCCTTGACGTGACATGGGCTGTCTCTCTTCGGTTCTCAAAATGGCCGACGCTCGGTGTGGTTTGAGCTCTTTAGCATTTTTCACATAAAGCTTTTAATAAAAAATCAGTAAACAAGTTCTCAGCTTTTTTTTTTTTTGCAGAGAAAAACAACTTTTTACACGAAGGCACGAGTTTCAACCGTGAATTTTTGAGCTTCGACAAGACGGAGGTTTTCCCCGAAGTCGGCCTGTTAGCTTAGCTCGTAGCTTAGCTTCTCAGCTTAGCTGCTTTTAACAATTAAAAAACACGATTTTTGGCGGTTAAAACAGATTTTAAAGAGAAAAGAGAAAAGGAGGGGTCAGTGAGGAGCACTGGAGTTGAGCTTTTTGTCATCCAGTGTCTTCAGTAGAAAGAGAGACACGAAGAAAAGATAAAGCCGATAAATGAAAACGAGGTTGATAATTTTCATTTATCATGCGATTAATTGATTTAATGTTTATTGCGACAGACCTAGTTAACATTCACACCGTTACTCTTTGGGTTTTCACTATAGCTTTTAGCCTGTTTAGCGTTTGTGCTACGACTTAGCAAGTAATAACACCTGCTATGCTAATTTTAGCTAATGTTTTGGTTTTAGCGTGTCGGCTCAGATTGTGTTCACTTTAGCTCCTGTCTCAGAGCTCAGACGTAAACATAAAACTGATGTGATGACCAGACTTTTCAGGAAGTTGTTTTTATTTCTTCAGGGGGTCACCACAACAAGCAAGCAACAAACAACAACAAAAACACCGACACACCTAAAGAAATTCCACTCAGTCAAAGTTGCCTCTAGTGAAGCTGCAGATTTGGTCGAATCTCCACCTCGCCTCAGCCTCCCACCCTGAGCCCACAGGCGACTGTTGAAAAGCTGTTCAGATATTCATTTACACCAGATGCTCTTTCTGCTGCAGCCGGGACTTCAACTAGCAACCTGAAGGTTACACGGCCTCTGAGCCACCGCAGCCGCTTCAGGAAGGTTTTCAGACTCGTCTCCTCACAGTTGAGGCTTACTTCCTGCTCTGCAGCTTCTGTCTACCTGCCTTGTGCGCCGACAGAGCGGGGCAGGCGGCTGTGTGGTTGCCATGGCGACCGTAACAAACCACTCTTCTGACTCTTTTAACTCTCCTCCTAGTGTCAGCGTTTCGTCACGTCCTAAGCTCGTGTTGACGCTGCATCGACGCCGTCGGCGTTTCTGCAGATTCTGTCGAAATCGGGTTTTTCTTCCTGGACGTTCACGTCGACGTAGAAACGTTTCCTCGCTGAGCCCGTAAACGGAGAACGGGACTGGCGCTGGTTCTGAACAGATCCCCTTTCTTCTGTTATGTTCCCTTTTTGCTTTTGAGCTCGGTGGGATCAGGTTCGGCGGCGACAGAGATCCTGTGTTGTGTCTGCGACTTGCCTCGGCAGCTCCGAGCGTCGCTGTGGTCTGGTGGGAGAAGCCGGGTCTTGGTCCCTTTGTGGAGGAGTTTGTTTTTTTCTTCGGCGGGGTGTTGGTTTTCAACAGCTTTCAGCTCAGTCAGTGGGAATTTAATGAGGCCGAAACCAAACACCTTACCTGGATGAAAGGGTGAGGACGAAGCTGCCTGCAGGGACGCTGCTGTGGATCTGAGTGGTGTCGGTGTTTGCAGTCAACACTGCTCACGCTGCACATTCAGTCTCATGTTTGAGTCCAAGCAGCCGGAGGTTCTTGTTGCTCTTTAAGTGGTTTGAGACTTTCTCAAAGTTATTATTGGACATTTTTCACTTATTTTCATGTCGGTTGACGTGCATCTCTGGAAATTCACATTTCCGCTCTGTGTCCATGTTTCATATCAGCAGCAGAGGTCAACGTAGTGTTGTGTGGTCTGGAGACAGAGACATGGACAAAAAGACAGGAGACAGAGACATGGACAAAAAGACAGGAGACAGAACTGGAAGTGGCAGAAATGAAGATGTTGAGGTTCTCCTTAGGAGAGACCAGGATGGAGATCAGGAATGAGATCATCAGAGGTACAGCACAGGTTGCTGGTCAAAAGGTCACCACGGTACGTTCCAGTTGTGCACAAACAGAATCGTCTCATCTGCAGTTTGTAGAGAACCTGTGCCGCCACAGACTCTGGCGCTCTGAAGAGACGCTGCTCGTAAGAGACGTAGAAAAAACACATCATGTCTGTTTGTTGAGGCAAATGTGACAAATATGTTAAGAACTCGGACCGGATTTCTCCTAAACTAAAAGAACTGATTGAACCAGAGTGGCGTCGGCATGTAAATTAAATATTAATCCTTTGATCGCAGCAGTCTGTCACAAACACACCGCTAGTTCCAGTTTCTTTAGCTGAACTGATGGAAGAACAGCAAAGAAAACACAAAATGGATTTTAGCTCCAACAGGGTGATTCTCCAGAGCAGTTAGCTGAAAACATGACATGTAGTCGATAACCAGCTAAAGGATGATGATTCTCTGAGGTCAGGATGGAAATTTATTCTTGTTCCTTGTGGATTAGTGTGAAAATGCTTCTAATGATCATTCAGGGAGTGAAGAAGCAACAAAACAAAAAAAATCTGATTTGCTGTTGGAGCGTATCAACACACAAAGCACTTGAAACGTGAACACGGATCACCAGGCTTTTAGTATTTAATTACACCATAATGAAACCACACAGCTAAAGTGCCATCATTTCTTGAAGAGGCACGATTTTGTTGCTAATTGCTCTCTTGAAAACGCCCTGAAACAACCTCATTGTGTCAACAGGTTTGCGCTGTCGGGTGAGGAATTTGGAAGAAACGACCCAACTTGCATGTTGCATCTGAATAAATCGTCCTCATACTGTCTGAGGAAAAAAAAAGTTGCCAAGTAACTTTTTAAACACTTTTACAATAAAGTGCTAATTGTGTGGTGCATCCCTCGTTGCGGTGCAGTCCTCATTGCGCTGCAGACCTCGTTGCGCTGCATCCCACGTTGCGCTGCATTTCTTGTTGCGGTGCATCCCTCGTTGTGGTGCATCCCTCGTTGTGGTGCAGCCCTCGTTGCGCTGCATCCCTCGTTGTGGTGCAGCCCTCATTGCGGATTGTGGTGCAGCCCTCGTTGCGGTGCAGCCCTCGTTGCGGTGCAGCCCTCGTTGCGGTGCAGCCCTCGTTGCGGTGCAGCCCTCGTTGCGGTGCAGACCTCGTTGCGCTGCAGCCCTCGTTGCGCTGCAGCCCTCATTGCGGATTGTGGTGCATCCCTCATTGCAGTGTCTCTCGTTGCTGTGCAGCCCTCGTTGCGGTGCAGCCCTCGTTGCAGTGCAGCCCTCATTGCGGATTGTGGTGCATCCCTTGTTGCGGTGCATCCCTTGTTGCAGTGCAGACCTCGTTGCGGTGCAGACCTCATTGCGGTGCAGACCTCATGGTGGTGCAGACCTCGTTGCGGTGCAGACCTCATGGCGGTGCAATCCTCGTTGCAGTGCAGTCCTTGTTACGGTGCAGCCCTCGTTGCGCTGCATCCCTTGTTGCAGTGCAGCCCTCATTACGGATTGTGGTGCATCCCTTGTTGTGGTGCAGCCCTCGTTGAGGTGCATCCCTCGTTGCAGGTTGCAGTGTCTCTCTCGTTGCAGTGCATCCCTCATTGCAGTGCAGCCCTCATTGTGGTGCATCCCTCATTTTCGTGCATGTCCATACACACCTCTCACTAAGAGGCAGCTTAAGGGAACAGTGAGTGTGTAAGAACAGGACTCAGCAGTCTAAACTACAAGCTGAAACACACTGCAGAGCTTTGAACGCGGCTGACTCACTGTCTGGCAACACCATTTCATCATTCTGCTGCAGGATTATCCCCCTGACTCCTGCGATTGGACTGATTCAGGTTGAGCATCACTGACATGATTGTATTTTCTTCTCGTGTCAGATTGATTTAAAACCTGTCTCGCTTCCTGTACGTGAAGTCAGAGCTGGTGTTGTGAAACGGAGGTTAAGTGCCCCGCCGTGCTTCAGCTTGTCTTAAACCGAGCAACAAAAAGGGTGTTGACCCACAGTTTAGTGTTACTGCCTTCAGAAGCTCTTTGTTCCAGCGTGACAGCCATTACTCTCCCTAACAGCTCCACCGAACGGGTGTAGCTTCCTGCTACTTCCTGGAAACGATGACTGCAGGCTGATAATTCAAAGCAGCGTTTTCCTTGTAATGACGATACAAACTTTGTTGAAATGAAGCTTAATTAATTAGCAGACGTTCTACGATGTTTGTCATTCTAGATTTCTGTTCAGCCAAGATAATTTGACTATTATCTTCATCTTTATTATGATCTTCAGGCTATAAAACGCTCCCTAAAGCTACACTAACTACTCAGCTCGGTTAAATATTTAAGCTCCTTTTATTTTTTGTTCACAGCTGACCTCATAAACTCGCTTTAAATGCTGCAGTCAAAGAAAATTTTCACTTTCAGCTGCAACCGGTAGAAACACGGGCTTTTCATAGTCTACACCAAAATTCATGCTGAATAATCCAGGTATAGAATCCAACAATGTTCAGTCTGGACGGTTTCTTTCTTTGCTGAGATGTTTCATCCTTCATCTAAAGGACTTCTTCAGTCTTCTTCAGCAAACTGTTTGTTTTTCCCACTATGGGCGTGTGTTGTTTGTGGGACTCAGTTTGCTTGGTGGCTCCTCAGATTGAAGAAGTCCTTTGGATGAAGGACGAAACGTCTCAGCAAAAAAAGAAACTGAGATGACCTGACCGAACATTGTTGGATTTGTACCTGGATTATTGAGCATGAACTTTGGTGTTTTGAACCACTTTGGCATGACTGCCTCAAAGGAGAGGGCGGGCCCCAGAGGCCATCTTAGCACCAGTGAACTGGTTTTTTTCCACTATGGGAGTGTGTTACTTTGAGACACAGTTTTCATAGCCCAGTTTTTCATTTAGATCTCAATGTCTCCTGCTGAATTATGCCACATTTAGTCTTTATTACCCAATTTATAGAATAATAAAAATGTACAAAATGTATCATGTTAAGTTTTTAGATAAAACAAACTGGAATCACAGCACTGCCTGAAACTGGTTCTGTAGCTGAATGGAATAAAAGTCCATTTGCTTTATTTCTAAAAACTTTTTAGGTTTTTGTATTCTACACCAGTAAGTTTGGAAAGTCCGATTCTGACCAGCCTTGATCTTTAAACTTCCTCAAACTCATGATAGAACTGTTCATCTTCTCGTGGGTCTCATTGAAGCAGTCACAAACACGGTATTGAACCACTTGTAAATTATGTTGCTTTGATGTATAAATGTACAAAATGCAGACAATACATAATTGACCAATATTGCTTTTATTACTTACCACATCTATTAGTAATTCTCGCTGGTATCCTGAGTTGCAATATGGATAAGCTGAAGTTCCCACATTTAAGTTCTGACTAACAAGAGGGTGCAGCAATAGTCTTTATAATCCAATTTAAACCCTGAATTAAAGAAACTTAAATCATGCAAATATACAGGCAGAAAGGGGACACGCTGAATGTTGTAAATATTAGTTACTACAAGGAAATCATTTAGCACGTTTTAAATGGTTGAAAAAGATCCCATATTTGTCCGTAAGTAGGTATTTTAAAGATCAAAACATAACAAGGGACAAAACTGTCAGATCTATTTTATCCTTGATGTTAATCTAGATTTTTTTTAAATTCCAGAAATGCTGGCTGGATCGATGCTGCTTGCTTGGTGATATTTGGTGGCAACATGCCATCATCAGTCTTTACATCTAAAGTAGTGGGTGTGGGGGGTGTGTGTGTCTGGGGGTCCTTCCCGGAAAATGTTGTATAAAGTACATGCGATTTCACCTCCACCATTCTTTTAGGGGCGGAGATTTTTTTATGGGTAGACGTGGAAATGCTTACTTGAAGTGGCAGCTTGTATGTGATATTAAGAATCTCGTAGGCCGTTGTGTTTAAAATTAGTGTTTATATCATTATTTTCAGTTTACATATCCAAAATGTTTTATTCGTTCAACGCAGTCATATTTGTTCATAACTTTATTATTAGTAAACCTGAGAGTTACTGAATCCAAGCTGGATCCGAGCAAACAGTTACCAGAACACACCCTGTCAAAATAAAAGTTCCCGGATCCTGTTCCGGCAGGGTCCAGCTCAAATTAAGTCCTGTTTATGTCTAAATTTAATGTAATAATCTGAAGCTATGTTGTAAATTAAACTGGTTAATAGTGGAAACTTCCTGTTGTAGCTGAGTGGCTAAGCTAATTTTTGCTAATGCAAATAAATTTGTAGGATTTAGAATAATAAAATAATTTTATAAGTTGATGTATAAATTGCCTTAAATGTCATATATAACTAAATTATTTTACATGTGTATGTCTTAGGACTTAGTTCATGGTATTTAAATTTGTTTGCTAGCAGCAACAGAGCAGCTAGCTGGTTGCTAGCCGTTAGCAGCAAACAGCTGGTATCGTGTTTAGCTGTTAGGATTTGTTTTGCTGACTGGGTGGTTTTGGGTGAACTGTTTCAGACAGTATGTTGGCATTCGTATTACAGAGTTGCAATCCAAAGTGAAGTCATGCACCCACACCTTCCTTTGTGACCAGGTGAAGAGTGGATGCTGACAGAAACATGTCCGGGCCTGCAGCTCGTGGACAACTTCTCCACGACGGTTCCCAACACGTTTTCCAGCCAGCCTCACCTGACATCCCCACCACTAAAACACGTTCCTCTTCAGTCGTAGACAAGGTGCCGGACCACACAGACAGCGAGGTTTTCAACCTTTAAACTTCCACAAGGAGGTTTTCTACGTTTGTTTCTAACAGTGGAGTTCAGAGAAAGGAGGAAGCAGCACGGTAGGCAAACGAAGGCGTCTCAGACTGAAGCAGCCGAAGAGTAAACCTCGTTCCTTTTTATTCTTCAGTCCTCTGCTGCCTCCGGGTTCTTCTTTTACTAAACTCTTTACACCATTTAATGTCTAACTGAGACACTGACTTTCTGGAGTTTCTCTGTTTTTCTTTTTACTTTGTTTTCTTTAGTTTTACTCTTTATTATGGTTTTGAAATGATAAAAAACATTTTTGGGTTAAGATGCATATTTGCAAGCTGGAAAAAGAAAGTACCTCGAACGTTATATAAACCATTTAAATTGCATGTAATAGTTTCAGAGATAAAGTAGTTCACAGAAAGAACTATTTAAATGATGGGTAGCCTAAAACCTTTTTATGTTCAAATCAAATGCAGATTAATTTACTTATTTTAACACTTTTTAACAGATTACGTGCCTGGCAAGCCCACCTCCTAATTTCCAACATTTTTCACGTTTTAATTATAGTAGGAGAGGAAAAAGATAAGGTTTTTATCTGTAAACTTCCATCAGTCTGCAATGATACAGTTGCTGGTAAAATAGTTTTAGGGATCTCCACTGTGGATTATCCATCTCTCATCAGACCGTGCTCCACCTCTCCAGGCTCTCTTCCACCTGCTCCCCACTCTCACTACAGAGCAGCGTCATCTGCAAACATCATAATCCAAGGGGCGTCCTGCCTGATCTGTCAGAGAGGTGAAATACTATAAAACTTGAATTCATATTCTGTAGAAAATATCAAAACTAAAACAAAGCCAGGTCCACTGAATCTTTGTTTTACAAACTGGTCTAGAAACATTTAGACAAAGTTATTCAGCCAGAGTTTTAGTTGATATTGTGGTCAAATGATGCACTTCAGACATAGTTTCACACAAAGTTTGTCAATAAAATATTTTTCTACAGCACTTGAATCTGAGATTATGTCCCTGGTATTTCAATCTGTTTAGAGGTTTTTGTTAATCTGCCCCAGTTTCTTCAGAAATGTTCTTAGTTCTTAGAATTCTTCAGTGCTCCTGTCCCTTGACATCTACCGTACGTCTCTTTATGTCTGTCTTTTTGTTTTTGATTGTCTTTGTCTGCCTCTCTGTCTTTCTGTCTTTCTTTTCTGTCTCTGCCTCTCTGTCTTTCTGTCTTTCTTTTCTGTCTCTGCTTGTCTGTCTTTCTGTCTGCATGTCTTTCTGTATTTTTTGTCTGCCTGTCTGTCTTTCTTTTCTGTCTGTCTGTCTGCCTGTCTGCATGTCTGCATGTCTTTTTTGTCTGCCTGTCTGTCTTTCTTTTCTGTCTGTCTGTCTGTCTGTCTGCCTGCCTGCCTGCCTGTCTGTCTGTCTGTCTGTCTGCCTGCCTGTCTTTCTGTCTGTCTGTCTGTAACAGAGCATCACAGCTCTTTGTTCTTTAACATGAGCGTTGGCGGGCGACATGCATTCCTGGATGGAATGCTTCCTTTTCAAACTGTGGAGTGAAGAAGACCGTCCTGATTTTTATCTCTGTGTTTGTCAGGAGCTGGTTTGACCTGCCTGTGATTGACAGATGCCAATCATCCTGAATCGGCGCTCGTCTACCAAACCCAGAGTACTGGAATATCGTTCCTGGAACGTTGGTCCACGGTACCATAAACCCTTTGGGGACACCTTCACCCACCTTCATCACGGATTTAAGGGACTAGCTGGGTCAACTCCTTCCTGGATTTATTTGGGAGTTGTTTTTGGTTCTTGGACAGGACCGACAGATCTCTCAGGCTCAGATCAGCAGCTACACCTCGAAGACCCGTGAACGATCGGACCGTACATCAGCAGCCATGGAGTCTGTGGCGGCCAGAATGGCCATGGTGACCGACTCTCCAAACCCGTCTCTCAGATCCAGGACCACCGTGACCACAGATGAGGACTCCTTCATGAGCACAGCCAGCCTTCCCTGCAGCCACTTCCTGTCAGAGAACGCCATCGCTGTGGGTGAGTGTTCGGCTCCTGAAGGACTGGATGTAGAGTCTGTCTGGGTGAAGTGTGACTCTAGTGCTCTGCTCTCTGGTTTCATTCGTCTCGTTGGTTTTTCCTTGAACAAGTTACATTTTGCCACTTCTGTAATTCTTCCAAACCCTTCCTGACACTGAGCGACACAATCAGACCCCCCCAGAGCCACCAGCAGTGCTGCTGCAGCCCTCCCCTTCTGAACCAGCTGATTGTGAGCTGTTCCACGTGTGCTCGGCGTGTTTCTCTCGGTCTCCTGAAGAAAGCTTCTCAGCAGCTGAAAATATGACAGAGCTGTTCGGCTGCACAGAAGGTCCGACTGAGTTTTATTAAACCAAACTAGAAAGCAGTTCGTGCATAAACATGAACCTTCTTGTTATTCAGACGGCTGTCAGGTGGAGCGCCACGGCTCTAATGGAGAACAGATAAAAAGTTTGTTTCTGGAGCTGAAAGCTGCAGGAACGATGGAGGTAACGGAGGAAGCCGGTCTCAGCACGGGCGCCGAGTCTTCTCACTTCAGACGTTCCTCTGCGCGGCTGCAGAACTGTTGGGTGTTTCAGCAAATAGAGAACTGTCGTCATTAAATATGAACGCCTAGAGTTCAGATAAAAATAATTATAGACCGTTGTTTAGCTGGGGTGTCCTTATGGGGGTGCAACAGGTCTCAGACAGAAGCAGGTCCACAGCCTGGTGGTTCGAGTTCTTAAAGTTCTGAACGTTTGGATGGGAGACGGATGAACCGGCAGGGCGGTGGGGGGCGGGTGGGGTCCCTGGCAATTCTGTTAGCTACTAGCATAACAGTGACACAGAACTCTCTTGATCATACTCCTGCAGAAGTTGGGAGTCCTTGAGGGTCCACGTCGGGTCTCTTGCAAAGTGGACACCCAGGGACTTGATGTCATGCACTGTCTCTACTAGTGTTGTAGAACTCGAGTCCGGTCTTGGTCATGACTTGGTCTTGGACCCCAAAAGTCTTGGTCTTGACTTGGTCTCGGGTTAGGTGGACTTGACTACAACACTAGTCTAACTTCCTCTCCATTTACGTGGAGAGTTGGGGTGGGGGGTCGTTGTCCAGGCTCTCCTGAAGTCCATCAGGATCTCTTTTAGTCTGCGCGGTGTCCACAGACGACATGAAACCACATGTAGAAGAACTTCAAGACCAAAGTCAGTCCAGAAAAACTCAGTTCAAACTGTAAAGACAGACAGACGAAGCGTCTTCGCCTTCTGTCTTTGTTCAGAGCTGAAACAAACAGTTACGATGGAGGAGCTGCCATGAGTTAATTTTATGTACTTTTGTGTGTTTTTTGTTTAAATCTGCAAAATGTTTGTATTGATTGGTTTGCACGGAGGGGAGGGACTTAAAACGAGGGGTGTGGTCACGGTGCAAGAGGCGGGATGCAAGAACATGTAAACTCCACCCAGAAAGTTCAGGAGGAGAACCTGTGATCTGCTCACTGTGAGGCGACGGCTCTAACCACTGTACCACTGTGCCACCCTCTGTCTGACTTGTGGAACAATGACAGAACATTTGTTGACACAAACCTGAATAACGTTCAGAATCAATGAGGTCTTGGACCACAAATCAGAGCTCATCGATCGTTTGACCTTCAGTCTCGTCAGGATTTCCATCAGTCTGAAGTTATAGTGTGTGTGTGTGTGTGTGTGTGTGGGGGGGGGGGGGGGGGCTCAGTTGGTAGAGATGTTGCCTCTCAGTGAGAAGGCTGGGGGCCTTTCTGGGTGGAGTTTGCATGTTCTCTCCGTGCTGCGTGGGTTCTCTGGTTTCCTCCCACAGATCAAAAACATGCATGTTAGACTGACTGGTAACTCCAAATTGTCCCTGTGTGTGTGTGTGTGTGTGTGTGTGTGTGTGTGTGTGTGTGTGTGTGTGTGTGTGTGTGTGTGTGTGTGTGTGTGTGTGTGTGGAGAGAGGGAGAGAGAGAGAGAGAGAGAGAGAGAGAGAGAGAATGATTGTTTGTCTCTGTGTCCCTGTGATGGACTGGAGACCTGTCCAGGGTGTCCCCTGCCACTTGCACAGTGATGGCTGGAAATGGGCACCAGTGACTCGTGTGACCTGAAAAGGAAGAAGCAGGTAAAGATGATGGATGGATGGATGGATAGTTGGATGGCTGGGTGGATGGATAGATGATGATGGATGGATGATGATGGCTGGATGATGGATGATGATGGATGGATGATGATG
>NC_056508.1:46988457-47009335 GCF_014905685.2 Nematolebias whitei | reverse complement strand
TTGTTGTGTTTGTTGTGTGTTGTTGTGTTTGTTGTGTTTGTTGTGTTGTTGGACACAAATTCACACCGAGCCTCTAATTAACACGGAAAACAATCCGCCATGAATTAATCATGATAATAAAATTTTAACGAAGCTGTTCTCTGCGAGAATTAAAAATGCAAATGGTGCAGATGAGTTCTGAGTTTCATTAAACACCATCGGAGCTGTTTTCAGCGGTTTGACTCCCGAGTGGAGAAGAGAAACCGACAGGAGCCGTCGACCATGACTTCTGATGCCATAAGCTCTCGGATACTGGTTTCTCAGATCCCACTATCGGATGGTTGTCTAATTATCTCTCGGGTCAAAGGCAGTGTGTTCAACACAATGGTTCTTCTTGTAGCTATTTAACTGTCAACAATGGTGTACCACAAGGCTCAGTTTTAGGGCCCACTCTCTTTACAATTTATATAAGTAATGTAGGTCAGAACATTCCTGAAGCCTGAAGCCTGAACGTTTAAATGTGCAGAAAGAAGCAGAAGGAAGCTGAAGGAAGCTGAAGGAAGCTGAAGGAAGCTGAAAGAAGCTGAAGGAAGCTGAAGGAAGCTGAAAGAAGCAGAAGGAAGCTGAAGGAAGCTGAAGGAAGCTGAAAGAAGCTGAAGGAAGCTGAAGGAAGCTGAAGGAAGCTGAAGGAAGCTGAAAGAAGCAGAAGGAAGCTGAAAGAAGCTGAAGGAAGCTGAAGGAAGCTGAAAGAAGCAGAAGGAAGTTGAAAGAAGCTGAAGGAAGCTGAAAGAAGCTGAAAGAAGCTGAAAGAAGCTGAAAGAAGCGGAAGTAGAACAAAATATGAAAGGAGCAGTAAACGGTTGTAACAGATTTAAAGATTTAAAAGATGTAAAATGAGCTCAATTCATTTTCTATGAGAGAAAAATGGCAGAAAAGGCTAAATATTTCAAAAAGCTAAAGTCGCACCAATATCAAAAGTCATAGCAGGATTGTCCTGAAAGAGCCGAACGTTTTGATTCATGATTTGATGAAATAGTTTGAAAACTGCGAGATAAGAATCGCTGTGAAAAACATGCAGAAGAAAAATGGATCACAACAGAGTGAATGATTCATAAACATCACACTATTATTTTTAGACGTAAATCCGGTGATTACTGTCAGAGAGTTTCACTCATATCCTTCCAGTGGTGATTAAAATATTTTGCTAACAGACTGACAAACCCAGACACTGGTTGTAATGACACAAGCAGCCAGCAGGGGGCAGCGTAGCTCCCTCCTGTGTTTAATTCAGAACCTCAGGATCTAATGAAACTTCAGATTTCCATGTTTGGTTCTGATGAGGGGGGTCAAAGGTTAACGAGCTCGACCTCTGGATTAATGGAGGCTTTCCACAAATTGTTCTATTTATAGCGTCAGCTGACGTGCGGTGTGGACAGTTAGTCAGAACATGCTGCTTTGGAAAAATGAAACGTGGCTCTCTGCCACCGTCGAAGGTGGGTGATCATGTAACAGTGTGTTAACAAAATATCTCCTGACGCACTGGATGGAGTCTGACGAGCCTCAGACGATACGTTTGAGTGAACGTCTGCAGCTGATTACTGATTGGTCAACACATTTCAAGATGTCTGCCACACCCAGGAGGCTGTAACTCGGTCAGTTTTACGTATTTTTAGCTGAAAATCGGTGTGGTAGTAGCCGAGAGTCATCTCCAACACATATTATGAACTTTGTTTAAAACTTCAGCGTGCGGAAAACACCAGAACTGTTTTATTAAAGCGACACATTTTCTTTTTCTAAACTCCTCGGGTTCAGGGCTGCGTGCACAGATTCCTGCTTCTATAAACTTCTTCAGAAAGTTTCTGTAATTTCGTTTTATTTTGTTTACTGCACATAAAGTGAGTAGTTTTTCTGCGACCTCGCAGGCTTGGGTCTTCCACAGCGACGCGGGTGTTGTGGCCGAGGCGCCCTCCGAGTGTTTGTGGGCGTTTATGGCTCCCTTTGCATTAATTCATTATCTGTGTGAAGGAATTGGCCCCTGGTTTGTTCTGCCGTGCTCACGAACAGAACAACTCTGATGGAAAAACATCTTCATGACAGGAATATGGAGCAAGTGTTGCGGTGATGTGAGGTGACGGGAGCGGTAATGAAGACAATAATCTGCGATGAGCTGCGTGTTCACTGAGGCAGAAGTAATAACGTTCTAACCTCCGTCTCCATGATCTACCTCTAATCTGTGGTCGGGTCGCGGAGGCAGCAGGTCCAGGAGTGAAACCCAGACCTCCCTCTCCCCAGGAACACTCTTCAGCTCCTGGGGGACCCCGAGGTGTCTCAAGACCACAGAGTTCTGGGTCTCCTCCCAGTGGAACGTGTCCAAAAAACCTCCAAAGCTGCTCATCCAGGAGGCAGTTGATCAGCTGGCTCCTTTTAGATGTGGAGGAGCAGCGGCTCCACTCCGAGCTCCTCCTCCTGTCTCCAAGGCTGAGCCCCCCCTCCCCCCCACAGGAAGGAAGCTTATTTCATCTGTTTGGATCCAGGATCTGGTTCTTCTGGTTCTGACCACAGGCGAGGGTTGGAACGTAGACAGACCAGAACATCCAGAGCTTTGCCTTTGAACTCTTTCACCACAACTGACCGGAGCAACAATCTTCATTACTGAGGACGATGTTCTGACCCAAACATCAAACGTTTTCTGTAGATTTCCATCAGAGAGCCATTTTTCTTCAGGTTTATTAACAAATACACGATGGACGCCGTAGCAACACCAACATGTCTGTAAACCAATCAGATGTATAGAACGTGAGCCTAAAGTTGGTGTGGTAGTAGCTGAGAGTTGACCTCAACACGTACTCTGAGCACGAACGGATCCCATGAGATTTCACAACTCAACATGAGTTGAGTCTAAAACTGAAATGAATTGAGGTGAGTGACACTTTAAAGAAAAATAAAATATATAGATATTATAAAAATCCAGTTCAGATGAGAACATCAAAATCCTAAAACCCTGAAACGCACATGCCAGACCAGTAGGTGGCGATAGTCTTACAGTGGAAGGAAGAAGTTGGTGATTCTCCCAGACCGGACCAACAGTAAACTGAGCAGCTGAACGAGCCGGGGACAGAAAGTCACCCTCAGTGTGGCCGCTCGGCTCGTTGGTCACAAACACCCAGAATCAGGTGACTGCAACTACATGTTCACCCATCTTATCTTCTGGAGAGAAACTGACTCAAAGCTGAGCTCATTTCATGAACAAAACTCATGTCAGGTGAGGGTTTGAACGTAAGCGGGCCATAAACAGAGCTTAGCCTTTCAGCTCAGCTCCTTCTTCACCACAACAGACTGGAACAACGCCCTCATTACTGTCGACGAAGCTCCAGTCTGTTCTATTCGGGGCTTTGTTCACGATTAAGATGGCTTCTGGTCACCTTTCTGAGTTCAGGCTGGTCCCACTGAGACGCCAGCTCAGAAGGATCCGGAGAAAGTTCCTGCAAAGTTTGGATTTCCCCTCCAGGACTCGATGAGTCCGTGAATGTACGTAAGCGGATGGGTCTTCAAGTTTTGACTGACAGCTCAGCTCCGAGCGATCCGTTCTACACTTCAGGCGTATATTTTACTTTCCACATGCTGGTGAGGAGTCAGGAAGAAGTTCTTGTCTACATGTGATGTGGAGAAGCCGGGGATTCAACCCGTGACCTCACGATTGATTGACAACCTTTCACCTCCTCAGCCTCAGCTGCCACTTGAGGCTTCTGCAGAAAGACATCAGACGAGCGCGTGACGCTCTCCTTTCTAATCAGAGTCGGAGGGTTCATCATATTTTTCACGCAGGTTGGGGAGAAAATCACTGCAGCTTTTAAAGACTTACAGCCCTGAAGACGCCAAGCTGAGGAAAATATTCCTCTTATTGTCTCTGAACGACGGCCTTTACGTCCCCGGTTTAATAAAAGAGTCCTGTCGACCACAGGTATTAGAACAACGGTAATTAAATCAGTGGCTCTGCCTCGGTGTCTGAGTCTTTGAGAGAAAAGAATCTCAGGTGTCTGCTCCTGGCTGCCAGTCGCATCTGATGGATCCTGTTGTTTCTTTAAGTGACGGGACGGGAGGTGCACCACCATCGAGAACTGCAGAACACCACGGGACATTCTGATTCGTGGGAAAATATCAGAGCATCTCAAGACCTCAGAGACAAACGAGCCCAACGTGCAATGAAAGGAGAGAGGATTTCTGCAGTTCCTGGTCTCATCCCACCCCACTGTCACTTGGTCCACCACGGCTCGGGCAAACCCACCAGAGACCTCATTTTCTCTACCAGCAGGTTCTGGACTCGAGGTTTGAAGAAAGTCCTGGGTCTGAAATTAGAGTCAGCCTGAGATGCTGAGACGGAGATTCTGTCATGCTCGACTAACATGTCTGCTGTGTTTGGAGTCTTCGTGAGAAAAACGGATGAAAAAAATGCTTATTTAGTGTTTTCAGCAACAAAACTAGAGTTTCTGGTAAAGATCACGAGAACCCTCACTCATGCTGGGTATGTTGAACATGAGGGCCCTGCTCACTGATCTTTGTTTAAACTGGTTCATTTTGTCTTGATTCTGTCGCTGTTACACTTCAGTACTTGGCTGAAGAGGCTAAAATGAGGGGAGGGCAATAATGTCTTTGCATGTTAGTAAAATATCTCCTGAATCACCTGATGGACTTTAATGAAACTCTCAGGAAGTAATCATTAGTTAAACATCAACAACTGTGGACTTTCCCTAATTACTCACAAGGGCGTCCCTCACGGGTCCATATTCGGTCCTGCTTTTTTCCCTACTGTTTACATAAATAATTTATGTTCACATATTGTATTTTTATGTGGATGAGACCATTTTATAATATCTTTTAGAGGGAGTTGTAAAACATTTGCAACTGGGTTTTAATATAGATGGGAAAAATATTTAAACAACAGAGACTAAAATAAATAAATAAAATGGTAATGTTTTATACATTTTTTTAAATGACGTATTCTCTAAAAATGCTTGATTTTTGACCAAACAACTTTAGCCTTGGTGTGTCGGGTCAATAAGACTGAAATAATTAACCAACACTAGCCCTAACAACCTGAACCTAAACCTCAGACACAAATGTGAATAAAACAAACGTCCTCCTGTGGGAGAGCGGACACTTTTCATTTTGACGAGTTGTTGCTGCTTTAAAGAAAATGCAGCCAGTAATAATGCTGCACCCAGCTTTTATTTGAACGAGCCATTTTTATTTATTGTCCCTTTTCTCTGAACCAATAAATAAATGTATGAAGACGCTCGGGAGGAAAGCTGCAGGCGAAGCCTCACCGAGCGGCAGAAAATCTCACAGCTGAACCGATTCAGGTGAAATTATCGAGCAGTGAAAGGTGACGCTGTTCATCCGAACCGTGGAGTTTGGAAACAGAACATTAGTAAGAGCAGAAAACACGAAGACTGTGTGGAGACGGGAGCAAAGTGCAGTCAGAGGTGGAAGCTGAACAGAGGAGATGATTGCAGCGTTCTCTGCAGGGCTGCAGGCGACGGGCAGCATCTGCAGCCGGAGCAGAGAGAAACGATTCGTCTTCGGCTGCGCCGCCACGTTCCTGTTCTCAGAGTTCCTGTCGTTGCGTTCGCCTGGAGCCCAAATCTACTGTGAAAGATACAGAGTTCTAGTGTCGCGCCCTTCATCTCTCAGTTTATCATCGTCATCAGAGTCCTCGCATCCGTTCAGTCAGTTTTCATCTGTATTAGGGATTAAAAGACACGGATTATTCAGAACGTGCAGCTCAGTCAAAAACAAGGAGCTGTGAGTTTTAGGGAGAAGTTCTCCAGAGAAACATCCTGGAGCTCCACAACTCTTAGTAGAACCATCAGAGCTTGAATGGGTCTCAAAACGTCACGTGTCTGAACTGGCATTTTCGTATCTTTAATGGTTTTTACACAGTCACAGTTTTATTTGGACATGTTTCCACAGACTGTTCAGCTGACATGTTGAAAACAACTCAGCCCACAACTGTTGGGTCTTGATACAAATTATACATGAAAACACAGATATGATGTTTGTCTTCTGTCACCCTGGGTGGTGTTCACCGCTCTGAGACTCGGTTTCCACAAATCTCCCAAGAATTCAGAGAGTGCACTCAGACGTCTACAAACTGGCCTTTTTCACTCCGTACTATTCTTATTTAAAAACCTGTGCAGCTATAAAAGTTTCCATCCATCCATCCATCCATCCATCCATCCATCCATCCATCCAGAGTCGGCTCCCAGGATCTGCATCTTGATCAAAGGGGTCCAGACATCTGTCCACAGCCACCTCTTCTGGGAGGGCTCCAAGCTGTTCCCAGACCTGCTCCAGTGTGTCCTGTACCTGTCCTGCACCTCCCTAGGGCGGTGTCCAGGGAGCATCCTTACCAGTTGTCTGAACCACCTCAACTGGCTCCTCTGGATGTGGATGTTCTACTCCGAGTCTCTCCTGGAGAACTGAACTTCTCACCCTGTCTCTAAGGGAGAGTCCAGCTACCCTGCAGAGGAAACTCGTTTCAACCTCCTGGATCCTTGATCTGGTTCCGTCAATCTCTACCCAGAAGTCCTGACCAGTCTGTAGAGGACGGTCCACCGTTTACCGACTGAGGACCATGGCCTCAGATCTGGAGGTTCTGATCCACATTCCAGCCTCTTCACACTCGGTACACCAGCAGGACCCCATGATCCACAAATAGCAGAACCAGAATCCTCAGGCCTCCGAACTGGACCGCCTCCATCCCGTGGCTGCACCGTGACTTCCGTCCATAAAACTCACAAACATAAATGGTAACAATATAACTGAAGAAGTCCTTTGGATAAAAGATGAAACACTTCAACAAAGAAGAATCCATCCAGAGGACCGGACCCTTGTTAGATAAAAGCGTCTTCGATCAAAGTCGCCGTCTCTTCTTTGTAAATGTGACAGTTTTCACACAGCGTCTGCTCTCTCGAGGCTTACTTTTCAGTCTGCCTCTCATTATCAGGTCAGTCAGGGAGTGACAGACACAGGCGTGTGGTTACCATGGTGTCCATGATGAGCCACTGGCAGCATCTCTTTCCTCTCCGGTTGTAACAACGCGTTCTGCGTCGGCACCTTTCAGAATTCAACACAAAGTTTTTTTTTAGTTTTTTTTACATCTTATCTGCTTAAAGACTAAACGCTGGGACGACGTGCTAAAGGCTGTCTGCTTCAGAGACGCTTTAAATTAAATTCCATTACGGACCAACCAAAACAAGCAAAGCCAACGTGTTCGACTAATCTCACAGATTACGGAGGAAACAACGTCTTCCACAGAAAAGCCATCAGGCTGCAGCTGCTGGTCCAGATAAGCTCATGGTTTATGAATGTGTTGCTCTAAATCTTTTATCTGTTATCAGCTGCAGATGGACTCTCAGAGCCGAAACGATCAGCTAATGAGTCATCACGCAGCCGAATTACAGGATGAAACTGTTCGGGGAACTCGGTGCTTATTGTTGGTTTTTAGAACGACTCGGTGCTGATAAGGCGTGAAAGGTAAAAACTGTTGATTGGACACGAGGATCCAGAGACGGGCATGAAGCTGGGATGATGAATCAGGGGTGCCAATACTTTTCAGCATGCGAGATACTTTTAAAATGACCAAGTCAAAGTGATCTGCCTTCTATAAAAACACAAAACATATATTTATTACTGTGTCACTCACGTCTGCAGACTCGTCCAGTAGCAGTGAGAAACACTCGCAGTCTGTGACGTCCTTCCAAAGTTGCTGGGTCAAATCCTCGGACATGGCTCCACAGCACCAACCGTACTTCTTGATACGTGGAGATCTTTGATCGAAGATCATATTTCTGGTTTGTTTTCAAGTCTCTGAACGAGTCAGCTGCTTCAACGAATGCCTTTTTACCATCTCTTCATCTTGGAAGAACTTCTTGCGTTTAACAGTGAAGTGACTCACCCAGAATGATGCTTCGCTTTCTCTGCTGCGGTCAGCTCTAAGAAAAATGGCTGCTGTCCAAACACCTGGGATTTTGGTTCCTTCACCTTTTTCTTTCTCAGATCACTTTTCAGAAGGAAGTCAGTGTCGTAGATTTATGAACAGTCCTAAAACGCCGCTCCATATTTCCTTTCTTCAGAAGACTGGCAGATGAGGCAAACGCACTTCGAACACGACATCGTGAAAATAAATTCCTCCCCCCATTCCGTATGGAAATGGTAGGTTTGTTGCTTCTTTGGACTGGACTGGACTTACATAGCACCTTTCTATCTTATCAAGACACTCAAAGCTCTTTACCTCATTTAGCCATTCATGCAGCACTCTACTAGATCCATACAAAGATAAGTGAACAAATTATTCTAAAGAGACTCATCAGTGTTTTATCACATTCGTACAACGATGGGACACACATCGGAAGCAACGAGGGGTTCAATGTCTTGCCCTGAGACACTTTGACATTTGACTGCTGGTGGAGTCGAACCACCAACTCTTGCACTGGAGGACGACTGCTCGAACCACTTGGCCACAGCCGCCCCCTTACTTGGTCCAGCTCCCCCGCTCATGTTCTACCCATTCTTGAGTTTAGAAGACACAAACTGGAGGCTATTACCAGGCAACTCGGTAGCTTGCTAGTTCCTGGCGCAGTTGTACGTGCATGCGTGGTGACCCATGTGTCCAAAAGGTCCAGTCTCAGACTGGCTGCCCTGTATGTCAATCAGGTGACCCCTGCTCTAGAGCCACTTTCATGACTGTTGGAGTTTGTGAGCTGTGATGTAGTCGCCAGACTGTCTCGTAACAGTCGGGGCGGGGGTTCAAGGTTTCTCCACCGGTCTCTGAGACTTACCGTTTGATCCCTTGAGGTCAAATCTACCGTTCTGACTTCTGTCGTAAGCATCTGATGTAGGTGAATCAGTGTCAAGGTAACCCTGCTGTGATTGGACCATAAACCCAGTCAGCTGATGCCGTCCATCCCAACCTGCCACACTCGACCCGCGGGGCCAACTAGTCTGTAAAGAGCGTTGAGGGGAGTTTGTAGTGGCTGCCATTTGTTTCAAGGTCCTCTATCTTCTGTTTTAGTTGTCCTGGAAAGTAAGAAATTTATGTTTTGTAAAAAAAAATAATTGTGCATTGGTGATGTCACTTCTTAGCCCAAAGGTTGCTGGTTCACTTCCTGCTGTTGGTCAAATCTGGCGCCTAATTTCAACAATTTTAGTTTCCATCTAGTTTTCAACAGTCGCAGCTCAGTGGGATACGAGACCCGGTCTGAGGTCCTGGTTCATAAACAGAGGAGTCTGCTGAGGTGGTTTTGGGGTCTCTCTTGGGCGTGTCCCTCAGGGCAGGTCCAGTTTTATGGAGGGATTTGTTCTTCTCTTTGGCCTCAGAACGCCTCGAGTCCTGGAGGGAACCTCAAGGATGCTGCAACCTTCTTGACCGGACTGTGGATGGATTGTCTATTGAGCACGTTGCATCAGAGGTCCTGCTGCTGTTCACTTTTACTTTTATATTTTTTATATAACTAGTTGTGTTAGTTTATTTTTGCTAATGTTGTTGTTTGCTGCAACTTGAGTAGGAGTGTAACGCAATTTCAATTTCTATGTATGTCCTGTACATATGCAGAATTGACAATAAAATCAATCAATCAATCAATTAAAAATATTTTATTATATTATTGTTTAAATTATTTTAAAGTACACTGCAGAGTAAATTAGGATTGTTCATATTTGAGGACCTCGTATACCCAAATACAAAAATTCATAGTTCCTTGAAATACGATTGTTTTGTCTGATAATAAAATGACGTCACTGTTTCTTGAGTTGGACACACAGGAAGTAATTAGTGTACTGTATGTGTAATATGTGAAACAACTAGTTAATGAGCACTAGTTATCCATAGAACTTGGTAAACTGAGTTCTGATAAACTCCAGCTGAATAAAGAGAAACAATAATTAATGAAAGGTTTGCACTGAAAGACGATAACCGGCCGTGAGTCGAGCTGAAAATGAGTTTCTTGACTCCATAGCGTCCTGAAGACTTCAGTGATCTGCTCCCGTCTCGTCTTCCTCCAGTTACGGCTGATTTTCAGTAAAAACTGGAGATAAATTATCCGCAGACCGTTGGACTGGATACAAACCAATTTAAAGGATCTATGAGGAGCGACTCGAGCAAATCCAGACAAACAATAACTTTCACTTCAGGAAACAAACGAAACCAAACCCGTCCGCCAAGAATCGAGTGTCTTATTGAACAGCTCCTGCTTAAAACGAAATAAAATGCTCTAAAAGAATTCAGTACTTTATTTTATAAACCGAGCTGTAGCAAAACATCCATCCATCCATCCATCCATCCATTATCTTCTGCTTGTTCTAAAGTCAGGTGTCTGGGTCACTTGAGCAGGGAGGTCCAGACATCTCTTTCCACAACCACCTCCTGCAGCTCTTCTGGGAGGACTCCAAGGTGTTTCCAGTCCAAATGAGAGACGTAGTCTCTCCAGCGTGTCCTGGGTCTCCCCAGGGGTCTCCTCCCAGTCGGACATGACTGAAACACCTCCCTGGGGAGGCGCCCAGGGAGCATCCTGACCAGATGAACCACCTCAACTGGCTCCTCTGGATGTGGAGGAGCAGTGGTTCTACTCTGAGTCTCTCCTGATAACTGAACTTCTCACCCTGTCTCTAAGGGAGAGTCCAGCTCCTGCAGAGGAAACTCATTTCAACCTCCTGGATCCACGATCTCATTCTTTCAGTCTCTACCAGAGTTCATGACCAGAGGTGAGGGGAGGAACGTAGACTGACCAGTAAACAGAGAGCTTTGTCTTACAGCTCAGCTCCCTCTTCACCACAAAGGACCGGCACAGAGTCCACAATACTGCAGACGCTGCACCAATCTGTTTGTCAATCTCACGCTCCATTCTTCCCTCACTCGTGAACAAAACCCTGAGATACTTGAACTCCTCCACTTGAGGCAGAACCTCGACCTGAAGAGAACAATCCACCCTTCTCCAACTGAGGACCATGACCTCAGATCTGGAGGTGCTGGTTATCCCAGTTCCAAGGTCAGGGTCACAAAATAAGGTCAAAGTTAAAACAAGGTCTTTCCTTGTCCAGACCTTAACTTCTGATTCACTCAAGATAATTTAATGAACATTTATACAATTTCTTTACCGCCACTAGACATGTAACGTTTTCACCACCCAGGCTTCAAGGTCACAAATCAAGGTCAACATTTAACCATCACTATAGATTGTTATGAAATCGTTTCAGTGGACGTATAATGTGTCATATGTGGTACTTTTATTTCACGTTTGAATTTTTCGTATTTTCCGTCCATGTTGTTTGATATTCTGTTATTAAATGTACAATATTCCAAACTGAGCTACGGGTTATGAGATTTATACGTTATATTTATTGTTTTTATAACAGGAAGACCCCAACAGAGCATTAGAAGCATCGATGGCTGACATTTGAACTCTGACCAGTAGAAGTTTTCCACCATTTTGAATATTGTACCTTCAGTCATGGTCAGGGGAGTTTATAAGTTTTAAAGCGACTCGCCTCCTTTTCCTCCTGACGGCAGGATTTTACCCGAGGGACAAACGTCAGATGTAGATAAACCCAGTTTTCACTTCTGCCGAGAGCGAGAACAAACCTGGAGCCAAATGAATTCCTTCTTTGCTTCATTTTTCTTCCGCCCGCTGCGCGACAAAGGACTCCGCAGAGCTGTGATCTAATGCGGGCCGACCCCGGCGGGTTTCGATGGAGCTCTGGATCCCGCAGCTCCGTCTGGCTGGCTGCAGGAGCTCGTTGGAAACTCCCGGAGAGAATGAATGAGTTATGCTGGAGAACAACCGTAAAACAGAGGAGCCTCTTCTCAACCCCCCCGAAGACAAACTGTTTGTTTACGGCCTCTTTCGTTCCTGAGTAAAACCTGCAGCTGATGGCATTTACAGGTTTGACTCCAACAGCTCCTTTTACCGTGAGACGATGTTTAAGGGCGGTGGGCGATATGCATCAAGGACCGAGAACGACCGGGCTGATGGCGGCTTCACTGGGGTTTCACTGGGGTTTCACTGGGGTTTCACTGGGGCTTCACTGGGGTTTCACTGGGGTTTCACTGGGGCTTCACTGGGGTTTCACTGGGGCTTCACTGGGGTTTCACTGGGGCTTCACTGGGGTTTCACTGGGGTTTCACTGGGGCTTCACTGGGGTTTCACTGGGGTTTCACTGGGGTTTCACTGGGGCTTCACTGGGGCTTCACTGGGGTTTCACTGGGGTTTCACTGGGGTTTCACTTGGGCTTCACTGGGGTTTCACTGGGGTTTCACTGGGGTTTCACTGGGGCTTCACTGGGGTTTCACTGGGGCTTCACTGGGGTTTCACTGGGGCTTCACTGGGGCTTCACTGGGGTTTCACTGGGGTTTCACTGGGGTTTCACTGGGGTTTCACTGAGGCTTCACTGGGGTTTCACTGGGGTTTCACTGGGGCTTCACTGGGGCTTCACTGGGGCTTCACTGGGGTTTCACTGGGGCTTCACTGGGGTTTCACTGGGGTTTCACTGGGGTTTCACTGGGGCTTCACTGGGGTTTCACTGGGGTTTCACTGGGGCTTCACTGGGGTTTCACTGGGGCTTCACTGGGGTTTCACTGGGGCTTCACTGGGGTTTCACTGGGGTTTCACTGGGGTTTCTTTAGTTAACAAAGGGAGAATATTTTGTGTCTGTTCGTCTTCTAATGCGTGCACTTCAACCAAGACAAGATGAATCATATTAGTACCTTATGGAACATGGTTGTCATGTGATCTTGGACAATAAATGTTTTAAAATAAAATAATTAATTCTGAATTCTGGTTTGGAGCTGGGAGAGTGAAAGTCTGCAGACTGGCATGAAAATATATAACTGGTTTTAATTGAAGTTCATGTTTAAATGATGTGAATGTTGAGTCAGTTTTGTAACAATAATTTCTGTTGAAAATATTTTAAACATTTTTGTAACCCCACCTTTGTGGTTTTAGCTGATCTTTTGCTGCTTTTTGTTTGTTTCTAGCATTTTGCAGCTTTTAGTTAACATTTTGCTGGTTTTATTTAACCTGTTGCTACTTTCAGCTAGCCTTTTGCTGATTTTAGCTCGTGTCTACTTACTTTTAGCTACCATTTTCTACTTTTATCCAACATTTTGCTGGTTTTATCTAACCGTTTACCATTTTTGATAGCCTTATGCTACTTTTAGCCAGCTTATTGCTACTTTTTGGCTACCTTTCTTCTTTTCATTTTTAGCTAACCTTTTGTTACTTTTATCCAGCACTTTGCTGGTTTTATATAGCCTTTTGCTACTTTCAGCTTGCCTTTTGCGGCTTTTAGCTACCATAGATATTTGCTGCTTTTAGCTAGTATCTACATACTTTTAGCTACGATTTTTAAAAAAACTTTTAGCCAGCATTTTGCTGGTTTTATCCAACATTTTGCTACTTTTAGCTAGCTTCGGCATAATTTTAGCCACCATTTTTACTTTTTGCTTGTTTTAGCTAACCTTATGCTACTTTTAGCTAGTCTTTTGCTGCTTTTAGCTAGTTTCTACATCGTTTAGCAACCATTTTCTACTTTTAGCCAGCATTTTGCTGGTTTTTTCTAACCGTTTGCCATTTTTGATAGCCTTATGCTACTTTTAGCCAGCTTATTGCTGGTTTTATATAGCCTTTTGCTACTTTCAGCTAGCCTTTTGCGGCTTTTAGCTAGTTTCTACATCGTTTAGCAACCATTTTCTACTTTTAGCCAGCATTTTGCTGGTTTTTTCTAACCGTTTGCCACTTTTGATAGCCTTATGCTACTTTTAGCCAGCTTATTGCTACTATTTGGCTAGCCTTCTTCTTTTCAGTTGTAGCTAACCTATTGTTATGTTTAGCACTTTGCTGGTTTTATTTAGCCTTTTGCTGCTTTTAGCTTTTAGTGTTCTGCTAGTTTTAGCTTTAACTAGTTGCTTTCATCATCTTCATCAGTCCTTCATCACTCTGTTTTGTCAGAAGTGCAGTTTCTCCAGTTTCAAAGGATAATTTTAGTTAAGCTAACATCGGCACAAAAAAAACAACACGAGCGGCAGACTGAAGAAGTTTCATGTTCCAACATCGTGACGTCAAATTCAGCTAAAAACAGCTGATTAGACGACAGAAACAAGAAATATTTATCTTTTTTTTTTTTTTTTTTAACTGCAGAACTGAAATGTGCAGCTCAGCCTTCGGCTGCAGACTTCGTGTTCCAGTTCAAACAGCAGCTGTTTGTTCCACAAACATCTGGATTTACTGCTGACGTTTCAGTTTTGCTGCTAAAATGTTTATTTTATGAAAGACGAGCTCCGTTCAGTTTAAATTAAAATATATGGAGACGCAGCTAAAGTCTAACGTGCTGTCAGACACCGTCACAGCATCAGAGTTTCCCTACATTACTCTTGGCAGGGTGCTCATGTCTTCTGTGATTTTTGTCAGGTGTGTGTGTTTGGGATTCGGCTCAGCGTGAGGGAATCGCTACCTCTGGCTTTTTAGCTAGCGCACCTGTATTGCACGCCGCTAGCTTCATTTCAGCTGGCAGGGCGCTTTGTTCTGTTGACGATGATGTTTGAACGAGGCTTCATTGGTTTTCAATGAGAGGGTTCTGCTGCTGTTCAGACTTCTTGTCACCAGGTGGCGCTGCTGCGAGGCAGAAGTTAAGAGAACACAAAAGAAGAATGAGCCGATGGGGTTCTGCCGTGTTTCCCCTACCGTTATACAAGCAGGGCGCCCCCCCGCCCTGTGCTGCCCTGCTTTTTGCTAATTCAACCCTGCGGGTGCAACTTTTACACTGTTAATAATAATTCAGCCCTGGAAATAGTAATTCTGACTGTTTTTTAGTAACTCTTCCCTGCAGTCTGCTCTACTGATGCTAATTCAACCCTTTTTATGCTAAATCTACGCTGATTTTTGCTAATTGTGACCTTTTATTTGCTAGTTCTGCTTTGTTTGCTCTAATTCTGCCTTGGTTTTTGGTACGTTTGTCACACTTATGCTACATCTGCTGTTTTACTCGTACTCTACCCTGCTCGAGCCAGCTCTGCCCTGGTAATGCTAATTCTGATAACGCTACGTGTGCTAATGCTAACTTTCCTAATGCTAAGTCAGTTAACTTCTGTTACTTCTGCCCTGCTTTGTGCTAATTATGTGCTACTTTTAGCATTTATTTAGGATATTCTAGTGTTCTACTAGCCTTTTGCTACTTTTGCTTTTTATAGCATTTCTCTGCCTCTAACACTTCGTCACGTCTCGCTCTTAGCTAGCATTTTCCCATCGTTTGCTAGTTTGTCACTATTTCCTTTATTCATGCTCATTTTAACTTGGTTTTTTTTTTTGTGCTAATTTCAGCCTTTTCTGCTTTTTTAGCCTTTTTTCTTACAAATTCAAGCTTTTTCTGCAGTTTTTGCCGTTTGTGCTTCTTTCAGCTTCATCTTACCAGTGTTCATCCATTTATATTTTTCATGTGTGCTTTAGCTTTTTTTTTAGCCACTTTCAGCAAAATCATTCGGCTGTAAACATTCTCGCTGCAATATTTTCTAGTTAATATTTGTTTTGTCTCTTGATGTAAAATTTAAAGCTGCTTTGAAAGTAAAAGAACAAAAAGTCTGAAAGAGCTGCTGAGGATGGAGACGTCGGCTCAGAGCAGATGTGGAGAAAAACCCGTTCAGACAAAAAAAAAAAGAGCTGGAAGAGGAGAACTGGGTTAAAGCTAACATGGCAGAGAGAGAAAGATGGAGCCGAAGGTAGAGAGAGGCAGAGGATGCTCTGCTCTTCATCTCCTCTCCGTCAGTTGCTTCAGCGACTCGGCGGGAAGCGGCACGGAGATGCAGCCTCAGAGGTTCAGTACGTAAGCTCTAAGCTTTTATTCTGCCTCGTTTTGGCGCTGCGGCGTTATTTTATTTATTCCCTCTGTGCACGTTTGTTTTAGAACTGATGTTCGGCTCAGATGCTCATTTAAAAGTTGGATTATTTTTGTGAACATGTTGGCTGTGCTGGTTTTTAAACGGGCTGTTTGTTGGAAGTTGAAGAACCTGAACTGATCTGGGTGATTTTTAAAGGCTGACGTTTCATTAAGAAATCTGTTTATGATCAGGTGAGACAAAAACATGGAGCTTCTATTTCTGAGCCGTTTGTGGCCGTAAGAGAGTGGTTCTGCTGGGATCATCATGAAACCAGTTTAAACTGCCTGTTTGGTCTCATCTGTGTTGTGTTTTTATTTCTGTTTCATCGTTTGAACCTTTTAAAGCTCGAGAAGGAGCCGAACATTCAGGCGTGGGACTTCAGCAGAATATTGGTCCGATTCTGCAGCTCGGAGGCAAAAAGAGAAAAAAATCAAAAACTGGAGGAACTGCATTTCCTGCAAAAATGCAGGAAATGCTTATTGCAGAAGAGCTTGCTGAGAAACAGCTAAAATTAGCTAAAACAACATGCTGAAATGTAGCTGAAATGGAAGGAAAAGCCTAAATTAGCAGAAGAAAGCAGAAAGAACACATTTTTGCTGAATTAGGTTTAAATAAGCAGAAATTAGCACAAAATTAGAAAATTAGCTTAAAAAAAGGCTGAAAAGTAGCTGAAATTCAGAAATAAGTTTTAACTACCAGAAGGAAGTGGAAAGAGCTGAAATGAGCTCAAAATTGTGAAATTAACCGAAAAGGCTAAAATTAGCATAAACAGCCAAATAGTAGCTGAAATAGCAGAAAAAGCTTAAACTTGCATAGTTAAGCTGAAAGGAGTATAACAAGCTAAATTTATCAGAAATAAGTTAGACTGAAACAGAAATTACAAAAAACTTGAATTTATCTGAAAACAGCCAAAATTAGCTAGAAAAGTAGCAGCTGAAAAGTAGCTAAAAAGGCAGAACGAAGCTTAAATTACCAGACGGAAATAGAGAGAGCACGTTTTTGCTGAATGAGGCAGATGTGGAATTAGCTTAAAAAGCTAGAATTATCATAAGAACAGCTAAATAGTAGCTGAAATAGCCAAAAACAGTTGAAGCTTGCAGAAATAAGTTGAAAGGAGCATAACAAACTGAAATTAGCAGGAAGACGTTAGAAGAAGTATAAAAATGTTGTAGTTAGCAGAAATAATCTGAAAGTAGCACAAAACAGCTGAAAAACAGCTGAAAGTAGCTGAAAAAGTGTACATTTGCAGAAGGAAGCTGAAAGAAGCTGAAGCAGAACAAAACGGATGGAACATGAGCTCAAATCATTTTATATGAGGAAAAAATGATGACGATGATGAAGGTGTAGGTGGACACAAGTTGGGAAAGTCTTCTGGAGACATTTCTTCTGTCCAGCTGAAGCTACAAATTATGAATGAAAGTCTGGAAGAAGACCTCAGATGAAACCTGCTTGGTTCAGATGTTCAAGGACAACCAGGAACCATCAAGGCTACAGGACCACCAGTGTCCACGTCCACAGTGGAGACAGCTTTACGTCACCGTGGACTGAGGACCAAGAAAGAAGCTCCGCCTCCAACAGCCACAACTTCAAGCTGGACTGAAACCTGCAGCTGTCCAAGACAAGACAGATGTTTGGAGGAGACCAGGGGAGGTTTTCAAACCTGAGAACAACTGTCAGGCACGGTGGAGGCGGCATCATGCTGTGGAGCTGCCAAACATTTACCTTGACGGTGGAGACTCGGACACAGTTGGGTCCAGCAGGACTTGGATCCCAAACGCCAGGACTGATTTCTGATTGGATAAATCAGGCGAACACGAAGCTCCTGGATCGATCGTCCTGAAGCTCCGACCTCAGCCTGAGTGGAAAATTTTATCTTTACAGGAAATTGATACTTTCAATTAAAAGTTCTCCAGGTCCAGAAGAAGAAAACAAGTGGTCCAATATGAGCCAGAAGCTCGTTGATGGAGACCGAGCGTCCAGGTGAGATCTCTGGACGGACAGTTAGTGAAATATTCACGAGGCGTATGGATATTTATGAGCCTGCATCGTTTTACAGAGAAAAGACGAAACTAAATTCAAACGTTTGTTGTTAAACCATTAAAGTCTAAAACTTCTCAAGAAGAACGGTTCAAACCATTCATGAAAAGACGACAAAACCAGAGAAACGTCATTTCCTGTGAACCATTTCTGCTGAAAGCTGCTGAAAACGTTTCACAGCTGAACTGAGTCGAATCTGAGCAGCTGAAGTTTACTGAGCTGAAAAGCTGAAATTAGCTAAAATAAAATGAAAGGAGCTGAACCAGAGCAAAAGCTGAAATGATTAAAACAAATTGATATAGGCAGAGAGAGGCTGAGTAGATTACAAATGTCTGAAAGTAGCTAAAAAGAAACTGAAATTAGTAGAAAAAGCTGAAAAAAAATTGTTGAAAAAGCCAAAAAAAGTGGAAATATGCATAAAGAAATGGAATTATCAGTCACAAAACGTGACGTAAGCAAGAAAAAAGCAGAAAAAATAAAAAATGAGCAGGAAACAGCTGAATGGAGCTGAAAAGCTGAAATTAGCTAAAAGAAGCTGAAAGGAGCTGAACCAGAACAAAAGCTGAAATGATTCAAATAAGATATCGATAGAGTCTGAATAGATTACAAAAAGTCTGAAATTAGCAGAAAAGGCTGAAATTGGTTTAATAAAAGCTGAAATGAGCTGAAAAGCTGAAATTGGCTAAAAGGAGCTGAACCAGAATAAAAGCTGAAATGAGCAGAAAAAGGTTTTAAAGGAACTGAAGGGCGTGAAGTGCTCCATTCATTTTCAGTGATGAAACATGGCAGACGAAGCTAAATATTTCAAAAAGTAAAAATTGCACAAATACAAAAAGTCTCAGCTGGAATGTCCTGAATGAGCCGAACGTTTTGATGTATGAATTGCTGAAATGAAGTAAAAATCGCAGAAGGCGTTACGTTTTGAAAAACCACCGTAAGATAAAGTATCTGAATGATTCACAAACACTGAACCGTTTTCTGCAGCTTCAGCTCGTTCTTGGACTTTTTGTTGGATTCCTGTGGAACAAAGTAAAAAACACAACTCTCTTTGGGCGAACACGTTTCTTTTGCTCTGATTTTATGAGCTACAGAAACGTTTGGTTGTTACTCGACGACTCCGGACAGGAAACGCCTTCCCCGTCGTCCTCTGCCCTTTTGTTGCAGCTTCGGCTGCGTGTAATTTGAATAAATCAGCACCTGAAGCTTTGACGTCTCACTCAAACATTACTCCTCACATTTCAGCTGCTTTGGATAAAAGAGATGAGAGAATGAAACGGCCGTGTTGTCGGTGGTTTCAGGCTGTAATGGGTTCGGCTGATGAGATTCTCCTTTTGTGATGCTTTCGGCCATTTTCTGAAGCACTCCGTCCATTCTCACATTTTAACAAAATGTAGCTTCATTAGCATGTAGAGTACCTTCCCTCGATACCACGGGCGTCTCCAGATGTGATTTAATGTGGGGGCCACTGCAAATGTTTAGCTACATTTAGCTTTCAGCTATCATTTCATGTCTTTTACCTTGATGTAATCGTCAACAAAAACAAGAACATCTGTCCTTCTGCTGGAATAATCTGAATCATTTTCTGACAAGCGAGCAATGTTCTTGCCTGTGTGTGTGTGTGTTAGCAAAATATCTCAGAACCCAGAACATGAATTTGAATGAAACCCGTAGAGACTCCTCACAGGACGTTGGTCCACCACTGGTTAACCTTCAGAGTCAGTCCAGTTCAAGATGGCCACCACAGCCAGTCAGCACAAGAACATCTGGAGCTCGGTCAGTCTGATGGACGCTGAGCTCAGAGTGGTGGTAGCCGAGGGTCCTCCCCAACATGTGGTCCGAGCGCTCAGGACCAGTTTTTCAAGGTTAAACCGTCGTTTCTCAATGAGCTGTGATACGAACTCTTCCTGCCGAGCTCAGAACCAGAACCGCTCAAGTCTTTCCGTACTGTCCCGGAGTCTCTGGAGTCCACACGAAGCTAAAAGTCTCTAAACGCCAACTTTAAAACGCTACAGCTAAACGTTAGCTGAAGCTATAAGCAGCTAAACAGGCACTGACTTGGTTTTAAACTCTTCGGCTGTGAGTCTGTTCGTGTTTGTTTATGTCACAAGTCCAGTTGTTGTCTTGTTGTCTCGCATCTGGATCTGTGGACACGTGTCCCCGTCCCTCGGCGCTGCTCGGTCCACTCAGCGTCCTGGTCTTCAGTTTCTGGACGACCCTGAACGTCTTGGAATCCTCAGTTTTGGATCTTTTGATGGAAACAGCCGTCGTGCTTCAGAAGCACTTTTCTTCAGCGCTTCAGTTTTTTTAAGCTTTTGTTGGAAGCGGGGAAGATTTCAGACGTGCGTCTTCCAGCAGCACTCTGAGATGAAAATGTTTTCCATCCTTGGCGTGCTCGTTACGATTTGAAGAGAAGCTCAAGGCGCCTGCAGAATGAGCGTGTTGTGTAAACAGACCCCTGTTTTGTTTTTCGGCTGCGTTCAGCTCGGTTCGTCTCTTTAGGCCGTCTCTTCTCACCGTCAGGCGAGACGAAGAGACAACTGGGTGAACGGAGACGAAGACGGCAGCTCGTAAAGACCCTGACAGGTTGCACATCAGACCTCCAGCCTGCTCAGACAGATTCTCCGGCGTTCAGAAATTCCCCGATGAGACGAGAGACGCCGAGGAGTTTAGGAGGTTTTAATGAATCCAAAACAAACAGCTGAAGGAGGCTGCCACGTTCGGCTGAGGGCTGTTTGCAGAGTTTCATCAGGGATTCGTTTCTGCTGCAGCGCGGAGACAGGAAGACGACTCCTCGGCTTGTTTCCCGTAATGCCCCAGATGTTCTGTCAGAGCGTTTGGCATCGTCGTCTCGACGGGAAGAATCTGTTGAAAAGGCCGACGGTGTGTGAGCTGTTCTGAGCACAGGAAGTGCGTCTCTGCTGATCTGGATGTTCTGCT
>NC_056508.1:46982266-46988447 GCF_014905685.2 Nematolebias whitei | reverse complement strand
TTCTGAGCACAGGAAGTGCGTCTCTGCTGATCTGGATGTTCTGCTTGAACCCGGCGCGTCTTCGTTTTAGGAACGTTTGTCAGACGTGAACGTTTCACTCGTCTGAGCCTCGAACCTCGACTGGTGCACGAAACAAAGTGAAGACACGAGAAGGTTCTGGCTTTCACTGCGTGGTGCTCCTGACCAAAGGTTTACATACGTGGTCCATCCATCCATTTATCCATCATCCATCCATCCATTTATCCATTTATCCATCCATCCATCCATACATCCCTCCATACATCCATCCATCCATTTATCCATCATCCATCCATCCATCCATTTATCCATCATCCATCCATCCATCCATCCATCCATCCATTTTTCTATCCATCCATTTATCTGTCCATCCATCCATTTATCCATCTATCCATCCATCCATCCATCCATCCATCCATTTATCCATCCATCTATCCATTTATCTATCATCCATCCATCCATCCATTTATCCATCACCAATCCATCCATCCATTTATCCATCCATCCATTTATCCATCATCCATCCATCCATTTATCCATCCATACATCAATTTATCCATCTATCCATCCATCCATGTATCCATCCATCCATCCATTTATCCATCATCCATCCATTCATCCATTTATCCATCATCCATCCATCCATTTATCCATCTATCCATCATCCATCCATCCATCCATTTATCCATCATCTATCCATCCATCCATTTATCCATCTATCATCATCCATCCATCAATTCATTTATCCATCCATCCATTCATCCATTTATCTATAAATCCATCATCCATCCATCCATCCATCCATGCATCCATGCATCCATCCATCCATCCATCCATCCATCCATCATCTGGTCTGGGCTCAGGTCTAGGAGACCGAGGCAGCAACTTGATCAGGGAGGTCCAGCCACCTCTTCCAGCTCTTCTGGAGGACTATAAGGCATTCCCAGACCAGCTGAGAGACAGTCTTTCCAATGTGTCCTGGGTCTTCCCTGGAGTCGCCTCCCAGTTGGACATGTCCAGAGCACCTCCCTATGGAGGTGTCCAGGGTCCATCCTCACCAGATGTCTGAACCTCCTTAGCTGGCTCCTCTGGATGTGGAGGAGCAGTGGTTCTACTCAGAGTCTCTCCAGGAGAACTGAACTTCTCACTCGATCTCTGAGTCCAACTACCCTGCGGAGGAAACTCATTTAGACCTCCTAGATCCAGGATCTGGTTCTACACAGAGTTCAGGACCACAGGTGAGGGTAGGAACGTAGACGGACCAGGAAGCAGAGAGCTTCTTCTTGCAGCTCAGCTCCCTCTTCACTACAACGGACCAGCCCAGAGTCCACAGTACTGCAGAAACTTCTGTTGATCCCAGCTCCTTCAGCTACTGGGTCCAGTTGCTTCAGTTATGCAAACTTTGTTTACATAAAAAAACAAACATGCTTTCCCATGAAAACACGTTAAATCACCGTGTTTTGTGCACGTTTCCCTCCTGATCCAGTTCGTACCGCCGACACTTTGCAAACAATCTGATTCATTAAAGGTACAAGTGGGTCTTTGCCTCAGTGAAAAGGCAAAGCTCTGGTTTGACTGGTTTGTCTACGTTCCAGTCCTCACCTGGAAAGATCCTGGATCCAAATGAATGAAATGAGCTTTCATCGTAGGGGGGGGGGGCTCAGCCTTAGAGACAGGGGGGAGGAGCTCCGTCATCTGGGCGGAGCTTGGAGAAGAGCTGCTGCTCCTCTGCATAGAAAGGAGTCGGTTGAGGAGGTTCATCTGATCTGGACGCCTCCCTTTGGAGGTTTTTGAGGCACTGAGAGGAGATCCAGAACTATCTGGAGGGGTAATACACCCCCTCTGGTCCCTCGAGGAGCTGGAGGGAGTCTCCAGGTCTGGGTTTCTCTTGTGGACCTGTTGCCTGCACAACCCAACTAGGTCAGCAGTAGAAGATGGACGGATGGATGACAGTGTGACGTAAAACTGACAGCTGTATCAAATCTTTGAGGTTGTTATTTTGAGGACTGCTGCGACACTTTGGTCTTTAACCGTTCACGGTAAGTTTAATTCTTACCGGGTCTCATCGACTCGGTAAGAATTAAACTTTAAAACATTTGAACCATGCTTTAAATTTACGTCTTTCTGAGTCACCATGGAGGAGGACAAACAGACGTTTGTGCTGCGGGGACATGATGGACACAAAGTCCCTGTCCACCTTTGGGGGACTCTCAGGTTTTAACCGAGCTGAGCAGAAATCCTGGCGCTGAATCTAACTGACCTCTGCAGCCGCAGCGAGCTGATTTGTTTAAAGATGTTCTGGAGCGGTTTTAATAAGTTCTGGTTACAAAAGAAAAATCCCTCGGACAGTCTCTCGTCTTTTTTCTCTTCCTCTCTCCTAATTGCCGACTTGCGATGCGTGACCTGCGGCGCGTGCCATGATCCAAACATCAGTGCAAATTGACAGGCCTGGATTCACGGCGGGTTCGGGTCTGCTCTCGGTGTCGGAGTTCTAATTACCGCACTCCCCAGCCCACGTCCTCCCGTGTCCGCCGGGACGGGCCTCGCTGAGGTCCCGGAAGAATTCAGGCGGACGTCAGCCGCTGATCGGAGCTCGGCTCTCTGGGAGAGGAGGAGGAAGGCTTAATTAGGAAATCTGTCTGAACCGAGGACGCTCAGAGTCGGATCAGGGCAAACAAAAGTTCCTGCTCATGGCTGACCTCACCTCCGGGACTTCTGAAGACCGTCTGGGCTGCTGCCGAGAAGCGTTTGGTCAGAGTTTAGGTTCTGTAGGCAGTCTGACGTTGCTGCAGGGTCCGGTACATTTAGACCTGGAACAAACCAGATGACTGGTTATTGTCTGTCGATTTGTTAGCAAAATATCTCATGAACCAGTGGATGGATTTTAGTGGACTGCTCTGAAAGCCTTTGTTCTACCACCGGATAACTTTCAGATTCAACCGATTTAAAGATGGCCGCCGCAGCTGATCACAAAAACGTTAAAAACAGTCTCATTGAGCTGAAATCTGGTGTGGTAGTAGCTGAGAGTCATCCTAAACACATACTCCAAAGACATCAGATCTTTGTTGAAAATGTTAGCGTGAGAAGCAGTGGGCGATGTGCATTCCTCCAAGGAATGCTAGGCCTTTAAAATAAATCGGTTCAGATGAACCTCTGAGACATTTTGAGAC
This sequence comes from Nematolebias whitei, assembly GCF_014905685.2. Lineage (NCBI taxonomy): Eukaryota > Metazoa > Chordata > Actinopteri > Cyprinodontiformes > Rivulidae > Nematolebias > Nematolebias whitei. The sequence continues at coordinate 46,985,259 of NC_056508.1, read as the reverse complement.
ACTTCTGTCCTCACCCCGCTCAGACTAGCCATTAGCTCGTCAGTCCAGTCAGAACGAGTTCGTTTCTTAAGGTAGAAGTTGTACAAAGAGTCGTCTACACACTGGCATCAGGGTGTGGGGGGCACTGGTGTGTGTGTGTGGGGGGGTGTGGGGGGGGGGGGTCCTCTACCAGAAATTTTGAATAAAGCAGATCCCATTTCCTGCATTCTGGTGTATTTTAACAGGTTGTTAAACATCTATGTTTACCTACATAATTAAACTTTTGATTCAGTAACTATTTAGAGAGCTACAAGAAGTAGCCTGACCAACAGCTCCCCTTGTGTGAATAGTGCACGCTCCGATTCTCTCAAGCGTCCTAACCCCCCATCGTGGTCGACAACTGCTGGCACTAACGTAGAGCTAAACTAGCGCACCACACAGAGGTGTCTCCCCCTCTTCTCCTGCCCCGTCCACACAAGACCCTAAAGAGGTGAGCTCCGCACGTCGAAAACTTCCAGAACTAACGTAGCACTAAGCTAGAAGCGCACAATACAGACGCGTTAGCTAAGATGCTACAGACATAGCTCTCCTCTTTTCACACACATCTTAACACCCCCCCACCCCTGCCAACAATTACCAGCACTAACGTGGCACTAAGCTAGCATACAAAACAGAGGTGTCTCTCCCTCCTCCCCCTGTGAGCGCCCTGCCAAGACAGATGACCTCGAGGAGACGCTGCATGCGGTGTGAAGTTGTTGTAACCAAGAAAACCTGGAGTGGACTTTTAGTGGTTTGAGTATTTTCCTATTAATCAAGTGGAATGGATTTGTTCATGAAGAAATAAAAACATCATGTGTAGTAATATTTCATGGTCAATGTGTGTGTGGCTGTGTGGGTGTGGGGGGGTCCGAATAAATATTTTGTAATGTGGGGGACACACGTCCCCATCACATATAATTGTTGCGTCACTTGTGCGTCTACAACAGGTAAGATATTGTTTGTTCATAGCCTACATGTCAGTCTGAGGCTCAGTCCTCATTTTGTCACGTGTAAAACTAGAATAAGGTCGATCGGGTCACTTCCTGCAGCGTGAGCCTCGCACCTCGAACTGTTAGACGCTCGTTCTGCTCCAGTTTCTTCTGCCTTTTTCCTGTTTGTAGAGCAGACGGGTTCCCGTAAAGAACTCTGAGTTTTGAGAGCAGCTCATCCATCATTTTGTCCATGTTCGTTTGTTTGTCTGTTTGTTTTGGAGGAGTAATTCATCCCTCTGCTCCCTCTGAAGCAAACAAGGAGCGCGATGCAAACAAACGTTATCGTTGACTTCATCCGAGTGGTTCTGAATCGATCCGCGTCATTCCAGGTATCTTCCCACAGTTAATTCACTCTGTGAGCGCCTGCAGAACCTTTGATGTTAGGAACCGCAGGTCCAAATATAACCCAGTTACAGTGATTAGATGCACACGAGGAGCAGCTCCACGTCCCCGGCTCGTCCATCGCCCCGAGTCTCTTTTTCTTCTTGTCCAACGACTCGGCTGTAATGACACGGCCGAGGACGGACGACATGGTTCTGTCCTGAAGTATGAACACACCTGCCGAAATGTACCGCCGCTTGGAGTGAATGTGGGGGATGACTCTCGGCTACTACCACACCAAGGTTCAGCTCAGAGGCTGGTGGACGTCTTGAACCGGATGGTTCCAGGAAGTGGTTGGACCCAAGGCTGCAGACAAAAATACTAAACTTTATTTGAACGAAAACCAAGGTTGTCATGGCAACTAAAATCTTACAGAGTTGGAGACGAGACACGGGGAGACACACGAGGATAGAAGGACACACAAGAGGAGACAATGAGACTCAAGGGAAGACACAAGAAGACACACGGGGAGACAATGAGACACAGGGTAGGGAGACAATGAGGGACTAGGGAAGACACTGAGACACAAGGGGAGACACTTAGACATAAAGAAAGACAGGGAGACAAAAGGGGAGACAGAAGCAAAGATGATGACACAAAAGGAGACAATGAGACACAAGAAGACACATGGGGACACAGTGAGACATACAAGGACACAGTGAACACAAGGGGAGACAGGGAGACACAAGGAGGACTGGACGTGACAACAGAGTGTACAGTTCCAGACTGAAGACAAAGACGGGGTTGATGAGGGAAGTGGCTGCAGCTGAGACTGATGGAACAGCGAGCAGGTGTGAGTGGGCGTGGCCTGACTGAGGAGCAGAGGACTTGACCAGCGACAGAAGACAAAAAGCCCGGCTCCTGGCAGGACCGTCGGCTCGCTGCGTCTCCTCCTCTCGGTGGACTCAGCTCAGCTGGTTGGCTGCAGGACTCGTGCGCTCTTCGATGACGAGCGCATCCTGCGAGCTGCTTGGCTCATGGGTCCTCGTGTTAAAATGTAACTTCCTGTTTTGTGTCAATCCTGGTTTCAGCAGACGCACCAAGTTCTGCTGGACTCTAGAGCTTTTAGTTGTTTTTGTTGAATCCTTGAGTCCGAGTCGAAGCCTGGAGAATTTATATCTTTAGTTCTGCTCCTGATCCGACGCTCAGAACCGGTCCTGAAGGCTGCCGATGTCCATCGTCTCCGTTTCACTTCAAGCGCTCCAACCTTTGGCCGCCGCAGGCCAGCAGCTGCAGCAGGAACTCAGCTGGATGTTCAGGAACCGAGCCTTGGTTCTGCTCCTGCTGGTTTCTCTGTGTTTTGTCTTGGCAGCTTCGGCTGTTTGCTTTTGGCTCGACGTGCTGGAGACTGAAGAAGGAGGCGAGCTCACTTAACGAGAAAACAGCTAAAATAAGATGAGACGTTCAGCTTGGTTCGGTAAGGAACGGTCCTGGTCAGCTCGGTGGGTTTTTATTTTCCTTCGGCTGTTTGGGATTAAAAACGCCACAAACATAAAAACCAAACTGGTTTTGAACAAACTGTTATAAAATGAGCATCTTCTTTCGACTGTTTCCTTTTCAGGGGTGTCCACAGGGAGTCCTCCTCCACCTCACTCTGTCCTC
>NC_056508.1:46978698-46979266 GCF_014905685.2 Nematolebias whitei | reverse complement strand
AACGCTGCTGCAGGCTGGAGCGTGTGTGTGTGTGTGTGTGTGTGTGTGTGTGTGTGTGTGTGTGTGAGTGTGTGTGTGTGTGAGTTTCCAGCCTGATTAGTTTAATTTGAACGCGTCTGAAGTGGTTAGAAACTGTTTCTGCTCTCAGCGGCTCATTATTGTGAAAAACAAAACATTTTCCTCTTCTTGTGTGAACAACATCGTCTCCCTCTGAACCGTCCACTAAGCTCGACTCTTTCTCACTCAGGGACTTTTCAGCTCTGGTTTTCTCCTTTGCTGTTGATGAGTTTGATTAAATTTCCCAGTTGACCAGCGTTCATAGTCGACGGATGTGTCTGAAAGAATCAGATCCGAAGGTTGAACATGATTTTGGGATCTCAGGATCAGGAACAGCTCTAAAATGGTTTAAGTAAATAAAAAATGTTTGTCTGATAGAGTCCAATTTCTTTGTGTTAAAAATTTGGCTTTTTTAAACACCAGAGTTAGGCATGAAGTTCCTCAGGGTTCAGTGCTCGGTCCAATACTCTTTACATTATGTAAGCTTCTGTTGGGACAGGTTAAATGTTCA
>NC_056508.1:46970622-46975698 GCF_014905685.2 Nematolebias whitei | reverse complement strand
ATTTGGCTCAGAAATATTTACAGAGTGTACCAAAAGATTCACAGATTCATAACCAGTTTTTCAAATGTGCACATTTAGAAATGCACGTACAAATTGTCAAATGCATGTGCACAAATCACCTGCTGCGCACGGACCAACTTGCCTCTTGAATGCATAGCGACACACCTCTGTGTTGCTCGCTAACTTAGCGCTACGTTAGTGCCGCCAGTTGTTGACTGCGTGGGGGTGGGGGGTTAGGATGTGTGAGACAGCAGAGCGTGCTCTATTCACACAAGGAGAGCTGTTGGTCAGGCTACTTCTCGTGCCATGCTCTCTAAACTACCGGTAGTTATTGAATCACGTGTCATATGTAGGTAAACGTAGATGTTTAACAACCCGTTAAAATACACCAAAATGCAGGAATTGGCATCTTCTTTATTCACAGTTTTCTGGGGGAGGACCCCCAGACCCCCCCACCATTGTGTCTAGGGCTAAATTTGTAAACCGATCGAAGCTGGAACACAAACAACAGGTGGACCGGTGGGGGTGGAGGTGGGAGGGTGGTCCACCTCCACCATGCAATTCTTAATAAAGTGCAGTAGATGTGAGGTTGTTAAACATATTTGTTTACCTACATTTGTAAACACTCTGCTTCTGTTACACCCCCCCCCCCCCCTTACTTGATGGAACGGTCCCTACCCGTTTTTGCCCGACTCCACATTGAAACCTCCAGGCGGCTGCCTGTGCTGCCTTTGGGCTCCTGCCTGCATACGAGTGCCTGGTTATCTCAGCACTCACCCCGCCCCTCTTTTAGGGGCAGAGGTGGAGATGCTTCATTTGAAGGGGCAGATGATTGTATGTGAGAAGTCGTGTTGTGTTTAAAACTAGTGTTTATATAAATATTTTCAGTTGATATGTCCACTATAACTTTTATTCATTCAAGGCAGTCGTTCATAACTTTATTATTAGTAAGCCTGAGAGTTGCCGGATTCTAACAAACAGTTGCCGGAATGCACCCTGTCAAAATAAGAGTTCCCGGATCTTGTTCCGGCAGGGTCTGGCTCAGTTTAAGCTCTGTGGTTCCCCACACACACACACTAAATGCTTCTGACGCAAGAGGTTGACTAGGACTTTTGAGACTTTGTTACCTTCAAATTCATAAAGGTCATGTGGCATTCAAGGTTGGTGAAAAGCTGGGACATCTGAGCCTCACTGGATTCACTGCGTTAAGAAAAGACCCATTTGTAACTTGCTCCGTATATGACCCCTGTATCAAACACTGACCTTAGTGCATTCCAAAGACGTTAATATTGTGGAAATTAAAAACCTAAAATGAGTTGGTTATCCTCCGTGTGGAAAATCCACCTGTAAAATATAAATGACCAGTACTTTGTCCACAAACAAGAACGTCCCACACCTTTTAAAGTGTTTATTTCAGCGGTACAGTCAACAACAACAACAACAAAGTTTTCTTCTTATGGAAAAACATCCAGAAGAATGTCATTTCCTGAGTTTTGTGTGTGGACGACACATTTGAAATAAACGACTTAAAATGAGTACGTGGATAAAGTTTATTTTAGTTTTATTGACGCTCCTCGTGTCGTCTGCGTTCCACGACTGCGACATTTTGAAAAACTTGGAGCAAATTTATACAAAAATGTTTAAAAAAACGGTGCAGATGGTGCGATGAAGTGTATTTTATCCCTCATCGTTCACGTTTTAATCACTCACAGACAAAACAGGTGGGCGATCATGTAAATGTCTGTTTCTGTGTGTTAGCAAAATATCTCCAGGACCACGGGACACAGTTTAATAAAACTCAAAGTAATGAATGGACGATCGTGCACAGAAGATGAAGTTTGGGAGCCAACTCGATCCAAGATGGCTGCCACAGCTGAGCGACACAAACGGCCACAACGCTGCGAGTCTTCCAGACGATGGGCCAGAACTTAGCGTGGTAGTAGCTGAGAGTCATCTCCAACACAGATCGGACAAGACTTTCATGAACATCGTGCCGAAATACCATTTTTTTTAGATTAGACCGAAGTGTCTCCAACGTCTGCATCGTTCTCACCATGAGGGGACGGCGTGAAACATCTGCATGCTCTGGTTTGTTTTTCACAATAAAAGACTTCTTTGAAGTTGCATGTATGGAATCGGAAGACACGCCCGCCCTAAAGACCTTCAAACATCTGTGTGGTGATGTTCGGGCATGATCTGAACCTCCCCGTGCTCAGCGGAGTTGTTTCCTGACAGGAGCCTGAATCCTTCACTGGTTTGTACCGAAACTCTCGGACAGACTCGTGAAACGTTAATTTGGGACTGGACGGGGCGAAACTTCCAAACTGGAGTCAGGAATCAATTTTCCGGACTCCCTGGCGGCACACGAGCCGATCAAAGTCGGGGATCATTTCGGCTTGGAGGAAGATTGATGGAGTCTTTGTCTCGGCGAGACTCGGCCTCCTGCCGGGACAAAGCCGTCCCCGCCTGGCTGCTCCGCTCCTCGCTGAATAAAACATGCCTCCCTCTCGCTGCTGCTCTGCTTCTTACAAATCTCAGCCGCCTTGCCTCCTGCTGCACCTCCTCCTCCTCTCTCCTCACCCTTATCTCAGCAGATGCAGTTCCTCCTCCGTTTCCCTCTCTCTCCATCTAATAGTGCTCCTTCTCCCAGGTGATCGCGCAGAGCGGAGAACTTGCCCCCCCCCCCCCCCCCCCCCTCGAGCTGTGAGTGGTCGACTGCGCTCCCAGCGCTCTCCAGGCGACAACTCTCCCCCCTCACTCCTCCCCCCTTCACTCCAGTCTGTACAGTAGAGGCAGAAGAAGAAGTGAGACGTCTTTCTGTTGTCTTTGGCATGTAGGGACGAGGGTACATAAAGACAAGGAGGACAGTGGAGGACAGTGGACAGACGAAGGCAGGTAGCGTCCCACAGAAAGCCTCTGCCGTCACACCCAGGATGGTGTCACCCAAAGGGGGAGGCATGCTTGAGACTCCAGCAGCTCTCCAGATGGTCGTAGTACGGGTGAAGACTCCGTCCTCGTAGCGCCACATGGAGCTCCGTCTCTTTTGGGAAGACATCAAATGGACGATTCGGGGAACGTTCGCAGCCTGAGCCGGGAGAAAGGTAAGACCCGTCCGGCGCTTTAACTCGGGACGATGAACTCCCGAGCGAGACTTCGTGTCCGACTCTGACCCGAGCTGTCGGCGTCTGTACCGCCTCTCAGGTGTTCCCTGACAGGTAACGCACTCGTTAGGGTCCTGTGCTGGAAGTGGCTGTAACTGAAGGTCCACATGGTCCTCCTGGACCCGGTAATTACCGGAGACGCCCCCCGCCACCCGAGAGGCTGCTGTCAGCCTCAACCGATCGAATCCGAACCAAGGAGGAGGAGAACAGGAAGAAGGGAGAGGAGACATAAAACCACCAGCAAAATGAAGTCATCAGTCTTTAAAGCTCCCCATCAACTCCTCCTCCTCGCCTCCTTCCCTCCCATCCTCTGAAGCACTCCCCCAAGCCCCCGTAACCATAGAGCAGGGCGTTGTGCTGGATCTCCTGGGCTCACGGAGCAGAGCAGCTGGTAAAAGTGCTGTAATTAGACAGAAACGTTCCAAGGCGCTCCTACCTCCACACGGAGCTCTGCGCGCTAACAGGAACGTTAGCTTTCAGCTTTTTTCTCCTCGCAGAAGTTTAGTTTTTTCTCTAACGTGACCTCATCGCCATCATTTATCCGGTTTCTTTTAAAACTCGGCATTTAATCTGTTTCTTTTGTCGTTGGGTTCTAATGTGGGGTTCCAGGACAGGGAGGGTCACTAATAGAAGAGTCACCTTCAGTAATGAGGGCGTTGCCCCGGTCTGTTATGGTGAGAAATGAGCTGAAGGTAAAGGCTCAGTGGATCTTTTTATCCTGGATCCAAGCAGCTGAGATGAGCTGTAGGTGTCCGAGCCTTAGAGACAGGGAGGAGCGCCGTCATGTGGGGGGAGCTCCTCCTCAGTGACCTCTGGAGAATCACACAGGTCGCACTGAGAGAAGACCTCATCTGACCCAGAACTAACTGGACAAGTTCATGATCAACGTGGGGCCACCATGTTCCTCTTGTGTCCTCGTTCCCACACACTCGTTCAATGGTTGAACTGTCTTGTTCTCTGTTCATCACCCGTTGATTCAAACCAGGTGTGCTGGGGCACAGAAACCTCTGCAACATGCAGGACCCTCCAGGACCAGGACTGGACACCGCCGTCCTAGGAGGAGCTACAGAGGGGGATTCTGGGTAATGTCCACATGGGGTCTTTTTAAAAAAACAACTTCCAGAGTGAAAAAATCCTTAAATGTTCTTGTCTGGACATCATAAATACAAACTTTAGAAAATGATGATGTCATAGCCCCGCCTACTGCTTGGTGTTTGACCTCAGTAATGACAGATCACATGTCTGTTAGTTACAGACACCTGTGTGGGCGGGGCCTGGGTTTGACCCCATCACCTGTTAACATGGATGGATGGATGGAAGTAGGAGTAGCAGGTTCTTACAGAAACCAGTAGCAGGTTCTTACTGGAACCAGTAGCAGGTGTGCAGTAAACATTGAGTACTCGTCCATCACTGTCTCTCTTCTTTACTCCTGGAACGATTTGTTCATCACACAAATACAAAACTTTTATTTTGTGTCTAAAATTATATTTTTTTATGGACAGATGTTCTACAACCTGTAGATATTTTCATCCACATCTGGAGCTTTTCCAGATGTGTAATCTGCCCATGCCAGAGGCACTAATGCTCCCCCATACCAACAGAGAGGCAGGCTTTTGAACTGTGAGCTGAGAGGTGTGGCTTATTTTAAAATTATTGATCTGCTGTAAAATCTGTGAAAAGGTTGATCATGATTTTCTTCTGGTCCTCGATCATCTCTCGTTAAAACTTCCTGTTGTCTCAGGAGACACTTCGGTTCGTTTACATTCAGTCCGCCATCCCTTCTGAAGACTCTGTGTCACCAGCTTTCCACCTGCTGTCCACAAACTGTCTACTGAATGTCCACCTGCTGTCCATTGGATGTCCAACTGATGTCCACACACTGTCCACTGGATGTCCACTGGATGTCCACACGCTG
>NC_056508.1:46968043-46970612 GCF_014905685.2 Nematolebias whitei | reverse complement strand
CACCTGCTGTCCATACACTGTCCACTGAAAGTCCACCTGCTGTCCACACACTGTCCACTGGATGTCCAACTGCTGTCCACACACTGTCCACTGGATGTCCACCTGCTGTCCACACACTGTCCACTGGATGTCCACACCCTGTCCACCAGCTGTCCACTGGCTATCCACAGGGTGTCCACCCGCTGTCCACTGGATGTCCACCTGCTGTCCACTGGCTGTCCACCAGCTGTCCACCGAGGACGATGTCTGAGTTTGAGGAGCGTGTCAGTTTGTCCTGCGATGATTATTATTCTGTATTCTCTTTCATCGTCCTCGAGTTCCTCAGGTTGATGGAGCGTTTGACGGAACGATGACGGCTTCTTTCTGCTTTTTGTGAAAATGCCCGGAGGGCGAGAATTAAATCTTTTCACACGGTCAGAAAATCTGCTGCTGTTTGTGTTTTGAAGGCGAAGGAGACAGAAAAGTGGAGCGGATGAGACTCTGTCATATTTCAATATTCTGATCCGGGACGTGATGGATGTTTGTTTTCCAAGCAGCTGATCAATATTCAGCGCTCGTCCCTCAGACGTGATAAACATTATTGACCAACATGAAAAGCTCATTTCTGCTCCTTTACTTTATGCAGCAACAATTTATGTCGAAATAAAAATGAATAAATCAACAACACCTGAGAAAAACGTATAATTTTGTTCTTTAAGGAACATTTTACATCCGATTATGACTTTAATTAAATCAAAACATTTCATTTTAAACAGAAAACACTCATGTTGCTCATTAATATGTTTAATTTAACTTGTTTTCTTTAGAGGAATGCATATCACCCGCCACCATTTTAATTAAGATCTCACCATTCAGTTAGTGCTCAGAGTGCATGATGGGAACGACTCTCAGCTACTACCACACCTAATTTATATTGACATCAGGAAACACAAAAATCCGTCAGATTTATAAATATGGAGCTGAAGTGGTGTGGTAGTAGCTGAGAGTCCTCTTCAACACAAGAGTGGCGGGTGATATGCAGAGACTCGCTCCTGCTCACCTCGTCCAAACCACAGGAACCGCACAGCCGTTTAATTATAGTGTGACCTGTTTGTGTGTGCGTTCATGCGTGCTCGAGTGTGTGTGTTCATATTGTGAAAATGCCACATTAGATTTCAGATCAGAGGGCAGAAGGACCCGAGGGTCAACTTCAAATAGAAGCAATGCAGCTTTTCATTGACAAATGAGTCACTTTTATGTTTAATTAAATTTATTTTATTATAATGTCTTCAGTTTCCAAACGTATCAGACGCTCATGGCTTCACTTCACACTGTTGTTTGTGCAAAAAGAGTCACGATCAGGAGAGATCCACATGATCTACAACCAGCTTTATCGTTTCAATTAAACTAGGCTAGTGGAAACTTTTCACAGATATGAATCAGAGTGAGACCTCTGCGTGAATATGCAGATCTTTGTCTGTTTTAAGAAGCAGGTTAAAATAAAAAGTTGCCTCGGGCTGAAGGACAAAAGGTCGTTTCACCATAAAAAGCTCAGCCTGCTCCTTTCAGTGGATTTGTCCCATTTTTTTATTTATTTTCTGGGGGTTTTTTTGTTATTAGATCAAAGTCAGAATAAAGTCAGGATGTCTTAGTTTCAGCATCGGCTACTTTTAGCTTCTAGTCAACCGTTTGCTTTTAACTGGCCTTTTTTGCTACTTTTGCTACTTGTAGATAGCATTTTGCTAATTTACCTGGTCTTATGTAATTAGGAGCTTTTGACACATTTAGGTTTAGCTAATCTTTCACTACCTTTTCTAGTTTTCTGTTACTCTTAATATGTAGCTAAACTTTTGCTATTTTTAGCTAACCTTTTCCTACACTAGTCTGGGCTAGCCTTTTTCAGCTGTTAACACCTATTTGCTGTGTTTTGCTGCTTTTAGCTTGAAGACAGCATTTTGCTACTTTCAGCTTTTAACTGTTTGTTACCATTAGCTTTTAGCTAGTGTTTTCCTACTTTAGCCTTTAGCTTGCCTTTGACTAAATCAAGCTAGCCTTCTGCATGTCCTACAGAACCTGTCCAACAAAACATGTCCTACAGAACATGTCCTACAGAACCTGTCCAACAAAACATGTCCTACAGAACATGTCCTACAGAACCTGTCCAACAAAACATGTCCTACAGACCTGTGTCCTACAGACAATGTCCTACAGAACATGTCCTACAAAACATGTCCTACAGAACATGTCCTACAAAACATGTCCTACAGACATGTCCTACAGAACATGTCCTACAGATCATGTCCTACAGAACATGTCCTACAGATCATGCCCTACAGACCGTGTCCTACAGACATGTCCTACAGACCATGTCCTACAGAACATGTCCTACAGAACATGTCCTACAGACATGTCCTACAGAACATGTCCTACAGATCATGCCCTACAGACCGTGTCCTACAGAACATGTCCTACAGAACGTGTCCTACAGACATGTCCTACAGAACATGTCCTACAGATCATGTCCTACAAAACATGTCCTACAGACATGTCCTACAGACATGTCCTACAGAACATGTCCTACAGATCATGT
>NC_056508.1:46963869-46968033 GCF_014905685.2 Nematolebias whitei | reverse complement strand
AGAACATGTCCTACAGATCATGTCCTACAGAACATGTCCTACAGATCGTGTCCTACAGACATGTCCTACAGACCATGTCCTACAGAACATGTCCTACAAAACCGTGTCCTACAGAACATGTCCTACAGACATGTCCTACTGAACATGTCCTACAGAACGTGTCCTACAGACATGTCCTACAGATCATGTCCTACAGACATGTCCTACTGAACATGTCCTACAGAACGTGTCCTACAGACATGTCCTACAGATCGTGTCCTACAGACATGTCCTACAGACCGTGTCCTACAGACATGTCCTACAGACATGTCCTACAGATCATTTCCTACAGACATGTCCTACAGAACATGTCTGGTGCTGAGACCAAAGTCCCGTCCCCTCAGAGGTGTTCTGACCCTGTCCAGGTCCTTTGGGGGACTCCAGAGTCCTGGCGTGTCTCGTTGGTGACGCAGCTTCACGTATTTGTGTTTCATTATCACCGCTGTGAGAAAAACGCCTCAAGACGGTATTCTGGGTTTGTTCTGCTCTGAGCTGGAGCAGGACTGAAGAAACCTTGAGGTTCTGATCATCTGAACCGGGTTGAGGAGTAAGAACTCCTGATGAGGAGCAGAAAGTGTCAGGAGTCACAGGATGAGGACACGGTGGACGTCCCGCCCTCAGGTACGTGTTCTGGAAACCAGAGTTCATCTGGAACGTCTTTCTCTCGTCAGTTTCACAAACTCTGAGTGTTGGTGTTGTAGAAGCTGAGACGCTCTGGGCCCCGATGGAAGGCTGCGGGCGATATGCATTCCTTCATTCATTTGAAGCGTGTTCTGTCAGTGTGGGGTGTTTGGACCAGCGTCCGGTGGAGCGTCTTTGTGCTCGATGGCCTGTCAGACAGGACACGAGTTTATGGCCTACAGATTAAATCTCTGTTTGTTTCTTCTGCTTCTGATGAACGGTTTATTTGTGATGTGACAGAATCTGTGGAGCCTGGGGGGGGGGGAGGGGGGGGGGGGGGTCAGGATTCAGTCCAGTAACCTTCAGGACATAACCTCGTCCAGCCTTTGAACATGTCTCCGCTGCCTCGTGCCGGTGAAGGACCTCAGAGCGTTGGTGCGTTTGGGACGTGACTTTGCCGAGGCTCACGGTGAGTGTTTGAAAACCATCAGGTCTCGATGATGCTCCTCACAGACAACGAACTGCTCACACACGCTCTGACAGGATCCTCACCTCTCTGCTGGGTCCGTGACTCACCCTGTGTCAGTGAGAAAAAGGTTTCTAGATCAAAAAAACAACAAAGTCCATGCTCAGTAATCCAGGTAATCCATTTTCAGTCAGGTCATCTGGACAGTTTCTTTTTTTTCTGAAACGTTTCACCTTCAATCCAGAAGGCTTCATCAGTCAAGGAAACACACAACACAAAACTGATTCTTCCCCCAATCCTCCATCCATCCATCCCTCCATCCATCCATCCATCCATCCGTTATCTTTTACCCGCTTCGTCCATTTTGGGTCACGGGGGTCACTGGTGCTCATGTCCAGCACTCACTGTGCGAGGGGCGGGGACACCCTGGACAGGTCTCTAGTCCATCACATTACATTATAAAGTGATGTCAAATACTAAAAACAGATGATGGAGACATTCTGGAGAAACGTTGGAGTTGTACTGTATAAGGACATTATGGAGACATTCCAACGATGTTCTGGAGACATTCAGTAGTTGTTCTAAAGACACTATGGAGAGGTTCTGGAGACACTATGTGTTCTGGAGACATTTTGGAGTGGTCCTGGAGACATTTTGGAGTGGTCCTGGAGACATTTTGGATTGGTCCTGGAGACATTTTGGAGTGGTCCTGGAGACATTTTGGAGTGGTCCTGGAGACATTCTGGAGTGGTTCTGGAGACATTCTGGAGTGGTTCTGGAGACATTTTGGAGTGGTCCTGGAGACATTTTGGATTGGTCCTGGAGACATTTTGGAGTGGTCCTGGAGACATTTTGGAGTGGTCCTGGAGACATTCTGATTATGATGCAGAAATGTTTATGAGTCATTCAGATGGTTTTATGGAGATGCTCTGGAGACATTTTGGAGTGGTCCTGGAGACATTTTGGAGTGATCCTGGAGACATTTTGGAGTGGTCCTGGAGACATTCTGGAGTGGTCCTGGAGACATTTTGGAGTGGTCCTGGAGACATTTTGGAGTGGTCCTGGAGACATTCTGATTATGATGCAGAAATGTTTATGAGTCATTCAGATGGTTTTATGGAGATGCTCTGGAGACATTCTGGAGACCCTCAGGAATGCCTCAGTCCAGTGAGATGTTGTCTGCAGTGCCTCAGTGACCGTTAGCTCAGATGGGTTTAAAGATTCTGCTCCCCCCTCCAGGAGCTCAGCTCCACCCAACCATGAACAAACTTCACCCGGTGAAGACATCGGTCCCAGGATGCACACGGAGCCCACAGGAGAAATAAATGAGTTGTTGCTCCTCTGCTCTCGGTCTGTGTTTAATCATCGGAATCAAAAAGTATATTTTAGATTTTCAAGCGATGTCATGATAGCGAAGGTTTGTTTGTGAACGTGTCATGGATTAATCTCTTCAACTATGACGTCATCTCGTGTTTCTGACCGGGTTTGTTCTGCGGCCGCCTGCCTCCTTCCACTCCGCACTGAGACAACCTTGTTTCAAACAGATCTCCTCCCCTTCAGTTCGACATCTGACGTGTTACAAGCTTACACATTCACACTCCGAACAGCCTCAGCTGCTACTTCCTGCCGTTCCTCGTGGATTCAGCCGGAGCTGAAACCATCGGCTGATGTGAGGTTTTCCAAATAAAACCAGCTCGAGTTGTAAGAGGTTGTAGGGTTATAGTTAGCCAAGTTTGTGAGTGAAGGAGTGGGAGAAAACATGCACCGTGTGTCCTGGCAAATGTAACATCACATGTATGTTGGCATGTGTTTGAGCACACACACGTGATCCATGTTTCCACAGTGTTCATGAGCCAAACACAAAGATGAGGGAGGCGGCTCTGATGAGGGAGAAAAATAAAAAACATTTAAAAATTATTCTAGAGACAAAGAAAGGGTAAGAAAAAAGGGCTAAAAGGTCTCATGTTTTAAACTTCAGCCTTCACCTTATGGTACGAATCATTTTCCAACAACTAGGCCTGTCACAATAAACAATAAATCAATTAATCGCATGATAAATTAAAATTATCGACCTCATTTTCATTTATCGGCTTTATCGTTTCTTCGTCTCTCTCTTTCTACTGAAGACACTGGACGACAACAAGCTCAACTCCGGTGCTCTTCACTGACCCCTCCCTTTCTCTTTTCTCTTTAAAATCTATTTTAACCGCCAAAATCACGTTTTTGGATTATTAAAAGCAGCTAAGCTGAGAAGCTAAGCTACGAGCTAACAGGCCAACCTCGGGGGGGAAAAACCTCCGTCTTGTTGAAGCTCCAAAATTCACGGTTGAAACTCGTGCCTTCGTGTAAAAAGTTGTTTTTCTCTGCAAAAAGAAGCTGAGAACTTGTTTACTGATGTTTTATTAAAAGCTTTGTGTGAATAATGCTAAAGAGCTCAAACCACACCGAGCCTCGGCCATTTTGAGAACCAAAGAGAGACAGCCCATGTCACGTCAAGAGGCCTCCCTCCCATTTTTCTTAAAGAGACACGCTGTTCGCTCCCTCACTATCCATCCTTTGGTTCAGACAGTCTTATACTGCCTCCGGTGGTCGAATAAAGGTACTACATGCAAAACAAATTAATAAACATTCCTTCTTAAATTTGACAATAATTATTAATTATTGTCAAATTTCAAACAATATTATCGTTTATCGCAATAATTTCTGACACAATTAATCACCCATCAAAATTTGTTATCGTGACAGGCCTAGCAATGACTCAGTCTTCATCTTCTAACGCGTATCTGTGGTCGGGTCATGGAATCAACAAGCAGACCTCTTTCTCCTCAGAGACGCTCTGTAGCTCCTCCTGAGGGAGCTCAAGGTGTCCCCAGACCAGAGAGGACATATAATCCCTCCAGAGTCCTGGCTCTGTCCAGGGGCCTCTTCCCTGCGGGACATGCCTCCCAAAACCTCCCAAGGGAGGCGTCCAGGAGGGATTCTAAACAAATGCACCTCCTCAACTGACTCCTTTCGATGCAGAGGACTACTCTGATCTA
>NC_056508.1:46949564-46963469 GCF_014905685.2 Nematolebias whitei | reverse complement strand
TCCTCTGTATGTAGTGTGCTGATTTGGTCAGTCGCAGTGAAGTAAGTGTGGAGGCTAAGGCACTGCTCTGGTGGCCCCCCCCCTTGGATCCAGGGTCCAGGGTCTGGTTCTTTTGGTTCTGATCCAAACCTCCAGACCACAGATGAGAGTTGGAACATAGACAGACCAGTAAATCCAGAGCTTTGACTTTGACTCAACACTTTCTTCACTGCGACTGACCAAATCAACGCCCTCATTACTGAGCACGAGGCCCCGATCCATGGCTCTATCTCCCGCTCCATCCTACCATCAGGAGCAAGACGCCCAGATACTTGAACTCCTCCACCCGAGACAAAGACAGATTTGGAGGGATCATTCCACCTGTTTCTGATGCTAACAGCATCACATCATCCACATAAAGGAGACAAGACCCCGAGGTACCCGAATCTGATACCCTCCTCTCTATGACTGTGCCTTGAGATCCTGTCCATGAAGACCACAGACTGGACTGGAGACAAAGGACAGCCCGAACCAAAAGTCCATGTCCAATATTTTGTGGTATAAACGTGTTTTCATGTCCAGGATGGGTCTTTTCATGGGGCTGCTAACTCCAGATCACTTCTCTTTTCTTTAGTTCAGACCCAAAGATTCCTCTGATTCTCAGAAACACATAAACCTTGTCTACCTCCTGCAAAGTTCACACCACTTATGACCTCAGTCCACAACCCATAATGATAAGTTTGGACATGAATGCGTATAATCGGGTCAGTTGAGTGAGAATCAGCTGCTGTTCTGTTCCAGCACCGAGCGGCTCGTCACAGTAGCACCGCAGTGTTTCATCGTCCGGATCAGAATGTGCAGAATGTTTTGTCTCGTGGTTAGGGGTGCAAGTTATTGTGAATATTTTTGAGCCAACAGATCGATCTCAAAGTGAAATCCCGTACGAGATCATATTTAAATGTATTTAAACGCCTGACTGGACTTCAGAACCTGAAAACAACTAAATAAAAGGTGATTTTTTTAATATGAGCTGAAGCCTCGAGGGTCTGAACGTGTGGAATCAAAGCTTCATTTGAACCTTTTCACCGGCCTGTTTTGTTGTGTGACTGGTTCTGTTTGAGGCTTTAATAACTAATGAAGTCCGACTGCGTCTCAAACCAGCAGGGCGAGGAAATAATGGAACAGAACAACGTGCGCAGGCCGACCTTTGGCTCGTCGGCGGCGCAGCGCAGGCAGAAAGTCGTGTTGAGCTGCGGCTGTGAGGAATGACCGCGGGAAACGTGGTTCTGGATGTGATGAGAGTGGAGTTCTGCAGAACCTCGTCCCTTCAGACGGTGATTCAGGGTGAAAGCTGCAGCGCCGGTCACGTGCAGTTTTACCTTCAAAGCCTCTCCTGTCCCCAAAGTTCCTGCTGCAAGAAGGAAAAGCTGCAAGGACGTTTGCTTCGTGTGGGTTCTTGTTTTTACATCAGTGCATGAGCCAGAGCGATCAGCTGCCTCCTGCAGCTATAAATAACAGGAGCAGGATATTACATTTACCTCTGCATGGGCGCGGACATATTAGGGCCAGAACAACCTCATTCTGTGCACTTTATGATGCCCCTGTGCACTTAATGTGATTGCTGCTTATTGAATGAACGGCAGAGATTGGAAGAGGACGCTCCATCGACCGCTTCCTGATGTGACAACAAAACATTCAAAACAGCAGCGAGGCGCCGTTTGTCACGGCCGTCGAGGTCTGGAGGTGCGGCGCCGTCATCCGCGCGTCACTTCGCCGCTTCCTGTCAGAGTCTGACAGCTTGAAGGCGCGATGCTGTCAGGGAGAGGCAGAAAACAGGCAAACCCAAGTCACCGGAACAAGAAGGGGTTTCGTTCTATTGGGCCAGAAGCAACAAAATATATTTTGAGGACCGAGGCCGCCTCTCTAGCCCAAATACAGCAAATACTGTGTCTTCTTTCTTCTGCTAACTTAGGCTTGTTCTTCCATTTCAGCTGTTTTAGCTAAATTTAGCTGTTTTTCAGCAAGTTCTTCAGCAAAAAGCATTCACACTGCATTTTGACAGGATATACAGTTGAATTATTTTGTCCATGTTGAACACTGGGCTGCTGTAGAGCACATTATTCATAATCAAGTTACGAGTTTTGACGTGTTTTTTAAGCTAGCTTTTTTCTGAAGCTGTGGGAGGAACTCTGAATCGATGGTGGAGTAGAAAGTAAATGACGGTGCTTCAGTGTTTCGTTATAATAACCAGTTGTTTGTTGTTGAACCACACTAATATGTGGTGCATTTTATTTATGACTTATTAACTGTAGTTAATTTTCCTTATGAAGACATACTACTTTTTTCGGTGGCTCCAACTCGCACGAAGTCTTGGCCAGATGTCCTTCCTGACACAACAGACCACCGAGCTACCACAGCCCTCTGTGTGGAGCAGAGGGATGCCACCTGGGGCGCCTCGGGGAGCAGATGGTGGAGGTTAAGGGCCTTGCTCAAGGGCTCAGAGAGGGGCAAATGAAGTTGGAGGCAGATGTGGGTGTTTCAACTTTCCCACCCACATTTTAGATGTTGTCAGTCTGGGGAGTTGAACCAGCAACCTTCCGATCACAGGCCCACCTTCTCTAACCTCTGCTCCACCACTCCCCCGAAGACGTACTACGTTATATTTTGTTAATAAGATAAAAATATTTAAAAGAAGGTTAGAATAATAAAAAATACAAACCATTACAGTAGTCCCTTGTTTATCACGGGGGATCCGTACCCTGAAGACCCGTGATAAGTGAAAACCACAAAGTAGGAATAGTAGTACAAGT
Source organism: Nematolebias whitei (assembly GCF_014905685.2). Taxonomy (NCBI): domain Eukaryota; kingdom Metazoa; phylum Chordata; class Actinopteri; order Cyprinodontiformes; family Rivulidae; genus Nematolebias; species Nematolebias whitei. Next base: position 46,960,680 of record NC_056508.1, on the reverse strand, counting down.
AGTATGTAGTAGTTTATTATAATTAATATTCTAAACAATCTGTCTAAACTCTAAACGCTCTAAAAGAGCACAGCATGTCATGATTTCAGCTCCCTGCCTCCTCTGCTCTCAGCCACCTGCAAGCGCTCTTGGCCACGCCCACTTCTCCGCTGCACGGTGAACAGCCGATCAGCTGCAGCAGGAAGTTTATCCTGCAGTAAGGGCTGCACTAAGATGCAGGAGGTGCTAAATGATTTAAAATAATTTGTTTTAAATAAAAATTTCATGCCGATCGTGCGGCTCATCCATCAATCAGCCACTTGTGTGTCATGTCCACTCTTATTTTGAAAATTTGAAAAACAGCGAGTCCGCGATAAACGAACTGCAAACTAGCGAGAGACTACTGTACATTAATTTAGAGAATTTAATATACACACACAAAAAAAAGTTAATCTAGTGAGTCTTTGTGAATTTTTCAATTTAACTTATTTTTTTCAGCGAGGCACATTTGATTTGTTTATTTTGACAGGTTCCATATAAATAATGTAAATAAAGTTGTAATCAGGGTCAAACCTGCCGCTCCGCGCTGCAGTTTGAACCATAGAACCCAACGTTGTAATTAAATCCACACTCTTGAGTCTTTAAATTCTTACAGGTGGATAGATGTGACACCTGAAGAGCATTTCTTTCGGCGCCACAGACACCCTGAAGCTCCGTGTTGTTTCTGTTGGAGGACGTTAACTGAATAACAAAACGCCTCCGAGTCCCTCGTGAATCGTTGTCAGCAGGAATCTGAGTCGGAGGTCCCCGTGAGTCCACTTCAACGGGCAGCACCGAGACTCCACGGGCTCTTGGAGCATCACAAACAAGACAGCACCTGAAACCGACACACTTCCTCTAAAATTAGCCACCTGAGCATCAACCCACTTTGTTTCTGACCCACTTTTACCTCACAGACAGAACCCTTGCTTTGTTCTTCAAGGTTACAAACCGTTTTCTGGTCTGAGATTACTTCAAAGTTTATCATTCGGAACTTTTCAGAAAACCCGTCTGCTTTCAGTCCACTCGGGTGTCGGACCAATATAGGTTGAAATTGTCCTTTTTGTTTTGCGTAAGCAGTTTAAACGGTAAATAACCTCAATAATTGTGAAAAATGTTTAAACTCTGTCGGTCCAGTTGGCTCCAGTTCTCCTCAGGTTCTGCTCCTCTTGGACCATAACTCAGCTGCCGGACTCTTGAAGGAACAAATAAGGTTTTATGTCATCATTTGGTAATTCTTGCTGTTCTTCCCGCTCTGTTTTAATGTTTTATTGATCATCCAGCCACACAAACTAAACTTTTCTTTTGAATATACTTTAATTCTGTTTGTGATGTCTAATTTCACAATAATAATATAAACAATAAAGATGTTTGGAGGACAAGTTGTTTATCAATTTCTGCCAAAGCAAAAGGGAAGAAAAAAGGAAGGAATGGACAAAAACTAAGAAATGAAGAAGGAAAAGAAGGAATTTGGAAAGATGAGAATGAAAAGACAATATAAAAATTAAAAGGAAGAAAAGAAAAGCATAAAAGATATTAATTTCTAAATTTAAACTCTTTTTGCCAGCTTTTTTTTAATCATCACTGGTGTCTTCTTTCTAAATGTCAAGCCAATATAAAAAAAAAAAAAAAACACCATATCCCATGAGGCTTTGCCCCAGAAGTGGAGTTAACGTTTCCTGCGGAACAAACAAAACTCGTTGACACTTAGCCACATCTTTGAAGTGATTCTCAGATGATTTTCGACATTTACCAATTTTAAACAACCTGACAAAAGCGCGATTAAACACAGAATTATTATGTTTTCAGATTATTAATCACTTAATGTAAAAAAGCCGACGTGAGTAAATAGATCGTTGTATACTTGAAATCAGCAAAGCTTGTCAAAAAAGTTATTTTTTCCGATTCCCTACTGGGTACCTGAAAGCGCCACAGGTGTGAGCACGTGCGCTAAATAGCGCGGTCTGCACGCGCAGTCCGTGTGAGCTGCGGGTTCAGGTTTAAGTTTCCCGCTCGGAGGCAGAGCTTGTTTTTATTGATGACACGAGCCTGCTATGATGCCACGACTCGCGGGCTTCCACGGCACCTGTGGCCCCTCAAGCTGGAAGGGAATTTCTCGTCGAAAGTTAACATTTACGCCACCTGGTCCAAAGTCTGGGTCCACGGAAAAGCCACCTTGTTGCTCCAGAACGGCGGGTTGGGCCGCTGTCGGGTCCGGAACCGTAGAAAAGCCCAGCCCAGAGGCCACGGTGAGTCCGTGTCCGTTAGCCGGCTCATGCTAGCTGCACCAAACTCCATTCATATTTCCGCTGATTTAAGGCTCGTGTCTGCTACAAAAGTCTTCTTGTTTTCTGTCGGACGGAGATTATTTACCGTCTCTCTCCGGAGCCTCCTCTCCGGCGCGGTGTTCGAGTGAACGGCCTGCTGGGTCTAATGAGAGTTGATCCGGAGTGAGTAAAACATGACGGGAGTGATGAAGTGTCGGGGCGGAGGCGGGATGCTGAGCGACCCTCCGGGGCTAATCCTAGAAGAGTGTGGGCAGGTAAAGCAGGATTTCACCGCTTTATTCTGAATTATTTTACACGGACCCTTCGTTAATGAGCTGTGGGCACAGCCCTCCGTGTGTCTGAGGTCGAAGCTGGTGGTTTATTTTTATTAGCGCTAACTTCTGCCTGTTTTTGTGCTTGGTTAGCTTTACATTTAAAACGTCCAGATCAGTTGGCTGCATGACTTCATTTGGTTTTTATTTATTTTTATATGTTTCAAAGTAATAAACTTTACAAATATTTACCCCATAAAATGACAAGTTACCCTTTAAAGCTGCATCAGCTACTGGCTGTTTCTCTTTTTGTTAATTAGCTTTTAGGTGAACTTTTAATACTTTCAGTTACTGTTCTGCCAGTTTTGCCTCTTGCTACCTTTTTAGCTTTTGTTGTTTAGATAGTTTTGGTTACTTTTATCTTTTTAGCTTCTGCTTCTATTAGCTTAAACTCATGTTTTTGTTTCAGCACATTTCAGCCAAGTCCTTCAGCTGCGGTTCCACAGATAATTCACATTTTTTACAATCTGCTTTAGCAAACTTGACTGTTTTTGTCTTTTTCTGCAACTTTCAGCTTTGCTATTTTTAGTTTAAGATGTTGTTGTCTTTAGCTAGCCTTGTTTTTGTGTTTGTCTTGCAGACAACCTTATGCAGATGTTTAGCTAACATTTTGCTACCAATTATTTTTAGTTGACCCATTAAGCATTATCCACTGGGAACAAATTATTCAATTGCTATTTTTTTACTTTTAGCTATCATTTAACTTTTAGCTAACCTTTAGCTGCATTTGTTTAGCCTTCTTCTATCTTTTTAGCTAATCGTTACCAGCTATTGTCTAGCCTTTTCTTGCTTTTAGCTAACATTTAGCAGCTTTTGTCTAGCCTTTTGCTACCTTTTCGCAAACCTTTAGCAACTTTTGCCTAGCCTGTTACTATCTTTTAGCAGCTTTTGTTATGCCTTTTGCTACATTTTAGCTTGGTTTTAGCTGTTTTTGTCTAGCCTGTTGCTACATTTTAGCTAACCTTTAGTAGCTTTTGCCTAGCCTGTTGCTATTTTAGCTAACTTTTAGCAGCTTTTGTCTAGCCTGTTGCTACCTTTTTAGCTAGTTTTTAGAATTTTTGCCTAGCTTGTTGCTACATTTTAGCTAACCTTTAGTAGCTTTTGTCTAGCCTGTTGCTACCTTTTCACAAACCTTTAGCAGGTTTTGTTAAGCCTTTTGATACATTTTAGCTCAGCTTTAGCAGCTTTTGCCTAGCCTGTTGCTACCTTTTTAGCTAACGTTTAGCAGCTTTTGTTTTGCTTTTTGCTACTTTTTAGCTAACCTTTAGCAGCTTTTTGTCTAGCCATTTGCTACATTTTAACTTGGTTTTAGCTGTTTTTGCCTAGCCTGTTGCTACATTTTAACTTGGTTTTAGCTGTTTTTGTCTAGCCTGTTGCTACATTTTAGGTGTTGTGCTGAATGTGTGCTCAGCCACGGCGCTCAGTCTGGTTTAGTGTCCGTCTGTCTGATTTGCTGTTTCTGCTTCTTTAGTTCTTGGATTTAAACGATATTGTCAGCAGACGTTTGGCGTGGTAGTAGCTGAGAGTCCTTCAGAACTTGTCCTCTGAGCTCCAGCAGGTCGTCGTCATGCAAGGACCGATGAAGGCGATCTGTGTGGGTTCTCATGTTAAAACGAGCACCAGGCAGGACAAGTTCGGCCTTTATTCCCTGCAGGTTCTGATGTTGGTACCGTTTACAAACCCACTCCTCTCTGCAGTCCGATACATGAAATACAAATAATTCAGGGTTTGTTGAACAGCTTGTGTTCATACAAGTGTTTTCAGTCTGAGCTGAAGAAAAGGAACGTCTTGGTTCTGTCAGAGGTTCTGAGTATTTGATTCTGAATCTGTGGACTCGGAGCTGATCCAGGTTTTTATTTTATTTTTAGATTTTTCTCTCCAGCAGTCATGAAGTTGCTTCATGTTCTGGTCGGGCTTCATTTCCCTGAGATGATACAGTTTCTGTCGAGCAGAACCTCGACTGATTGTGATCGAACACCCCCCGCTCCTGTTTCAGCCCTCTGCAGAATATCAACAGTACTGTCGGGCCGGTTCGCTCACATGAAATCCTTAGATTGCGCAGCACACGGGGTTCTGATTTTTAGATGCTTTACAGTCGTGTTTTTTTCTGAGTGCAGGTCAGAGACTCTGGACTCTGATCGACCTTCGCAGACCAACGTTGATCAGGACGATGTAAAGTTCTGCTGCTGGTACAGCCGGAGAGGCGAGACAGAGAGCTCAGCTCGGGCGGGGCTCCGGTTCAGGTGTAGAAACATTAAAATGGTCTAAATGAAACAGCTGAAAGTTTGAGAATAAATAAATAAATAAATTTGTTTCTCAGTTCTGTCTCAGCCCTCCGTCCTCTTCTCATGTTTTGCGGTTCGATGCGTTTCACTCGACACATTTAGTAAATCTCCTAGATTAGATTAGGGCTTCCTGGGGGGATTTAGGATTTCTGCCCGGCTCACACGTGTTGCATGGTCCTTTGTGTCCCTGCACGGCCGGTCTCTCTGCCGCGAGAAGCCCGAGGAGTCGGATCTCCTGATGCGTCGCAGCAGAGGGAAGAACGGAGGGCAGAAATTGATGCATTGCTGCAACTTTTGAGTCGTAATTGACGTTGCCCTGAGTTCTGCTGGAGCCGAAGCGTTGAAAGATTATTGACCAACTGTTGATCCAGAGTCTGTGAGGATCTGGTTCTTGCTCTGAGCTTCTGTGTCCTTTTGATCCAATGTAGAAGCTGCAGAATTTCATGTTTTTCTGTATTTTTTTTATTTTTGTCAAACGACTCCTGTAATTCCAGATTTCTGTGACGAGACTTTAGCGTTTCGGCAGCAGAAATAAAACTCTTCAATAAAATGAGCACATCTAAGAGAACTAGCCTGGGTCCATTTGGCCCGGTCTCTTCAGCCCTGAAGTGTTCTGACAAGCCCGGCCCGCCGGCTAAAGGGGCCTTTTCCCTGCCGGAGGACAAGAGCAAAGACGGGGCCCGGTGTGAGAACCGGGAGCAGGGCTCCCTGGGCCGCGTGGTGGAGGACTTCTTCTGGATCGGCAGCTGCATCATGGCGTTCTCCAAGTGGCGCCTCGGCTACATGGGTAAGCTCCGAAGTTCTGAATGGTTGGCGCGAGATCACCCGGTCGGCCCGGTTTGTAGGACCGCTCAGAGCTCAGTCAGTATGTTGGGTGATTTGGTCCACGGTAGGGGTGCGCCGATAAATCTGCCGGCTGATTTATCAGCCCCGATGTTCTTAATTTTGGGAGATCGGAGGTCGGCTGATACTTTCATGAGACACCAGTTTTACAGATTTTTTTTTAATTTAATTTTTTTATTTTTAACAACAATTGTCTAAACTTCATTTATATTTCAGAGCACTACCTCATGGGCAGTTAAAACGAGTTTGTATTGATTCTAGGATATTGTTCAAGGGTGTGTTTATTAATAAAATTGGAAAATTGAAGGTGCATTGTGACCTTATAACACCTGACGGTGTCACTTATAAAACTAAATCGGAATTGGCAGCTCAGACTTTTAGAGATCGTGATCGGCCAGAAAACTGCAATCGGTGCACCCCTAGTCCACAGATGATTCCACTGGAATATATCGGTAGTCCCTCTTTGTGTTCAACAGTCAGGCTTCGGGTCCCTTTCATTAAACTGTTCGGCAAAATGGTTTCAGACATGAAGTGGGAATCGTGGAACCACAAGAGGTGTGGAGCACAACTCAGCTGTGTTGACGTGGAGCACTGTGACGTCAGCACCAACTACTCCGTCTTTTAAAACTAAAGCAAAGTTGCTGTGTCTTCATCGACCTTCCCTCTGTATGTTGTCACAGACCAGCTGACTAACCCATTCACACGTCGACCGTTTTACCTCTGCTACCTCGCTTGGCGGCACATCGGGTGGGCTGGCATCGAACCCCTTCGTCTCCTTGGACCAAGCAGAACACACGACACTGAGGCCAGAACACATTTGAAATCCTGGTCTGAGGTGTTGAGTCAGCCTGGTGTCAGAATATTATGAGTTATAATTAAAGGTTCCAGTGGAGTGAACACTTGAAGACGTCGAGTCCTCGGGCGTAACTCGTTTTTGCATCGTTACTTTCTTTTATTACAGTTTAGTTTGGCAGTTCTACGGGGTTTAAATATCCTGATTCTGCTCAGTAATCCAGGTAGAAAAATTTAACCAAGTCAGGTCCTCTGGACAGATTAAAAAAACGTAAAAGAACTGTTCACATGATAAATGACCATCAGCCTAACGAGGTGTCCTCCAACGGTCCTCCTCTTACAGTGCTGTTATTGATAGCATCACTCAGCCCTCTGTGAATAGCAAGCAGCCATCGGGGCACTATCGATGGGTTGTTAGGCTGATGGTCCTCCTCGATCATGTGAACATCTAGTTCTGGATGTCAACAACAAACTGGTTGATCCACTATGAGAAGGTGCTATTTATAAGACTGAGTTTGTTGCAGCTCCTCAGACTGAAGAAGTCCTTCGGATAAAAGGCAAAACGTTTCAACAAGTTTTTAATTATTTATTTATTGTTTTGAATCCGTCCAGAGGACCTGACTTTTGTTAGATGGGGGGGTTCAAAGTTCCACCAGAAGCAGGAAAATCTGTTAAGAGCTCCTGATTTTGGTAACAAATGTTTGGCATCATGTTGTTGATGGAGTAGAATGAGGAATGTTTTTCCCAGCAGCCGTGTCAGTCCTCGTTACGTTTGCCCCTAAATTGGCCATCTGTCCCACGGAGTCAGCTGCATGTGAATGCAACATATGGCCCCGAGGCAATCCTCCCCCGGGCTTAACCTGGTTCCCCGACAGGAGGAGAGCAGCTAATTCCACCTCCTTGGCATGCAGCGTGTCGGTCCCAGCAGGTCAGCGAGCGCACGTCAGCGAGCCATTAGCTCCTCGGCCTCAGCTGTGCGCTTACAGAGCGCCGTTTCCTCTTCCTCCTCTTCCTCCTCCACCTGCGCGCTGTGGTTAACCTAGTTAACAAACCGCTGCTCCACAAAGGAGCTGCTTCTGCATCAGCTGCCTTAAAGACGTTAATTGACGTGTTTGGAGACAAGACTCAACTCTCACAGGCTGAGGAGGAAACCAAGTTTCTATTGGTCCCTAAAAGTAAAACCAGTTTAATAAACCTGTATCTTGATTCCAGTTTATTTGCTTTAAGACCTGTCAGGAAAGCTGTGGATTTGTAGAACTGACGTGGGGCGGCTCCTCGTTCATCAAGCCCCGCAGCCTCAGTTGGAGCTCGTTTTCATTCAGTTGTACGTCCAGCACTTCTCCACATCCACCCGCTCCTGAATCTGATGTTGTAACCATGACAACAAGCCCAGATCCCCGCCGGTAATGGCTTTCTGCGGCGCTGGCGCTCCTCTCCGCTCTCTCCACCTCGACGAGCTGCTGAACACGTGCTGCTCGGTTCTGTTTGACCCACATTGATTAAAGCGTTAGAGGTTCTGATTGTCTAAAATACATTTTTAACTTTTCATTTTGTTCTCCAATGGAAATATTTCTAAAAACAATAACATTGTCAGAGTTTACCTTTTTCAACTGGCAAGTTTGATTTTTATGAATTAGAAGAGTGGATGGCTGTTTGTCTCTGTGTGTCCCTGTGATGGACTGGAGACCTGTCCAGGTGTCCCCCGCCTCTCACACAGTCATGGCTGGATATTGGCACCAGTGACCCCTGCAGCCTGAAAAGGAAGAAGCGGGTAAAGATAATGGATGGACGCAGTTTTTCTCCTACCATTATGCAAGCAGGGTGCCCCGCCCTGTCAACAGAACCAATCGCCCTGCCTACCGAACAGAACTACAACCCCCACCCACCCCCCACCATTCGTTGGCAACTTCCTGCCCTGACGTAGCGGCATGTAATACAGACTTTCTAGCTAAAAAGCTGTGACTATGGAGGTAGCGCTCTGTTTCTCTCACGCTGAGCCGTACGGAAACGGAAGATATGAACGCCCTGCCACGGGCAAGTAAACTAGGGGAAACTCTGGATGGATGTTTGAACCCTGCCCTCAGGTTGCACGATGAGTCCACGGACATGTCTGTGGTGTAGATGTCGGTAGTTTGATCTTCAGTTCTTGTAGAAGATATGTCGTTGACAAGATTTAGGGATGTGAACGTTGTCAAAGAGAAGGCAGCGGCTCCTTGTGCACTCCTGAAGGTGGAGGACTGAAATGGGTGAACCTGGAATCTTCGTCCGTCTGCCAGCTTTAAATCACAGAAGTGGGTCAAAAGCAGATTTTTAGATGTTGCTGCTCTTGAGACCTGATGGATTAGTGCAGTGCTAATCCCGCAGGTGTCATGTTGGCACTCGGTTGTTTCCCTGAACTCGTCGAGGCGGGGCCCCGTGTCTTGATATGGTGTCACAACGCTGATGAACCTCGATAACCTCACGAAGGTGGTTTGAGGACAGATCGTGCTCATCACAGGTAGTGGACACCACTGCCTCACTAGGCAAAGAGGATTCAGAATGTCTTGGGATTCTTGATATCCTCATGGGTTGCAGAGGTGGGCAGAGCCATCGTTTATGGTTTATGTTGAAGTTGGGGAACAGCTTTCCTCTCAACAGAGTTGTCATGGGCCCTAAAGCTCTGACACCTGAACAGAAGCTCCCTGACAAAAAAAGCATCTGAGCTAATGTCCAGGTATGAATATACGCTGGATAAGGCTGCATGATGTTAGAAGAACTTTCAGTGTACAATCTTGAGGCTTAATCTCCACTTTTTCAATCCATCCCTCCTTCCTCTTGGTCTGGACTCAGGTCTCTGGTGCAGCAGTTTGATCAGTGAGGTCCAGATATCTCTCTTTAACCACCTCTTCCAGCTTATTTGAAAGGTCTTCAACATGTTCCCTGGCCAGCTGAAAGTCTCCAGTGTGTCCTGAGTCTTCCCTGGAGTCTCCTCCATATTGGACATGCCCAGAACACCTCCCTTGGGAGGTGTCCAGGGTCCACCTTTACCAGATGTCTGAAGCACCTCAGCTGTGTCTCTTCTGGATTTGGAGGAGCATTGACTCTACTGAGTCTCTCCTAGAGAAGTGAACGTCTCACCCGATCTTTGAGGAGAGTCCAGCTACCTTGCAGATAAAATTCATCTAGACGTCCTGGATCCATGATCTGGTTCTTTCAGTCTCTACCCAGAGTTCCTGACCCTAGTTGAGCGTAGGAACGAAGACCGACCAGTTAACGGAGAGCTGCTCCTTGCAGCTCAGCGCTGTCTTAACCACAATGGACCGGCACAAAGTACACAATACTGTAAAAGCTGCACCAATCAATCTGTTGATCTCACGCTCCATTCTTATCATTTCCTGAGATACTCGTGCTCCTTCACCTGAGAGGACCTCCACCCTTTTATTCCCCACAATCTGTCCACTTCATTAAAATGTCCTAAAGGTTGGTCTTCACCATGTGACTGTGGTGAGATCTGGATCCATGCAGAGGACGAGTCCTTTAGGTTCTGATCCGATGTTCTCGTTGCAGCAGGTTGTTTCAGGGGTTAATGTCCCCTCAGTTCAGACCTGTAGCTCAGACATTAACTTTGGTTTGAATCAATAAAACGTCGTTCTACAGCCACGTTGCATTTATCCTGCGTGAGTCTACACTGTAAAATCATTAAGTTCATGGATCCCATCTCCTTTTTTTCTTTCTCCTCATTGAAAACCAATTACTAAAACAAATAGTTTGTTCAGGTCCAATTTCAATGTTCTGACTGATGAAGTGTTTGGATGTTTTAAACCAGACCTGGTTTGAAAACTAATCATCAACCACCTTTCATGAACACCCTCAGCACTGAGTACAAGTTTTAATCCACACCTCGTTTCCCAGGATCCGGACTTTCTTTTAGTCGTCAGTCTTTTATATTTTTCCAGGAAGGAAACGAACACGAGGAGCAGGGCGACATTTAACGTGGCTGATGCTGTTTCAGCTAATTGAAGGAGTTATTGGGTTCACCAGAATATGATTTGTACTGTTTTTAAAAACTATAATCATCGTTGTTTTTACAAGATTGATGCAGATTGCATTCAAAACAGTTTGTTCTCCTAAATTATAGACCAGGAGTGACCAAACGTTTTCATGTGTGCCAAAACTATCTAGATGAAAGGACTCGTGGGCCACAAAATTAATAAAACTCAACGTGAACAATATTTTGGAGAAAGGACAAAAGTTAATTAATTTTGCTAGAGATAGTTTAAATTGTTGTAGATCCAAACCATCTAAACACTAAGCTTATATTTTTATTTAAAAGGATTTATTTGATTTGTTGGGTTTATGTTTGTTGTTTTCTTGTGTTTGTAAAGTTTATTTTAGTTTGTTCTCAGCAACAAAAGTGTAATTTGAGTAAATGTCCTTTTTAAAAGCGGGTCCATCAGCCTTTTGGACCATGGACGACCCAAAAGGCTGATCCAAGTTCTGAAGAATCATCCAGCTGTCGGTCGCTACAACAGATTCGTAGAAGGTTTGATGAAGTCGATCATCTCGTATGTAGATGATGCCACGTTCTATTCATTTAAAA
>NC_056508.1:46927456-46939564 GCF_014905685.2 Nematolebias whitei | reverse complement strand
TTTGCCTTCGAGACAAATTGAGGTCGCCGATTGGTCATTTGCTGACACGCCTACTGGATTGATTGACAGGTCAACAAAAAAAGCGCTGGCAGCCTCAGCCGCAGCGGTGTTCTGTTTATATGTTAATAAAAATATTAAAAAAAAAAATTTTTTTAAACTGGGAGCGCTGGCTCTGCAGCCCACACATCTGACCAGCCCCCCAGGAAATCTCCAGACCCTCCCGCAGCCACACTGGACCTGAGTTTAATTTGCTCGTGACAAATTATTTCATTTCTCTCCATTTCAGTCATGGCATCAACGGAGGAGGAAGAGATCACTGCCTCTTGGCAAAAAAACAAAAGGCCAGATCAGGGATGAAGAAGAGGAATTTAATACATTTGTGTCTCATACAAAACAGTGCGTCGCCGGACAGTTTATTGTGCAACACTGCGTACGCGGTCGTAAAATTTGAGCTTTGCACGGACATGCCCTGGGGGGCACGCGCGTACCTCCACGTATGGACGTACGCAGGAGTATACTGGGGGCTTTACTGCCCGTTGTTTACCTTTTAATGAGTTGTAAAATGTTCTCCTTTCCATTTATTTGGATCACTTAATTTTCCAGCCTTTTGTTGCCTTGATGAATCAACTTTTTTTAAATGTTGCCATGAAATTCAAATTTCTTATTTGCTTTTATAAAAGGTTCAGTTTCTTAGTTTAAACATTTGATGGTTTTTCTTTGTTCCACTATGAGTGGTTTGAGATTTGCTCTTTATTTAATTTTATTTACATTTTACACAACGTCCAGATGTTTTCAGAATTGGTTGTATCTGCAGCTGTTTACAAGTCTAAATGTAACTGGAGCTCCAAGGATTCCACGTGAAATCTGAGTATTGTCTTGTAATATTTTTGTCTCCAACTAGAGGCCAAAAGCCACAGCCCCACGAGGCGCCGCCCGACACAATAATAAGATTAAAACAGAAAAACAGTTCAGCGTTCTCTTTTATTTTCACTGAATTCTTTACTTCCTGTTTCCTCAGTTTCCATCGACTCCATCTGTGAGGTCTGCGAGGGCAAACAATCGGAGATCTTCCAGCGGTACTCCGAGGGCAGCTTCGACCCAAACTGTTGCTTCAGCCTGTATTATGGCGAACACATGGAGTCCCTGGACCTGGTGTCCGGCACCGGCGAGGAGGCCCGGACCTGGATCACCGGACTGAAGTACCTGATGGCAGGAATCAGCGACGAGGACAGTCTGGCAAAGAGGCAGCGCACCCGCGACCAATATCCTTCAGTCATACAGAAGCTCGCAGAAACGTCTGCTTTAGATTTTCTTTTTGCAGCGAAACGTTTTGGTTGAAACAGAAAATGAACTTGAACTTTCTTTAGCTTGTTGTTTTTCTACGTGGCTGAAACAGACGTTCACTGAGGCCGATAAGAACGGCGACGGCAGTCTGAGCATCAGCGAGGTTCTTCAGCTTCTGCACAAACTCAACGTGAACCTGCCTCGACAGAAGGTCAAGCAGATGTTCAAGGTACCGAGCGCAACAAACCCAAACGGCTCACCAGGGCTTCTGCACAGTAAAGCTCAGCTGCAGCTTTAATACCAGCCGGTTTGTTTCCTTCGGTGGCAGTTTGTCTGTGAAGGAAAGAAACGAGCGGCGCCAGATAAAGTTGTTGATGCACGTCGATGCAGCATCTGTACCGTCTGCAGGCAGCACTTTGAAAAGTGTCGCCTCAGACCTGAGATGCTGAACGCAGCTGCTCCTGCAGCTAACGCTGAGCTGAATAAAATGTAACGACTCTGACAGCTGAAGGTTTACTCCAGATACCACAGTCTGTTGTTCTGACTGGAGTCCTGAAGACGTTCTTCAGTGTCTTATACGCCCACCGAAGGCGAATGGATTAGTTTATTCTCCGTCTTGTTCCTGCCAGAACTTCTGATTCATATCACTAAAAGCACAATTATACAAACTTTTGAAAATGGTGATTCAAACACTAACAAAATAAGGAAAATCATAAAACTATTAAAATAAATAATTAAATATCTTAAATAATAAAATGTGTTTTTAAGATACGTTATATTTTTATCCATCTTTTATACTACAGTAGTCCTCGCTACTTCGCGGTTTGTTTATCGCGGACTCGCTCTATCGCGGTTTTTCAAAATAAGAGTGGACATGACACACAACTGGCTGATTGATGGATGAGCTGCACGATCGGCGTGGAATTTTTATTCAAAATAAATTTTCAATTATTTAGTACCTGCTGCACATTCGTGCAGCCCTTACTGCTGCAGGATAAACTTCCTGCTGCAGCTGATCAGCTGTTCTCCGTACAGAGTGGAGAAGTGGGCGTGGCCAAGAGCGCTAGCAGGTGGCAAAGAGCAGAGGAGGCAGAGAGCTGAAATCACATTGTGTGCTCTTTTAGAGAGTTTAGAAACATTGTTTAGAATATCTAAATCTCTCTCCATCGCTCTCTAGTGATCTCTGTTGATCTCTGTTGATCTCTATCTATCTCGATCTATCTCTAGCTCTATCTATCGCTATATCTCTATCTCCATCTCTATATCTATATCTCTGTCTCTATATCTCTATCTCAAAACAAATACTAAATCAGTTCACACTGTGTGAAATGCCTGTGTGTGAGAACAGATGTTTTTAACATGGATTTGAAGTGAGGAAGGGAGGTGGCCTGCCTACTGTTGGGGGGCGAGTTGTTCCAGAGTTTGGGGCCCATGACTGAAAATGCCCGTACCCTAAAGACTGACGAGCAGCGTGCTGTTCTGATTACACGCATTACACTCTTACCCAGTCGGAAGAAAAAGTAGTTCCCACCAGCCGTGCATCATTTAGTCAAGATCTCAATAGTTTAGTTACTTTCCACCGTCTTTCTGTTAATTTTATGCATAGCATGAAATGACTGAAGTATCAATAGTTTGAATTAAGAATCGATTCTAGAGCGAAAAGTTCTGGTATCGATAGCATCAATATTTTAGTATCAATCTGCACATCACTACCAAACGCAGCATCTTTGTGTTGATGTTGGGGAATTAGCCTCCTCAAATCTGCCGTAAGCACTTCCTTCCTGGCGGATTGTGACTGATCGGTGCCGACACCCTGACTGCTGCAGATGTTGGCCAACGACCCAACAGGGATTAACGTGTCAACATGTTAAACGTGTTTGTTTGGCCTCCTTTCCACGGATTGACCAGACGGCCCACTAACAGGAAGTCCAGAGGTCCATATGGTCCCACCGGGACACAGATGGCCCCGGTGTAAAGCGGGGGGAGGGGGGGTGATCTGGCTCTGAGCGCGTCTTCAGACATCAGTGAAGATTTGTGTCGGCTGCTTTCTGGGCTCAACCCAGTTACCGTCTTTCCCCGTTAGGAGGCTAACCCGTCTTGTGTCTGAAGTGAGACGGGAGGAATGAGTCAGACCTAGAGACGGCTGTGGCCTTTTGATTTAGTGTTGTGGTGAAAGTAACAAGATTTCCCCTGAAATCAATGACTTGTCTCATTTTATCTCATCGTTTATCTACAAAGTATTCAGACCTCTGTCACTTTTATTTTTATACGCCCGTCAGAAGAACGTGTTGCGGTGCAGCCTCTGCCCGTAAACGTTCTGTTGTCCAGACCAAAACTTCTGATCCGCTCAAGATACTTTATTAAACTTGATCATGAAACATCTCTAGACAAAATGTCACATAGTTTTAATCACTCTGGCTTCAAGGTCACATATCAAGGTCAACATTAAAACTAAGTCTTGTCCGAACCAAAACTTCTGATCCGAGATGGTTAACAAAACTTCAGGTGGACTTGTTACCACCGGTAGACAGCGTGTCGCCAAATATTTTCATCACTCCAGCTTTAAGTTCTAGAGCAGCGCCGCTCCAGGTGGCTGCATGTTGGAGCAGCTCTGATACTTTCATTCTGAGATTTTGCTTTTGGAAACTTCAGTTCCTCTTTTTCTGGATGTAAATCACATCTTTTGGATGATTGTTTCCTCTGGTATCAGATGCTGTGCAGCTGGAAGGATTTTTACTGAAACTTTTTTTTAGTTTTGGACATTTATGATGCGTAACCATGGCAACAAGGTGGTCATCTACATCCAGCAGCTGATTAACATCTAAAAAGCTCAAATATCTCAACTACAGCCCCAAATCTCAAAAGAGTTGAAAAGGATGTTCTTTGGATGCATCCTCATCTACCTGCCAGCTGTGCTCAAGTGTCTGACCACTGAGATCCTGGAACTAGCAGGAAACACGGCTCATGACAGCAGAAGGACAGGATCGTCCCTCGGCACCTACAGCTGGCTGGCTGCAGCGACGAGGAGCTCAGCAGACTGCTGGGAGGAGTGGTCATCGCTCTGGGAGGAGTTCTGCCTGGCATTCGGGCGGTCCTACAACCCAGGGAAACCGAGGGGCCAGCCGAGTCTGGGTGGACGGATCGGACGGCATCTGCAACCAGTTTCTTGGGATCCACTGTGGGATGGACCTTTAGAGATCCTTCCTGTCTACAGCATCAGTATTTATAACATAATTTATAGCATTTATAACTTTTGTTTAAATAATTGTCGGATCAGAAAGTGTCCGTCTCAGACTGCAGGATTAAATAATCTCCAATCAGAACGGTTTTGCTTTGATCGGGAGTCTTCATTATTCTGCAGTGACTGATGGGGGCTCGTCGACGGGTTGGATTTAAGCTCCGTGTTTTTATAAATGAGCTGAAGGCGGAGAGTTTAATCACTGGAGGAGTTCAGGTGTGGATGGAAAGGTTAAGCCTCTGTCTGCATCCAACTGCTGAGCTCTTACTCAGGCGGTGGAGATAAAAGAACGAGCTCTCTAATAACTTCAGTGCGGAGGTTCATGCATAATTAATGGGGCTGTTGGGAACAGGAGCAGCTTTGTGTGTTTTAAGACGTTGCTCTGCTTGTTGTTGTTTTTTTATGGGTCTGCGATGTCTCCCAAGTGACACGAATTCTTCTATAAAAAGAATTAGCAAGTGCTGTTTACTTTGATCCTTTTCAGCTCCGTTCATCACATTGTGGAAGCGACCATTAGAAAATTAAACATACAGGGTCAACCCCCCCACACACCCCCACCCACACACTAATATGTGGTAAGTGTCCCTCAGCGAGTTATTTTCAGAACAGACCCGTACGAGCCTGGTCAGAGTATTAGCTTCTATCTGCTGCTCTCGGATCACTTTGAGCAGCTCGGAGGCCAAACTCCAGCTGGTCTGGACGTCATCGGGCCGCCTCCGGTGCTGTGCGGCATATGGAGGCCATTATGGTCAATCTGAAGCGAGGATCATGTGACCCAGTGCCTTTTTTTGTTTAAGCTCATTGTAGCTCGTTACAAGCAGGAAGAAAAGCCCAAGCAGCAAAATCTTTGTAATGTTATTGACAAACCAACAACAGTCATTTTATTTCTGCCGCAGCTGTGCAGGAACATCTCTCTGAACTTGAGGTGAATTCGTGGGTCGATACCTGCGGTGTTGAGTTTAGTCAGAAGGTGAGGTGGCAATGCTGTCGCCCCCCAGGGGTGTCAAACTCGCCTACACAAGTTGGCCAAAATTTAAAACGTGTGGCGCTTTGCCACTGTCTAAACTCTTCTCAGCTACACACGACACGGAACCAGTTAAGGGCCTGACTGCTGCCGGTACCAACCCCACCCAGCCCGGTTTGTGGACCACCTTGTTGTGGTTCCAAGCGGACTGCTCTGAGGGGCCGATTTTAACGCAAGTAAACTGCAGAGATGCGTCACTGGATAACCCGCCCAGCAAAACTGAAAACTACATCTAAACTGCCACTTCATCGTGTTGACGGACGGCACCACAAGAAATGAGCGCATTTACTGAGATATCTCGGAGATGATGGTGCAACATGGCTACACCCGGACTCGAGCAGCGCCGCAGAGATAAGCTACAGAAATTAAAGTCCAATTATAGAACGATTAAGGACTGCAACGGGTGGAGTGTCTTGAACACACAAAAGACCAGGTATGATCCCGCTCACTTTGCATTGATGATCCCGCCCTCTATGTATTGATGATCCCGCCCACTTTTCATTAACTATCCTGTCCACTTTGCATTGATGATGACGCCCACTTTTCATTAACGATCCTGTCCACTTTGTATTGATGATCACGCCCACTTTTCATTGACGACCCCACACCTTTGCATCGATGATCCCGCCCTATGTATTGATGATCCCGCCCACTTTTCAGTAACGACCCCACACCTTTGCATTGACGATCCCGCCCACTTTGCGTTGACGATCCCGCCCACTTTGCGTTGACGATCCCGCCCACTTTGCTTTGACGATCCCGCCCACTTTGCTTTGACGATCCCGCCCACTTTGCGTTGACAATCCTGCCCACTTTGCGTTGATTACCCCGCCCACTGAGCGAGAAAACGGGTTGGCCTCCTTTCTAGTAGTAAATCACCTCCACCTGACGAGAACGGAGAAGACGAAAGCTGAGTGGAGCTGCACTTGCCAAAGGCAAAGAGGCATTACTGCGAACGAACAGCCACTTTCAGTCGATGGAATAACTCCAGTCAGATTTCTAACGTCTTTTCATGGTTACAGGTTTCACGAGTTTCATTTGACATTCCCGTCACTTTTTCTATATCAAAATCAGATTAAGGGAAAGTTCAAACAGGCCAGCTGCTGTTAGAACTCCGACATACATAATGCAAATTTTTTAATAAAATGAGAAGCAACAAAAGTATATTCCTTTAAAATATCATCTTGGGGGGGCTAGATAAGATGTTAACAGAGGCCTGTCACAATTAATAATTAATTGCATTATTAATGAAGATTATCAACCTTATTTTCATTTATCAGCTTTATCGTTTCTTCATGTCTCTCTAATGAAGTCACTGGATGACAAAAGTCTTAACTCTGGTGTTCTTCACTGACCCCTCCCTTTCTCTTTTTCGCTTTTCTTTAAAATCCATTTAAACGATCCAAAATTGCGTTTTTGGATCGTTAAAAGCAGCTAAGCTACGAGCTAAGCTAACAGGCCGACCTCAAGGAAAAAACCTCCGTCTTGTCAAAGCTCCAAAATTCACGGTTGAAACCCGTGCATTCGTGTAAAAAGTTATTCTCTGCAAAAAGCTGAGAACTTGTTTACCGATTTTATTTTTAAATTTTTATTAAAAGCTTTGTGTGATAAATGTTATGCTAAAGGGCTCAAATCACACCGAGCATCCGCCTTTTTGAGAACCATAAAACAGGAAGGAGAGACGGCTCATGTCACGTCAAAGGGCCTCCCTCCCTTTTTCTTAGAGACATGCTGCTCGCTCCCTCACTATCCATCCTTCATTTCAGTCTTGTTCTGCCATCCGGTGGTCAAAAAGGTACTAAATGCAGAACTAACCCACATTCCTTCTTAAATTTGACAATTATTACAATTATTATTGTCAAATTTCCAACAATATTATTGTTTATCACAATAATTTCTAAGACGATTAATTAATCGCCCAGCAAAATTTGTTATCGAGACAGACCTACGTAAACAAGGGCTATATTTAGCCCTCGGGCCTCGAGTTTGACATGTCTATACCCTCCCTGGCAGCAAGAGGTGGGGGACACCCTGGGCATGTCTCCAGTCCATCACAGGGACACATGGAGACGAAGGAGACAACATTCACTCACACCTAAAGACAATTTGGAGTTGTTATTGAACCTAACGTGCATGAAAACTGATGCAGCGTGGGGAGAACGTGTAAACTCCACACAGAAAGGTCAAGAGGTAAACTGGCAACCTTTTAGCTGAGAGGGGATGGCACAAACCACTGCGCCACTGTGCCACAGTTGGTAGAGGAAAGAAGTTTTTTTTTTGTGTGTGTAATGTATTTTACAGGCTGAACACTGGATTATGTTTTAGCAGCATTGCACAAAGGATGAAGAATTGAACCAGAATATCTGTAACTAGAGTTTGAGAGTGAAGAAGCATCAAAGAGAACTCCTCAAAGGTCTTGTTGTGGTTTAAAGTCGACAAATTAAATCTTTTTTTACTCTTACCTTGTGCACAGGAGGCAGATACAGATGACCACCAGGGGACGTTGGGCTTCGAGGAGTTCTGCTCGTTCTACAAGATGATGTCGACCCGCAGAGACCTGTACCTCCTCATGCTCACCTACAGCAACCACAAAGACCACCTGGACACGGACGACCTGACTCGCTTCCTGGAGAACGAGCAAAAGGTTCGAAACGAGTCTGCCCGAGTGCGTCATTGGTCACACTGGAGGGCTTTTATTTCTTTATTATTCTCTACATACGTGCTTCTTTCACATCTCAGCGCATGATGTAACCTTCTGTCGCCTGCGGGGTGAGAAATGCAACAAAACTTTTACTTGATCAAAATCATCGAAACCCTTCAACCCAGGCGACGCCACTCTCTCATCTAACAGAAGTACAAGTGTTGAAAAGTTCAGTGCAGATGGAAGCACAACAATAACTGCTGTAGTTTACATTCAGGACGGTTTGTCCACATGCTGAAGGTATTTTTAAAAGATGTTTGAGATGTTTTGCTTCTTCAAGGAACTTTCTCAGTCCAAACATGTTAAACTGCAGTCAGCTGCTCTGGTTTTCTACGAGGTAAACTCCCATGCAAATCACTGTCCACCTCCTTCCTCCCGAGCGGTTGTTGGTTTTCTGTTTTGATGAAACTCTGACGAGAACTGAAGCGTCTTCAGAAAACGAGAAGCCGTGAACCCGAGGATGAAGGATGAGGCGATGCAAACGGCTGGTTTATGAACGGCGATGGTTGAAACGCCCGGGGCGACGTTCAGATGGGTTTGAGTCCGGTTGGAGACGCCCACAACCAGACTTTTCCAAAATGTTTTAAACTTGTTCAAAACCCAAGTCGGAGCGCTGCAGCTTCTGGGATCCATCTCAAATCAACTCTTGTTTATTTCTGTAGCTCCAAGTCACAACAGAAGTCATCTCAATGCACTGAACAGAAACATTCACGTACATTAAGAAGACCGTTAGTAAAAGTTCTCTCTCTGAAGAAGCAGCAGATTGTGTTGAAGCTTCACTTCGTCTGTGTCCCATCCTGAGCTAGAACTAAGGAGACCGTGGAAAGAAAAACCTTCCTTTAACAAGAAGAAACCTCCAGCAGAAACAGGCTCAGGACGAGCGTCCAGCTGCTTCCACCGGCTGGGTCTGAGAGGACAGGAAGGAGGAACGGACACAGAATGGCAGGTCCAGGTGTTCTTTCTATTGTCTAGGTGTGGTTTCTATAGTCCAGGTGTGGTTTCTATAGTCCAAATGTGGTTTCTATAGTCCGGGTGTGGTTTCTATAGTCCGGGTGTGGTTTCTATAGTCCAGGTGAACTTTATATAGTCCAGGTGTGGTTTCTATATTCCAGGTGAACTTTATATAGTCCAGGTGTTTCTATAACCCAGGTGTGGTTTCTATAGTCTGGGTGTGGTTTCTATAGTCCGGGTGTGGTTTCTATAGTCGGGTGTGGTTTCTATATTCCAGGTGAACTTTATATAGTCCAGGTGTGGTTTCTATAGTCCAGGTGTTTCTATAACCCAGGTGTGGTTTCTATAGTCCAGGTGTGGTTTCTATAGTCCAGGTGTTTCTATAGTCCAGGTGTGGTTTCTATAGTCCAGGTGTTTCTATAACCCAGGTGTGGTTTCTATAGGAGGAAAGACAAACTCATGTTAAGATAGAAATAATTACAAATACAAACAGGAAGAGTAGAACAAGTAAAGACAGCAGCAGAGAGAGGAAATGTGGTCAGTTTGTCCTCCAGCAGTCCAAGTCTATAGCAGCATAACTAAGGGATAGCTCAGGAACCCAAAGCCGACCCTAACTATAGGATTTATCAAAAAGGAAAGTCTTAAAACTGGACAATGTGTCAGCCTCACGGACAGAAAGTGGAAGTTGGTTCCACAAGAGAGGAGCCTGAGAACTGAAAGATCTTCCTCCCATAATACTTTTGGAAACTCTAGGAACCACAAGTAAACCTGCAGTCTGGGAGCAAAGTTCTCTGTTAGGAAAATATGGAACAGTAAGATCTGTATTCATGAGGACGTTACGACCCTCGTGGAAGTTGAGACCTTCTGGACAGCCCAGTGAGACGCCACTTACCGTCCTGAGGCCACTTCAGAAAAGTCAGATGTCTCAAACAGTTTGAATCATTCTGCACACAAATCCAAAGACTCTTATTTTGACATCAGCTTTTGAGATGCTTTAATGTGAAGGTGAGCGTTGTGGCGTTTACGACTTTTCATTCACAGCTTCCTGCAGCGTGGAGACTCTGCTCTGGTGAAGAGAGTTCATGAGCGCTCAGATGAAGTGTTTCTAACAAGTTGTGGACTTCCAGGTGTTTATTTACTTTATTTCTGTGGTTTGGTTCAGTTTCTGGGGTGAAACATGCTGAATATGTTTGATCTGAGTCAGAGTATCACCCTGATCCAGTGTCGCATTTACAGCTTCCTGTTTTGAGAAACTCTCGGCTGATCTTCAGCTGAGTTGGTCCAAAGCGGGAGGTTTTAATGAGTGATCTTCACGAGGAGATTTAAATCCACCTGGATTATTTGTCTCTTTATTCTGTGTTTTGGTGCCGTGAATAAAAACCAAATCCTTTCTTCGGTGTGGGAGGCAGACTGGCTGTTTGATGGGATTCCCAGATCCTGCAGGTGTTTCTGCTCGTATCGTACCTGCAGGTTAGACGTTTACCCCTCGAGTGTTCGAGGTCTCCGTTTTGGTTTGTTCCTGCAGCAGAAAACTGGATTAAAACGTGTGAAGCTGAGGAACGTGCAGGAGGTGGATTCGCTTAAATCGGATGAAAATATCTGATTAATGTTGGAAATAAAACACGAGGCTCTGAGAAGTAAAAAGATCAAAGAGCCAACATCGTTTTATTTTCACAGCATGAAAACAGAATTGTCACGATTTCTTCTCGTTTTACTTTTGTAGCTTCGTTATATTTTAGTGGGAGGTTTGGTTTAAATTGCTACAAAGAGCCCGAGTGTCCCGGCAGAGAAAGTGACCCCGCCCTCTTTTATTGACGATCAAAGATCTGATCGATGGGCTGCAGACGAGCTCACAGCACAGACAGAACTCGAACATGTATGCTCCTCTCGTGCCTCCGTGTGATTCTGATTTGACTTCGTGTTTGTTTTATCGCGTCTTCTCTCTGCAGATGACCAGAGTGACCAAAGATCACTGCCTGGAGATCATCAACAAGTTCGAGCCGTGCTCCGAGAACCAGAAGCAGGAGGTTCTGGGAATCGATGGTAAGTCCGCTTTATTTTAAAGAAACTTGTTTTGTGTTGGGACCAGTTCCTTTGAGCCCGCTGTGGGAACTGGTTCTCCAGCTGCCACAGAAAGACCAGAAATGGTCTCGGATGTAGTGAAAAACCTGACGTTTCCCAGAGCCTTGTTCCCTGGACCTACTGAGCCCCCCTCCTCTGCTGCAGGGCGGAGATATGACGCGCTGCAGGAGGGAGCTTCTCCTGCAGCTGGGGGCTGCTCAAAGGTGCAGCAGGTGCTAAATAATTTAAAATAATTTATTTTAAATTTCACGCCAATCGTGCGGCTCATCCATCAATCAGCCAGTTGTGCGTCATGTCCACTCTTATTTTGAAAAACCGTGACAGCGAGTCTGCGACAAATGAACCGCGAAGGACTACTGTGCTCCATTCATCCGTCTTGTGCGCGTGATGGCTTTTAAAATACGCGAGGTGTCTACTTCCACTTTGGTGTGTGGCTGCGTCTAGACCAGGGCTCTGCAACCTTTACGATCAAAAGACATTTCTGCCCCTTCGGTCACTAAATTAAACGTGTCCAGAGCTGCAAAACCTGCTCCACTTGTCATTATCAACTGGTGGCCCACGGGCCACTGTAAGTTTGTAAGAGGAGGCTTTTTCTGGCCAGTAGGTGTGAAATTATAAAACTAAAAACATCCAATGATTAACATTTATTGATATTTTTACATTTTGAAACAAAAAGAAGACTGGATTCCATCCATCGATTTTCTTTACTCACTTCTTCCTTTTCAGGTTGCAGGGGGGGTCACTGGTGCCCATGTCCAGGTCGCAACTCCATCACAGAAGACTGTATTCTTGTAAAAAAGAAAAGAAAAAAAAAAATTAAGATGTATG
>NC_056508.1:46893515-46922456 GCF_014905685.2 Nematolebias whitei | reverse complement strand
TATATATATATAAAATAGAGGTGGTTGTTTTTTATGGAAAAACTGAGTATCCTACTTTGAAGAAATAAAGTTTAAGGGAGTATAATTTACTCTGTATTAGTACTAATACACGTATTTTAAAGGGCATGACAGGAAAACTGCTAAAATTGGTCGTTTATGGTCAAAGCTTGAAAGAGCCGCAGGGAAGGGATCACAGAGCCACGTGTGGCTCCAGAGCCGCAGGTTGCAGACCCCTGGAACAGACGTAGAAAAGGTCACCATTAAGATTTGGGGCTGCCACGTCAAAATCCAAGATGGCCACCACCTGGGCCAGCCCCATCATTTGAGCAAACTGCCTTGTAGTTTTCATTCTGCTTCAAAGTAAAGATTCCTGAAATTATTACGGTGGCTGAAGATTAATATCTGTGGTGCCCCCCCCCTCTGTCGTTACACCTGTTGGTAAATAGAATGACTCCCTCCACTCGCAGGATCTGTCCCTCTGCCCCACCTCAAAAAATAAAACCTTCTCCACAGAGTAACTCCTATAACTTGAATAAGTTGCACCAAAAACATTTAGGTTTAGTTCGTTGCATGTTCAGTTCCGGTCCAGAAAAACACTCGTCTCCAGAGCTACAAACATTCTCCGTTCAGATCCCTCAGGGGGACATCAGCGCACTGCTTGTTTTTTATTCCCTGAATTTTAGAAGTTCTTGTTCTTCCAGGTTTTACAAACTACATGCGCAGTCCGGCCGGGGACATTTTCAACCCAGAACACTACACCGTGAACCAGGACATGACCCAACCGCTGTGCAACTACTTCATCGCCTCCTCGCACAACACGTACCTGATGGGCGACCAGCTCATGTCCCAGTCCAGGGTGGACATGTACTCTTGGGTGCTGCAGGCCGGCTGCCGCTGTGTGGAAGGTGGGGGGTCCAACACTCAGGATCCGCGCCAATCATCCTGAATTATTCTCACGTTTGTTTCCCTTCTTGAATTTCTGCAGTGGACTGTTGGGACGGCCAGGATGGAGAACCCATCGTGCACCACGGTTACACCCTCACCTCAAAGATCCTCTTCAAAGACGTCATCGAGACCATCAACAAGTACGCCTTCATCAAGAACGAGTACGTTTGAACCCCCCCCTTGGCGCTGATCTCCTAACAGACCGAGACGGAACACGGTGTTTTCAATAATGGCTCCTAACAGACCGTGAAGTCTGCGTGGTTTAATCAGCGTTCAGTCTGAGGATGCAGATGCTTTCAGTAAATATCGCCGTGTCGCCTGTTGGGCTGAGAGCGTGGAGGAAAGACGAGGGAAATGAAGCTTTCATGGTGGATGATGTCTTTAAAAGCCTTTTTCATTCGAGCCACTCAGGTGTGGTTGCAGAAAGCTTCCCTGATTTGTTGATATCGTCTTTGGTGTTGAGATAAATATTTTCCTTCAGTTGTGGATTGAAAGGACGAGCACTTAACTGGAGACAGTTGATCACGTCTGGAGTCGGTCCTCTTTAGGACAATTGAAGGTTCGTCACATTGAAATTTTAATTTGAGGAGTTGGAAAGAAACTGAGCCTGTCTTACAGTCTGTTTTCTTTTTTTAATAATATACAATAAATCCATTTATTTAGCCATATCAGTGTTTTTGTCCCATGTCACGGAGCAAAGACGGGGAATCATCCGTCCGTGCATGTTGAGTCGGGTTACGACTTCCATTTTGGTGTGCGGCTGCATGTAGACGTAAGAAAGCTCACTAATTGGGTCAGGCTGAACATTTCTGGGTATTTCTTTCATTAACTTTGTAACAAGAAATGGAGTCCTGTAATTGTTAATAAATGCATTGATCGCGTACCTTCAAATGCGAGACGAGAGTAAATGCAGTTCAGAAAGTTGGTACAGCTTTTAGTTTAGGTACAAGTCGAGGGTTTCCAGGATAAAAAGTTGGAAACTTGTGTGTCCGATTACTAAACTATTCGGATATATTAAAACGTCAAATTGCATCTAAATAATTACTTTTACTATTCAGATATCTTTAGAGTTCTTAAGTTGTGGCGTTCCACAGAGATGAGAGCTCGGCCCCTTTATAACCATTCTTTGCAGATGAAACTTGACGCTACTTTTCCATAAAATTCATAAATCCCAGCAGCTCATTTCACACTTTTTTTTTTGTTTTTTTTACATTAAATCCCAGATGGCCCAGGATTGACCTAAATTTAACAAAAATCATAAAAGCTCAATCATTTACAAATTTTTTCCTTTTCCTTTTCATTTGTTCAGTTTTAAGAGAAGACACGCTGCTCTTACCTCCGGATTCTGCATCTTTTTTCTTTTAAAGTCTGCACGGCTTGAACTTTGCAGCACCCTGATAACTGTTCCCAGGTCAGTTTGTGACAGAGTCATTAAAGCAGGCTGTTCAACTGGCAGCCCGGGGGCCAAATCAGGCCCACTGGTGGGTTCAATTTTAAATAGAACTAGATTTTAAACTGTAGAACGAGCTTAATTTATGACGATAACTGCTGGAGCTCTTGGCTCTCAGTAACTTTGACCCCTGAGCAGTTTAGTTGAATAGCTCTGTGCTATTAGAAACTCATTTTGTGGACCTTTGTGCCAACCAAACTCAGAAACATCTTAACCCGACTTCAACACCAACCTTTAAACTTTGCTCTTTAGAGTCTTATTTTAATCAAACTCTTGTTTACAGCACTTTGTAATGTTAATTAAAAAGCCCCGTTTTAATTCTTTATTTTGTAACAGCACCCCATCTGCTGTTGCAACTTGTGATGCTATTTCTGGCCATAGTGAGATTTATAACTATAAACCATCCTGAAATAGTCGTCACATCTGTGCAGCACGCGAACAGAAACACTCGCACACCTTCCTGCATTTCAGTGAATCTGCTTCAGAGGGTGATAATCCCATTGATACGCCTGCAGAGGAGAAACTCTATTTTTAGATCCAGTTTCTTCAGCTGAAACCAAGCCTGAGCGCCGCCTTTGTGTGCATCTTCACCTCGCCGTGTGGTTCTGAAAAGATGATTGTGGACACCATACTCCACAGATAATTGGCTAAAATGGAGCAGCGTAATGGAGGCTGCGCTCGGCATCAAAGAGGAATCAGATTTTCCGAGGTGCTAAATAAAACTCGGTCTGCCGGAGACGTAATTAGAACAAAAACTCCTGAATTGTTGGATCCGTGCAGCCGGAGCGGAGCTCTCCGACACGGCCCAGACTCCGGAGGTGCTTCGCCTTTGAAACGCAGCGTAGCCAGATGTGATTATTTGTACAAATTAAATCCTCCTTACCTAAACAAACGCCACACGTGCACTTCTGACTGAGCTCCTCGCAGGCGTGCGGTCTCTTTGCATCTAAACGTGACAAAAATATGACACTTTGCACGTTGGAGTGAAGTGATGGGATCATTTTTGCGGCGTGTTGGGCGTTGCATGAGCCTCGGTGTAGTTCAGTTTTCTGACAAACAGGAAGAGGGAGAGACCCAGAACCAGCAGCAGTTGACCGTCTGATTCTGGCCGCTCCCCTCGCCCGAAGCTCCGAGGACTAACCTGCAACCAAAAACTGAACACAGCCGGTAACTCCCAGCCCCAACAACAATCAGCTCAACGTCAGTGACCAGTGCAACCACTGGTGTCTCCACCAGGAGCAACACCAACAACCATCAGACCAGGTCACTCCCTCGCTTGTCCAGAAGGCGGAGCTTAACCCTTTTTAAAGTTGTTTCCAGCCAATCAGCTTTCAAGAGAGCACATGAATTAGTTGGGCACCATTCACATTAATGACCCGTCACTGTGAACGGACCGGAGCGTAGTGTTCAGTCGAAGTTCACCGCCGTCCTCAGCTCTGCCGTCAGCCCCTCGTATGTCTCTGACCGCGACCTTTTGTGCCCTTTCTCCTCAGCTACCCTGTGATCCTGTCCGTGGAGAACCACTGCAGCGTTCCTCAGCAGAAGAAGATGGCCCAGTACCTGGTGGAGATCCTGGGCGACAAACTGGACGTGTCCAACGTCCGAGCGGACGAGTCGGGACAACTGCCGTCTCCAGAGTCGCTCCGGGGAAAGATCCTGGTGAAGGTGAGGTCACACCGAGACCTGGTCCACGGTCTGGATGAACCCCGTGTCAGAGCCAGACCCCGTCTCGGACTCTGCAGTTGGACCCTCGGCAGACGTCAGGAAGCCATGAAACGTGTTGAAAAGATAATTATTTAAAAACTTCTTTAAGGTTTGCCTGTCACTCGCTGAGTTTGAATCTGAGACGCCGCCGGCTGATCATGAATCTGTTTGTGCTCAGAGCTCGTGTTGAGGATGACTCTCAGCTACCACCACCTCAGTCTGGTTCAGGACCAGTCGGTTTGACCGAGCTGGAGCCACGTTCGTCTCTGCTGAGGTTGACCGTCTGTGGCAGCCATCTTGAACTAGGCTAACTGTTGTGCATGAGAGATTGTGATATTTTGCTAACAGACTTTAAACTGGTTTTAAAACCAAATTTTGTGTTTTCAGTTTATCTCTTAAAGGGAAAAGTTTAAGCCACTGCCACACCAAAGTTTAGCTCGGTATCTGAAAATGTGGCTAAAGTTGAAGTCATTTTTGTCTTTGCTAAGGTTAGCTTAGCTGTGGCGGCCATCTTGAGTTGGGTTGGCTCCAAATGTGTAATTGGATGTAGTTTGTCCTGTGATTACGTTGAGTTTAATTAGAATCTGTCATATTCTGGCTGACGTGTAGCGTTGGGTAAAAACGTGATCACCCTTTCAGCTCTAATGTGACCAAATGAAGATGATCACAGATCGATGACTTTTGGAAAGAACCGATGTTTCCAGACCAAAGAGCGTCTCTGAAGTTAGGCTGTACACTTAGGACAAAAGCCCTCCATTATTTTGTCTGGTAGTTATTACTATGTTTTTTTTATCCTTTAATTAACGAGTCAAATCCTGGGTTTGAACTCACGTCCATCTTGCTGTGAGGCATCAATGCTAACCGCTTAACCTCCGTGCTGCTCGATATGACTGTTTGGATCCTCGTGGAGCAAGAAGATGGTCACTTTGTGCTCTGACCCAGAAAATATTGTGGTGATGAGGAGAGCCTTTATCTTCCAGCTGGTGGGACCTGTGTTAAAAGATCTGAATCCTCTCACTGAATCAGGACCCACAAACCTGAGGTCTGAGTGGACCCGGGTCCTCCATGTCCTCTGGCAGACTACAGACAAGCAGCTTTATAGCGTAGATGAGATGACTTCTTTTAATTTGGCGAACTCGCTTAAACCCAGCAGAATCACCAGAACCGCTGCAGACTCTGTGACTCATTCAGCGTGAACGACTCGAGTGAACGGAGTCACTTCAGTGATTCAGTTCAACCCAGATCCGTGAAGCGAAACGATTCAGCAGGTCTGCTTCAACTGGTCTGCCTGTTGCTAAATGAGAACCGGTTCAACCTGCCTGGGTAAATAAAGATTATTATTATTAATATTGATGGTAACGATAATAAAATTATCATTATTATATAATGAATTTATTTAATATTTAATAATAATAATGATAATAATAATAATAAAATAGTAATGTTAGTATTAATAAAAATATTCTTAATATTGATAGGTTAAAATGATTTATTAATATTGGTAGTAATAATATATTAAAATTATTAATATTGATAAGATGGAACTCTAGTGACAATAGTTACTATGATTGTTGTTGTTGTTAATAATAGTAATAATATTGGTAATAGTAAAAAATATTGATAGTTTTAATATTTATTAATATTGATTGTAATATTTTTAATTGATCAAAAGTAACTAATACAATTATTATAAATATTGTTAGCAATAATAATAATTTTATTATTAATAATCATACTAATAATAAAATTATTAATGATGATAGTAATAATAATACAATTATTATTAACAATATCATTAGGAACAATAATGCAGTTGTTCACTCTGCAGAGAAGACTGGTCCAAATCCATTTAGTAAATTTTTCCTTGTATCTATTTTTTTTATGACCGTCAGAATGTTGATTTGTTTTTTAATCTTAGTCTGGTCTTTTTTCATCTGTGGTTCTAAATCTGATCCAGATCTGATCCCGGTCTGAACGGTCGGGTCTCGTTTCATCAGCGAGGATCGATCCGAGTATTGACGACATCGTCGTCGTGCAGTTTACGGTCCAGAACTCTTCACGTCGTCGGCTACAGACCCCGAGTCCAGACGCTTGGCCTGTTTTTAATTTGTCACGTCCTTCTGAGCATCACAGCAGCACGAGACCACCGTTGGTGTCGGACCAGACCGGAGCGACACTGGGGCATGTTTCACGTTCAGTTTGTCGCTCCGGTTCCAGAAGTGTAATTCTGCTCCGTAAAGGCTCGGAGGAGTAGATATCAAACGTAAACACTGGACCAATAAATCAGGTCCGATAATAATTCAGCTGGTTCTGAATGCACAACCGCTTCAGAACCAATCCATGTTCGTGCTGCGGGTCGCTTCAGAACCGTGGACTGTCTGCCCCCCGGGGGGGTCACATTTAGATCAGAATCTGAAGGACCTCACAGGAACATCAGAGCAGAGCTTTTGGACCTGCAGAGGTTCTGTTTAATGTGTTGTCTTCCTCCGACAGGGGAAGAAACTTCCTTCGAACATCGACGAGGACGCCGAGGAGGGGGACGTGTCCGACGAGGACAGCGCCGATGAAATGGAGGACGACTGCAAGCTGATGAACGGAGACGTACGTCCGCCGCTTCCTTCGCTCGTTTTTAAACAAAATGTTTTGTCACGTTTTGAACCGAGCCGCGCTGCAGACGTTTCCTCCTCGTTGTTGTGGCGATTTGTTCTCATCTCTTCTCTTTGTCCTCTTCAACGCGCTCGCTTCTCTCAAAGTGGAAGGTAGTGTATTAAAAACCAAACCTCATTTTCAGTCCTGTCTGAAAGCTCATCTCAGCCATGCTCCATCGTTTCTCATCACCTCCGTTTAAAAAACGCTCCATCAAATGTCTGGAAGAAAAACATCTTTGGAACGAGAAACTTAAGATACGAGTCCAACAGTTGAATAAAGTTTAACACCAATTCCATGTCACTATTTATTAACTTGAAGAACCGAAGCTCCTCATGGAACCTCCTGCTGCCCTACGGTCAGAATAACCCACAGGGCCTCGGCTTTAAAAGTGTCGTAACTTGAATCTGCAGGGACGAGAGTAACGAGACTCTTACTGACAAATCACTGATCCGAAAGGACTCTGATCGATTAAAGGCCCAAAACAAATGAGAAACGATTGATCTGCCTCCAAGTAGGAAGGTGGAGGAACTCCACTCCACTGGTTGGTTCACGCTGCCATCTTGTGACTGAACTGAGCGCGTGCAGAACGATCGGACTGAAGCAGAGAGCAGGAATCTCTTTATGTTCATTAACGTTTAAACAACTGCAGCTACAAAACATCGTGTATGTGTTGAAACTTAAAAAAATGCTGTTAGACTTTGAAAAAAATACTCTTAAAGCTTAATGTGTTTAAGAAGAAACAAACGATTCTCGTTCTAAAACTTCACAGCTGCAGGATAAATTTTAAACGACACAAAGACTGGTTCATATTTTCTAAATTATTTGTATAAGTTTATTCAGAACCGGTGGAGCAGAGGTCAACAAACGGTTTACAAAACTTATAAAAACTATAAAAACTGCTGAAGGAATCTTTACTTTGTTCCCCTCCAGTAATAAAAATGTAATTTACATCAGTCTGAGGATTTGCACCATCGTCCGCCTCATCGCTCGTCTGAAACTCATTTCTCTGTTTGTGACATCGTGTTGTTCGTTTTGTGCACATTTGAATGTTTTTTTGTTCACATTGATCTTTTCCATGAAATCCAGAGAAATAAAGTTTTAGTGACAAGTTATCATAAAAATGTTTAATTTTCTGCAGTGCACCAAACTACACGTCATATCAACAAAGTCCATGCTCAATAATCCAGGTACTGAAAAATGTTGGATTGTGTACCTGGATTATTGAACATGGACTTTGTTGTTTTAGTAGCAGGTTTTTAAAAACCCGTGACAGTAACATTCTTTAGTTTAATCAGGCAGAATATGTTCTAAGTGTTTTTCCTCATCGTCTGCAGACGTCCGCCAACAGGAAGCAGGTGGAGAACCTGGCCAAGAAGAAACTGGACAGCCTGATGAAAGAGTCCAAGATCAGGCACCGGGAAGACCCGGACAGCTTCACCATCGCTGCCCTCCCTCCCTCTGGGAAGTCCTCCGACAAGACGGACGGCAAGGTAAACCAAGAGCGACGTCCCAAAACGGCTTTAATGTTTTTAACTGCAGTTTGGGGGGGGGGGGGGGGGTGACGTTTGTAGAGCGAGTCGAGAAAAAACACAAACTTTGGATGTGGTCTGAGAAGTCTGAGTCCATTTTTAAAGTTTAAACCTCAAATCTGCTCTCAAACACATTTTATTTGCTGTTAAAATATAGACATGGATGGAGAAAGATATATATATATATATATAGAGAGAGAGATGGATGGATGGATGGATGGATGGATGGATAGTAGGGCAATTACATTAATATAATAAAATTAATACTGTACCAATTTAATAAAAGTATCGTAAAACATTTGATACTCACTAGTCAAGAATAATGATTGAAGATTAAAGTAAATAAATAAAAAAGATGCAGAAAATGTTTGTTGAAGGTTCTAACCACAGATTTAATTAAGTCACACATGAGTTAAATCCCGACGTGCTAATTTAGTTTCCGATCGGTTTCAGTTAATCTCAATAAACCTCCCAAATATAATCTCTGCTCTTTAAATTATTTTAAATGAGCTGTTTTCTTGTAGTTGGATTTTAATGATATAATCCCCCCCAACAGTCGTAAAACCAGCCAGTCCAGTAAATTCTGTAAAGTTTATCGGTTTGTTTCTCCTCAGGGTAAAAGCGATGAAGGGACGGACAGCGCCGGCGAGTCCAACCTCGGCAGCGCCAAACGTACGAGCCGCTCCTTCATCGGGAATTTTTCCAAGCGCAAGGTTGGTCTTTTTATTAAATTTTTACCTGCGTACATTCTTTTCTGCTGCTAATCCTGCACATGAGAAGAATAAAGCGTCTGTGGTTTATTGGACCGTCGGTGATTGTGACTCAACTCTACAGCTTATGGTAGAAATGGACGTTCAGTTCACGGGCAACAGGCAACCACGTGTAAACTGTTTGATGGACATTCCTGCAGTCGGCGTGCCCAACCTCAAAACTCGAGACGTCTGTCACCGTGCTGTAAAAAAGCTGCACATTTCAGAGTGGCCTTTTGTTGTGGTCAGCCTAAAGCTGACTGTGATGTAATCATTCTGTATTGTCAGCACCTCGACGTGCCACACCTGTGAGGTGGTGTAAAATCCTCACTTCTGCCCCCGATTGTTGCACAGAACCAGCTGGTTCTTTCCTCGTGTTCCGCCACGTTCCTCGCTTCGTTTTTAACTTTGTTCTTTGTTGTTTTTTAATGTTTGAACAGAAAAAGTCCTCCAAGCTGAAAAAGACGTCGAGCCTCGAAGACACTGACACGGACCAGGAGAGCACGAGCAGCGCCTCCCGCGCTCCGCTGCACCACAGCAAGTACGTCACACACACACACACACCTGGATGCAGGTGATGGAGAAAAAGCAAACAGGAAGAGGTTTTAACCCGGAGTTTCAAATTAAATCTTTCAAATACTTTAACCCAGTGGTTCCCAACACTGGTCCTTGAGGAACACCATCCTGCATGTTTTAGTTGTTTCTCTGCTCCATCATGCCTGATTCAGTGATTTAATTACATCATCATGTCCTACGGAAGCCTGTTGATTCAAATCAGGTGTGTTAAAGCAAAGAAACAACTAAAACACGCAGGATGGTGTTCCTCAAGGACCAGTGTTGGGAACCACTGCTTTAAACTCTACTCCTGCTCTGTGGTGGATGGGATTATTCTGAGCGCAGGTCGTAGAGTCGATACGGAGATGTTGGAGTTTGAACACCCTTTAACTTTTTATTTTGGCTCCACAGGAAGAAGAAAACCATGAAGCTGTCCAGAGCTCTGTCCGATCTGGTGAAGTACACTCGCTCTGTGGGTCTCTACGACGTGGAAACACAAGGTGGGCGTCTGGGGCTTCTTATAGAACCTGATCCCAGCCGACACTTTCTGATTCCGTTTGTAGAAACGCCTCGAGGATCCAAAGTTGCCTCATTTGGAGAACTTTATGGAGCTCATTTAACTTCCTCACAGAGGAAGTAGTTCCCCACAGCGGCAGGAAGGGTCAAGCATTTGTTCCTGCAGTCTTTGCTTGTTTTAGAAAAGAGTGCAGAGTATTTATGAGAGGTCAGTATCTTACCTGCTGGAGTTGTGTTGGGGTGGTTGGTATGGTGGCACAGAGGTTAGAGAAGGTGAGCCTGTGATCGGAAGGTCGCCCGTTCAACTCCCCAGACCGACATCAAAATGTGGGTGGGAAAGGTGAAGCACCCATACCTGCCTCCACCCTCATTTGCCCCACTCTGGACCCTTGAGCAAGGCCCTTAACCCCCACCATCTGCTCCCCTGGCTGCTCTAGATGGCAGCGCTGCTCCACTCAGAGGGCTGTGGTAGCTCCGTGGTCTGTGGTTGTGCCTGGAAGGAAATCTGGCATAAAAACGATCACTTGGTCTTCATGCGAGTTATTTCACCTGAGGAAGGAACCGGCCTAAAGAAAAAAGTATCTTACCTGCTGTAGACAGCAGTTGGAGTCGTCTTTATAGAAATTTTAATGAAGCTAACGGTAGAAACTGTAAAGAGTAATTTTCTGTCGTCTAAAACGGTTCTAAACTTTACTAATACTTTGATGGCAGGTTATATTAAATATATGTTGGTGTGAACGTTTGAGTCTTGTTTTTATTTTGATGGTTTTGTAAACTCAGATTATGAAACCGTTTAATTTGTTAAAGTGTGAGCGCTGTGTTAGAACAGCTGGAGGATCTCCTCCTCTTTGTGTTGGCGAGGCTGCATGGAATTTCTCTGGGAATCCTGAAAGCCTTTTCCAGATCCTCAAAACAAGCTGGAGAACCGACCTCCAGTGACCCCCCCAGCAACTCAACGAGGGTCCAGACCTGTTCCACAAGCAGCCACCCTGCTCCTCCATCGTAGCCTCCTCTTGACTGCTTGTGTCCACTCGCTGCCTCCACAGTTGTGACGGAACGTTCCTAGAAATGATCAGAACTCACGAGTTTGTGCCTCGTGATAACCAGAAGGTCTTTGTTGTTTCTGCGACAGCCAACTGCAGCTGGCAGGTGTCCTCTCTGAGCGAGACCAAAGCTCACCAGTTGATGCAGCAGAAACCAGCGTCCTTCATCCAGTTCAACCAGCGGCAGCTCTCCCGGATCTACCCCTGCTCTTACCGAGTGGACTCCTCCAATTTCAACCCCCAGCCCTTCTGGAACGCTGGCTGCCAGTTCGGTGCGCGCCGCCTCCGTCTCCAGTTTGGTTCCACGTGAAGTTTTGATTCAGATGTAGCTTTAGTTTAATAATCTGCTCATTCCTTCGTTTGGTTTCAGTTGCACTCAACTACCAGTCTGAGGGTCGAGTCCTTCAGCTCAACAGAGCTAAATTCTACAGTAACGGCAACTGTGGCTACATCCTGAAACCTGCGTGCACGTGTGAAGGTCTGTTCAGGACGAGGAGACGTGTCGTTTGTCGTCACATATATTTGACATTTGATCAAGATTCAACTCTGAAAACGATCATGTTAGGTTTTACAACAAGCCCATTCTGCTCACCTCAGGTGCCTTCAATCCAAACCTGGAGGACCCGCTGCCTGGGCAGATGAAGAAACAGCTGGTGTTGAAGATCATCAGTGGACAGCAGCTGCCCAAACCCAAAGACTCTATGCTGGGGGACAGAGGAGAGGTAGGACACTGCCGTCCCAAATGGCTGAAAATTCTAGAAATTCATTGTATTTTTATTAAATAACTTCAACATCTCTGTGGGACAATAAAGGCTCTTTCTATTCAAGAATGCAAGAATTCTGCAATGTCAAAGGTCTCATCGTCTGGCTGGAAGTAGTTTTTGCAGCTGATTTTAGATGGTTGGGTGTGATAAACGTTTGCCTGGATACAGAGGATGCAAGTGTGGATACGGTAAACCGACAACACGGATATGTAGAAACGGTAAATGGTAGATTTGATGCATGTGTATACAGTAGGTAGATAGATGTGTACGCATCTTGGATGAGTACAGCGAACAGGTGTGTAAATATAAATGGATAGGGTGGGTAGATATAGATGCATATGGTGTACACTGGATGAATACAGTGAATAGATGTGTAGCTCCTGTAGAATAAGACGGTGAATAGATGTGTACACATCTTGGATGAGTACAGTGAACAGGTGCGTAGATATGGTGGACTATCCTCATACATGAAATGCCGGTTCCATCGTGGAGTCCAGTTTTCTGTGACTCTTAACGTTTGTATTTTTCTCTGAAGTAAAGTATGTCTGGGTTGTACCGCTCGTTTTAACCGAATCCTGTTGTCGTCTCAGACGTAAATTGTGTGAACGTTGAACGACCGACTGCTTCCAAAAGTTTGAGCGCACTATTCTTTATCAAACTTTACAATTTAATGTTTTATTTATTAGATTTTCTAAAGCTACACAACATAGCGAGAAGAAACTTGTCAAAAACCAAACAAAAATAAGAATAATTGTAAAATTCTGCATTAGCACTTTTTTTTAATTCGCCTCGTCTCTGTAAACTTTCTCTTGTCCTGCCCACAACTTTTGATCCGCTCAAGATAATTAAAGATAGTTCAAACTAATTTGTATCACCACTTCACGGCATGTCACAAAATCTTTTCATCACCCCTGCTCCAAGGTCAAGGCCACAAATCAAGGTCATATTTACAACAGGATCGTTTCTCGTGCGAGCCGCTGCTATAGATTGCCGTTTTATTTACGGGCTCTTTGTTGAAGTTTAACGTAACGTGACCGTTTCAGATCATCGACCCGTTTGTGGAGGTGGAGATCATCGGCCTCCCGGTGGACTGCTGCAAGGAGCAGACCAGAGTGGTGGACGACAACGGTGAGTTCGTCAGGAGACGACGATGTTCAGGTTCTTCCTGAAGTTGCTGGAGCAGATCTGTGTGTGCTGTTTCTGCTGAATGTGACCCTCACCTTCCTGTGTGAGATCTGATGAGCTCAGCTGGAGGAATTGTGCAGCGGCAGCAGCTTCCAGGCTGCCGTCTCTCACACTCGCGTCGTGAATTATTGATGATCGCTGAGCTCTCTCCTTCCTCTCTGCTGTTCTCCATGAACCCTCGCCGCCGCCTGCTCTGCAACCTCGCCCGGCTTCCAGGGTTCAACCCGATGTGGGAGGAGACTCTGGTGTTCACGGTTCACATGCCGGAGCTCGCCCTCGTGCGTTTCCTCGTGTGGGATCACGACCCGATCGGCCAGGACTTCATCGGGCAGCGCACCATCGCCTTCAACAGCATGATGCCAGGTGGGACGAAGGAGCCGCTCTCGCCTCCAAATCCTCACGTTTCAGCATTTCACTTTAAAAATCGTGTTTAAAATTTAAAGACAGAAGTTCTGAATTTTCTTAATATAACTTCTGCAGTTTATGTTGTCGTGCAGACGAGCCTTTGTTTTCTGGAAATAAGCAGCTCAGCATGTAAACAATAAGAATCTGTCCTTTAAATTTACAAGAACTGGATTCTGCTCAAAACGTTTCATCGATGGAGGTTTGAGACAAAAACTGAGAGGATTTTAAATGTTTGTTTTAGGGCATGAAGTCACGACTGCTGCAGGTTCTGTGTGAGTTTGTCTCTCAGTAGTTTCCCTCCATGTGCAGGCTTTCGCCACGTGTACCTGGAAGGTATGGAGGAGGCGTCCATCTTTGTTCACGTGGCGGTGAATGACATCACTGGTAAGGTAGGTACTCCTCAGGAAGAGCCGTCAGATTCACTCTTTGTCTTTAAGGTACTGGAAATGTCTTCAACTTAAGATAAAGAGAGCGTGTCATCACTCAGGTTTATAGTGACAGATATTACTCTTGGCTCGTCGTTCAGTCGCAGCAGCAGCTAGTTGTAGCACTTCCGCTGCAGCTTGAGGTACTTTAAAGAAAATGTTTACAAATCTTCAAGACATTTTTGTTCAAAATGCACGATTGGACATTTTAAAGGTTTAAAAATGATCGTTTGCCTGGACCGCTTCAAAATTTCAAGTTATTTCAAAATGGTCATGAGACGTCATGACACGAGAGACATGACGGTCCTGAATCAAACTATGGGCCATTTGTGCACGAGAGACGTGCACATCCTAAAATGCACAACGTGTAAAAACAAATTGAGATTTGACTTAATACATATGATTTTACACATTTCGTTACATACCTGCCATCTTTTGAAGTTTGTGCAGCCAAACAGGAAGTGACATCAGAGGGAAACTTTAAAAAGGTGAACTTCCTGTTCTTTGTTTATTGAAACCGTCCGAGTCTGACTCCAAATAATCAACAGAAACATCAGATTCTTCTGTTAGCAGAGTAGCTACACACAGGTGTTGCCTTTTGACATCACTTCCTGTTGCTGATCTTGAAAATATCACAACTTTCTAATAATGCATTTTATATTTATCATGAAAATTTGATGTCATGCACGTAGAACTCAAACCAAACACGGCACACTGATGCTGTTTCATACGAATCTTTATCCTCCTTCAGGTAAGATACTGTTGAACCTCGGTTTGAAACTGCTCCTCCGTCTTAGTTGAACTTTTATTAAAAGGCACTCTTTGCCAACTGTGAAATCAAACGTATTAAAGAGTAGCTAAATCAAACGGTGATGTTTCACTGGTTTTAAACATCAGAGTGTTTTTGTTGTTGTTTTTTATCTGTGTGCCTTTTTATGATTGTCCATTGTTGTCATCATTCTTTGTTAAAATCAGGTCTCTTGTAAATGAGTCCTCAAGACTCAATGGGATTAACCTGTCTAAATAAAATTTATATTTTATTTACTGTGTATATAACCCCCCCCCCCCCCCCCCCCCCCCTCATCACCTTAAACTGAGTATCTTTGATCATTTCTGCTCCGACATCTTAGACATGAACTGTTTATATTAATGAGAATCTTCGACTGTTTTGATTTATTACTTTATTGGGTTTCTTCATACAGTTGTTTCAGTCTGTGTGAATTCATCCAGGACTTGATAAATCCTGAGTTTAATCAAAACAACTGAGTCCAGCTGTTCTTTTTTTTTTTTAAACAACTCAAGTCCAGCTGTTTTCTTTAAAACTCAGGAACCCTTTCAGTCACAACTTTGATTTTTTTTTTTTAGTCTCCTGCCTCCGCTCTCATCCTTAAACGGCTGCTTTGTTGTTCGTTTTGCTTTGAACTTCCTTTTCTCTGCTGTCTCTGTGAGCTCTGTCTGACCCCCCCCCCCTCCCCCACTGTTTCTGTTTTTGTCCCCCCTCTCTGAGTTTCTCTCTTCCTGTGTCTGTTTGTGATTTCAGTGGACCCGTGTTTTACCAAACGCTCCTTAGTGGCAGGAAAATTTTAGGAGTCTTGAAGCTGCTGCTCAGAACTCAGGTGTAGTCCTGCATGAGACACAAACCCCCCCCCCCACCCCACCCCCACCCAACCTGCCGCCCAGCTCGCACCCCGCAGACACGGCATTAAAACACCGTCAGGCCAACTCATGCCCCACATGAGTTATGAAGGCTTGACCTGCCTGTGCCCCCATTAACCAAGTAGATCCACTGGTCCCAACATTAACCTGCAGATGTGACCGACGGACCGACTCGAGGCCTCGACAGCACCAGTACTGATTGATTTTACCAGTTAGAACTGGTATCCTCATCCAGGTAAAAAGGCTGAAATTCCATCAAACGCTGAAATACCCGTGCCCGACCTGCAGGCGTCAACGTTAAAGACCATAAAATAACCGGAGTTTCTTCCGGGCATTTAAAACCATTAAGTTGTAAAATGTTACGAGCTGTTCGGTCCCTGTGCAGTCGGTGCGAGAGTTTGGTTCACATTGCTGTTAACAACTGGGACCCCTTCATGGTGGGAGTTGGACTCTGCCTGGGCTGCCCGTTGTCGCCCATTCTGCATCCATCTCTGCTCTTTGCAGATGATGTGGTCCTGTTGGCATCATCGTGCCGTGATCTCCAGCTCTCACTGGAGCGGTTCACAGCCGAGTGTGAAGCGGCTGGGATGAGAATCAGCACCTCCAGATCTGAGACCATGGTCCTCAGTCAGAAAAGGGTGGATTGTTCTCTTCAGGTCGAGGGTGAGGTTCTGCCTCAAGTGGAGGAGTTCAAGTATCTCTGGGTTTTGTTCACGAGTGAGGGAAGAATGGAGCGTGAGATTGAACGATTGGTGCAGCATCTGCAGTATTGTGGACTCTGTGTCGGTCCGTTGTGGTGAAGAGGGAGCTGAGCTGTAAGACAAAGCTCTCTGTTTACTGGTCGGTCTACGTTCCTCCCCTCACCTCTGGTCATGAACTCTGGTAGAGACTGAAAGAACGAGATCGTGGATACAGGAGGTTGAAATGAGTTTCCTCTGCAGAGCTGGACTCTCCCTTAGAGACAGGGTGAGAAGTTCAGTTATCAGGAGAGACTCAGAGTAGAACCACTGCTCCTCCACATCCAGAGGAGCCAGTTGAGGTGGTTCAACATCTGGTAAGGATGCTCCCTGGGCGCCTCCCTAGGGAGGCATCAAAACATTAATTCTGAATCATTGGTTTTCCAGAAAACTAAGATAAGTTGAGGGATTTTGAATTTGCTCCTCTGAACTCGCCCACCAGCGGAGTTTGTCTGTGAATTATTGCCTTAATGTGCATAAGATTAACACGTGGAACCATTTTACTAATCGTTTTTGGTCGTCTGTGCCCAGTTGGTGCGTTGGAGTATTTGAAACCGTCAGGAG
Source organism: Nematolebias whitei (assembly GCF_014905685.2). NCBI lineage: Eukaryota > Metazoa > Chordata > Actinopteri > Cyprinodontiformes > Rivulidae > Nematolebias > Nematolebias whitei. Next base: position 46,905,580 of record NC_056508.1, on the reverse strand, counting down.
CAGAAATCAAACAGATGAATGCAAATTTCAGCTGAAGTGGCTGGAAGATGAGTTTAAAGTGCAGCTGCAGTTCGTCCGTCGTCAGGATGACGAAGGATTTTGTTGTTTGTAATAAATAAATGTAAAAAAAAGATCTTTAGCTTGGGCTGAACGGACCATGGAGGCGTAAGGGGGTTGAAGCCAACTCTCCCTTGATGCTGCTCTGTACCGTGAAGCGAGGTAGTAACAGAGTCGAAACGGTCGACATGTGAAAAGGTGCGCTGGCGTTGGGCGCACTCGACCTGCTTTAGTGTATTTCTTTCTGTTCAGCTGCTTTGGTTCTGGGAAATCAACCAAATTAACACTTGAAGACAAATATTTCTAACGTCTCCGTCTAACTATTTTTTTTGTTTCAAGTGTTTGAAGTTTATCATGAATATCTGCAATTTTAAAAACTACATGGGATTATAGCCTAATGAGGTGATGATGTACGGCCACCAGGACACGAGATTAAACCAGTTTATTATCGAGGGAGGGTCGATGATGGCGCACAGCAACTTGGTATTCAGCGATTTAACGATTTAATTTTAGGCTAAACCTTCATGGACTTAACTTTTGTACTAAATTGATGGCCGAGCTTTTTAACTAAAACAACCACTGGAAACAAATTCAAACTAAATGTTTCAACCTGCATTTTAATCATTTCATGACTTTTTACTGTATCAATCGTGTCGTCTTGCATGCTGTCTTTAAATCATCCACCTCAGCGTTCAGACTTTTTGGATCTACTTCTCATTTTTTGTTTTTATTTTTATATAAAAGATGTTTTTGTCTAAATAAATAAAAATGCTTTTCCATTTGAGGTTCCAAGGATTTATTTTAATTATTGACCAGTAATTTTCAGCATGTTTAAGGGATGTCTTGTTTACTTTGATTTGTATTTCTAAAAATCTCAAACAGAAATGTTATTGTGCACTAAAATAAAACTTCTCACCCGTCATCCGTGCAAATATCCAGACTGATCTAGACCAACTGCAGGAGGCTGTAAAACCAAACAAACACTGTTGTAACATTAGTGTTCAGCTCATAAACGTCCACTCTGAACGATCCTAAACTTTGTTTTTGTCCGTCGCAAAGTTAAGAGAAAATTAGAAGTGCCCTCCACCGTCCGAGCATGCGAGCGCGATAACATAAAAAATAAGTGAGGTGCTGACTTCCATTTTGGTGTGTGGCTGCATTAAGACGTAAGAAAGGTTCCTTTGGAAGATTGGGTTGCCAGGTCAAAATCCAAGATGGCCACCACCATACACACAAACACAAACAGGGTGACGATGGAGGAGTTGTGGTATTGCATGAGGAAATCTGAAGTGGCAGAGAACTATGTTAAACTGGTACAGGACATGTATGAGGACAGTAGGACATGTATGAGGACAGCAGGACAGTGGTGAGATGTGCTGTAGGAGTGACAGATGGCTTCAAGGTGGAGGTGGGAGTGCATCAAGGATCAGCTCTGAGCCCCTTCATGTTTACTCTGGTGATGGACTGACTAACAGATGAGGTCAGGCAGGAATCCTCGTGGACTAAGATGTTTGCAGATGACATTGCGGTCTGTGGTGAGAACAGGTAACAGGTGGAAGAGAACTTGGAGAGGTGGAGGTATGCACTGAAAGAAGAGGAGTGAAAGTCAGCCGTAGTAAGACAGAGTCCATGTGTGTGAATGAGAGGGAGGAGGTGGAACAGTGAGGCTACAAGGAGCAGAGGTCACAAAGGTGCAGGACTTCAAGGACTTGGGGTCCACTGTCCAGGAACATGGGGAGTGTGGTAAAGAGGTGAAGAAGAGAGTCCAGGCAGGATGGAGTGATGGAGAAAAGTTTCAGGAGTGATTTGTGACAAAAGAGTGTCAGCAAAGGTCAAAGGAAAAGTTTACAAGACAGTGATGAGACCAGCTATGTTGTATGGTCTGCAGACAGAGACATGGACAAAAAGACAGGAGACAGAACTGGAAGTGGCAGAAATGAAGATGTTGAGGTTCTCCTTAGGAGAGACAAGGATGGAGAAGATCGGGAATGAGATCATCAGCGGTACAGCACAGGTTGGACAACTGGGAGATAAAGTTAGAGGACCCACTGAGATGGTTTGGACATGTCCAGAGGAGGGACAGAGGTTTGGACATGTCCAGAGAAGGTACAGTGGGTATATTGGTAGAAGGATGTTAGAAATGCAGCTGCCAGGAAAAGGACAAAGAGGAGATATGCAGTTAGAGAGGACATGGAGGTAGTGAGGACAGAAAGAGATTAAGGAGGGCTCGCTGTGGAGACCCCTGAAGAAGGAACAGCTGAAGGAAGAAGAAGAAGTAGTAGTAGCAGCAGCAATATGGACCACCCCTATCATGGGGTGGCATCGACGTACAGTTTGTTTTTCACTGTTTCTCATTTAGATTTATTCTGTTTAATAAATAAAATGTTGGAATTTGTCGTGCGTTTCCATTCACTTGAAGTCAGATTAGTTCTAGGACCTGGTGAAGATGTCCTCAAAAGTTAAACCTTAACATTAGGAGGGTGACTGTAGAACATCAGAATGCTGAGTCGGCTCAAACAGACTAGGATTAAAACCCTCGTGTTCAGCAAAAAGACACAAAGTCTTTTGAATACTGTGTAAATGTGAGAGGACGCTTCAAGCATGTTTTATTCCCCACCAATATTCTCCTGCTGCTGCGCACACACTGGTCATCTGCCCAACACTTTGAATCCTGGAGGAGTTCAAAGCTGCCCGGCATGTTTTGCTGCTGAATGATCCCTCAGTGTGATCATTCCCAGTGGATTTTAATTAACGCATGCTCACTGGGCAGAGGCTGCTTGCGTTGTTGTGACACCGTGGACCTACTTGCAGTGACTTTATTAGTGGAAGACTTTGTTTGTTTTGTTTCTGTTTCAGGCCAAAGCAGCCGGCGGCATAAAAGGACTGTTTCACAGACACCCAAAGCAGTCTTCCCTGGACAGCCATGCTGCTGTGCACCACAGCCGTAAGCACCCGTTTGGCGCCCACCTCCTACGCCGTACCGCCAGCGCGCCCACCAGAGGTCAGCCCAAACCCAAGAAGGGCTTTCCAGAGATCGCCATCGACACCAAAGACTACAGCTCGGAGGGCGCCAGCGAGGAACGGGAGTCCGAGGACCGGGACAAGGCCTCAGCTGCTGCCGCTTACCAGTTCACGCCCCCACAACATCGTAACGGCGATTCGCTGGCCTCCCACCAAGCCAAGGGCCCCTGGGACTGTCCTGACACTAACGGAGCGTTTCACCCAGAGGAGGGTAAAGGTAAGGGCTCGTCTTTTGATCAGCGGCGACCCATGAGTGAGCCTCTAAAACGGGCCAGTCGTCTCTGTTTTCACGACCCGCTGGACATGAAGCCAGGGGTGTTCGCCCGAGTGGCGCTCAGTAGCACAGGGAGGGTGGGGATGTCGTCCAACTGCATCAACTGCGTGATTGGCTCCAAGGAAAGTCCAGAGTCCGAGAGAAAGAGCCGGGTTGTGGAAACGCAAGAAACCGAGTACAGGCAGACAGGCATGGAAGTCCAAAAGAGAAGTGAGCCTTCCTCAGCCAAGAAACGAGCCCAACCGGAACCAGCTACCGAGCCTCAGCACCAAGACACCCAGCCAGACTTGCATCTGGCCCAGCCTAAACCCAAATCCTGCATGGAAGCCCGGTTTCAGTACTCGCCCCAGGCTGTCCTTAGACCCATGCCTTTCCCCAGATCTAAAGCCAGACAGACTCTGGGTCCCCAACACTTAAGACCACATCCAGAAACCTCCCACAGGAGCGTTCGGTCCTGCAGCGTCCCCCGCAGACGCTCCCCCAACGCCATTACACCGGCGCCGTGCGTCACCCCGGACTGCAGGACCAGCCTCTGTTGGCAGCAGGTCACACCCCCCAACTACGGGGCCGTTTGCGGCTCGTTGCTGTCGCCGCTACCAAACTCGAAGTTGAACGAAGCTCTCCTGCTCAGCGACAGCAGCAGCTGCGACAGCTTCGGCAGTCTGAACAGCTTGGAGTCGCCTCCGATGCTGCCGCCCCGCTCCGTCCTCGACAGCCGCAAGAGGGCGGTGGGTACTCTGCAGCGAGAGATGAACGCCCTGTTCGTCCAGAAAATGGAAGAGCTGCACCATAAGTCTCCCATGTTTTTTGCTGGTAAGACGAGGCAGACGTAGAGGTAGACGTTGGGACGTAGCTTTAGTGGTTTGTTTTAGAGATCTGGAGTTAGCCTCCATGTTTGTTTCCCCCCTGTTCTGTTGTAGGCCCCCAATTCAGTCACCACTTCATCTCCCGCCTCACTGATAGTAGTACAGCACTGAACCCGTCATGTTTGCTCTTCCTAAACTGTTCCTTCTACGACCCAGATGCTAGTTCTTATACACATCTATATGTAGTTTTAAAAACCATCAGAATGTTCAGCTTGAACACAGAAACCGTAACAATTAGTTCATTTCACTTTCCAGCATCAAAGTTTAGGTTCAGTGTTCAAACCCGTAAGTTCACTTTCTCAAATGTTCAGTCGCCTTGAAAGACGAGCCGGCAGTGACCCGAGACGGGATCAGATTCAGTCAGAAACCAGCTGGTTCTTTTGGGCCATTGAGAATCTGTTAGAAAATTATTTGAAAGAATCAGTCGAGTCGAGGACTGAAGTTTGACCAAATGTTGCAAACGAAATGCACCAGACGCCCTCAGGATTCAACGTGTCATCCTTACAGCAACGTGCGTTCACACCTGTAGGTTTACAAAGTTTATCATGGTGGATGCTCAACAATAAGAAAAAACATTTTTTTCTATCGGATTCAATTGTTTGTAAAACTTTAAAATCAGTCGCAGTTTTATGCATAGTTTGCATGCCCTGCGTCTTATACACCGACGTAACACATTTATGGATTTTTTTTCCATATTTATAAACCGTTTTGGCTGAGAGATGACCGTTTTCATTCGACTGAAAATATTGAACACTACCATTTTCAGCCACTAGATGGCACACGAGTAGTATGGCATGCCATTATCATGTATTAGGTAAAAGTGACTATTAATGACACAATCGGCTTGCCATAGTCTGCCACCATCGTCTGTCTGGAGCAACCGTCAAATCAGCTTCATTTCTCTGCGCCGCCCCGACGAAATGCAGCTGATTTGACCTTCGAAGTGCATTTATTAAGTAAAAGTTCAACTGAGACGCACCTCTACTATAATGTCGAGCAAACAAATTGTTTTAGGTGCTTGTTAAATTTGGAAGAAATGCACAGCAAGTTATCCTGTGCATGCGCCTACTTCCGCTTATTGGCTTTTGAAAATGCAGCTGATTTGATCGTCAAAAGTGCAATTATTAAGCAAATGTTAGACTGAGACACACCTTTACTATAATTTCAAACAAACAATTGTTTGTTTTTAAGTGTTATTCTTGTTAAAGTTCTCCGGTGCACGCTCCCGCGGCCACCATTTGGCAGCCAATTGATTTTTTTGGCACATCACCAGCCCACGCTTCCAGGTTGTCAGCGGTGACGCAGAATAGAAGCAACATATTTGTGTTTTTCCACTTTATTAGACATATATGAACAGATGCGACTTATGGTATGGTATGGTATGGTATGGTGTGGTATGGTATGGGGCGGTGCGACGTCTACGGTGGAAAATGCGGTGTACGCCAGTCGAAGGCAGATGTTTTATGGTGTAGTCTCTCTACAAACAAACTGATCTGCTCAAGATAATCGATTGAAACTTTATCCCTAGACAGAGTAATAATGTGCACTTTTAATCACCCCAGCTCCAAAGTCAAGGTCACAAGTCAAGGTCAAAGTTGAAACGCAGACTTTCTCGTTCATAACTTCCAATCTGCACAAGATAGTTTAACTGAATTTCATACGATCTTGTACCACCACCAAATGGTGTCGCTCTAAGGTCAACGTCGCAAATCAAGGTCAAAGGTTATACAAGGTCTTTGCTTGTCCGGGACGTTGATGATCTAGATTGCTGAATAAGTTTGTCGTCGGCGTACAATGTGCCTTACTCTTGTTGGTTGTTTGTCCGCGAGGCGTTCGCGGCTTGATAAACAGTTTATGAACGAGTGGAGGCGTCTTGAAGAGGAGCTCGTCTCCGTGAAAGACTCCGAGTGGACCTCTCTGAGCTGCGAGTGTTTCAGACGAGTTGGAGAATCAAAATTGAGACAGATGAAGATCTTGTTGAAGTCTGTGTTTGAGCCGTGCGGATGCTTTTTGTGCAGCTCGTCTAAAAACCGCGGCCTCCATTAAACCCGCCCGACCCGATTTGTTCCCACATTTATGATTTAATCTACAGAGTACACGTTGGACCAGAAGACGGGCAGACTGAGACCAGTCTGGTCTTACCAGGCATCATTTTCGGTTAATTCCTTCAACACTTACAACTGCTGAGCCTCCGTCAGCCTGAGTTTCTTGTGATGGCCCATCAGAACCATCGTCCTTTGGGGGGAATCAAACTGTTCAGAGAACTCGAGTATTCGTTTCTGGATGCCTTGGAATAAAATCTGTTTGCTGGGTCAGGAGGTTCTGGTGGACTACTACTGTCCAGATTAGCCGTTTTTATTCTGTGGTTTCTGCGTCTTCAAAGCCCCGTGTGCATCAAACGCTTTCTGTCGTAGAAACCGCTTCCTCGCCCGTTTTCCCTCGTTCCTGTTTGGATAACTTCGTTTTCCTCTCTGTCCCTTTTTGCACGCTTTCTCTGTTCCTAGTGCAGAACTGAGGGGATGACCAGAACCAGGTAAACTCTCTGAATGCATGTCCTTTCACCTCATCCGTCTCTTCTCACCACCCATTGATCCACTCACCACGGGGGTTATGTGTGTGGGGGGGTGGGGGTTCATCTTCATGTTCACATGTTTGTTAAACCCATTAATGGAAGCGCTGGGAGCACCACATCACTGAGGGTGTGGGACGAATCGTTTTGTGCACACAATGTTTTTTGTTGACCGTCTCGTGGAGTTTTGTGTAACTTTCATAACGAATGTTTGTTTCAGCTCAGTCTTTTAAAGTAACAGCAGCGCTCTTAGCAGGTAGTCACAGAGCTGGATCGGTCGAGGTGTGCAAGCATCTTGTCACCAGCTCAGAAACGTCTTGTAATTTTGGCTGAATTTAAAACCAGAAGGGTTTAAGGGACTGGATAATTCAGCAGGTGTGATCAAATGTTCAATCTCTCCACAGACTGTTCCTCGGTGCAGAAACCGGCCGCCCCTCCTCTGTTTCCTGCTCTTCAAGCTGAAGACGACGGTTGCAGCCGTTCCGTCTGCTCAGCCTCCACTCCAAAAGACAAGCCGTCTTCACATCAGTCTTTTTCCACACCTCTGCACTCACAGTCGCCAATAATCGCCTCCTCACCGGCTGCTCCTTCAATTGTTGTGTACAGTCCGACCAACGGGACCGGAGAGCTCAAACCCCCAAACTTCCCCAAACTGACTGCTGAGAAAATGGAACTGTCCCCACACGCTCAAGGTACCACGACAAGCCACGGAGCTGCAATGGAAACAAACCGTGAAACTTCTGGACCAAAGACGACCGGCCACGGAGCGACGCCCCTCAGTGAAACCACATCCCTTAGAACCCCGACAGTCCCTGCAGCACAGCCACTCCAGACCAGGAGAGCCCTGTTTAACCCGTCAAATTTACCAGTAAGACGAGCAAAAAGTGACGGACATGCTGGGGTCGATGGAGCTCTCGGTCAGTCAGCGGTACCAGAGGTCTGTACGGATGCTACCATGAACGATCGCATTTGGAGGAAACTGGAGCCCGGCAGCCACAGAGACAGCATGTCCTCCTCCTCCAGCATCTCCTCGAACGACACAGTCATTGACCTCTCCCTTCCTAACCTAACTGGGAAGACTCTCTCTGCTCTGCCCAATCCCAGTACCTACCGCGAACCTCCCTGGGTCACCCGCCGGCGCTCTGTGCTGGGCTCCTGCGACACCCTGCGGGTCACCAAGAGCAAGTCAAACCCCAATCTTCAGCAAAACAACTGTTCTGTAGACGAGTTTAAGCCCCGCCCACTGCATCCAGATCAGGAAGGCTCACTGGCTCAGAGGAGGCACACCTGGTGCCGGCTGTACATGGAAGGACTCAAACAGGCTTCACCCAAAAGGCCGTCCACCGCAACTCCGACCTCCGCTACCGGATCTTTAATGTCCAAAAGCCTCGGGGACTTGACCTCTGACGACATCTCCTGCAACTTTGACAGCAAGTACCGCAGCATCAGCCGCAGCTTCATCGTTCGGTCCTCCAGGGACCAGCTCCGTAAGGGCAGCCTGCTTAAGTCCAGACCTCAAAGCGACCTGACAGAGCAGCTGCGTAAGCTGACCGACGTGGAGCCCCTAAACCCCAGTGACTTTGCCCCAGAAAACCAGCCCAAAGACTCCCCAGAGGACAGTCCTGATGAGACCCTGGTGCGACGGACCTCCTCCAGGAGCCAAAGCAGGGTGCGCTACATAGCAAACAGGGCCAGGAAGGCCCAGGAGAGACAGAGGCTGCAGTGTCTTATCCAGGGCCGGAGTGCTAGCTTTAGTCATACTGGTAGCATTGGGAGTAGTCCCATTGAAGAGAGGGGGAACCCTGAGGGGGCATGCTCCGTGGCCCACAGTCCCTGCAGCAGCCTGGACCTTCTGAGTCAGCTAACCCCCCCTGAAGCCCCGCCTGCTCTTCAGCCTCGGTCTGGCCCGGACTCTGAAAACAGTGAACTCTTTTTCGTGCTCCAACTTTAAGAACCAAGAGACGCAGCTAATTTAATTAATTTTTTACTGCAGAACATCCGACAGAACTGTTCCTTTGAGTCTGTAACAGATCCAGGATTCGGTTTGTGACTCCTTGTACAGTTAGACGTCATTAGGTGCCTTGGAACGGCAGAAACTGAATGCACTGACAACAAGGGGGTCCGGATCGGCGCGGACCGTTTAATCAAGTCTGTCCTGCAGGTTTAAGGTTCTGCAGCGGGACAACATCAAGAACTGCCCTAAACCTTCCTGTTGGTTCCTGCTGTGAAGACTCCAAGGACTAGAACGTCTGAATTTATTCTGCGAAGTGAAGCAGGAACATTTCATATGCAGACTGTCATCTTTTACTTTTTATTTGACCATTCTGTAGCAATACATGTTAATTTAACGGGTTTTAACGTTTCTTTTTAAATCCAGCTATAACGACGAACTTTTATTAGATTCTTTGTCGAGGCATTAATTCATCTCAGCAATATTTTGAAGGTGATAGCATGTCCTGATATTAAAGAAAATGTCCTGTTTGATGCCAAATAGCGAGGCTAGTCTTTTGTCTTTACTGGTTTTAAAAGTTTTATTTTATTTCTCATTTGTGTTGTGGTTTTATTTTAAATTGACTGACTTTGTAAAATATGGCATGTCGCAGCGCTGAGATCCTGAAGCAAACCTCAAAACGTCAGAAGTCATTCCATGTCGACTGCATGCCTTTTATGCACTAGTTACTTACATGAGGCTTTGCTTTATTTTACTAAGAGTTTTTATATGAAGATTTTAATATTTTAACTGTAGTTTTGTTTCTATTGTGTCACATGGTGGTCCGCAGGGCGCTGTGTTCGGGTCCCTGTGTTCTCATTTGATCTGTGGTACTGATCCATGACGGGAATGATCTTTGTCGAAGCACGTTTCGTCCACCAGCTGTAACCGTTTGCCGTCCAAGTTCTTTGTTCTGAGGACATCAAGTTTGAGCAAAATATGTAATTATGACCCGAATAAAACTCCGATATTAAATGAACTTTTTTTTTTCATTCATTCGACCTTTATTTCTACAGGTTAGTCTCATTGAGCCTCACAGACTCGTTTACGAGAGACCTGTTTTTTTAAGAGTGATGACAACAGGGGACAATCATAAAAGAAAGCTTATAAATTAAGAAGAATAAATGAAAGAAAATTTAAAATGTTATTAAAAAAATGGGTACATTATAAGGCGATGTAGAAAACTAAAAACAAAAACATGTCTGCATTTATTCTTGGCAGGAACTTATCAGATGTTTGAAGCCACTTGGAGAGGTCAAGGTCGAGAGCTTCAGATCTTTTTACAAGATATTCCAGGAAACCGGAGCGGAGTAGGAGAAGGTCCTTTTGTCTAGTTCAGTCCTCACTGAGGGAACACTGCAGGTAATAATGTCCTGAGAGCGCACGCTGTAGCTGCACTCACACAGAGACATGTAGGAGGAGATGTATGAAGGCAGCAGACCAGGAAGTGATTTAAAGATGAAAATACCAGTGAGAGAGTCTGAAGTTAATGATGACCAGTTAACCAGTGAATACTGGGTGCAGTGGTGGGTACGTTCGTTACAGCCAGTTATGAATCTTAGTGCACCGTGATAGACAGCATCCAACATCTGCAGGTTCTTGTAGGAGCGTTCATGTAAATAATGTCACCGTGATCAATGGAGGGAAGGAAAGTCACAGATACAAGGTGTTTCCTAACATTCAGAGTTAGACAGGATCTGTTTCTGAAAAAGAAACTCAGTTTAACTTTCAGTTTCTTTACCAAGTTTTCCACATGGAGCTTAAAAGAGCTGCAAATCGACCAAGATACCAGAATATTTGTAGGAATTGACAAACTCAATAGGGACACCATTCGAGGTTAAAATCAGGAACTGCTGGGACAGACTTCCTGTTTGGAAAAAAAAAAACATGTCTGGTTTTGTCTGTGTTTAGGACAAGTTTGAGACAGAATAAAACCAACTGGATTATGTAAAAGGCAGATTGCAAAAAGCTAGAAAACATAAGCAACTGTTTTAGGTCGACGATAAACAACTGTCATCAGCAGAGAAGTGTAAGGAAGCATCAGGAATGAGCTGACCTACATTACTTATGTAGATGGGGCGGCTGTGGCTGAGTAGTTAGAGCAGTCGTCCTCCAAGGCAAGAGTCGGGGGTTCGATTCCACCAGCAGTCACATGCCGAAGTGTCCCTTGGCAAGACACTGAACCCCTCATTGCCTCCGATGTGCGTCTCATCAGTGTAAAGCACTGATTATTTGTATAGATCTAGTAGTGATGTATGAATGGGTAAAGGAGGCACAGATTGTTGTAAAGAGCTTTGAGTGTCTTGATAGAAAGGAGCTGTATAAGTGCAGTCCATTTACCGTTTAGATTGTGAAGAGGGTGTGTCCAAACTCTGAGCCTTGTGGTTCACCATTGTTAACCGTTAAATAACTGGAAGAAGTACCATCAAGGTCATAGTTTAAACGATACATTTGTTGATGTGGAGTATTGCTCTAAATGGTAAAGACACTCAAAGCTCTTTACAACAATCTGTGCCTCATTTACCCATTCACACAGCACTATACTAGATCTATACAAAGCTAATTGAACAAATCATTCTAAAGAGACTAATCAGTGTTTTAATCACATTCATACACTGATGGGACACACATCAGAGGCTATGAGGTGTTCAGTGTCTTGCCCAGGGACACTTCAGCGTGTGACTGCTGGTGGAATCGAACCCCCAACTCTCCCATTGGAGAACGACTGCTCTCACCACTCAGCCACACTTGTCCCATAGATTTCTGTGCAAAGTTTGATGGGTTTGGACTGTTCCGTATGTGGTACTTTTTAAAAAGTTATTTAAATTTTACTTTTAATTTTAGGCTGAGTTAGCTCTAAACGACTGGCAAGTTCTTTGTGGACTTAGATTTAAAAGTAAATAAATAAAATCCAGCGCTCGTGTCCATTTTTTCCCTGAAGGAACACTTGTTGGCACCAAGTTGAAGGATAATTTGACAATAATAAACATGTTAGTAATTACCTTTTACCTGATTTCTGATGGCAGCTGATTGTTTTATGAAGCCAGGCTCTGAAATTTAATCTTAAAAAAAAAAAAAAGACACTGTTGGTGTCGCCACCTAGTGGTGCAGCGTGGCTACTTCAACATTTTTGTTAAAACGTGCGAATACACAAAAACAAAAGTCTAAACGGAAGTAAATACCCTGTGAAGTGTAGATGGGGCCCCATAAGAAGCTCTTGGCTCTGAAAGCGACTGAACGGCCCCCGACTGAAGCGTCCGTCCCTTCAGGCCTGACGGAACGTTTGTC
>NC_056508.1:46889692-46893505 GCF_014905685.2 Nematolebias whitei | reverse complement strand
AAGACTTCTGTGCAAATAAATCAGTTTTGGGTGAATCCTGTAGGACAAGAGTTTGGACTCGAGCCAAGTGATCCACACTTGGAGTTCCTGAGGTAAACATTCGACGAGCGGCTCGTTTTTTACTCTGTGACTTTTGTTCAGAGGTTAAATTTATGATGGGGGGGCTGTTGGTATTAAGTCCACGGGGGGGAGAAGGTATGTTCTCAGTGCTCTTCCTCTGAGACTCTGGGACTTGGATCTATCTGAGAGTTCACGGCGCCGACGCTTCGAGCCCCCTGAACCCCACCCTCAAGCACCAAACTGCACCCCCACCACGTCCTCCCCCCTTTTCCTAAAGTCTTGTTGCGCAACCGTCAGGAGCTTCGCTGCGATGAGCTCAAATGTGAAAACAAGCGCACGTTGTTTCCTGCAGCAGTTCAGGCCGTCTGTCCACGAGAATCCACTTTATTTTAGCTGTTTATAGATGAAAACACTCGATCAGGAACGGCGTGGCTTAATATTTATTATTGTTTCTAGTTTGTAAATTATTTACCTTTTTTTTTTACTCTTAGAAATGTCTAAAAAATATTAAAAACATTCTCTAAAAACATTTCATAGTAGCTGTTTTTATCTTGCCCTCCTTTACACTTTTATCTACAGTTTTATTAGTTTTAACTTTTATCTTAATTAGTGCTAATTATAGCTTTTAGCTAAGTTTAGCTGTCTTATGTTTGAGCTACATTTGTGCTTATTTTAGCTGCTTTTGTAAATTCTAGTTTTTGGCTAAAGTTTTGATTATATTAACATTTAGCTTTTAGCTAAGGTTTTGTTATTTATTGCTTCTAGCTACATTTTTTGTTTTCATTTGGCTAAATTTGTGCCACTTTTAGGTTTTGGCTGTTTTTGTTCATTTTAGTGTTAGGTTTTCTAATTTTAGTATTTAGATACAGTTTAGCTGATAGTAGCTTTTTCTTTTTGCTTATTTTAGCTTTTAGCTAACGTTTAACTTGTTCCTGTTATTGGTTAAGATTTTGTTAATTTTAGCTACAGTGTAGCTGATTTTTAGCTTCTGTTTGTTTTGACGTTAACTGTTCAGGTATTGATAAAGTTGCTCCGAGTGTGTACACCCAAATTCCAGTTGACTCTCTTTGAATCTGAGTTCATAGTTTTTAATGTTTTTCAGAACAGGCGGTTTTTCTAACGTGTCGTGTCGCCTGTAGAAACTTTAGATAAATAAAATTTTTGTGCAACGACCGAGCGATTGTCGTTTTCACACAGAGACTGTTTGACAATGTTCGGCTGATTGGTAACTCTAATACTGTCCCTGAGAGTGAGAGTGAACGGTTTGTCTCTATGTGTCCCTGTGATGGACTGGAGACCTGTCCAGGGTGTCCCCCGCCTCTCGCACTGACTGCGGGACAATGGGCACCAGTGACCCTGAAAAGGAAGAAGCAGGTAAAGAGGATGGATAGATAGACTGTTTGAGGCTTACTTTCTGTCCTGTGTTTCTCTCTGTCATTATAATGCTGTTGGTGAGTGACGGATATGGGTGTGTAGTTACCATGGTGACCATACTGCACCACCGTTGGTCATGTTTCTTCTTCTATGGTCTGTACACCAAAACGTTGACATTTTGTCAGATTACAAGAAGAACCCCCTGAAGTTCTGTTGGTCCTTGAAGAACTTCAGCTTCATCGGCTCCAGATTTCTTCTGACATAATCTCAGCCCACACTTTCTCTGACAGTCATGATGGGTCTGATCTCCTCCCCTCTCTGCCCCCCCCCCCCCCCCAATATAAACCCCCTAACTCCATCTGTTGGCCCCAGTTCCTCCCACTGTTCCAAACAAGACGCCTGAACTCCTCAGGACTTGGAGCGTCTCTTTTACACGAGTCTGACTTTTCTCCACAGACAGGTAGGAGGACTCATCATGAAACCAGACCAGATGTGTTGTTTAGACCAGATGTGTTGTTTAGACCAGATGTGTCGCTTAGACCAGATGTGTTGTTTTCAGCGCCGGGCCAACATGAGGGTCTGCTGGACTTTGCTGGGATGTGTGGCAGCGCTGACTGTTTGGGTCTCCACTGCAGGTAAGAAAACCTCCTGATACTAAAACAACAAAGTTCTTCAAATGGGCTCTTTGGAGGGGGGACCATATGGATCCATGGTAGTTTCTGATCCCCCTCCCCCACACCAAGGTTCAGGATCTGCTGGAGTTTAGTGGGCTGGATGAAAAACCAGCGTTTCATGTCAAAACTTTTCATCTTCTTTAAGGGCATGGACGTCTGGTGAGCTAATAGTTTGTAAGTCCAAAGACGAGTTACGTTTGTTTATCGTCAGAAAGGAAAAAAATCAGCCACGCATTTATTTTGTTCCTGTTTTCATTTATTTATTTTAGTGTTGTCAATAAAAACAACCAATTCTGACAAATCCTTAAAATCTTTTGAAAATATTTCAACTTTGTCCGTAGAGTCACTTCCATCTAGTGCTCCTCAGTGGAAAACACCGATCCATTATAAATGTTTTTTTATTAAATCTCCCATTTATCAGATCATAACGCATTCCTTTCATTTGTGTAGTTTTGTTGAACTTCTGTCCCTCCATGTTTGATTTTTATATTGGCTCATAAGGTGTCGCTCCATTTTTACATTCGAGGGTCACTCACTGTACCTGGGCCAGGTGTCCATTGTGGGTGCTGGTTCCTGTGGAGTTCAGTCTCTCATCCAAAAAATAGTTTTAGTTCGATATCGAACCAAAATTAATATCTCAATATTTTAAGATAAATGGCAATATATGATAAATACCTTGATATTTGTTTATTTCCATAATGTAATAATAAAAATATATTTCTGAGTCAAAGCTTCGTCCCAGTTGTCACACGGGCACATTTATTGACTATACAAAATAAATGTCTCAAAAATAAACTATTTACATATAGTAAAAAATAATCCTCCTCAGCTGCTCCGCCTTCATGACGTTAGTGTGTGTGAAGCAGCACGTGAGGGGCTGTTTGTATTCAGCGAGGGAGGAGGGGCCACGGGAAGTTGGCAGTGCAAACGGGAGATATTTGATGGCAATTTAATTTAACTCAATGGTTGCGATAGAACCATTTTGACCATCGAAAATTGAAAAACTTGTGATACATAGAGTATATTCGATACACAGTGTATAGTCGATGTATCGAGCATGTTCGATACATCGACTATGTTCGATGCGTCAAGTATGTTCGATACATCGAGCGTATTCGATGCATCGAGTGTATTCAGTACATCGAATATATTCGATACATCGAGTGTATTCGATACATCAAGTGTATTCGATGCATCGAGTGTATTCAGTACATCGAGTATGTTCGATACATCGAGTGTATTCGATGCATCGAGTATATTGAACACGTCGAGTATATTCGGTGCATCGAGTTTATTCGATATGTCGAGTATATTTGGCACGACGAGTATATCCGATACATTGAGTATGTTCGATACATCGAGTATGTTCGATACATCGAGTGTATTCGATGCATCAAGTGTATTCAGTACATCTAATATATTCAATACATCGAGTGTATTCGATACATCGAGTATGTTCGATACTTCGAGTGTGTTCGATACATCGAGTATGTTTGATACATCGAGTGTATTCGATGCATCGAGTGTATTGAACACGTCGAGTATATTCAGTGCATCGAGTTTATTCGATACGTCGAGTATATTTGGCACGACGAGTATATTCGATACATTGAGTATGTTCAATACATTGAGTATATTCGATACATTGAGTATGTTCGATACATTGAGTATATTCGATACATTGAGTATGTTCGATACATCGAGT
>NC_056508.1:46885393-46889682 GCF_014905685.2 Nematolebias whitei | reverse complement strand
GCATCGAATATATTCGATACATTGAGTATGTTCGATACATTGAGTATGTTCAATACATTGAGTATATTTGATACATCGAGTGTATTCGGTACATCGAGTATGTTCGATACATCGAGTATGTTCGATACATCGAGTGTATTCGATGCATCGAGTGTATTGAACGCGTCGATTATATTCTGTGCATCGAGTTTATTCGATACGTCGAGTATATTTGGCACGACGAGTATATTCGATACATCGCCCAGCCCTAGTTCAAATGTAAAGAACAAAATCACTTGCATTGTGCATGAGTAAACATTTGCTACAAAACTATAGATCCACATGCTTCCAGACTGAGGCCGACTGAAAACAAGCCCTCGTTGGTGCACGGATCGGACTGTCCGGTTCAGGAAGAGTTAAAAACCAAACGCACACTGGTGTCATGCACGAGTAAAAACAACAAGACTGATAAACAAAATAAAACTCTATGTCCGATACGAAGGTTTGACTAAAAAGCCTTTCCATCTTCTGGACCTGGAGGGTCCAGAGTCTTCCCAAAACTCCAGACTGATTTGCAGTAGTCCCTCCGTTAAGCACTTTGATAACAGTCTATCTGTTTTATATTGTGCTCTATAAATAAATATGACTTGACTTGACTTGACTTATCAGGGGGGTTATGTTCCAGACACCCCCGCGATAAGTGAAAATCTGGGAAGTAGAGGTTATATTTATTTTAGTATTTATTTATATTTTAAGGCTTTATAAACCCTTCCCACACTCTTGCAATGTTCTAAACTCTTAATCCTACGTAATTTTAACAACATACGTATAAGTACTGCACAGTACTGCAACATTTTATATGAGTACTCACCAGTTGCAACTTTAAGGATGAGTTCAGCTTCAGGATTGTTTGAGACATTCCTGACAGTACTTCGGTGTCTCCGCTGGTGTTTGCTGCAGGAAGCACTGCTGTCTTCTGGGTAATGTAGTTCTTTTGACTTGCGTTACAGTATAGACTTATTGAAAGAAAACTACAAAATGGCGGTGCCTGTCTAAGTTTTATTTTTTCCTGTACCGTCCCGATCATGTGAGTAATATTAAAGTTGTCGATCGTGTGTAGTGCACAGTCTTACGTTGAAAACCCGCGAAAGAGTGAATCCGCAAAAGTCGAACCGCAAAGTATCGATGGACTACTGTAAAAGTTTAAAAATCTGTTGTTGTTTTTTTTTAATTGAACAGTTTTTTGTTGTATTAAAAATTTAATAGTATTTTCATGTGTTATGTAAGGAGGTCGGTGTTTTCTCTAAGGAACTCTTACAGTTGTGAAGTTAACGGACAACTTGAGTGTTAAACTGTAATTTTCATCGTACGCCAACAAATAATAAAGTGCTATGTGTTGTCATCACTGTATGTTCTCATACAATAATGAAATCAGTTCTCTGCAGTTAACCCATCGCACCTGAGATGCTCAGAGACACCATGACTTGTGGGCATGGGGGGGGGGATCGAATCTGGGACTTTGGGGTCCCAGGTCGGCTGCCCTACCTCTACCCCATCTCTGCCCCAATCTGTCAGTAATAAATTCTTCCCAACAATAAAGCCATTTTATTTTAATATAATCGATTGAAATGTAAAAATAAACCGGACTGTCTGGACAGGTTGTAATTGGTTTAGTATCCTAAATGAACCATATTGAAATCAATTAAAGAGATTGGATTCGTACAGTTTTACTCTTTGGAGCAGCTTGAGGTGACTTCTGTAAAATATATAAACTAAACAATGTTGAGCTTTAAAACCTTGAAACTTGTAAAGATGACGCAACTACGACCACGCCAGATTTGAGCTCAGTCTGTAAAATTGTTGGACTTTCAGCCATGTTTTTTATCGCAAGGCTCAATTCACTGTGGCGGCCATCTTGAATGAGGCAGATTCCAAACGTTGATCAGTTGTAGACGTTCATCCAATGAATACTTTGAGAGTATTGGAACGTAGATGGACCAGTAAATCCACAGCTTTGCCTTTCGACTCTACTCTTTCTTCACCACTACTGACTGAAACAACGCCCTCATTACTGAGAACCGGGTCCCGATCCATCGAGCCATCTTCCGCTCCACCCCACCATCATCAAGTCACCTAAATACTGAAACTCCTCCACTGGTGGCACTCAGGTGTAGGAGTAGGCCCAATTCAAGATGGTGCCCACAACTACTTGAACTTACCCAACACATTAACAGCTATGTCAGTTCTAAAGATATTAAGCTATAGTTTGGTGTGGTAGTAGCCGAAGTCATCCTGAACACATGCATTAAGTGGTAACATCCGTCCATCATCTTTACCCACTTCTTCCTTTTTTGGATTGCATGGGCCACTAGTGCCCGTATCCAGCTATCATAGTGTGAGAGGTGGGGTGGACAGGTCTCCGGTCCATCACAGGACACCTTGGACAGGTCTCCAGTCCATCACAGGACACCTTGGACAGGTCTCCAGTCCATCACAGGGACACAAAGAAACAAACGAGACAAACAACCATTCACTCCCTTTATTTAGAGTTACAATCAGTCTAACATGCATGTTTTTGATCTGTGGGAGGAAACTGGAGTACCCGGAGAAAACCCACACAGCACGGAGAGAACATGCAAACTCCACCCAGAAAGGCTCCCGGTCAGGATTTGATCCGGCGACCTTGTCGAGCAGCAAAGCTCTACCAACTGAGCCACCGTGCCCCCCTTTAGCGGTAACAGATTGCACAATGTCTGTGTGAGACCTTGTGTTGTAAGGTAGCGGGTGATATGGATTCCTTCAAAAAACAATATTTCGTTGAGCTCTGACTTTCTCTCCACAGCCAGCGTTGAGTCCGTCCAGCGTTTCTCGGTCCAGTTGTGTCTTGGCCAAGCCAGTGAGCTCATTTCCTCCTGCGGCTCTGCCTCGGCAGACTGTCTGACCCCTGCTCGATGCCAGCGGGTCCCGGCTGACCTTTAAGACAAGGTCACGCTCCCAAATCAACGGCCAACTTTTCCCCAACTCGCCCGGCTGGACTTTTATCAGAGCGCAGAGGGGGCACCGTCCACTGTGGCAGAATCTCATTTCTGAGCAGTGCAGGGGGGACCTCCTCACTAAAATCCACAAAACACTGTGATGAATCAATTAATCGTAATTAGGGGGGGAGTTCTCCACAGGCAGGAGGAAAAGTGACAGGCATCTCCGCAGATTTTAGAGGCTGCCATCTTCCCCAGGGGAGGCTGACAGAGTGTCAAGGGTTTCGGATCGTCCAATCGAGCCCGCTTTTGTTACGGCATGCATTTCTGAACAACTCGCACCCCCAGCACCTCCGCTCGTCTCCTCTCCCTTTTCTGACGGACCCTGGCAGCACATGTTAGGTCCTGCTGGACACGCTGGGAATGGCACCGGTCAGTTATGGCAAAATGAAAACAACTGTGAGTGTCAAGAGTAATGAAAGGCGATGGCTGGCTGGGGGGCCTCCATCCCCTGCTCTGATTACACGCTAGACCAAGTGGGCTGAAGAAGAATGGGTTCCCACTTTGATCCCTTCATGGGGCCCAGTTACCGCCCCCCTCCCTCGTACCTCGCGGCCTCCCCTCAGTATGGAGCCACTTTCTCAAGTCTCCTGAAAAACAACCTCAAACAAAACTATCATTGTCCTCCGGAGGCTGTTTGGCTAATTTACCGCTGCAGCTTTGAGAGAGATGCATGAAGGGGACTCAAAGCGACAATACGCTTCATTAGCTTTCAGAAGTCACTCCTCACATGCGCTCCGAGACATAAAACTGCAACTCATCAGCCAAAGACCTGACAGGGACTAAATCCTCGCGTTTAGTGCCGACTCTCATGCTGAATTACATCAACAAGCTTCTTTACAGAAATCAAAAATGTTTTGTTTTTGTGTCTTTCTAGATGCCAAGGAGTTATCCATCACCACCATCGAGGTATTCTGTTCTTACACAAACACAAAGATGGTGGTAAAAACACAGTAAAGATCCACAGGAGGGGGTTCTTTTCAAAGTCTGGCTGCTTCTGTTTGGAACAACCGGCTCATTGTGACCAGTTTGTTCAGTAGAGTTGGATTTTACTGAAAGTCAATATCACAACTATACAGTTTATTATCAATATTAAGTTCAACATGTTAAATATTTAT
Source organism: Nematolebias whitei (assembly GCF_014905685.2). Classification (NCBI taxonomy): domain Eukaryota; kingdom Metazoa; phylum Chordata; class Actinopteri; order Cyprinodontiformes; family Rivulidae; genus Nematolebias; species Nematolebias whitei. Next base: position 46,885,550 of record NC_056508.1, on the reverse strand, counting down.
TATTTTCCTTGTTAGTTTTTCTTTCGTTGTGAAGTTGACATCTAAAAATGAATCACAATTAAACTAACTTCCACAAAAATGAATTGAAAATGACAAAAGAACATTTGAGGAAACTTCACTCTCCTGAACATGCCAAGTATTTTTTGTTTGTTTTTAG
>NC_056508.1:46878758-46880393 GCF_014905685.2 Nematolebias whitei | reverse complement strand
TCATACTGCCCGCTTATTTTTGTTTTTCATGTTTCATCAGTTCACTCATTTGCTGAAGATCCAAATATACACATGTCCATATGTACATAGATTTATATGTAGGGGAACAGGTCAAAATATAAAACTTAATAAAGTCAATCTCGTAAATATTTTTATCAGTCTCATAAGAATTAATCTTAAACGTTTAATCAAAAATGTGAGTTCTTTTCGTGGAATGAATCATTTTATATGAACGCACAGATTCATTTGTGAGGTTTTGTGTATTTTATTACAAAAATATAATAATCCGTGATAATGGTTATATATGCAAACTAATACTACTAAAATAAAAATATACAATCTGTGAAATTATAAGCCGGATGTCAGTGACTGAGTCTTTGTAAAGAAAATTATCTAATTTAATCTCAAGTCCTTCTTCTGCCCTAAAGTTTCAGTTCCAAAAGAAAAATAAGACAAAGTATATTACTTTAAGAAAGATGACTTAAAAACACACGTTTCATTCTTGAACGTTCATGAAGTCTTTGAGTTTCCAGCAGAGGCGGCGCTGTTGGACCGGGGAGTTCCTGTACAGGACATGGTCTTGAAGACGATGGACAACTCGTTTTGTGTCGTCTCTGTGGGAACAAAACTCCCTTCTGTGGATTAGAAAAGACGTCAGAACTTTTGCTCGAACAGGTCCTAAGCTCGTTGAGGTGGTTCACGGTAACGGTTTTAATTTTATACGACTGTCCCGACCTGGCGCCGCGTCAAAAACGAGTGGAACTCAAGTCTTATTTTAAAGTATCAGAAAAGTAAAAGCTTCACGGTAAAACCCTGATGTGTCACTACTTATGTGTGTACATTTTTAAAAATATATATTTATATTATATATGTATATATACAGTATGTGTGTATATGTGTATATATATATATATATATTTACACGCTCGCCAAAATGGTAAAAGTTCTGGTTTTAAAGTGGGTTTAGTGTCTGTTTAACCCCCACCCCCCTGTCCTCTCGGCCCCCCCAGGCTCCCCTCTGGTGAAGAACCTGACCATCGCCATCCTTCAGCTGAGCGAGGCCGGCGAGCTGACCCACCTGAGGGACAAATGGTGGGCCAGCAGCTGCGTGGGCGTCGGCGAGGCCCACGCCTCCGAGGCGCTGAAGCCCCACGACCTGCGGGCCCTCTTCCTACTCCTGGGCCTGGGTCTGGGCGTCGGGATCCTGCTGGCCCTGCTGGAGCTCCTGGTCCAGGCCCGGAGTCAGGCCAAGGCCGGGAAGGTAAGGAGGGAGTTCCCCCTCTGTGGTCCAGAACCGTCCGGTTCTCCCCTCCTCCTGACTTCTTCTGTCCTCTCCAGAGGTCCTGCTGCTCGGCGCTGACGTCGGAGCTGAACCGGCGCTTCGGCAGCAGAGGGGAGGATGCAGAACCGGAGAGCGCAGACAAAAGCAAAGCCTGAAGCCGGCGTGACGTCAGCCTGAGTCCGTCTGCAGGAACTACTTCCTGTTGGCAGTTTTTACCTTTTATACGTTTGTAGAAAACCTCGGAGAGGGACGCGTAGAAACTTTAAGTCTGAACTAAGTTTGTGTTTGTTCTTCCTGTCTCTGCTAACAGAACCACTTCCTGTTGACAGAACCACTTCCTGTTGACAGAACCA
>NC_056508.1:46866326-46878748 GCF_014905685.2 Nematolebias whitei | reverse complement strand
ACAGAACCACTTCCTGTTGACAGAACCACTTCCTGTTGACAGAACCACTTCCTGTTGACAGAACCACTTCCTGTTGAGATGTTTAATGTTGGAGCTTTGATTCTGTTAAGACATTCAAATAAACTGCAGTGTGACCAGCTGCTCTCACAATGTCAGCTTCATTTATGTTGGACTCATACATCCAACCATACATCCATCCAACCATACATCCATCAGTACATCCATCCAACCATACATCCATCAGTACATCCATCATCTACAAACCGGATTCCAAAAAAGTTGGGACACTAAACAAATTGTGAATAAAAACTGAATGCAATGATGTGGAGGTGCCAACATCTAATATTTTATTCAGAATAGAACACAAATCACAGATCAAAAGTTTAAACTGAGAGAATGTATCATTTTAAGGGAAAAATCTGTTGTTTCCAAATTTCATGGCGTCAACAAATCCCAAAAAAGTTGGGACAAGTCCATTTTAGTGTCCCAACATTTTTGGAATCCGGTTTGTACATCCACCCATCCATACATCCATCTACATCCATCCATTCATCATTCCTTCATCCATCTATACATCATCCATCCATCCATCTACATCATCTCCATACATTCACCTACCCATCCATCTACCATCCATCCATCTCCATCATCCGTCTTCATCCATCCATCTCTATCATCCATACATGCATCCATCCATTCATCCCAACCAACAGAGACGCACAGTCTCTCCAGCGTGTCCAGGGTTTTCCCTAGGTGTCTCCTCCCAGTTGAACATGTCCAGAACACCTCCCTAGGGAGGCGTCCAGGGAGCATCCTTACCAGATGCTCGAACACCTCAACAGGCTCCTCTGGGTGTGGAGGAGCAGCGGGTCTACTCCGAGTCTCTCCTGGAGAACTGAACTTCTCACCTGATCTCTGAGGGGGAGTCCAGCAACCCTGCAGAGGAAACTCATTTTAGACCTCCAGGATCCTGAGATCCTGACCACAGATGAGGAACGTAGATCTAAGAGATTCAAGATTCAAAAATCTTCATCACACGTAACAGAAACTTGTCTTTGATCTATGGTGGAGGCTCAGACACATGAAAACAATAAAACATAATTATATAAAAACATCTTTCACATAACCCCCCCCCCCCATATTTTACAAAAGCATACAATCTTAAAATACCTAAAAAGCCACAACCTCATTAAACTGTATGCTGATGACCTTCTGCAAATCTACAACTATTTATTTAAAGCACTGATGGTGGGAATGAAACAGTTTTTATGTTTTTTTCTTGGCCAGGATTCTTTACAAGGGTTATGGCTGGGGGGGGGGGGGGGGGGCAGCTCACGTTCCTTTGTACAGCACAACTAAAGTTCTGTGAAGTGCATTTGAGAGGTTCTGGCAACAGATGGTGGGGTTCTGTTTACAGGTGTTTCTTGTAAATGAGTCCTCGAGGCTCAGTGAGACTAACCCGGATAAATAAAGGTTGAAGGAATAAGTTGAAGCCTGTTTGAAGATTCTGGTGAATTTTTATTTTCTGTCAGCAAGTTGTGCTATAAGACTGGCTCGATGAGTGACACTACAGTTAAAATGTCCTGGTTGACCTTGAAACCTTCTCAGGAGAGTTTTTGTACATAGACCACCTCTGCACGTTGTGAGGACAGGTGGCAGTCGATCTCAGTGACCGAGTACTTTAATGCATCAACCTGTTCCACCACCTGCCCCTCCAACTTCAAGGACCCAGTGAGAGAGTGGGGGGTTGCAGATACACAGCGACCCCCACAGCACAGCTGCTTAGTTTTAGAAATATTGAGTTCTAATGATCTCTCTCAGAACCAGATGGCCATGTGTTCATAAATTACCTGTATGTAGTCGGTGAGTGTTCATCAGTCAAACAGGCCACATCGTCTGCATACGTAGAGACTGTCAGTCCATTATTGTTGCAGGCTGTTTCATTGGTGTAGATGGTAACGAGAACACAGCCTTGTGGGACTCCAGTAACAATGCTGCTAGATTTAACACCACTGACCTTGACACGTTGGGGTCTTATTTGTTAAATATCCTTAATCCATAAAACCATACGTGTATTAACTTGCAGTACTTGAAGGCGATGAAGAAGAGATTTTATATTTATGTATTGAAGGCAGATGAAAAATTTATTAATAAAATCCTCAAATGAATTGTGGGAGTGGAGGGTTAGGCTGCCATCCACGACCCCCCACTGCTGTCTATAGGCAAACTACCAAGCTCGATGCACTTGCAGAGGATGGTCTGAAGTCCATCCATCCATTTTCTTTACCTGCTTATTGCATTTTGGGTCATGGGGGTCGCCGGTGCCCATGTCCAGCAATCACTGTGCGAGGGGCGGGGGACACCCTGGACGGGTCGCAAGTCAATCACAGGGACACATAGAGACAAACAACCGTTCACTCTCTCACACCTAGGGACAATTTAGAGTCACCAATCAGCCTAACATGCATGTTTTTGGTCTGTGGGAGGAAACCGGAGCACCCGGAGAAAACCCACGCATGCACGGAGAGAACATGCAAACTCCACCCAGAAAGGCCCCTGAACCGGGGTTTGAACCAAGGACCTGCTCGCTGAGAGGCAGCAGCTCTACCAGTTGTGCCACCGTGCTGCCTGGTCTAAAGTCATTCGTGGTTTTTGCACAAGTCTTTTCAGGAACACGGATTCTCGTCGTCTCCTTCCATGACGGAGGGACGAAGCTGGATGTGAAAACAGCTGAAGCTCTCGGCGCGGCTCACTCCTTCAGCACTCGTCCCTCCAGCCCATCGGGCCCCGGGGGTTTCTTTGGATGTATCTAGGATGGAAACAACCCTACACCCCCTACCGTGGCTGGAGCAGGGTCAGGGCTGTTGGAGGTCCAGTCCACCGCAGCTGCAGTGTTGGACCAAACAATAAAGAAGCAGGTCTATAAACTGTATCTCTGGACTTGTGCTCCTCCTGTCCCTCGACTCTTTAAACCATAAAACAATGTTTTTGTCTTTAGTTTGGATTTAAATTTACTCATCCATTTTTAAATTAATTATTTTCTAATTTTTTTGCACATTTTACTGTTTTTTTGTGTTCGTAGGGTTAAAGAGCACGACAAATAAAAGTCTGGAGGGGTTTAAATCCTGCAGAAAACTCCTTTCTGTCCGACTTCTGTGATGAGGAACACGAGCTGAGATGTTCCATGTTCTGCTCCCAGCTCAGAGGAGGCTCAGTACAGCCGAGCTTCCACCTGGAGGAGCTGCAGGACTTCTTCTGACCTCCAACTGGTGCTGACAGACCTTCCTCCACACATAACTCATTCTGTTCAAGTTTATAAACTTTGTTTTTGTTTTTTAAGGAGCTGCTGATCAGCTGTTCTCTGAAAAACATTTCTGTGATTCAAAAACAAAGAATGATAAAGTTATGAGCAGCCAAACGGAGAAAATCATTTATTACTAATTTAAATATTGTAATTACGTCGATTCTTAACTGAAGGTTAGAAAGTTTTTTAACGTTGTCAGGAAGTTCTAAAATCGTTAAAGATTTTAAAGGATTGTCCTGTTCAAACTAAAAACTACACACTTCTTCATTTTTGACATTTCTGTAGCAATTTAAAACAAAATCACTTTTATTTATAAAATACATTTAAAACAGCAAAAGGCTGTAAAAAATAAAATAAATCTCACAAACAATAAAAACGCACCAGCAGCCAAAACACAAATTATCCTAAATTAAAAACTTTAAAACCAGAAGATAAAGCTAATTATAATCCTTTAATAACTCCAGAGATAATGTTTTCTGTGAACATCCAACTGCAGTGCTGAGTTCTCAAGAAGAAGCTGAAACCAAGCTGAAAGCTAAATGTAGCTTGTTAGCTATTTTAGCTTAAATCTGACAGTAAAATACAGTTCAAGCTTTATTTCTACAGGTTAGTCTCATTGAGCCTCGAGGACTCATTTACAGGAGAGACCTGATTTAACAAAGAGTCATGACAACAGTAGACGACATAGAAGGTCAAAGGTCAGACTCAGCAGCACTAAGTCAATGTGTCAGAGGTCAAAGGTCAGTCTCAGAGTTCACAGCCCTCAGCAGGTCAGACAGAAAAAATAGCAACATGCTAAATAAAAGTAGTCACGTTTATCTAAAACATAAAATTATCAAAGGTCTAGATAAATGCAGCAAATGTTTAAAATGAACAGTAGCATCAATGTTAGCGTTAGCATTTGTAGAGCTACCATAAATAACAGCAGGTGTAGCAGTGGTTGTTCCAGAAGAAGAATCAACAGGCGTAAAACAAATATTGGAATAATTAGCAGTGGGCGGCGCAGTGGCGCAGCTGGTAGAGCTGCTGCCTCTCAGCAAGAAGGTCACTGGATCAAATCCCAGCCAGGGATCCTTCTGGGTGGAGTTTGCATGTTCTCTCCGTGCAGCGTGGGTTTTCTCCGGGTGCTCCAGTTTCCTCCCACAGATTAAAAACATGCATGTTAGGCTGACTGACGACTCTAAATTGTCCCTAGGTGAGAGTGAATGGTTGTTTGTCTCTGTGTCCCTGTGATGGACTGGAGACCTGTCCAGGGTGTCCCCCACCTCTCACACAGTGACAGCTGGATATGGACACCAGTGACTCCACCATGACCCAAAAAGGAAGAAGTGGGTAAAAGATGATGGATGGATGGATGGTTGGATGGTTGGATGGATGGATGGATGGTTGGATGGTTGGATGGATGGATGATTAGCAGTAGTAGTAGCATTGGCAGTAGTAATAGAAGTATTAAAATGAGAATAATTAATTTTAGCTGTAACAACACTAGTTGTAGCAGAATTACTAATGGCTGTAGTAGATTTCAAAGATAATGTTCTCGAAGGAACCGAGTCGACCTGGATGTATTTTTTGTAAATATCATCGAATATTTTAAAAAGTATAAAAGTTTCAAGAACAAAAAGTCCCAGCACCCATTTCCTGAACAGTCTGAAAGTTTTGATAAGTTCAAGTTCAAGTCAACTTTATTGTTGTGTGCATCACATGTGATACCAGGTCCCAGTTGCATCCAACAATAATAAAAATATAAATTGTAAAAATAAACAGTAAATAAGGATCTAAAATATGAACTAAACACTAATAATGCAAAACAATACGTCAAACAACAGCAGCACGAACATGAGTCTGTGTGAGCAGATGGGTATGAATGAGTACAGCAGCATGAGATAATCAGCAGCATGGATAATCAGCAGCACATATCACAATCAAGTGGAATTACAGTGATTTTTTTTCCCACAGTGATTATTCTGGTTAGAGATTCATGAGTCCTAACAGCCTCAGGGTAGAAGCTGTTCCTCAGTCTAGTGGTTCTACACTTAATGATCCTCAACCTCCTTCCCGAGGGGAGTGGGGCACAAATAGTCTGATGATCTCAAGGCCCGAGAAGGAGTATAAGGATGAAGGAAGTCGGAGAGGTATGATGGTGCAAGGCCATTAACACACTTGAATGTCAGCAGAAGAATCTTAAAATCAACTCTGACACGCACAGGAAGCCAGTGAAGAGAGGACAGAACCGCAGTAATGTGCTCAAACCTGCGAGGTCCTGTTAGTAGCCGAGCTGCAGCATTTTGTTCGAGCTGGAGACGTGAGAGAGACCTGACTGACCCCAACATAAAGCGAGTTACAGTAGTCCAGCCGGGTTGTAATAAATGCATGGACTCATTTTTCAAGGTCGAATCTGGACAGAACGGACTTGAGCTTTGCTATCTGCCTTAGCAGAAAGAAGCTTTTTTGAAGAACAGAATGTATCTGCTTATTAAACTTAAAGTCCGAGTCTAAAACTATCCCGAGATCAGTAACAGACTGTTTTAGATGAGGCTGAAGGGAGTCCAGGTTTGCAGGATCAGTGACAGTGGCAGAGCTAGGGTTAAACACAACGACCTCAGTCTTCTGATCATTAAAACTCAAAAAGTTCGCAGCCATCCAAGTCTTGATGTCATCAAGACATTTTAACAAAAGGCGAATGGAGGAGGAACTGTTAGGCGTTAATGGCAGATAAATCTGAGAGTCATCAGCATAACAATGAAAGGAAAGACCATGTTTCCTCAGGATAGACCCTAAGGGGAGGAGATACAATGAAAACAGAAGGGGTCCAAGAATGGAGCCTTGCAGGACCCCGCAGGAAAGAGGCACTGAAGTAGATAGAGTGTTAGCAAAATTAAAACAGAAACTCCTGTCGCTCAGGTATGAACGGAACCATTCTAACGCTGCATCCCAACCCCGTGTTCTAGCCGGGATAAAAGGATACTGTGGTCCACAGTATCAGATGCAGCGGTAAGGTCAAGGAGTACCAGGACTACAGACTGACCAGAGTCATTTGCCAGAAGAATGTCGTTGCAGACCCTAACTAAGGCTGTTTTGGTGCTGTGTAGTTTCTTAAAGCCAGACTGAAAGATCTCAAGAATAGAATTTCCACTCAAGAACTCGTTTAATCGAGTGAAAACACACACACACAGCCCTGAGAAGAGCCAGTGCTGAGGGTTATGGTGGAGGAGGAGAAGTTGTGGATCCTCACTAACTGTGGTCTGTTTGTTAAGAAGTCTGGAGCCCAGTTGCAAATGGAGGGACTTAGTCCTAGTGTGAGTAGTTTGTCCATCAGGGTTTGGGGGATCATGGTGTTGAAGGCAGACGTGATGAAGTCCACAGAGAGCATATGAACGTATGAGTCCTTCTGCTCCAGGTGGGTGAGAGCAGTGTGGACCACAGAGGAGATGGCGTCCTCTGTTGATCGATTCTTGTGGTATGCATACTGGTGAGGGTCCTCGTTGATGTTGATGTTTGTTTTGATGTTGGTCATGACCAGTTTTTCGAAGCATTTAGTGACTATCGGGGTGAAGGCTACTGACTGGTAGTCATTCAGACCAGTCACTGTAGAGCTCTTTGGGACTGGGATGATGGTGGTGGTCTTCAGGCAGGTGGGAACAGTTACCAGGTGAGTGAGGAGTTAAAGATGTCAGCCAGTACCTCACAGAGCTGATCAGCACAGTCTTTCAGTGCCTTCCCGGGTATGTTGTCTGGGCCGGTTGCTTTGTGAGGGTTAATCCTCCTGAAGTTCCTCCTTCTGCTGAGGTCACACTGAGAAACTCCTTTTCAGATGGTGAGGTGACTCTGGTGCTGGGTGGTCTGTTCAGGTCTTCAAAGCGTGCATAGCACTTGTTAAGGGCATCAAGCAGTGATGGGTCCCTAGGGCATTGTTGTCCCCTGCTTTTATAGTTTGTGATGCACTTGATACACCTCCACATGATCTGTGAGTCTTGTGAGGAGATATGTCCCTGGATCTTCTGTTCATATGTTGCTTTGGCCCTCTTAATACCAGCAGTCAGCTCTTTCCCCGTCTTCCCCAGTTCCTGTGAGTTTCCAGACCTGGACATCATCCCTGACTTTCAGCAGAGTACAGACCTCTGTGTTCAGCCAGGGTTTCTGGTTCGGGTAGCACATCACAGTCCAGGTGGTGGTGACATCATCAACACACTTGCTGATGTACCGGAGAACAGCTGTGAACAGCTGTGAACAGCTAAAATAGCACCAAGTATGTAGAAGTGAAGTCTTAAACTAAAGGACAACTGATTTGAGGTGTTTAAATCTTTACAAAGGAGTTCCACTTCATCAGCCTAAAAATGTTTCAACTCGAGGAGGTTTCGGCTGTTAGAAAGGCCGAACAAAAGGAGCTTCTTGATCAAGAGCTGTGGCTTTTCTCGGAGCGGGCAGAGCAGAAAACATTGGGTCCATCGTTATTGGAACGTGGACGCCAACATTCCTCTGCCTTCAGCGCGTCCTTACTGTAAATACGATTACGGCCATTGTTGGATCCAAGAAGACGCCTCTCTCCGGGTGAAGTGACCTGAGCCTGAACCTGCTAATCGGCTTCAGGACTCATTGATTTAGTGCCGACAGGAGAGGCCGCCGGCTGAGGCTTGGCGAGGAGGTGGGGGGAGGACGAGGAGGTGAGGAGGAAGAGGAGTGGTATTGATTTTTGTATCACGCCGCTCCTGACAGCTGCACTCACAGAGCTCATATACATCCCTCAGTCCCACAGAGCAGCAGACAGGGAAGTGCCTGAGCAGATTTAGATCCAAATCCCACAGATTTCCTGCCCCCCACCCCGGGTGGACTCACCCCGTCCCCCCCTGCAGCACTAACCCTTCTAATAAAAGCTGCTCTGTACACAGATTGTGAATTAAACTGATAATTAACTTTATGACAGTAACTGTTCCTCAGGGGAACGGAGCGCTTCATGGAGCTGCTGAAGAATGGGGGTCACAATGAACTGCTCAGTCCTTTAAAGCTCTGCCTGAAATAAGAATATCACATTTAAATGACTTTTTTTTAAAGGTTTAAATCCTTCAGAGCCTTTATTTTAAAGAACTTCAAAATTCAGTTTTTTTAAATCAATGCTTTTATTTTATTACAATTTTTAAAGAGAAAAAGGTATTTTTTTTTTTTGATGAACAAATGAAATGAATGACACTTTAGAGAAAAAAAAGTTAGTCTGGAGTTTTGGAAAGAACATCGACCCCCCCCCCCATTTGTAGATTTCTAAAACTAGATTCAGACCCCCAAATTAAATGTAGTCAGTTAAAACGACATACTGACCACAAAAATAATTTTTAGATTTCTAAAACTAGATTCAGATTTCAAAACTCAAATTTTCATCTACAACTTGACTGAGAAATCTAAAACTAGATTTGAAAATTTAAAACTTGATAAATGTCCAAATTTAGATCCAGCCCCCTGAAGTTAGAGTTAGACAACAAGAACTAGTTTAAACAAACTAGATTTAGACGTTTTAGAGTTTAGATAAAACTACCGTAATTTCTGGATTATTGAGCGTACCCAAATATAAGCCACGCCCACACAAAAAAAGTGCATATATAGGCCGCGCTTGTCTATAAGCCGCAGGTGTCCATGAAATATTTACACACAAAGATTTTTATTTTAGTTTAATTAAATATGTACCGATAATAAAAAAATACAGTAGCCTACCAGGAAGTCATTGATCATTGATCGTCAACTTCCTGCTGTGCACAGTGTGCTTTCAGATGGAGTGCCACTTTAAATGCACGATTCTCACTTATTTCAAGTGGCTACGAATACTTCACTGTGACCCCCCCCCCCATTTCACTGTGACCTGTTCGTTAATTTCATTGGTCAGATTTTTAAAATCTTTATTTATACAGGTAGTCTCATTGAATCACGGGGACTCACCCCACAAGAGAGACATGCATTGGGCGGCCATGTGAGCGCCCGGGTGTGACGAGGCTAAATATTTTATTAATCTTTATTTAACCAGACAAATCCCATTGAGATCACAGATCTCTTTTGCAAGGGAGGTCTGGGCCTGAAGGCAGACTAACATGCATGTTTTTGGTCTGTAGGAGGAAACCTGAGTACCTGGAGAAAACCTAAGCAAGCACGAGAAGAACATGCAAACTCCACACAGAAAGACCCCGGGTCCAACCGGGGATTGAACCCAGGACCTTCTTGCTATGAGGCAACAGTGCTAACCACTGAGGCGTCGTGCTGCCTATTTTGGTGGCATGACGCTCGTTAGCCCATAAAAAAATCCACAAATTAGCTGCAGCATTGTATACGCCGCAGAGTTCAAATCCTGTGAGAAAAGCAGCGGCTTATAGTCTGGAAAATACGGTAGATTCACCTTGAACCAGATTATAACATCTAAAAACTAGATTAAAACTCTGACAACTGGATCTAAATGTCTAAAACTACATTCAGAATCCTTCAAATTAGAGCTAAAATGTAAAACTAGATTTAGACTTAGGGGCGTGGTGGTGCAGAGGTTAGAGAACGCGAGACTCTGATCGGAAGGTCACTGGTTCAACCCCCCGGATCGACAATATCAAAATGTGGGTGGGATTGGTGAATCATCCACACCTGCCTCCACCCTCATTTGCCCCACCCTGAGCCCTTGAGCAAGGCTCTTAACCCCCACCTTCTGCTCCCCCAGGTGTCCTGGATGCAGCTCTCTGCTCCACACACAGAGGCTGTGGTAGCTCGGTGTCTGTGGTTGTGTCAGGAAGAACATCTGGTGTAAAAACAATCTCCAAGTCCTCGTGAGAGTTCGTTCACTGCGGCGACCCCTGGAGAAGGAGCGATAAATAAACCTATAGAAAATATATAGGTAAGATAAAGGTCCGGTCCCTCTCAGCTCTTTGTCCCAAAGGGACCCCCTTGTTCTTCATCCTGAGACCAGAACCAGAATTAGGAATTCTGACGCTCTCGTCACCTCTTTGAACTGAACGGATGAAGAACTCTGGATCGTCTTTAGATGTTCAGGACAAACTGCACATTGATCCTTCTGAATTTGACTTTCCCTCCCCTCGCTCCAATCAGCCCACAGGCTCTTTCTTCTCCTCCTCTTCCTCTTTTTAAACTTCCTGTTTTACACTTTGGAGACGTGGAAGCAGCGCTCGGTCCAAGTGATGCCGACTTCAGCAGTTTCAGTGAAGGACGGCTCTCGTTAGACATTCAGAACAGGAGCGCGCTGCTTCTCTAACGACTTTCTTTGACGGCACACGTTCACTAAAGTGTTTTTTATTCATGACCTCGGGTGCTTGAGACTAAAACGTGCACTTTGTGTTGGAGTAATAATTAAGGTAAAAAGAGACTTTGTGTCTCCTGACAGAGAATCTGAGAACAATATCTGCTGCCGTCCTTCGTGACTTTAAAGAAGCGATCAAAGCGCACTGAAAACGAAGCGAGGTGCAAAGTTCTGCTGCGATCCATTGACTCAGGAGGCTCAAGGAGTAAAGTCACAGCTAATCTAAAATGTTGCACTTACAGCCCAAATAAAAACTGTGGAATTTGCTCATTGTGCCTTTACCAGGCTAACTACCGTTAGCATCACAGGCAGCTAACGTGTTTAGTGTGATGTGCACGACTCGTCAGAGACTAACGAAGGGCAGGTGGGTGCAATCAGAGGAGCAGCACGCTGAAGAAAGATCTCTGGAACAGACTGAGGAGAGCTTCCAGTGGTTGTGGCAGCACCCTTTTGGAGGGAGGGTGTCGCTGGCGGTCATTTAGGACTGCAGGCGACGAAGACAGACGGGTGGTTCGGTGCTCCTGCGTGAGGAGGTTGGGCCTCCTTTAGACGCTCAGGGTTGTCTTTAGTTGGGTGCAGTCACCTTCATGCGTTCCTGCTCCTCCACCTGCTATTCCTGCTCTGATCAGGTGTGGAGCCAATCCAGGAGATCTGATCGTGGTCCAGCCGAGTCAGTCCCCGAGGCACTGGAGGGCGTCACAAGCTCAGACCCCGGTGAAGGATCTCGCTGGGCGAGCTAAGTGAACTCATTTTATCTTTGTTGCAGGCCTCTATTTTAGTTTGTGGTGAGGAGGACCGGTGGAAGGGTTTGGTTTTATCGGAGTGGGCACCTGGAAACCTGGAAGTCTGGATTATTTCTGTAAACAATCACTGGATGTTCGTCTAACACTGACTTGTGAAGTCAGCTCGATTCAAAATGGCCACCGCAGCAAACAAACACAAACATTGATGTTTTTAAGCTACAGTTTGGTGTGGTAGTAGCTGAGAGTCATCCTCATCACACAGTCTGAGCGTCAGGTGGATCAAAACCTTATTTCTGAACACAAGATAAATTTAATCCAGTTTAAAACTCAGTCCTGAACGACGGCGGGCGACGTGCATTCTTGTGTTAGAAGTTTTCTTCAGTGTTACTCTTTACTCACTGAGTTACGACATGGAAAAGGTATAAAATGTTAAACTTAAGAGTATGACCCCAAAACTTCTGTTGCAAACTCGTTAAAACTCGAAACAATTTACCTCAAATGAAGTTTGCATTTAAAGGAACCTCACATCACCTTAATGTAACTTTTCTAAATTCTTCTAAAACTTATTGATCGAAACATGAAAACAAGTTACTTTTTTAAGAAAGTTACGTTTTTTGACATGTTTTTGTTAAAGGATGTTGCTATTATTTTTGTAGGTCCAGTGGAGACAAAGGGTCAAGGTTAAAAAGTTACACGTGACAATAAATTATAGTTTGTATGAGGCTCTCACGATATATGTGTCGAAACTGTCATCTAAAGGTCATCAAATTGTGACTTTAGTTTATTAGCTTTGAAGCTAACACTAAAGTTAACAGGGTAAAACCCCCTCCCCCAAACGTCTGCCGTCCATCCTCCATCCACGAGGCGGCACCAGACTGCTGTCAGTGCACTCCTGGTGATCAACGTTGTGTGCTGAGTGTTGTGTTGCTCTGAGGTCCGGGTGGAACCAAGTTTGACTTTACATCAGCTCCAGAACCCACAACTGAAAATGGATGGATGGATGGATGGATGGATGGATGGATGATGGATGGATGGATGATGGATGGATGGATGGATGGATGGATGGATGGATGGATGGATGATGGATGATGGATGGATG
>NC_056508.1:46855689-46866226 GCF_014905685.2 Nematolebias whitei | reverse complement strand
GATGGATGGATGGATGTGTAACTGCTCTGATTCGTCTGAGAACATGTTGGATGGATGTTGGATGGATGTGTAACTGCTCTGGTCCATCTGAGAACATGTTGGATGGATGTTGGATGGATGTGTAACTGCTCTGATCCATCTGAGAACATGTTGGATGGATGGATGGATGATGGATGGATGGATGGATGGATGTGTAACTGCTCTGATTCGTCTGAGAACATGTTGGATGGATGGATGATAGATGGATGTGTAACTGCTCTGATCCATCTGAGAACATGTTGGATGGATGTGTAACTGCTCTGGTCCATCTGAGAACATGTTGGATGGATGTTGGATGGATGTGTATCTGTTCTGATCCATCTGAGAACATGTTGGATGGATGATGGACGGATGTGTAACTGCTCTGGTCCATCTGAGAACATGATGGATGGATGTTGGATGGATGTGTAACTGCTCTGATCCATCTGTGAACATGTTGGATGGATGATGGATGGATGTGTAACTACTGTGATCCATCTGAGAACATGTTGGATGGATGATGGATGGATGTGTAACTGCTCTGGTCCATCTGTGAACATGTTGGATGGATGTTGGACGGATGTGTAACTGCTCTGATCCATCTGTGAACATGCTGGATGGATGTTGGACGGATGTGTAACTGCTCTGGTCCGTCTGTGAACATGTTGGATGGATGTTGGACGGATGTGTAACTGCTCTGGTCCGTCTGTGAACATGTTGGATGGATGATGGATGGATGTGTAACTGCTCTGGTCCATCTGTGAACATGTTGGATGGATGTTGGATGGATGTGTAACTGCTCTGATCCATCTGTGAGCATGTTGGATGTTTGTTGAGAAGTGGGCGGAGCTCTCTGCAGCAGAGTCTCTCATCATCAGCAGCTCTTCTGTCCCTCAGCTGAGTCATGTCTTCGTTCTTCTCTCCGTCAACGCGCTCCATTTCAAATTAAAGGCCTGGGCACCGAACATCGTCCAGAATTAACGTTCAAGCTGCACGGCGCTCGCACCGGAGCAACTTGTCGTTAACCCAGAATGCATTGCAGTGCAAACAACATGTCAACATACGTGTGACATAATTATTCTTTATAAAAGCTGAACAGCCCGCAGTATTTGTGGTTTGTGTTGTTCGACAGGTCGGGGTCAGTTCCAGAACAGGAGAAGGTGCACCGATTCTTTTAAAACACCGGACTTCTACTTTTTCAGAAGCGCATCCATGAACGTTGACCTTTGACCTTTCATTGTCGGATGCTCTCCTTCGATTTATCGCTCACTTCTTCAGCTTCTCTTGCTCTGGATTGACCTCCCGCCTGCTCATTTGTGTTCCACAGTTTTGGGCCGGGCTCCGCGCGGTAAACTCCGGTTCTTTCGCCTCCTTCCTGTTAACACGAACGTCCCGGCGAGCCTCCTTCGCTCCTTTCTTTGGCCTGACTGACAGCCGTGGTGAAGCGGCTGCGAAAAGGCGCTGTTTGTTGTTGGATCTTCTCGTGAAAGGCCGTGACAGTCTGAGAGGAGCCCTGCTGATGCCAGGGGCGCCCCGCTGCCGTGACCCTGAGACCCTCTGGACCCCCTGCCTCACTTATTGATGTCTGCAGATGTGCCTGCCTGCATGATAATGGCCTCCACTGGAGGAGCCTCTCACAGCGCCCGTCTATTAATCACGCGGGGGACACAGAGAGAACTCAGCCTTCTGTGCATGAGTTTTGTGTGTCTGCGTGTTGCACTATTGATGGCCTTCAGGCCTTCAGGGAGGGATGAACGTGTGAATGATGTAGCAGAGGGAGGTGGGGAGGGAGGTGCAGGAGATGGAGACCAGAATGCTGAGATGGGAAAACGTTCTCCGACACCTTTAGGCTCCGTTGACCTTCTTCTTAAACCAGATGGTTGAACGTTCTTTTGCTGTTAGCTAGAATTGTGTCTGTTAGCAAAATATCTCAAACTCATAACTTTTGGAGTCAACCTGTTCAACCTTAATAAACACAAAAAAGAGGTACACCGATGTCCCCCGTCGCTCAGGGTTTTCACACAGCGAATGTTTGAGGCTTACTTTTTGTACGCCTGTCCAAGACGGGACGTTTTATAGTACAGTCTCCATACGCTCATCTCTTGTCCCGCTCATAACTCCTGATCCGCTCAAGATAATTTAATGAAACTTGCCACATGTATGAATCATCACCAGACCGAGTGTCACATACACTTTCATCACCCCAGCTTCAAGGTCAAGGTCATAAATCAAGGTCAAATGTTGTCCAAGGTCTTTGCTTCTCCGTGCAGATTGCTGTATAATAGTTTATTAACAGACATATAATGTGCCCTATGCAGTCCTCTTGTTGGTCAGTTTTTGTCATTAACTCACAGTCAGGGAGTGACAGACAGGTGTGGTTACCTTGGAGACGGTAACAAGCCTCCAGCAGCAGCTTTACACTTTTCAAACTGTCTGAAGTACAAAATGAAGGCATTTCAGATGGAGAGTTGATGTTTGAATATTGGGTGGTAGCTGCTTTGGCTTTGGGACGTGGTGGTGCAGAGGTTAGAGAAGGCGAGCCTGTGACCTGAAGGCCGCCGGTTCAATCCCCGCACCAGATACGTCAAAATGTGGGTGGGAAATGTGAAGAACCCACACCTGCCCCACCCTGGGGCAAATACCCTAACCCCCACATCTGCTCCCCCAGGCACCCTTTAGGCATTTTTCTTCTCCACACAGAGGGCTGTGGTAGCTCGGTGGTCTGTGGTTGCATCAGGAGGGACATCTGGTGTAAAAACAATCGCCAAGTCTTCGTGCGAGTCAGTTCACAGAAGAACGGAGCAGCCGAAAGAAGAACAGCTGCTTTGGCACCCTTCAAATTTTCTTGAGAAAATGTTTAAATTGTGTCCCAATATTTTTTTTTTTTTTAACTCCAATCCTCTGGTTCCTTGCAAAGTGAGGCATCTACTATGGCTGTAAACAAAAGAAGTCCTGACATTAGTGTTTTTATTAATAAATAAGCATCAAACATCAGCTAAAGTCCTGACATTAGTGTTTTTATTAATAAATAAGCATCAAACATCAGCTAAAGTCCTGACATTAGTGTTTTATTAATAAATAAGCATCAAGCATCAGCTAAAGTCCTGAACGTTCACACGGTTTGACCTGCGGTCGGGTTGATAACCTCTTCTCAGTATTTTGTAACGTAGGAGAGCGGCGGCTCCCAGGCTGTGCAATCAATTTTCAGCATCTAAAACCGTCTCTGTTCAAATTAAAAGTCCAAACAATCGATTTGTGCAGCGCCGACAGAGTTCGGCTCGTTTACGAGTTCAGCTTTTTGTCCTAAACGCGCCGAAAGAAGCTCGTGTTTCTGACCACCACACGGCGACGTGGACTCAGACGCTGGATGTGATCTAAACCTCAACATGACCCGTTCTGTCAGGCGTGCATGCTAATAGCGCACGTTGGTGTATGCATGAGGTGAGACCTGAGCAGGCGCCTCTGAATACCCACATCTGAAGCTGTATGCTAATCCGCTAACCTCGAGGGCGTCCAGACCCAAATCCATCGAGAGAGAAGGAGGAACGCAACAAAGAGCCGTCTTCTCTGCTCGGAGGGCTTTGACCCGGGCCGACGAGTTTCCACTCTGCACTCGCGCTCAGCAACGATGAAACTCCACGGCTGGTTCTGAAAGGAGGTTTTAGAAACTGATTTTTCAGTGTGAGTCATCGAGGAGCGTGGGGGGGCGAGTGAATGGTCCTGATTAGACATTGAAATGGGCTTGAATATCACAGGTGGCGCTTCAGAAACGGTGGAGCGAGGCGACGGCTTGGAGGGAGTCCAGCGCCATCCACGTGCAGACGGAGGAGGAGGAGGAGGAGGAGGAGGAGGAGGGCTAAAGAGATGCTCCACAACCAGAGAACTGCTGGGTCTAATTTTGTGACAGAACTTAGTTTGAGACAAAAACAGCCGATGTTCTTGTTCACCCCTACGAAAAGAGGGTGATGATGTCATTCTATTTGTGTATTGTTAGCAAAATATCTCCCAATACCAGTGGACAGGTTTTAATGAAACTTTCAGAAAGTAATTATTGGTTGTACATCTGACTCAAGATGGCCGCCACAGTTGTTCAAACACAAAAGTGGCTAAACCTCAGTTATTCTACAGATGCTGAGCTAAAACTTGTTGTGGTGGTAGCTGACGGTCGTCCTCCACACACACTCTGAGCTCCAGCAGATTATCTGAGGTTTCAGTTTCAAACTTTCACGTGCGAGGCGAGAACATGATTTCCTTTTTTTGACGGGACATCTTTAATCAGGTTGACTCCAAAATGGAATCTGATAGGAGATTTTGGACGAGCTGAGGAGACCAAATGTTGGAGGTTTTTCAGGACTCGAGGAGACCAAATGTTGGAGGTCTTGGACGAGCTGTGGAGTTCAGAAGTTGGAGGTTTTTGAAGACTCAATGAGACCAGATGTTGGCAGTTTTTAAGGAACTGAGGAGACCAGATTTTGGAGGTTTTTGAGAACTTGAGGAGATCAGATGTTGGTGGTTTTGAAAGACTGAGGAAACCAGATCTTGGAGATTTTTGAGGACTTGATGAGACCAGATTTTGGAAGTTTTGGAGGACGTGAGGAGATGAGTTGTTGGAGGTTTTGGAAGAGCTGTGGAGACCAGTTATTGGAGGTTTTGGAGGACCGGAAGAGATCAGATGTTGGAGGTCTTGGAGGAGCTGTGGAGACTAGATACTGGATGTTCTGGAGGAGTCATGGAGACCAGATGTTGCAGGTTTTGGAGGACTGAAGGAGACCATTTCATTTATTTATTTCTATAACGCTGTACACAACCACGGTGATGGTGACCAAAGTGCTTAACAAAAACCGTCATTAAAATGACAACACGTTAAAGGCAAAAAAAACCAAAACAATAAAATAAAGTTTTTGGAAGTTGTAGAGAGCCTGAGGAGACCCGATGTTGGAGGTTTTGGTGGGAATGTTGTCCCATTCTGGTCTGGTGGATGATTCTAGCTGTTCTACAATCCTGGCTCTTCTCTGCTGGATGGGAGCAGATGTTCTAAAACCTGTAGATACGTTTATGCATTAATGGAATCTCTCCAGATAAGCTGCTCATGCCAAAGGCACTAATGCACTCCCATACCATCAGAGAGGCAGATGTGTATACTGTAAGCTGATAATGGACTTTAGTATGAAGGTTTCCAAACACAACCTAAGGTTTTTAACCATCTGACCCCAGAACAGTTCTGGACTCACCTCAGTCCATTTGAAACGAGCTCTGGTCCAGAGAAGACTTCAGAGATTCTGGATGGTGTTCACCTCTGGCTTCTTCTTTGCCTGATAGAGCTTTAAGCAGCATCTGTAGATGAACTGTGTCTCCAGACAATGATCGGTGGAAGAGTTCCTGAGCCCAGAACAGAACCAGACCTGGTTTTAACGCTGTGGCCCCTGAGGGCCCAAAGATCACAACCATCAATTATTGACCTTCAGCCTCGTCCTTTGAGCTCAGAGATGATTCTAATCTGTTGATGAGATTATGAACTGGAAATGATGGTGATTAAAGTCTTTCACTCAGGAACTTTATTCTGAAATTGTTCCTCTAGTTTTAAACAGACTGCTGAACCTCTGCCCATCTTTACTTCTCAAAGTCTCATTTTGTTCCCCGTCCTCAAACACGTCAAACGTTTGTGATCCAGACGGAGACGTCCTCGTCCTCCAGCTTCAGATTTACTCACCCTGATGATCCAAGCAGCGCCTGATCAATGCTCCTTGGTGGATTTCTTCAAGCCCACACTGATTCTGCTTCAATGCTTCTAAATTTTGAGACGTGGCGAACAAACAAATCTGTCAGGAAAGAGCGGACCCCGGTTTGAGTTTCTGCCAGGCTCTGCGCTCCCACGCTCCCAAGTCCGGTTCGTTGGAGATTAAAACATTGTGACAGGAAGGATCCCTTCCTGGAACGCCACGTTTGTCTGTTCCGCCTGTTTTGATGTTTTGTAGCTGCTCAGACACGGAGGCCTTCAGCTACCTGACTTTAATCCGTCTTGCTGTTCCAAACAGGTCTTAGAGAACAGCACGCAGCTACAGGATGAACGGTTTCATGTCTCGTTGAGTCGGCCCGAGGGATTTTAACACAATCTCAACAAAAACGTTGGCAATGAGATTTAGCAAATATTTTACTGATGTAACCCGAGGTTGTTTGGATTCGCTGACAGCTGTCTGCACCGTGTCCACGCTGTGAATTCATCAGCTGTCTTCAAGGAGGTAGGTATAGTGCAACACGAGCTCGTGAGTCCAGGATCAGGGGTCCATTGCTACGGGGCATTCTGTCCCGATACAAACGTATGGGTTTGGTTCTCATTGCAGTCAGCTCTGGTGAGATGAACTCCACCAGGGATGTGCATTGTCATCGGTTCTGCTCATAACTTTACTGGACAGAAAGTCTCAGTGCAACCAGGGGGTGGACTCAGGATTCCATCTCTGCCATTTGAAGATGGTTTTGGTGTCATTGGACCGTGATATCCAGCTCTCATTGGAGTGGTTTACACCTGGGATGAGGTTCAGAACCTCCAAGTCTCAAGCCATGGTCCTCAGTTGATAGGGTGGATTGTCCCCCTGAGAAGGGGGTGAGGTTCTGCCTCAAGTGGAGAAGTTCAAGTATATCAGGGTTTTGTTCACAGTGATGGAAGAATGGAGGTTGAAAGACGGATCGGTGCAGCTTCTGCAGTGTTGCACACCCTATGCCGGTCTGTTGTGGTGAAGAGGGAGGTGAACTGCAAGATGAAGCTCTCTGCTTACGGGTCGGTCTACGTTCTTACTTTCACCTCTGGTCATGGACTCTCTGCAGTGACAGAAAGAATGTGATCGTGGATCCAGGAGGTCTAAATGAGTTTCCTCTGCAGGAGCTGGACTCTCCCTTAGAGACAGGGTGAGAAGTTCAGTTATCAGGAGAGACTCGGAGTAGAACCACTGCTCCTCCTCATCCATTCATCCATCCATCTGTCCATCTGTCCATCCATTCATCCATCAATTCATTGGTTCATCCATTCATCCACTTGTTCATCCATCTATCCATCATACATACATATATTTGTTTATCCTTCCATTCATTCATCCATCCATCATCCTTTTGTTTATCCATCCATCCATGATTCATTGGTTCATCCATCCATTGGTTCATTCATCTGTCATCCATTCAGCCATCTGTTTATTCATCCATCCATCCATCCATTTATTCATCTATCATCCATTAATTTCTTTATCCATCTGTCCATCCATCCATTCGTTCATCCATCCATCCTTACATTTATCCTTCCATTCATTTGTCCATCCATCTGTTCATTTGTCCAGCTGTCCATTCACCCATCCATTCATCCATCTATTGGCTCATCCATCCATTGGTTCATCCATGCATCATCCGTTCGGTCATCCATCCATCCATTCGTTCATCCATCTATCATCTATCCATCCATCTGTCCATTTGTTCATCCTTCCATTCATTTGTCCATCCATCTGTTCATTTGTCCAGCTGTCCATTCATCCATCCATCCTTCCATCCATCTATGCGTTGGTTCATCCATCCATCCATCCATCCATCCATTCATTGGTTAATTCAGTCATGCATCATTAATGGATGAATGGATGGTTGAAATTGTATATTTAGGAACAAATACACATCCATCCCTCCATCCATCCATTTGCCCATCTACAGTATGTATTCACCCATTTGTCCATCTGCCCGTCTGTTCACTTACTGACTCATCCATCTTATCCTCCTTGTGGTTGGTCACAGATGCAGCCGACCCTGGACTGAAACATCCTCTGCTCCTGTGGAGTTCTCAAGTATTAAATCCTCCAGTGAGTCCTGGGTCTGGCCTGGTGGAGTCGGAGGGATCTGAAAACCACTGATGTGAAACATATAAAGCACTCAGAAGAATGGTCCAACTTGGCAGTCATTAGGTCAACGTGCAGTCCAGTGTGGGACTTGTTTTGATTTGTAAGAAGCTGGCACGTCTACAACGGGTGCCAGAGGACAGTTTGATCAAAATGTATCATCTATTCTCGCTCACTACCATCCATCCATCTATCCATCCATCCATCCATCCATCCATCCATCCATCCATCCATCCATCCATCCATTATCTTTACCCACTTCTTCCTTTTAGGGTTGCCAGCGCCCATGTCCAGCCATCACTGTGCAAGAGGCGGGGGACACCCTGGACAGGTCCAGTCCATTACAGGGACACATGAAGACAAATGAGACAAACAACCATTCACTCTCTCTCTCAGACCTAGAAACAATTTAGAGTTACCAATCAGACTAACATGCATGTTTTTGGTCTGTGGGAGGAAACCCACGCATGCACAGCGAGAACATGCAAACTCCACCCAGAAAGGACCTTTGACCGGGATTTGAACCGGAGCAACCTGCTCGCTGAGAGGCAGCATCTCTACTAACTGAGCCACCGTGCTGCCCCGCTCGTTACCAAACAAAAAGCAAAGCTCACGTTTTAGCTCGTGTCTGTCAAGATAAGATGTTCTTAGTGTAAAACTCTTCCTTCAAGGACTTTCTGTCAGCGAGTATATTTAACCTTAAACCTCCAGATCTTGCCCCATCAGTGTCCTGCTCCGCCTCATCAGACCTCCAACAGTTTTTACACTCTGGATCACAACCTGCTCAATATTTCATGGTTTTAGGACACGAGAAGCTCCCGTCTCTGTTTTTGTCTCTGCCGAGTTCAAAAGCCTCAACCACCTACTGCTGAGAATCTTAACGACCTCACCACGGCAGCAGGTTCCTGAGCCGTTTTACAATAATCGATGCAGACAAATTGTGTGTGAAACAGGGTTTCTGCTGCTGCTGTAACTTTTTAATCATAATAATTTTAATAAGCTTCCTGCACACATGCAGTAAATCTTATGTGTGCTAGAAAGGTGCAGTACACGACACGCGCTCTGATCTCCTGATCCTCATTAGTGCTTCTCGGATGCGCCCACACAAAAACAACGCCATGACACACAACACAAACCACTGCAGAGAGCAGGAGAACGAGCAGATAACCATTAATACATTTAACAGCAGGAGGTTCAGATCTGCACTCAGACTGGTTCCCATACAGGAGGACGGTTCTCTTCGCCTGTTAATGGATCTTAGTTTGGTGAGACGAGTAGAAGCTGCAGAACCTGGAAAAACAACAAGTGTCAGGATGGGGTTGCGTTTTTGTGACGGCTCCTTAAACAGAAATGTTCTTCAGAGGATGGTCTAGTGTTGATTTGAGAACCTGTAAAATACTAAATGCTCTTGTAATTATTTTTTCACAAGCAGAACATGTAAAATTACATTTACCATAAAAACATTAAGAGTGGCAACTTACCTCAGATCAGTGCAGAATTTGTGGGTTCATTTTCATCCATCCATCCATCCATCCATCCATCCATCCATCCATCCATCCATTGTCTTCTGCTTGTTGGGTCTCGGGGGCAGCATCTTGAGCAGGGAGGTCCAGACATCTCTTTCCACAACCACCTCTTCCAGCTCTACTGGGAAGACTCCAAGGTGTTTCCAGGCCAACTGAGAGACTTAGTCTCTCCAGCGTGTCCTGGGTCTTCCCCGGGGTCTCCTCCTAGTTGGACATGAAACACCTTCCTAGGGAGGTGACATGGGAGCATCTTTACCAGATGAACCACCTCAACTGGCTCCTCTGGATGTGGAGGAGCAGTGGTTCTACTCTGAGTCTCTCCTGATAACTGAACTTCTCACCCTGTCTCTAAGGGAGAGTCCAGCTCTGCAGAGGAAACTCATTTCAACCTCCTGGATCCACGATCTCATTCTTTCAGTCACTACCAGAGTTCATGACCAGAGGTGATGGGAGGAACGTAGACCGACCAGTAAACAGAGAGCTTTGACTTACAGCTCAGCTCCCTCTTCACCACAATGGACCGGCACAGAATCCACAATACTGCAAATGCTGCACTAATCCGTCTGTCAATCTCACGCTCCGTTCTTCCCTCACTCGTGAATAAAACCTTGACATACTTGAACTCCTCCACTTGAGGCAGAACCTCACCCTCAACCTGAAGAGGGTGTGAGGTTCATGTTCAGAATAAATTGTTTATTTAAAAAACTTCAGTAAATTATTACTGAATAAATTACTGAGCCAAATGTTAACAGTTTGACCAGCAACAAAATGATGTTTGTTATAATTTGTAATAGTTCCCAGCTCACGCTTTCTTGTTTAGTTTAGATTGTTACCAACCAACGTACTGAGCAACCAATCGACCAGCTAATCAATTTATCATCCACTTACCAGCCAATTTATTGACCAATCAACCAACCGACTAATCAATGGACCAACCAATTTAACAACCAATCTACTGATCTACTGTACAAACCAACTGACCAATCAATCTACAAACCAGTTTATCAACCAATCTTCTGACCAACCAATCAATTTACCAACCAATCACCCAGCCTACTCATAGACCAACCAACGTACCAACAAAACTTCTGACCTACTAATCCACCTATCAACCTACCAATAAAC
>NC_056508.1:46851855-46855589 GCF_014905685.2 Nematolebias whitei | reverse complement strand
TAATAATGCTAATTGTGCCAAAGTATGCTAATCTTGCTAACTGTATAATAATGCTAATTGTGCCAAAGTATGCTAATCTTCCTAACGGTATAATAATGCTTATTTTAACATAAAACAGATAGGCGTTGAATTGATTTATTATTATGAAACAACGTAATATGCTAATTTTGCTAGCAGGATAAGCTAATAGCTGTGCTAGTATACTGCCAACGCTGAAATACTGATGTAAATCCTCACCCTAAAAACTGTTAAGGTGTAGCCTAAAGTTTTAAACTTTTAATTTTCTAAAAGTTGGTTTTAAAAAGCTTAGAATCACGCTTTTAATTTGAAATGAGAAAGCTACCAAATTAGTGACAAAAAGTCAGAGTTCAGTTACTTCTTTATAAAAATACTTAATATGTATTTATGCTAACCTTGATAGCATAATGCTAAAACATGTCTTTGAATGCTACCATGCACATTCTGAAGCGTGTTAAAGCAGTCCACGTGCTGTCAACATGGTAGTCGGGGATCGACAGTCGACCTTTTTTTCATGACGATGGATCTGACCGTTTTGACTAGTTGCACGTTGTTAGCTAGTTAGCTGTTCAAGGAACATCTGGATTGTTGTGATGCTCAAAACTGGAACATTTTATTGTATAAGCCAAACTTTCACATCATAATCCTTAGAGATTCACATAAAAAGTGTATCTGACAGATCATTTCAGTAATATTTACATATAAATCGATGCACCTTGTCTCTTACATGAGTTTGTTTATGATCACTGCCTTGTTTTTCCGTGACGATCCATCGCTGACATTTTGCTGTTTTCTCAGGACGAGCCGTACGTCATGACCAAAGGTTCTGTACGTGAAGGCTACTGCATCGACCTGATCTCAGAGCTCTCCAGAAAGTTGGGCTTCAGGTACAAGGTGCACGTGGTGAAGGACAGCAGATACGGAGCCATGGACTCCAGTGGCAACTGGAACGGTATGATTGGAGAGGTGATCAGAGGGGTAAGTCACTGATGACAAAAATAAACTCTCAGGTTCTGGATCAGTATAAAAGACTTGGTGTACATGTATAGAGGATTTTAATTTCTTCTGTTGTTCCTTTTGTACCAATGTAAACTGTTTTCGTCTACTTACCTACCTTACTGATGACGTACCATGGTATGAAAATGGTAAATTGAGAATCTGGGTTTTGTAAGTCCTATAGATCTGAACCAGATTTTGTTGTACCTCAAAACAGGAAGCTGACTTGGCTGTGGCCCCGCTGACCATGACCGCCGCAAGAGAGCAGGTTGTGGACATGACCACACCTTTTATCCAAACCGGTATCGGCTTCGTTTTACGTAAAAGCGCTGAATCGGAGGACAGCACCTTCAGCGTGCTGTCCCCGTTCTCAACCGACGCCTGGATCGGCGTTCTCATCGCGTTCCTGCTGACCAGTCTCTGTATGTTCCTGGTGGGCAGGTGAGTGACACGGGAGTGCTCTGTCTGGTGGTTCTCACAGAAACATTTTATGTTTGGTTAACTTAATGTAAAAAAAGCCCTGAGACGCAAAAATAGGAGGAGTTGTGAACGCAGTACTCTGAGGGTTTGTCTCAAATGTGCATTTGATCCAAAATATAACAAGAAATAAACTCTGCCACCGAAACCTGCAAGTTTACAAATATTAAGAATTAGCCGCAGAATTGTTACTTTAAAGTCGTCAAGAGGTTTGACCTCTGTGATCCTAAGGGCTATGTTGTTGGGGGCATCGGCTTCTGGGTCAGGGTCTCCCAGCTCTAACAGGCCTCAGGAGAGGGGTCAGACCAAGAGACCTCAGGGGAGGTGTCCAACTAAGAGTGATTCCAAAAACCAGCAAGACACCCCTCCTGGACCTCAACTGGGTTAAGCCTAAAAGAGGGCCAGGATGCCACCTCCATATCAGCCCACCACCTCACAGTGAGGACTCTTGAGGTCAGTAGACCAGGCGGCTGGGGGGGTTTCCTGGCCATGCAGATTCCTGGTGGCATAAAGCCAGCTCCGTCTCTGCATCTCTTCTGGGAGCTCGGAGTAGAGCTGCTGCTACTTCGTATCAAATGGTTGAGATGGTTCAGACCTCTGATGCTTCCTGGACGCCTTTCTGTGGAGGTTTTCTAGACACGTCCCACTGGGAAGAGACCCTGAGCTGAACCAGAACTCTCTGCAGCCATTATATATCCTCTCTGGTCTGGGAACACCTGGGGGTCCCTCAGGAGGAGCTGGAGAGTGTCTCTGAGGAGAAGGTGATCTGGGTTTCTCTCCTGGACCTGTTACTTCTGTGACCGGACCACAGATAAGAGATAGAAGATGGAGATCCCAGATACTGTCTCCTCCTGCAGGATCTCCTGGTTTCCTCTTTCCCTCCTCAGAGACGAGCACAAACTGCTCTCAGACGAGCACGTTTTCCACAGGGCTGCTCATGAGTCTTGTGTGGTTCTTCCCATCAGGATCAGCCCGACTGAGTGGGTCGAGCCAGAAAAGGACGAGCGCAGCTTCACTTTGCTGCACAGCTTCTGGTACACCACCGGAGCGCTCACCCTGCAAGGTAAGGTCTGAAAGAAGTCCAGACACATGCTCTTCTTTCTGGTTGACTCCATGTTTGTTGTTCCTTTACTTAAAAGGATGTAGGAAACTTTATTCTTGGATCAGACAATACTTTGAAGTCCAGAGTGTAGGCGCCTGATTTGTCTTTGTTTCCCCCGCCTCCCCCAGGTGCAGGTCCTCATCCCAAAGCCCTGTCCGGACGTGTTGTCAGCGCCATCTGGTGGATGTTTGCTGTCCTGCTGCTCGCCTGCTACTTTGCCAACTTTAATTCGGTGCTGCAGTCTGAGCACAAACACATCTCCATCTCGAGCTTCGAGGACCTGGCCAACCAGGACGTGATCAATTACGGCACGCTCCAGTCTGGATCCACCATGCTCTTCTTCAAGGCACGAATAATCAGGAGCTTCGAGCGGTGCTTCCGACGTTCTGAACAAAATCAGCTCAAAGTGTTTTTGTTTTTGGTGCCAGAACTCCAACAACCCCGTGTACCGGCGCCTCTACCAGCACATGGAGCGGAAGAAGAGCTTCGTGCCCTCCATGTCCGAGGGCATCCGGCGCGTCCAGGAGGGAAACTTCGCCTTCATCGGTGAAGCCGTGTCCTTGGACCTGGCGGTGGCTCGTCACTGCGAGCTGACCCGCGCTCCCGAAACCATCTCCATGAGGTCCTACAGCATCGCAGCACCTCTGGGTGAGGAGCTCACACACGTCATCACAAAACGGAGTGCCGCTTACACTTTTCATCACTCCAGCTTCAAGGCCAAGGTCACAAATCAAGGTCAAAGGTTATACAAGGTCCTGCATTGCGTTGTTTGGGTGTGTTATTTGAGTCTACATTAACAACTTGAGTCACACAAGTGGGATTAAAAATAAAACATAAATGAGATGCAGTGAAATCAAATTAAAAAAAGTCGGTGTCATATTTGTCCAGTCTAGTTAAAACCAGTTAAGGTCCAGTCTAGTTAAAACCAGTTAAGGTGAACTTTTGGTTCAGACATGGAGACTGTTTGTTCGCTGATGTGGAGCGAAGAGGGGAATCAGAGCTACATCGGTCCAGTTTGTTTCAGGAAATATTAGTTTTAATAGTTTCCTCAAATTATTGGCGTGACTGAAGGTTAATATTTGGGGGGCAAGGCCACCATTGGCCACCCCCTGGCTCCTCCGTCGCTCCTGCTCTGCCTCGG
>NC_056508.1:46850671-46851755 GCF_014905685.2 Nematolebias whitei | reverse complement strand
AAAAGAAAAAACATTTGGAGGAATGCGTTATTTTACACAAATACAGGATTGAAATTTGTTTTGACATTTTTAATTTAATGTGGCTGATGTTTCCGTTCAGGAATACAAGTCTGTAGTAAAGTTACTGAGGTTATGTCAAAATTTAAAAACGAGGATTTTAAAGCTTTTTCAGGAAACAAATAGTTTGACTGCAACAAAACAAATTAATAAAAGTGCAGATAAATAAATATGAGACTTGAAACGTATTACTTTGAACATCGTGAATCCGTTACTTGATCTTTTTGACAGTGTTTTTATTTTTAAGGATTTTCATTATTTTTTTTTTTTAAACCAATGTTTCCTCCCTCGGGGTCTGATTTGTTCTTTTAGAACCTGACCTTTATTCTCCCTGCTCAGTATCTGCAACAGGCATCTAAAACCGTGTTCAGGAAGAAAAGACGGGGAAAGGACTCGCAGTAGGGCTGACGGTCCCCTGGCGGCTTAAAGGATCAGTTTCCTGTTGCCTCCCTCCTCTGTGCTCCTGGAAATAATAAGCTCCTTAAGTCAATTTAATTATTCATCAGCTTTAATCGGCCCAAATTATGTTTTACACACACGCCCCAACCAAAGAACACACACGTTCTTCACTGGAACGTCAGAACAAATGGGGTTTATGTCTTACACACAGTAGTGATGGTGGTGGTGGGGGAGGGGGCTTTGACTCTTTAATTCTTTGGGTGCCCCCTCCCTTGGTTTGAATAATAGTTTATCAGTTTGTTCAAATTTAATAAACTTTATTGTCATTCCACTGCTGAATGAAATGCATTGTGTTCAACCCCCCCCCCCCCCCCCTCTCTAAATAAATAAATAAAATCCATTCCTCCATCCTGCCTACCCATTCCTGAGTCAGGTCTCGGAGGCAGCAGCTTGCGGAGACTTCCAGGTGGAACCTCTGCCCACCTTTTACTTTTTCACTTCTGAACTCCGGTCCTTGTTTACTTCTGAACTCCGGTCCTTGTTTACTTCTGAACTCCGGTCCATGTTTACTTCTGAACTCGGGTCCATGTTTACTTCAGAGTCTCTCTGAAAGGCTCTTTTATACTCA
>NC_056508.1:46849380-46850571 GCF_014905685.2 Nematolebias whitei | reverse complement strand
TGTCAGCAAATGACCAATCGGCGACCTCAATTTGTCTCGAAGGCAAATGCCCCTCGTCTGTGAAGCTGCTCTGCAGCTGCTCAGGGTGCACGCTCGAGTATCAAGTCTGAACCCTCTGCGTACAGTACACGCGTACATACGCATGAACGGACGTACGCGGGAGTATACTGGGGGCTTAAAAGGACTGAGTATAAAAGAGCCTTTCAGAGAGACTCTGAAGTAAACATGGACCGGAGTTCAGAAGTGAAAAAGTAAAAGGTGGGCAGAGGTTCCACCTGGAAGTCTCCGCAAGCTGCTGCCTCCGAGACCTGACTCAGGAATGGGTAGGCAGGATGGAGGAATGGATTTTATTTATTTATTTAGAGAGGGGGGGGGGGGTGTTGAACACAATGCATTTCATTCAGCAGTGGAATGACAATAAAGTTTGTTAAATTTGAACAAACTGATAAACTATTATTCAAACCAAGGGAGGGGGCATCCAAAGAATTAAAGAGTCAAAGCCCCCTCCCCCTCCCCCACCATCACTACTGTGTGTAAGACATAAACCCCATTTGTTCTGACGTTCCAGTGAAGAACGTGTGTGTTCTTTGGTTGGGGCGTGTGTGTAAAACATAATTTGGGCCGATTAAAGCTGATGAATAATTAAATTGACTTAAGGAGCTTATTATTTCCAGGAGCACAGAGGAGGGAGGCAACAGGAAACTGATCCTTTAAGCCGCCAGGGGACCGTCAGCCCTACTGCGAGTCCTTTCCCCGTCTTTTCTTCCTGAACACGGTTTTAGATGCCTGTTGCAGATACTGAGCAGGGAGAATAAAGGTCAGGTTCTAAAAGAACAAATCAGACCCCGAGGGAGGAAACACTGGTTTAAAAAAAAAAAAAGAAAATCCTTAAAAATAAAAACACTGTCAAAAAGATCAAGTAACGGATTCACGATGTTCAAAGTAATACGTTTCAAGTCTCGTATTTATTTATCTGCACTTTTATTAATTTGTTTTGTTGCAGTCAAACTATTTGTTTCCTGAAAAAGCTTTAAAATCCTCGTTTTTAAATTTTGACATAACCTCAGTAACTTTACTACAGACTTGTATTCCTGAACGGAAACATCAGCCACATTAAATTAAAAATGTCAAAACAAATTTCAATCCTGTATTTGTGTAAAATAACGCATTCCTCCAAATGTTTTTTCTTTT
>NC_056508.1:46848274-46849280 GCF_014905685.2 Nematolebias whitei | reverse complement strand
TACTCTGGTTATAGCGACATAAAAACCTGGATGACTCCTAATTATCTGCATTTATACTCAGGAAAAAACCCAAAGTAGGTATTTTTGAACGTGAGCATCTTAGAAATAAACTTTGCAGTCTTTCACTTGGCATTAATTTGGTCTCCAGTTCTATTGTTAAAAAACATTGGTGTTATTTTTGGTCAGGATGTCTTTAACCCCCACATGAAAAATGTTACCAGGACTTTTTTTCATCTGAACAATATCGCTAAAATTAGAGACATCTTGTCAGAAAATGATGCATTTAACACTTTTGGACTGGTTTATTGTTATTCTTTATTATCTGGGCGTCCAAAACTCTTTAAAAATTAATTCTTCAGTTGACGTCTTCCAACATACAAAGCTTTCAACAACTTATCTCCATCTTAGATTAAATATATTCTGTTCCATATTAACTAACAGACCACTTCACTCTCCGACTGCAGGTTTACTTGTGGTTCCTAGAGTTTGTAAAAGTAGAATGGGAGGCAGAGCCTTCAGTTCTCAGGCTCCTCTCTTGTGGAACCAACTTCCAGTTTCTGTTCATGAGACTGGCACTGCTTAGTCTTTCCTTTGATAAATCCTATAGTTAGGGATGGCTTGGGTTTCCTGAGGTACCCCTTAGTTCTGCCGCTATAGGCTGAGACTGCTGGAGGACAAACTGACCACATCTCTCCACACCCAAACTCTAGTTCAATTTCTGTAAACATGACTGAGTCGTAGCCGTCTTGGTTCTTGCTGAGCTTCGTTAGCTGTGGCGGCCATCTTGATTAAATTTGACTCTGAGGTAATCATTAACGGTAAAGATCAGAGCTCACACGAGACTGCCCACTGAGTCCTAACTGATCCGTTACCCATAATCTACTATGATCTGGCCCAGTTGATCAGAACCCTTTAAATCTTCTGCAGCAGATCAT
Organism: Nematolebias whitei; assembly: GCF_014905685.2. Taxonomy (NCBI): domain Eukaryota; kingdom Metazoa; phylum Chordata; class Actinopteri; order Cyprinodontiformes; family Rivulidae; genus Nematolebias; species Nematolebias whitei. The sequence goes on along the minus strand of NC_056508.1, from coordinate 46,848,345 downwards.
TAACCCCCCCTCGCCTGCTGACAGAACATCAACCGCTGTATGACCCAACAGCCGGTAAATACGGTGGTGCT
>NC_056508.1:46847137-46848174 GCF_014905685.2 Nematolebias whitei | reverse complement strand
AGCCCAACAGTTCCTTCAGGTTCTGGTGACTTTGAGTTGAAGTAGTTGAAATGTTTATCATTTTTTAGTTTTTGGCTGTTGTGCTAATCATTTGGGCAGTTCTGTCAGCTATTGTTTTGCTGGTTTTAGCTTTTACTCATTTAAAACTTTTAGATTACGTTAAATTCAGCTTTTAGCATTTGTTGGAAGGTCTTTAACTTTTAGTTTTTGTTTAGATAATATTAGCCTTTAGTTACCATTTTGCACATTTTAGCTTTTAGCATTCGTAAATATTAGCTTTAAATGTTAGTTAGGGACACCTGGACAGGTCTCCAGTCCATCACAGGGACACATAGAGACAAACGAGACAAACAGCCATTCACTCTTTCACCTAGGGACAATTTAGAGTTACCAATCAGCTCAACGTGCATGTTGGAAACTGGAGTACCTGGAGAAAACCCACGCAGCACCGAGAGAACATGAGGACTCCACCCAGCGGGCCCCCGGCCAGGATTTGATCCGGCAACCTTCTAGCTGAGAGGCAGCAGCTCTGCCAGCTGAGCCACCGTGCTGCCCCATTTTCATATTTATTTTTTGCTTATTTTATTTTTTTTGCTAACTTAGCCTTTGTGAACTTTAGCCTTTAGCTTTTGTTAGAAAAATCTTAGCTGTTTACTTTTGTTTATCTAATTTTTTCTTTTTTGTTATTTTAGCCTTTAGCATTGGATTAGAAAACATTTGCTTTTAGTTTTTGTTTAGCAAATTTTCTTTTTTATGATTTGCTAATTTTAGTTGTTGCTAACTTTAGCTATTATTAATTGTAGCCTTTAGCTATTTTTAGCCAATTTTAGCTTATGTTAGTTTCCTCGGCTGTTGGAATCATTTTAGTAACTCAGTTTCTTGGACTGAAGAAGCTGATTTTTTTTTTACTCAGATTGTTTCCTGAACAAACAGCCGAAGGTTTGGAGACAGGTTTAGCTCTGGGTGGTTTCGTGTTCAGCTCGTTGTTTCTTTACTCAACTGGTTTTTGATGAGCTCATTAGGAGGAGCTCGGATAA
>NC_056508.1:46846690-46847037 GCF_014905685.2 Nematolebias whitei | reverse complement strand
TGTTTCAGCTGACGTTATCACTTTACATTAAATTAGTTCAATGGATCTTTTTATAACTGGACCAGGAAGTGGGGAAGATCAGTGAGGGTGAAGTCCAGAAAGCTCTGAAAAGAATGAAGAAGGGGAAGGCAGCAGGACCTGATGACCAGTGGAGGTTTGGAAATGTCTTGGAGAGATGGCAGTGAGGTTTTTGACTCAAATGTTTAATGGCATATTTGAGGGTGAGAAAATGTCTGAGCAATGGAGAAGAAGTGTGCTGGTGGCCATTTTTAAGAACAAGGGTGATGTTCAGAGTTGTAGCAACTACAGGGGAATTAAGTTGATGAGCCACACGATGAAGATCTGGG
>NC_056508.1:46845912-46846590 GCF_014905685.2 Nematolebias whitei | reverse complement strand
GAATGGAGAAGAAGTGTGCTGGTGGCCATTTTTAAGAACAAGGGTGATGTTCAGAGTTGTAGCAACTACAGGGGAATTAAGTTGATGAGCCACACGATGAAGATCTGGGAGAGAGTTGTGGAAGTTAGACTTTGACGAGAGGTGACTATCTGTGAGCAGCAGGATGGGTTCATGCTGAGGAAGAGCACCACAGACGCCATCTTTGCTTTGAGGATGCTGATGGAGAAGAACAGAGAGGGTCAGAGAGAACTCCATTGTGTCTTTGTGGATTAGAAAAAGCATCTGACAGGTGGACAGCAGGACATGTATGAGGACAGCAGGACATGTATGAGGACAGCAGGACATGTATGAGGACAGCAGGCCAGTGGTGAGATGTGCTGTAGGAGTGACAGATAGCTTCAAGGTAGAGGTGGGAGTGCATCAAGGATCGGCTCTGAGCCCCTTCTTGTTTACTCTGGTGATGGACTGACTAACAGATGAGGTCAGGCAGGAATCCCTGTGGACGATGATGTTTGCAGATGATGTGATCTGTGGTGAGAACAGGGAACAGGTGGAAGAGAACTTGGAGAGGTGGAGGTATGCACTTGAAAGAAGAGGAATGAAAGTCAGCCTCACTGTTCCACCTCCTCCCTCTCATTCACACACATGGACTCTGTCTCACTAAGGCTGACTTTCATT
>NC_056508.1:46842264-46845812 GCF_014905685.2 Nematolebias whitei | reverse complement strand
GATCCATTGAACTAATTTAATGTAAAGTGATAACGTCAGCTGAAACAGAAGCTAAAAAGGTCCAATTAAAAAAACCTTGAGGACAAAATCTGGTTTAACAAAGTCGTTTTTAGTTTTTGAATATTTTCAGATTTTTGCTTCGTTTTTTTAAAATAAACTTTTGCTCCTGAAGAAAGAAAGTTCAGTCAAACTGTGTGTGTGTGTGTGTGTGTGTGTGGGGGGGGGGGGGTGTCTGCATGAATAATACAAAGGCTGCTTAAATCCTTCATCAGGTTCTGGTGCAGAAAGAGTAAGAGACACAGAGATGAGAGACAGGAAGACAGTAGGACAGAGACAGGGAGACAGTAGGACAGAGACAGGAAGACAGTAGGACAGAGACAGGAAGACAGTAGGACAGAGACAGGGAGACAGTAGGACAATCATAAATTATTTAATGTGACTCATTTTATCTGACAGTCTAATAATTAAGAGTATTTGTGTCGTGTGTCTGTTTAAAGTTGTAACGTGAAAAGAGTTTTTATGGACATTTTGTCTCTGGATGCTTCAGTTTGTCTCGTTTCATTTTGTTTTGTCTCCTGACATGTTTCTGTGTCCTCGCTGTCTCGTCCGTGACGTTGTCAATAATCTTTTAGATTTTCACGTCATATCTGACGGGAAATAAGAAAAATCATAAAAATTATCTGTTTTCTTTAATAAATCCAGACCTGATTAATTATTGTAATTAGCTTTAGCCCCGCCCACAAACTTTAATTAACAAGGATTAGAAACGTCGTGCAGCAGCGAGCCACAAACTAACACATCATGAACTGTTTTTAAACGCTTTAGTCAAATAATACAGATTTATATTTGATGACACGTGTATGTTTATTTAATTATGACTTTATTTATTTATTAGAATGTGGCACATTTGGGCTTCCGTAGCTCGCAGAGGTTCTGGTTTAAATGCTGCCTCAGCTGGCACCGTGCAGCGCTGCCCCACATTCAGAACCACACGAGGATTCTTGTTCTGGCCCGTTTCACATTTAGTGTCCGTGAAACAGGCCTGAAGCCGTTTGACATTCAGGAACAAGGAAACACAGTTTCATCAGGAACATTGGGTTCGTACCGTGAAAAGTTCTGAACGGTTTTTATGAAACAGCCGAACTTCAGATCGAAGGTCGTTTTTTAAAATGGCTGGTTTTATTACGTCCACTTTGTTGTTTTAAATTGTTTCAAATATGATTGATTTTAAATAAAAACTTGTTTTAACAACAAAATATCTTCAAAAAATCTTAGTTCATATCTTAGATCTTATCACTGTTTTTCTTTTACATTTTATTGTTGGAGGTAACTGGGACCCTGTGGACAAAATTTCATTCACACCACGACAACAAAGAAACTCTGACTCACTGAAAATCATGATCTTAAAGTAAATTCTGTTTTAGTTCAGTTTTATTACTCACATATTGATTAATAGTTGTTTTTTTCCCATCCTTTGATTTGATTTTTAAGATAATTTTTTAACAAATAAACATAAATTCACATATAAACACTGTAGATGTTTAATATGATGAATAATGTTGTTTTATTTCATAAATGATCAGTAAATATTTCTTAAAGTTACATTAAATAAACATATTTTTATAGTAGGGATGTGGAGGGTGAAGGTAAGTTCAGATCTTTTGAAGTGGGGTTTTGTTATGAACTGTTAATATCTTACCTGCTGCAGATAGCTCTTTGACTGACGTCAGCTCAGACGAGCGGTCCGAGCAAAGTGGGTCGTCCTTCAAAACGGGTCCAATCTCAGAAACGTCACAACGATTCGTGCGAACGCCCTTTTATAAACTCGAACGCCGCGGTCAGTTTCACGTTCGCACAGGGAGCCCAAATAGAACTTTGGGTTTTTATCGAAGGACTAAACAAAGAACTGGTACCAAACCAGGTGGACTGAAGAGTGAAGGACTTTAAGGAGCGGGGCTGATGAGTGGAGCGGCTGCAGCTGTGACTGATGAAAACAGAACACAGGTGTAGACGGGCGGGGCAGCTGACTGGAAGGTCAGGGAGGAGTGGCTGATCGTGGAGAGAGGAACACAACGGGTTCAATTAAAACACAAGAATCGCCGAAGAAACTAAAACGGAACAAACTGGATAACCTCAAAAAAAGGAACCAAAAACCTGGATCCTGACAACAGAGCTGTGTACATCCAACTCTTCAGGGGCACCCTGGGGACACGCCCAACAGGAAATACACCTTTCTGTCAAAATAAGGTGAAGCTTTTTGCTTGTGGAGGTTTTTGACCGGTCGTCAGCTCGTCAGTCAGGTCAGAGTCAAACTGAGGCTGTTCAATTATTATCTACAGCAGGTAAGATGTTGATTGTTCAGTCCCTCTTCACAGAACCCCGCTGATGACCGAACGCTCGTCCTGCTCGTCTCGTTCCGTCGGTTTAATGAAAACTTGTCGTTTTAAAACGGACAGTTTGTTGTTTTCTGGTTCCTGTCTCCTCTCAGGCTCAAAAACGTCTCAGAAAATTAATTGATGACTTTTTTTTTCTCCATCATTTCCTGTTTTCTCCGTCGTGTCAGACGAGAGGCGGAGGTCTGGGTCACGGCTGGTTCTGGACCGTTTGATGATGATGAGCGGGTTGAAGAAGGAGCAACAAGGAGCCATCTTAGATTTTGACTGAATGAATAATTGAAGCGTCTGCAGAGATTTGTTTAGTAAACAACATAAACATTCATCTGTTCCAGATTACACAGATTAAATGAGATTAAATAATCTGGATACAGAATATTACATATGTGTAAGAAGAATAAACTTGAGGTGTGTGAAACTGTGTGCGGCTGTGATGACTTTGGGAAACTATCTCTGGGTCTGGTGGTCCAAGTCCTGATGGACAGGGTCTGCCTCAGAGGTCTGAGCTGGTGGTGTTGGTGGTTCTGTGGAGACATCTGGAGGTGTAGATGGACTTTAAAGGGGTGGGGGCGGTCGTTCACCACTCCATGAAGCCTCCTCTGGTCCACCTCTGGTCGACGAGGAAACCACACTCAGTTCACCGGGAGCTTCTCTCCCATGTTGTTTCTCTGGAGGACCTTCAGGAAATGAAGATGTTGCTGAGCCTTCTTCAGGACCAGACATCTGCTGACCAGAAGAGGTCAGCAGATGTCTGCATGACCAAGAACCTGATTCTGTGTACCCCCTCCACACAGCTACCGTTGATGTAGAAGGGTGGTCTGTCCTCAACTTCCTAAAGTCCAGGATGACTTTCGTCATCTTTGTGATGTTTAGGAGAAGTTGCTTATTTTAGGACTTCAGGCGTCTCATCTCCTGAGGTCAGTTCCACCACTGTCACTGTGGTGGGCGGGGCTACAGTCCTGGAGTGGAGAAGGGGCTCCAGTACACATCCCTGTGGAGCGCCTGTGCTGAGTGTATGTATGGAGGACAGATGTGGGTCAAGTGTCACCACCTGGGGCTGGTTGTTGAGGACGTCTTTGACCCAGTGATGGATAGATGAGAGGAGACCTTGGTGAGTCAGGTAACTGACCAGGATGTTCGGTATATTTTGGTTCT
>NC_056508.1:46839256-46842164 GCF_014905685.2 Nematolebias whitei | reverse complement strand
GAAAGTTAGATCAGATAAAACTCTATAATTGGCAGATTTTACAAGTTTAAAACATGTGCTGCTTTTTGCACATTTTGCTACTTTACCCAATCTTTACTTACATTTATCTTTTAGTTAATCTTATGTGCATTTTTTGGTGAACATTTGCAACTTTTATCTAGCCTTTAGTTAACTTTAGCCATCCTTCTGCTACTCTTATCTTTAGGTGGCATTTTGCTGTAGGTTTTCTTTTTATTGATTTTAGCTGCGTTTTGCTTGTTTTAGCTTTTAGTTATTGTATTCTAATTTTGACTTTTAGCTGTTTTTCTACTATTAGGTTTTAACTAGTTTTTGCTTTTCTTAAGATAGCTTTTTACTACTTTTATCTTTGTTTCCTACTTTTTGATTTAACTTAGCAGTTTGCTATTTTAGTTATCCTTTTCCCACTTTTCACCTTTATGTAGCCTTTTGGTACTTTTATGTAGCTTTTTGTTAGGTTTAGCTCTTAGACATTTTTTGCTGCTTTTCGAAGGTGGTTTGCTAATTTTAACATTTTCTAGTTTGCAGCCAGACTTGTGACTTTAACTACTTTTTGCTACTTTAGCTTGTGTCTTTCCAACTTTTGGCTTTTAGTTAGTAGTTTGCTGTTTTTTAGCTCAAACTTTGCTACTTTTATTGAGTATTTAGCTCCATTCAGTGCTCAGTTCTTCTTCTTCTTTCGGCTGCTCCTTCTTCAGGGTGAGGGGTCACCACAGCGAACAACTCGCCTGAAGACTTAACGATTGTTTTTAGGCCGAACGTTCTTCCTGACACAACCACAGACACTGAGCTGCCACAGCCCTCTGCGTGGAGCAGAGAGCCGCCATCTGGGGCGCCCAGAGGAGCAGACCAAGGGCCCAGAGTGGAGCAAATGAGGGTGGAGGCAGGTGTGGGTGCTTCACCTTTTCCACCCATACTTTGATGTTGTCGGTACGAGGAGTCGATCACAGGCCCAGCTTCTCGAACCTCTGCACCACCACTCCCCCTAAGGATAAATTGCTCTACAGCTGCAGATGGTTTAAAGTTTATGCTAGTTTGGATCAGATTGGGCTTTAATCTGGGCCGTGGTTCGGCTCTTACAGGTCCACGAGTGACGTAAGGTCGGGGCAGAACGAGTTAACAGCTGATCGTGTATAAGGTTTCATCATAAAGCCGACAAAGTTAAACAGAAAAAACCCACGACTCGTTAGTTTCCAAACGAGGCCCTTCCTGCTGCGCCTGTCCCGTCCTTCGTCGTGAAGTCTTGGCGCAGAGGTTACTGCTTCCTGTCTTCACGTGTCCAGCGCTCAGGGTCGGTTTCAGGCGGCTCCCTCGGGTTGCATTCTTCTGCCAGAGCGCTAACCAATTAGCCGTCTGTGTTAGCAGCCGTGCACCACGCAGGGCCGGATGTGCCTGAACCTGCCCCCTCGCTCTGCAGCCTCATTATCTCATCCAGCCAAACAAGCGCTCCTGAAAAGCGCTTGTTTGTTTTCGCTCTACGTTTAATTACATCGGCTGCCGAAGTCACGGCTGCTTCTCTGCAGGGAGGAACGTTTCCCCAGAACCGCTCTGCTCTGACCTTCCATCCGGTACTCGTTCGCCGCGCTGAGTGCAAACCGGAGTGATCAGGATCCGCTGTGGCAGCAGAGAGGTGGGCAAACGGCGCTGGTCGTCTCTCAGCGGTTCATTAAGCAGCAATGAGGTCGAGCATTAGCCCACAGCCATACGATATTCACCACTTAGCCCAGCATCTGCTTCGGCTGCTCGTGTCAGAGTCGATCTTTAAACGAGCCGAATCAATATGCCAGAGATAATCACGCCGCGCTCGGATCATCGGCTGACAGCAGGCGGGGGGTTCTGGGAGGGCCGATCCAAAGGTCACCGGGGGTAAACGTCGGCTCATTTCACCCGCGAGCAGGTCGACAATGTAAGAGTGTCGGACTGAAAGATTAGAGGAACATGGAGACTTCCAGAGTTTATCTGCTCCTGTAGAAGAGCTGAACACCTGAAGACAGAAACTAACAGAAGGTCCATGTAGACCTTCATCTAGTCCCATCACAGGCGCCCAAAACTACGACGGATAAACATCTGAGTCGTACAGAATCACAGACTGAGAATGAAAACTGAACAACGTTTTATCATGTTCCATAAAATAACTGAAACATCTGGATGGTTTTAACCAGTTACAAACAGGAGCAGACACAACGTCTCTAAAGATGTTCCACATCCAGGTTTCCTCTGAGCAGCATCTGGACATCCAAGACCTGAGGAGACCAGCTGGTTCTGGAGGTCCTGAGGAGACCAGCTGGTTCTGGAGGACCTGAGGAGACCAGCTGGTTCTGGAGGACCTGAGGAGACCAGCTGGTTCTGGAGGACCTGAGGAGACCAGCTGGTTCTGGAGGACCTGAGGAGACCAGCTGGTTCTGGAGGACCTGAGGAGACCAGTCGGTCTAATTTCACAACCTTTTGTTTTGGCTTTAGTTTTCAGCGTTCAGTTTGGGTCCGGTAGAAAAACAGAGACTTGGAGATAAAGGAGCACGCTCCATTAAATCAGTGAAGCGTGCGTGAGCCGGGCGGGTCGGGGTGGGGGGGGACGGGGATCAGACGCTGCTCTAATGATGGTCCGGGTCTTCGCTGTGAAAACCAGGAAGACCCAGGACGATGAAGGACAGGAAGCTCTTCGTCTTCTGTCATTTTTAAGCATTTAAAGAAAACCGGGACGTTTTGTCAGATTACAATAACATTTAGCTTTTTCTGTGTGCCTGTTAGCAAAATATTTTGTGAATCTATGGACAAAAAATAGTTGTAACTCTGCACATTTCACAGATATTGAGCTAATATTGAGTGTGGTAGTAGCTGGGAGTCATCCCCAACACAAACTTTGAGCTCTGACATTTATCATCGGTTCATC
>NC_056508.1:46837487-46839156 GCF_014905685.2 Nematolebias whitei | reverse complement strand
TTAATATGTTTTTTTTATCTTTCCTTCTATAGAAAGTTCACCTGGACCTGCCATTGTGTATCTGTTCCTCCTTCCTGTCCTCTCAAACCCAGTTGGTTGAAGCAGATGTTCGCTCGTCCTGAGCCTGGTTCTGCTGGAGGTTTCTTCCTGTTAAAGGGAGTTTTTCCTTCCCACCGTCCCCTTTGTGCTCGCTCAGGATGAGACTGAAGAAGTGAAGGTTCAACACGATCCGCTGCTTCCTCAGATAAATAACTTTTTTACCAACTGGCTTCTTTAACGTCTGTGAACGTTTCTGTTCAGTGTCCTGAGACGACTTCTGTTACGACTTGGAGCTACAGAAATAAACTGAACTGACTTTAAGAGCAGCTTTCACACGGCAGCAGGACAGGAAGTGAGAGATTTTAAATGTTTGCTTTTGTCTGAAATCAAACTTCCTGTCTCATTTTGAAAAGTAACCCAGTGCTTCCTGTCTGTGGCTCTCCTCACCTGTGCTCAGTCTGTTGATTGAACCACACCTGAGATAATCCCCGCTCCCCCTCCCCCTCCTGTTTCACCTCCATGTTGTTCCTCTGATTCTTTGGGATTATTTCTGGAGCTTCCCTTGTTTTTCTGCTCCGTGTTTCCCGTTTTCTTTTGGAGTCGGTGCTGAACTGGTGTTTTTGGGTTCTGGTCACAGATCTGGAACAGGTTCGAAGCTTCGACCAGATGAACTCCACGCAGAAGGTAAGAGTTCTTCAAGGTGCTTCTGCTTCAGCAGCTCTCAGATTAAAGTAGATTATTTATGTTGAGTTTGTTGGATAAAATGTTCAGTGTCACTGATACAGATCTGGTTTTTGTTTAAATGTTGACAACAGTTGAAGGAACCACAGTTTGACTTTTCACTACCCTGAGGGGCCTGCAGTCCTCCATGGACCCACAAGTATTAGTCTTCCACCCGGTGTGTCTCCTCCTGGTCTTATTGTAAATCTTCAAATCTTTCCAGAGTGCGGACTGAGTGTGCACACACAAAATCCCTTTGGCTTCCACCACCCAACTTTTTATAGCGACCTTTGTCTCCTAGATTCAGCCACACAAGAGATGAAGTCTGTTCTTCAACTAGTTTTCAAGTCATCACGCTCACAACACAGAGGGTCGTTCCAAGTCTCCCTTTTCGCTCTGCGATGGACCCGAAGATGTTTGTAACGACCACACGTTTCTGCTGCTTCGTTTTATAACGGTTATCAGTGTTTTACATAGTGATAATTTGTGTGAGGCTTACTTTATGCTCTGCATTTCTGCCTGTACATGAGGTCATGGTCAGGGAGTGACAGACACAGGTGGTGTCGCCATGGTAAACTGCTGGCAGCAGGTTCAACGTGTGATATTGTTTCTGTCATTTAGCAGATTATACAACAAAATGTCAATCGTCTCAGCTCAGATTATTTCAAAATAAAAGCCCCAGATTCCTGTTGGGAATTGGAGAATAAAAAAGGACAAATGTTGGAATTTCAGAAAACAAGTAATTAGAAATATTCTGCTTGTTCTTATTGAACTGCATGACACTTACAGTATACGTCTCTTGATTGGCGTTCAAGAGTAAATAATTGTACATTTTATTTTGTTTTAGTGTTTCAAAGTCTAGAACTGTCGTTACTCTTTTCAAACTAAGCTAAAAAAATGTACACTAAAA
>NC_056508.1:46836437-46837387 GCF_014905685.2 Nematolebias whitei | reverse complement strand
CAGCTTCCATCGTGCAGACAGGACTCATTGAAAACGCTTCAGTACATGAATGTTGTTGCTGCTAAACTGGAGACATCAAACGGCTGCGAGCGTGGCGCCTGTAATTTGTTGGTGGGCGAGCGTTCTGATGTTGCTCTTTTATTCGGCTCGTTCCCTGCAGCTGAATTTGTCATCTTTGGCTGGTTTTATTCTGAGTGGGTGACACGCAGACATGAGTAATGTGGGACGTTAAAAGCTTTATTTTTCTCTAATTATTTAATCTGTCTTTCTGGGTCAACAAAGTCAGGAGTCCTCCCCCCACCCCCACACACACACACCCTCCCGACATCAGCTGACCTCACCTGATCAGAGTTTATTGATTAGCCTGAATTGTCTTCTGGGTCAAACTTGTTGAAACTTTTAGAGAATATACATATTTTGACGCTGTGGTGTGAACGATAAATTCTGGTTGACTTTGATTAAACTTGCTGAAGAAGCTGAAGCTAAGCTGGAAGCTGAACTTAGCTAAACACAAGCTAAAAGTAGCTAAATGCAAGCTAACAATGACAAAATGCTAACTAAAGGTAGAGAAACTCATCTACAAAGAGTGAAACCCTTCACTAAGGGTAGAGAAACATTAGCTAAAAGTAGATAAATTCAAGCTATAATGATTAAACGCTGACTAAAAGTCGTTAAATCCGTGACAGGCTAAAGGTAAGCAGCCACAACAGGCTAAAGGTAGGCGGGCTGTGATAGGCTAAAGTTAGGCGGGCCGCGACCGGCTAAAGGTAGTCGGGCCGCGACCGGCTAAAGGTAGGCGGGCTGTGATAGGCTAAAGGTAGTCGTGGCTGAAGTTTAAATTGTAAGTGTCAAGTTAAAAATAGCCAAATACTAGAAACAAAAAAAGCAAAACACTAGCTAAAATCTGTCTGTCTGTCTGTCTGTCTGTCTGTCTGTCTGTCTGTCTGTCT
>NC_056508.1:46833567-46836427 GCF_014905685.2 Nematolebias whitei | reverse complement strand
TCTGTCTGTCTGTCTGTCTGTCTGTCTGTCTGTCTGTCTGTCTGTCTCTGTGTTAATTTTATTTAAGGTAAGTTACAAAAAACAGTCATTCTGACACCAGAAAGTCACCAAAGTTTGTGTGGTTTGAAGCAAATGGACCTTAAATCACTGAAAGTCGGTCTTCAAACACCAACACTGAGGAAGGTGTGTGTGCGTGCGTGCGTGCGTGTGTGTGTGTGTGTGTGTGTAAAAGGTAACAGGTTTTATTTTTCTGTGCCGCTGCTCTTTGTCAGACTCCCCACCACCTTTATCAAATTACATAATTTCCAAATTGCTCTTGGGACGACTGTGTCCATTTTCTGTGGTTCCTCGCCTGCAGAACAAAGCCTGAGACGCAGGGAGATAATGTATTCACATTAAGTAAATGATCTGATGGTTTCCTGGGGCTCGACCACCCTCCTCTGCAGAGCACCTGACGCTCTGACACAGTAATACCGGGGACTTTACTCTGTTTCATCATAAATGCTCCTGACCACTGGACCAAAACCAGGTCCTGAACCTGCAGAGGTCTGCTCCTCCTAAAGGTCTACTGTTCCTTAAAGGAATGCATGTCGCCCGCTGCCTTTCCTGCCACTCTTATGGACCAAGATCAGTTTATGATAAGAAGTTCTGCTCAGTTTAAACTACATGTGCTGTGAATGACTCTCAACTACTACCACACCAAAGTTTAGCTCAATATACCCATTTGGCTAACCCGTAGCATATTTTCTGTTCGACTGTGATTGATTAGTTGTGGCAGCCATCTTGAACTGAACAAACAAGTCAACTGCTTTTTGCTGCAGTTTATGGAAATGCTTCAGCTGGTTGCAAATTCAACTTTAGCTTGCCTTCACTCTTTTTAACTAGAATTTATTTTATTTAGCCAGTGTTGTCTTTAGTGTTCAACTCACCTTTACTATGCGTAGCCACGATTTTGCTCCTCTTAGCTCTTGTTTTGCGATGTTAGCTAGTGTTTTTCCTTTTTTTAGCTAGCTTGTTTTTGTTCATCCACTGTTTCACTCTTCTTAGCCATTTGTTGTGTTTAGCCCTCGGTTTTGCTCCTTTTAGCTTGTGTTATGCTATGTTTAGCTTCTTTTAGCTAACCTGTGTTATGATTACCCGGTGTTTAACTACCTTTTAGCTTGCATTTTGCTATGTTTAAGGTTCTTTATTGTCATTTGCATCACATGTGGTACATGAGGTGGAACAAAATTGTGTACCCAAGGTCCATGTGGTTTCGTTAATTTTAGCTATGTTTAGCCAGATTTTTGCTCCTTTTAGTCATTAGCAATATTTAGGTTGTTTTGCTACTTGTAGCTAGCCTTTTGCTATATTTAGTCGGTGTTTTTCCTTTCTCGGTTAGATTTAGTCTTTTTAACTTTACCAACTCATTTTGAAGTCATTCAGCACTTAGTTTACCCTCCATTTTTACAGAAATAACAATTTCTGCCGTAATTATGGATTCTAACTTTTTCCCCGACAGGTGCTCACGGTGTCGCCTTTTTTGAAATATGAACAATTAGGCACAAATGTTAAAAGTTTAACAGTGTTGGGTAATTCTGGCACATACTGGAGCCCAGGTTTTTTGCGGCGTGTATCACTGAACAGTGCGTGTCGGTTTGAATCCGACTGTAGCGCGGCCCAGTGTTCCCCTCCAGCGCCATATAATGGAGCATAGAGACGCCAGGTGCAGACGAAAAGCTGAGATGACATCAGTTTAATGAGCGTCGCCGTGTAAAAAGCCTTACCAGGAGGCAGGAACCATAAAAACCTGCAGGGTGGCAGAGACACTTGTGTGGCGCTTGAAACTTTTTATTTGACACAAGTTAATTAGACATGTTCGTCTCTTTCACCGGGGCCACCTTTCTCGGCGAAGGTTCCATAACTCGACCCGGCATAAAGGGCGACACGCAGGCGTTTTGGCACCAGTGTCAATCACCGACACTGGCCTGTGTTCGTTTAGCTCCCTTTGTTGCTCGTCTTTATTCAGCAGCCATCGGTCTGGTAAAAGAGCAGACAAAGGTTCCCCAAATTAATTGGATCAACGATTAAGTAAGAGGCACGCCGTCCTGCCGGGCGGAGACAAGAGAAGACGAAAAGGGTCGGCGCAGGCGCCGGCTGAAAGCTGACACTTGAATTAGATAATGAAGAATAGAGGGCAGAAGAAAAGCAGAAAGGCCCGTTGGTGTGAGGTCTTCATGGAGGTCCAGACTGTAGGTTCGGACAGGGACGGGTTCTGATTGACTCGTAAGGCTTGAAGGAATGGATCTGGATGGAGTCGAGTTCATTATAAAATAAGATTTTTAGAGTTTCCTGTATGGCAGCTGGGAAGTAGTTGATGATGTGGATTCAGTGTTTCCCCTAGTTAGGTTGCCATGGCGAGGTGCTCATATCATCCACAATTTTTGCTGATGGGGGGGGGGGGACGGAGACATGTCTGAGCGCAGCTTGTACTAACAGTTTTTGAGCGGGGGCGGGTGGCGTTCAACATGAGGGAAGAGGCAAGTTGAGAGCTGCTTTGGGCTTTTTAGCTAGAGAGCCTGTATTCTGCACCACTACCTTAGTGATACGTCAGTGCCAGGTGGGGGTGGGATGGGCAAGTTCAGTTTGGTAGACGGGGGGGGCTCAGTTCTGTTGATGGGGTGGGGCACCCGGCCTGTATAATGGTAGGGGAAACACTGGGATGTTTGTCCTAAAATTCAAACTCAGTAAACAATGGCATCTGAAGGGTAGCTGAAGGCTAAAAATGGCACCTGAAAGGTAGCCGAAGGCTAAAAATGGCTCCTGAAGGGTACCTGAAGGCTAAAAATGGCACCTGAAAGGTAGCCGAAGGCTAAAAATG
>NC_056508.1:46829471-46833467 GCF_014905685.2 Nematolebias whitei | reverse complement strand
ATCATGGTGCACTAAGATTCATAACTGGCTGTAACTACCGTACCCACTACTGCACCCAGTATTCACTGGTTAACTGGTCACCATTAACTTCACACAGACTCTCTCACTGGTACATTTTCATCTTTAAATCACTTCCTGGTCTGCTGCCTTCATACATCTCCTCCTACATGTCTCTGCGTGAGTGCAGCTACAGCGTGCGCTCTCAGGACATCATTACCTGCAGTGTTCCCTCAGTGAGGACTGAACTAGACAAAAGGACCTTCTCCTACTCTGCTCCTGTTTCCTGGAATATCTTGTAAAAAAAAATCTGAAGCTCTCGACCTTTGACCTCTCTAAGTGACTTCAAAAGTCTGTTAAGTTCCTGGGAAAAAACAACACAGACACGTTCCTGTTTTTAGTTTTCTACACCTCCTTACAACCTAGTTGTTTTTTTTCACTACTTTTTCCTTTTGACTGTCCTTTTGGTTGCCATTTTATTTTAATTTGTAAAAATAAAAAATAAAAAGTTACATTTCTACGCATCGTTTGTGATTGTTTATTGTTGTCATTGTTGTCCACTGTTGTCATCACTCTTTAAGAAATCAGATCTCTTGTAATTGAGTCCCTGAGGCTCAGTGGGATTAACCTGTCTAAATAAAGTTTGCATGAATGAAAAAAAAGAGAAGCAGAATACACAAATTTGAAAAAAGACAAATATGCACAAGGTGGTAAGGAGTACTACATTCATGATTAATCTCCACATATACATGTATATACATATGCATATTAACACACACACATACATAAGTGTCCAGGTGCTGCAGATTTACAAGGCTCTACTTTTCCTGTACAGGGAGGAGTTGAACAGTCTGATGTCTTGAAGGACAAAGGACTTCCTGAATCTGTCCATGGAGCAGGGCTGGGACAGCAGTCTACCACTGAAGGACCTCCTTTGCTTCATGATGGCACCGTGCAGAGGATGCTCAGCATTGTCCACGATGGACAGCAGCTTACTGAGGACCCTGTTCTTTCCCACTGGTGTAAGGGACTCCAGCTCTGTTCCCAACCCAGAACCAGCTTTCCTCACCAGTCTAAGTTGCCCTGCAGCTCTCCTCTTAATGCTGCCTCTCCAACACACAACTGAAGAGGACACAGGCTGGTAGAACATCAGCAGTAGTTTCCTGCAGATACTGAATGACCCAAGCCTCCTCAGGAAGAAGCGCCTGCTCTGACCCTTCCTGTAGAGAGAGTCTGTGTTCATTGACCAGTCCAGCCTGCCATCCAGCTGTATGTCCAGATATTTGTAGGTCCTGACCACCTCCACATTGACCCCTTCAATTGAGACTGGCTTCATAGGCCCAGACCTTCTGTAGTCCACTACCATTTCCTTTGTCTTACTGATGTTCAGCTGGAGATGGTTGGATTTGCACCACACTACAAAGTCCTCCACCAGGGTCCTGCACTCCTGCACATACTCAACGATTGCAGTGTCATCTGAGTACTTCTGCATGAGGCAGGTCTCTGAGATACATTTGAAGTCAGATGGATGCAGGGTGAACAGAACTGGAGCGAGCACGGTCACCTGCGGTGCTCCTGTGCTGTGTCTGAGATCCCTGATCCTGACGTGTTGTGGTCTCTCATTGAGATGGTTTGTAATCCAGGAGACCAGATGTGTGTCCACCTCCTTCTCCTCAAGCTTCTCTCTCAGTAGCAGAGGCTGGATAGTATTGAAGGCACTGGAGAAGTAAAAAAAACAAACATGACCCTCACAGCACCATTTCCATTGTCTAGGTGCGAGTGAGTCCTGTGCATGAGGTAAAGAAGGGCATCATCCATCACCACCTTCTTCTGGTACGTGAACTATAGAGGGTCGTCAGCAAGGAGAACCTGAGGTCTAAGGAGTTTCGGCAGCAGTCGCTCCAGGGTCTTCATCACATGAGCTGTCAAGACGACCGGCCTGCAGTCATGGAGCTGAGGTGTTGAAGTGTGCGAGCTTTTCCGTTTAGAGAGTTTACGTACGGAGACGATGCCACGATACGGCCACCTTCAACGAGCGCACACAAATCAGACTTCATATCAAGAGAATGAAAATTGGTATTTTGTCTGGTCGTTATTAGACACTGCCTGAACTCGGGTGGGCGATGATGTTTTGTCGTGCTTGTCATTTGTCTGTTAGCAACATATCCAGTGAATTGGACAGATTTTATTGAAACTCTGAATACAACGCAGACACACGGTTACCTTTACAGTGGTCTTCATTCTAACTGTGGACTTTGTCCTTTTATAGCCGTTCATAAATCAAAGCATTTGGCTGATTCAGGACATGGTTGCTGTGACTTTTGTAATTTTCCAAATATCTAACTCGATTTATGAAACTTCCTGTTTGTTCATTATGAGCGACAAAAATCTGTCATCCAAATCATTCAGTCTTTTTTTTATGTCTGAATGTGCAGAAGGATCAAAGATCCCGAGTCGAGCCAAAACTGGATTAAGATGCTGATTTAATAATAAAACTGGAAGAAAACACAAATATAGAGAATTATATTTGACAAACCTGCTCTTAGTTGTGTAAACAGAAAGCGTGTTATTAAAAATGACAAAAGATACGAGTCCATGTTCATCTGGGCTTTATGGAAGAACTGCTCTCCTTGGCTCAGAACAAGTTTCAGCACTGGTTTGGTCGCCTTTTCTTCGGTTTCCATAGCAGGTTTCCAGAGGTTTGACTCTCCACCAGGGTCTACACGGTCCTGGTTTTTGGTTTTACTTGAGCGCTGCCAGGAGCTCTGTAGCGTGGCCACATAGATATTTTCTACCCAGGGTAAACAAACATGGCAACGGGCAAATGAGTGAAATAAAGTCACTAAACACTCGCCACCCTCGGCCACGGAAAAAGGAAAAAGACAGAAGATGTGGAGGTAGTTGGAGTGAGGACAGAGGATGCAGAGGACGGAGTGAGATGGAGGACAATGACTCACTGTGGAGACCCTGAAGAGGGAACAGCTGAAAGGATAAGGGTTTGATTCTTGTGAAGGAAACATTCTCGTGATTGACGTCACTAAGGCCAGTTGATGTCCTGCAGTCTGCTGACATCAAACCATCTGCTCCACTGGTCTTCCTTGGACCTTCAGCCGAGGAGGTCCAAAGAACCACGGCCACAGAAAAAGTCCTTAATTTGCTGTGAGTTTAGAGATCAATCATTCAGCGCATCATCGAACACGAATCCTTCAGATTTGGTTTATAAGAATTTTTCCAAAGCTTTGATCTTCGTTCAAATTCTGCTTCACTCCATCAACACACATTTTGTTCTTCTCCTGAGTTTTCTCACACCGCTCCGCTCTTCAAACGAAGCTCCCTTTTGACTGGCAACCCAAAGAAGTCGGCCCTGGAGGGCAGGAGCGTGAGACCAGGTTCTGTTTCCTTCAAGCAAAATATCCATCGTTCCTCCCAGCATTCCTCCGTCCCCCCCGAGAGCGGCAGCTCGTATCCAACAAAAACGAAGCCGGCGCTCGTCGAGTTAAAGGTAGGGGAGACGGTGTAACTGCATACTGTGGATCTGCACTGGTCTCCAGCTGGGGCGGGGGGCACGTCTCAGCAGAGCAGGCTGGAATAACAGACACAACTGTCCAACAACAGTTCTCCACTTTTTCTCTGTCCAGGTTGTAAAAGGTCCAACTGAACTTAAAACGTTGTTTTTCTGTCAGAGTTAGACAAATTCACATCATCTTCATGAAAATTAACTTTTTTCACTTTTACTGATGATTAACTTGTTTTTATTATACATCACCTGTTCTCGTTAATGAAGTACGTCACTGTTTTCCCTACCATTATACGAGCAGGGCGCCCCGCCCTGTCAACAGAACTGAGTGCCTACCGACCCCCCCACTCACACTGACAACCGCCGGCACTGATGGCGAGTAGCACGCAATACAGGTGTGCTAGCTAAAAGGCCGTCTACCTACCGCCTGCCCCACCCCCTGCTCAAAAAATGCTTACGTGAAACAGGAGTACCCAAATAAA
>NC_056508.1:46825781-46829371 GCF_014905685.2 Nematolebias whitei | reverse complement strand
ATTAAGATGCTGATTTAATAATAAAACTGGAAGAAAACACAAATATAGAGAATTATATTTGACAAACCTGCTCTTAGTTGTGTAAACAGAAAGCGTGTTATTAAAAATGACAAAAGATACGAGTCCATGTTCATCTGGGCTTTATGGAAGAACTGCTCTCCTTGGCTCAGAACAAGTTTCAGCACTGGTTTGGTCGCCTTTTCTTCGGTTTCCATAGCAGGTTTCCAGAGGTTTGACTCTCCACCAGGGTCTACACGGTCCTGGTTTTTGGTTTTACTTGAGCGCTGCCAGGAGCTCTGTAGCGTGGCCACATAGATATTTTCTACCCAGGGTAAACAAACATGGCAACGGGCAAATGAGTGAAATAAAGTCACTAAACACTCGCCACCCTCGGCCACGGAAAAAGGAAAAAGACAGAAGATGTGGAGGTAGTTGGAGTGAGGACAGAGGATGCAGAGGACAGAGTGAGATGGAGGACAATGACTCACTGTGGAGACCCCTGAAGAGGGAACAGCTGAAAGGATAAGGGTTTGATTCTTGTGAAGGAAACATTCTCGTGATTGACGTCGCTCAGGCCAGTTGATGTCCTGCAGTCTGCTGACATCAAACCATCTGCTCCACTGGTCTTCCTTGGACCTTCAGCCGAGGAGGTCCAAAGAACCACGGCCACAGAAAAAGTCCTTAATTTGCTGTGAGTTTAGAGATCAATCATTCAGCGCATCATCGAACACGAATCCTTCAGATTTGGTTTATAAGAATTTTTCCAAAGCTTTGATCTTCGTTCAAATTCTGCTTCACTCCATCAACACACATTTTGTTCTTCTCCTGAGTTTTCTCACACCGCTCCAATCTTCAAACGAAGCTCCCTTTTGACTGGCAACCCAAAGAAGTCGGCCCTGGAGGGCAGGAGCGTGAGACCAGGTTCTGTTTCCTTCAAGCAAAATATCCATCGTTCCTCCCAGCATTCCTCCGTCCCCCCCGAGAGCGGCAGCTCGTATCCAACAAAAACGAAGCCGGCGCTCGTCGAGTTAAAGGTAGGGGAGACGGTGTAACTGCATACTGTGGATCTGCACTGGTCTCCAGCTGGGGCGGGGGGCACGTCTCAGCAGAGCAGGCTGGAATAACAGACACAACTGTCCAACAACAGTTCTCCCCTTTTTCTCTGTCCAGGTTGTAAAAAGTCCAACTGAACTTAAAACGTTGTTTTTCTGTCAGAGTTAGACAAATTCACATCATCTTCATGAAAATTAACTTTTTTCACTTTTACTGATGATTAACTTGTTTTTATTATACATCACCTGTTCTCGTTAATGAAGTACGTCACTGTTTTCCCTACCATTATACGAGCAGGGCGCCCCGCCCTGTCAACAGAACTGAGTGCCTACCGACCCCCCCACTCACACTGACAACCGCCGGCACTGATGGCGAGTAGCACGCAATACAGGTGTGCTAGCTAAAAGGCCGTCTACCTACCGCCTGCCCCACCCCCTGCTCAAAAAATGCTTACGTGAAACAGGAGTACCCAAATAAATTACCTGATGCTGCTTTAAATGTATAATTTGTGTCTTCCAACCATTCAGACCCATGAAGGGCTCAGAAGTTCTGGACAGGGACACCTGAAACTGGAACTCTAAACCGTACGGTAATCTCTTCTTCTTGAGTTTTATTAATGGATTCTGTTAGGTCTGCTGCAGACTTTGTGCTGGAGTAAATGTGGTGTTGTAAGATCTACACAACGTTCCCTGGTCCTCCTCACGCCCCGTTGAGGATGAGACGTTCAGTTCTTCAGGAGAGACTGAGTAGAGCGGCTGCTCCTGCGCATCCGGAGGAGCCAGCTGAGGTGGTCCAGGTAAGGATGGACCCTGGACGCCTCCTTAGGAAGGTGTCCTAGACATGTCCAACTGAGAGGAGACTCCAGCAAAGATCAAGAACCTGCTGAAGAAACTGTTTCTGCTGGTCTGGGAACACCTTGGAGTCCTCCCAGAAGATCTGGAGGAGGTGTCTGTGGAGAGAGACGTCTGGACCTCCGCGATCAAGCTGCTGCTCCAAAACCTGAGTCCACAATAAGACGATGGATGAATCTTCATGCTCCTACCTCACAGACATAAAAGTCAGATGAGATGAGACACGACCGTAAGGCCTGAGAGCAAAGTTCTCTTTCTCACGTCTGGATGAAGCCACACACCAAGATGGAGGTCAGTACCTCGCTTTTTGTTCAAGTTAGCGCGTTCACAACCTTCACAGACAGACGGACGATAAATCCAGGTCCCGTATTCGCTCCATGAAGGGATAAAAGGACCTAGATCTTTTTTTTTAAGTATGCGTCATGTTCAGACCTGATATGGGTCACACATGAACAAACCACTGATTTGGGCTGCTGTTGCCTGCAGTGTGAACGTAGTCCTCGCCGTCGCAGAGCGCTCGTCCTTCAGGCTGTAGTGGGCTCTGACTGGTGGAGACTGGAGGGCGACCCTGACTTGAGTGTTTGCAGCCAGCGTTTTGAGAGGCCAGTTTTTAACACGAGTACCACGGACGTTGCAGCTGCCAGATGAAGAACGCACCTGTTGATGACCCAGATGTAGACTTCACCAGAACCAGATCTACTCCAGGTTTCTTTGGTGGAAGTGGTCTTAATAAAAAACAAGCTCCAACGTGGAGCCAGCGCGTCGGTCTGTAATTTAACCGTCCAGCATCTGAAAGGGCCGTCTTTGCTTTTCTTTCCGTCAGCCAAACGATTCACGGTCCACGCTGGTTGGAACTAAACGGAGCGTTTAATGTTTGACTCTTGGTGTGGGCGCAGCTCTGCAGGGACGAGTTTCGTCTGTGGAGGATTGATGCAAAGAAACGAGACGGACCCGGCGTTGTCCTCCCAAACCTTCTGATCCAAAGAATACAGAAGTGGTCGTGTCTTTTAATGAAATGGAGCTGCTGAGAGGCTGAAGGACCAGCAAGATGCAAATGATTAAAGGTCGAAGATTAAATTCACACAAAGCTCAAGTTTACAGACTTGATGAAGGTAAAACGGTCGTATCGTATTTATAATCTTTAAACACTTCTCTGCTGCAGACAAACACGAGCTGGAGGAGAAACAGCTGACTGTAACACACCTGCAGCTTCTGGTCAAATCCCTCCAAACGCCTCATGATTGAACACAACTTTCATCAGTGGGCGGGGCAACGAGAACACAAAAAGAAGTCCGTCTATCAAGGTTCGCAGTTTCTGGTGGTGACGAAATCTGTCTGCACTGTTTCCTGAAAGACCCCCCCCCCCCCCCCTCCAGCACTTCAACCACACGAGCCGTTTAAGAGCTCATTAAACAATAACACTACGAGCTGTTTTGTTCATCTGTGTGAGAAAAATTTCAACAGATGGACAAAATTAAATAATAGACGAGAGCTGGTGGACATTCCAACTGGATGTGTGGGTAATGTGCAGAGGCGGGGCTTTTAGCTGCAGGGCCAAGAGGCGGGGCCTTTGGCTGGTTGGTCAAGAGGAGGGCATTTGAAGGTGAGCCAAAAGATGGGGCCTTTTGATGGTGGGCCGAGAGGCGGGGCCTTTTGGTGGTGGGCTTAGAGGCGGGGCCTTTGGGT
>NC_056508.1:46823774-46825771 GCF_014905685.2 Nematolebias whitei | reverse complement strand
TGGGCTTAGAGGCGGGGCCTTTTGGTGGTGGGCTTAGAGGCGGGGCCATTAGGTGGTGGGCTTAGAGGCGGGGCCTTTGGCAGATGCGCCAAAAGGCGGGGTCTTTAGTTGGCTGGCCAGGAGGTGGGATGTTTGGTTGGTGGGCGACTATAAAGCTAATGAAGTTCTGTCCATTTGTTAGCTGAATATCAACAAAGATGGATATTTAACTAACAAGCAAACAAGTAAGAGTTTTAGTGGTCGAACATGAGCTTTTCAGTGGATGGACAGTTTTCTAACAGATGCTTGAGAATGATCTTGTTTCATCCTTATTGTGTTAAACTGAAATATTTTAATTTCTTGTACTTTTTGTACAGAACCTCACTGACCTGTGCGGCGCCACGTTACTGAATTAAACACGTAACAAACCTAAAAACCATTTCATCAAAGCCCTTGGAGGAAAAAAATAAAAAAGCGGTCTTTTGTTGGTGGCTGCTGGTGTTCGCCACGTGAGACTGAGCTCTGAAGTGTGTGTGATGTTCCACTGGCCTGCAGACGCTACCAGGCAACAGACAAGGCGACTAAGTGAATCACGGTGAGGGCCATCTGGGGAGCTGAATGTGTCATGCTGTGCCAAGCTGCAGAAAAATAACTCATCACGCTGTCCTCTGAGGAAGACTGGAGGCAGAGGGAGGCAGCGGCGGCCGAGCCAGCGCCGCTCACAATCCATCATTATTATGTGAATAACCTGAGATGGGTGAATCACCACCTGCCTCTTCATTGTCTGCACGCTGATGGCGTTCTGACACACTGACTTTGTTTCTGCATCAATGTCAAGTTCAATTTACTTAATTTTACAGTTGCATCATTAATCTCCCAGCAGTTAAACCAGGTCCTCTGCAAGGGGCAGGCCAGGGATTACTTTGGTTTGATCAGCCAGCGGGCATAATTTATAACCGCACCAGGGCCTCTCGTACCAATTCCTATTTCTTTCAGGGGCATCGTGGCCCACCACCATGAAAGGCAGACAATCATGCCATTACCCGTTTCTGTGTGTGTGCTTGTCTATTAGTAAAATATCTCATGAACCAGTAGATAAATTTTAATAAAAGTCTTCATCTTCAATTGACCAACATCTGGAGTCAGCATAATTAAAGATGGCCACCACAGCCAAGCGACCTTTTGAGGGGGGGGGGGGGAGTACAAAGACTATACGAGTATAAATCTTACACAACTCCCCTCCCATTTTGTTGTTTATATGAATCATTTGTAAACTCCTTAAAAGAGTGTTGATAATTTTGTAATTTTTTTACTTCCTGTTTTGGCTCCACCTAGAATTCTTTCACGTCTTACTGTATCGTGTTCCAAACGTTATCCTGTGCCAAAGTATCTTTATCTTTATCCTTTCTTGTCTCATCTTTGAGTTACCTTGACTCATCTTACGTTGCGTTTTTTATCTCGTCTTATTTGATCATATCTGGCGTTGACTTATCTTGCCCTACAAAATTGTACCTTACCTTCGTTTTGTGTTTTGCCCTACTTTATTGTACCATCCCTATGAATGCTATCCTGCCTTACCGCATCAAATCATGCCCAACCACCTTGTTACCACCTTACCATATTGTACCCTACCACATTATACCTTACCATATTGTACCTTACTATATTCTTCCTTACCATATTGTACCATACCATATTGTACCCTACCATATTATACCTTACCATATTGTATCTTACTAAATTGTTCCTTACCATATTGTACCTTACTATATTCTTCCTTACCATATTGTTCCTTACCATATTGTACCTTACCATATTGTATCTTACTAAATTGTTCCTTACCATATTGTACCTTACCATATTATACCTTACTATATTGTATCTTACTATATTGTTCCTTATCATATTATCCCCTACCATATTGTACGTTAC
The DNA here is from genome assembly GCF_014905685.2 of Nematolebias whitei. Classification (NCBI taxonomy): domain Eukaryota; kingdom Metazoa; phylum Chordata; class Actinopteri; order Cyprinodontiformes; family Rivulidae; genus Nematolebias; species Nematolebias whitei. The sequence goes on along the minus strand of NC_056508.1, from coordinate 46,823,860 downwards.
TATATTGTTCCTTACCATATTGTACCCTTCCATATTATACATACCATATTGTATCTTACTGTATTGTACCCTGCCATATTATACCT
>NC_056508.1:46818174-46823764 GCF_014905685.2 Nematolebias whitei | reverse complement strand
CCCTGCCATATTATACCTTACCATATTGTATCTTACTGTATTGTACCTAACCATATTGTACCCAATATTGTACCTTACCATATTGTATCTAACTATATTGTACACTACCATATTCTAGTTTACCATATTGTACCCTACCATATTGTACTCTACCATATTGTACCTTACCATATTGCACCCTACCATAATCCTACCCTACCTTGTTGTATATTGCTCTACTGTATTGTATGCGCTGCATCTCATTTAGTCATTTCCTGCCTTGGCTTGTCCTAATAGATTAGGCAAGATCCTGCAACACTGCAAATGTTGGCGCACGTTGTTTTCAAGACTTGACCAGAAAAGCAAAATCTTTCAAATTTCTTAAGATGAAATTATTCTAATTTAAAACCGCCTTAAAAAGCAGCAGGTGATATGTATTCAAATATTAAAGCAGCGTTCTGATTCTAAAACTCTAAATATTTTACCCATTTTCTCCACAAAATGGGCTTCATCATGACGAGTCAATGATATATAAAAAAAATCTCTGATTCATCTCTTATTTTGAAATAAGAAATGATCTCTCCTGAAGATGTAAGGATAGAAGCGTGAAGATAAGAGTTTAAAGGCCGTTTGTAAGAGTTTACCCTAAAAGTGTTCCTGATCAGTTCTGAAATGTGGGTCAGGTAAACAAATCTGCTGAATCAGCAGAAAACCACGAGGAAACTCGAGTCACGGGACGGACCTGCTGTAGTTTGTGCAGGTGAACAAATATGGCTGAATTAGACGAGCGTGGAATCTTGGAGAACGTGTTCAGGTAGAAATTTAAGAGCAAACCCAAACGGAGAATAAACGCAAAATGAGAGTTAAACTCAAAGCAGTCTGTCCTCAGATAAATAATGTTAAATTATTATTTGGTACACGTTTCTGTTCCGAGCCCTGCGACGACTTCTGTTGTGACTTGGTTCATTAGAAATAAACTGAATTAAATTAAACGTTGTTGAGGTGGAGCTTCTAAAACGCTGCTTCTGTAAAGCTTTCACTAAACCGATGAAACCTATTTTCAGTCACTTGGGCTGTTTCCAAACAAACTCGAGTGGTGTTGGCATCTTGTCACTAATTTATAAATAAAGGAGACATTAGTCCTTCATACGAGGTCAAACACTGTGTTTAGTTGTTTGTCCGGTCTTCCTGACGCTGCAGCGTCGACGCCTCGCAGGGCCGAGTCCTGTTCATCACCGAGGGATGACGCTGCAGCTGACGAACCGGTCTTGAAGGAGGGCGCCTGCTGGGCCGTGAGTCACTCCAATCTGGACTGCAGCGAGACTCCCAGCGCCTCGGGGCAGAACAGAATGACGATCCAGACTGCGCCGTGACATGCGGAGAGAGAGACACGGCAGGTGCGCCGGGCTGAATCACCGCCCGGCCTCGTTTACGCAGACTGACACTCGTGCAGGACGCTCCGCGGTTACGAGTTCACCGAACCTCAGCTGCTCCCGTTGGCCTCGGTCGTTTACACGCTGGAGAAAACTTCCTGCAGGACTGTTCTCACAGCCATGTTCTGACTGAAACTCATAAATGTTGCATCAGTGAGGTTAGAGATGTCAAAAGACGGATAAAAACACGAACGAATGTTGCTGCAGCCTTTAATGAGTTTGAATTCAAGATGGCCACCACACCCACATCTTGAAAGACGTGTTAATGCTTTGATTTGAGGATGACTGTCAGCTACTACTACGTAAACTTTGACTTTCACATTAAGAAATACTTGTGTTCCTGCCTTTTCATTTAGGAACTCGTTTAAATTTTCAGATTATGTGCATGAAAGGATTTATTTTTAGTTGAAAAGTGAAAAAACGTCGGTTGCTTTATATCAAATATATTTTACAATGCTTATGTAATGGAGTTAAAAAGTACTCAAATATTTGTTTACTGTGTTAATAATGTTTGTAAATTTTATTATTGAGATCTTTTATTTTGAAATTGTCAAAGGCGGAAATGATGTAATACATTTCCGGAAGTTTCCTCTGCTTCACTTTGCCGCTGTAGGGTAAGTTGTGTGAAAATGTTGACTTTTTTTTTTCTTTGTCTTCGAAAATGTTATTTAAGTAATAAATAATTTAGTTGATATCAATTTTACAATATTATTGCGACTTATTTTTCATTTTGACCACAAAAGGAGAAAAACAAGTTTTATAGACGTTTTGTTGTGAACTAGTTTAGCGCCGTTTTCATTGGAGTGCGCCCTCTTGTGGTCGGTGGCTGTCATGGCTCTGCAGATGGTTTGCCGCCATTCTACAGAGTAACATTTATTTTTGCATGTAGGAGCTGGAAGTGCAGGACACAGAAGACAAATGTTTGTTTTATTGTCTTCTGCAGGAGAACAAATGAACGGCTCAGTATTTGAAGAGGATGAGCATCGTTACACGTGTTTCTTTTACCATGTGGGAGTGGTGGCGCAGAGGTTAGAGAAGGTCGGCCTGTGATCGGAAGATTGCCGGGTCACCTCCTGGTACCGACAGTATCAAAATGTGGGTGGGTAAGGTGAAGCACCCACGCCTGCCTCCACCCTCATTTACCCCACTCTAGGCCATTGATCAAGGGTCCTTCACCATCTGCTGCACCCTAGACAGCATCTCTCTGCTCCACACAGAGGGTTGTGGTAGCTCGGTGGTCTGTGGTTATAAAAACTATTGCCAAGTCTTCGTGCAGATTGGTTTGCTGTGGCGACCCCTGATGCAGGGAGCAGCCGAAAGAAGAAGAAAAAAAAAGTTTAACCCAATTTTTTTTAGCGCAACTACAATTTCAGCGTGGATTTTTAAAATTTACACGTTGCAAATGAATGCATCACAAATTTCCACGTGGTCAGTTAATTTTTTTAAACAACCCTGCTTTGCAAGGCCTTCCTGAAGGCTCGGAGCCTTGTGCTTTGGTCCCGCCCACTCTACACCAACATTGATTGGTAGATGTTCCTGTTAGTTATTAAACAAACTCATCCTGCAGAGACTGAGCTCAGCCTTCTCTCCTGACAGTGAAGTCCTCACTAGAGGATGTCACGGGAGAGGATTTTCACTCCTGACCTGTCCTGGTCCCACAGAAAAAAATCCTGTCCTGTCCCACTCCTGGTAACACGACTCCCACTACCATTCAGAATGACTCCCACTCCTGTACCACTCCCATTTTTTCTCTTTCTTGTCTGTAGGAAATACATTGAATTTAAATTAATCTTCTACCCTCTCCTTTTTATTTTACTTTGTGTTCTGCAGTTTTATTTCAAAAGATATGGCAACAGGAACAGTTCATCTGTGGTGAAATAGAGACATTTATTGCCTTAATCCAAACAAAAACCTTCACTAAGGTCACAAAACAAATACATGGCCCGTACAGTCCCTATAAATAAAGTTTGTAAACTCAGTAATCCAGGTAGATGATAACAAAAATGGTTAAATCATGTCACCTGGACCAGTTTCTTTATATGAAAATGTGAAATGTGTGGTTCCTATAGTTTTTCTACGGAGGATCAGCTGCTGAGTTCCTCCCTGTTCTTCTGGAGGTCAGTTACAGTAAAACCAAGAAATAAAAAAAAAACAACTACACGGGTCACACCATGAACCCAAACATAACATTTAAAGTTGCGTTTTACTAACTTACTGAGCAACTGTTTCCTTTAAACGGTGACATTACTGCCATGTTTCAGATTGCTTAAACAAAAGAATAATGTACCAAGAGAGGAGTCGACAAATAAAAATGCTTAAAGGCATTCTTATACACTGGATGATGTCCTCAAGAAGTTCCGTCTGTGTGGTTACGAACTCGTTTTGGCGAAGCAGGATGTCGTGCAGCTTACCAGACTCCGAGCATCATTTACAGACTGGAGACGGTCTGGTGTTCCAGAGTGAAGCTTATTGAAAGAAAACTACAAAATGGCAGCGCCTGTCCAAAGTATCTTTGTCCTATCGGTTGGTTCCTGCTCCTGTCGGGTCCCGTTAACTTTTTGTCCTGTCCCATCCCAATCCTGTGGCTTGTATTAAAGTTGACTCCTGTCCTGCGGGAATCCTGCGGGAATCCCGTGACCCGCGGGATTCATGAAAAAATGTCATCCTCTAGTCCTGACCAATGAGACAGACTGGTTTCTGCCCAGAGACACACATTTCAAAGAATCTGGATTCTATTTCATGGATTTGAAAAGTTTCTTGCTCAACTGCAGTGTAGTTTACAGAAAAAAGAGAAATAAGAAAACAGAAGAAGCTGTATTTAAATAATTTTATATACAATAACTATAAAATGGTAAATCTGAATGTGTGTTGGATCCAAGGCTTCTCTGAAGGCACCGAGGGTTCCCCGCTGCTCTGTAGCTTACAAACTTAACGAGTGGCAAAAGTTAGAAAACGCGTAGAAAACCAGAAGTTAGGAACTTGAGTCACGTTTAAATCCATAAACTGACGACTCGAATGAGCAGTCGACCTTTAGCTCTGAGGAATCAAAATAAATCTTGTCAAACTTAATTCCTTAAACTAAAATGTGATTGTTGAGTCTGAAAACACACGAGATCTTTATCTTAACGGGATGTTTGCTCTTTAGGTTGCACAGTCCTAAAGAGAACGTCTTGCAGAACACCTGATTACTGCAAGTCACAAACTGAATTTACTAAACGTGTTTCGTGTTCTGTGTCGTACCAGAACCTTTCGGAGGACGTGACGCTCCATCCAGCTCAAAGCCAACGTGGCCGCCAGACTTTGGACTCGGACTGGTGTACGTCTCAAGGTAAAGGACTCTGAAGACAAACCCGACGTTCGTCAACGAACGCTGTGATAATTTGTAGACTCGACAGGTGCGACCAGACCGGAGCAGAGAAGCTGCCGGCGCTGCTGCACGTGCCCACACGGAGCAGAGCGTGCTCAGACTGAGGCCTCCAGGCGCTGCCGGTGGGCGGATGCTTTTTGTTTCTGCAGTTATCAACTTTCTGTTTGGTTCTGTTCGTAGAACAGGCGGGTTCTGTTTGGTTCTGTTCGTAGAACAGGCGGGTTCTGTTTGGTTCTGTTCGTAGAACAGGCGGGAGCTGAGACTGCAGTTAATTAGTTTGAAGTCGACTGTGATGGGATTAGTTTTAGTTTGTGATAAATACAGGAGGTGAAAAGATGAATTCCTGATCAGCATCAATGAAAAGGTATTAATACGTGTACTATTAAATACATGAGTACTGAGTACTAATATGTGAAGCTGATGACTAAAGTCTTTATTACAATATAGTAGTTCCTCGCTACTTCACGGTTCGTTTATCGCTGCCTCGTTCTATCACGGTTTTTCAAAATAAGAGTGGACGTGACACACGATTGATGGATGAGCCGCACGATCGGCATGAAATTTTTATTTAAAATAAATTATGTAAAATTATTTAGCACCTGCTGCACATTTTTACAGCCCTTACTGCAGGATAAACGTCCTGCTGCAGCTGATCAGCTGTTCTCAGTGCAGCGCGGATAAGTGGGCGTGGCCAAGAGCGCATGCAGGTGGCTGAGAGCTGAAATCATGACATGCCGTGTCTTTTAGAGCGTTTAGAAACATTGTTTAGAATATTGCAAGACTGGGAAGGGTTTAAAACACGTTTGTTTAT
>NC_056508.1:46812361-46818074 GCF_014905685.2 Nematolebias whitei | reverse complement strand
CCCGGACTGAAATGCAGACGACTGACCAGTAGGTGGCGATGAAGTCAATGTTGACGACACTTTAAAATGCAAAGAATTTTAAGAACATGGCTGAAGATTATCTGTCCACCTGTACGCCTGTGTGCGTACCTGTACGTATGTCTGTGTACGTCCGTCCACCTGTCCACCGGTACCTCTGCTCACCTGTATGCCCGTCCACCCACCTGCACGTCCATCAATCCATACGAACAATCAAAGATTCTGTACTTTCATGAACATCTTGACCTGCTGGTTCCACTGAGGAGGAGCTCCGACCTGCTGGTTCCACTGAAGACGTGTAAAGTCCTGATGTTGGACGAACTGAATCTCGCGCTGGAAGCGGAGGGTTGGTGGTCTCAGAGTGCACGTGTTGTGTTAGAGAGCGTATGTCGAGCAATGTGTTGGCGCACGAGGTCTTATCCGCGTGCACGCCGCGTGAGTCACGCCTGCTGCAGACAAACACGGTGGCGCCCGAGCTTTCGTGCTCGCCCAGCCTCACCGCTGCCGCCTGAGCTGTTCCACCACAACAACCGAGAGCTTTCACCGGCACACGGCGCGCCGCACGCTTCGACGTGTCGCTGCGTTCGCGACGCCTCGCCGACCTCGGACCTCACGCCTCCGTTTCCTTCACACGTCTGTTACATTCGGAGTCTCCTGCTCTTCCTGTCAGATTGAGATTTATCGCCTCCGACGGATTCATATGTCTTTACGGAGGTGTTGCATCAGGGTGCGTGTCTGACTGAATTTATTCCAGATAGTGAGGTGGAGGTGTTTTTACAGTGTACATGAACTGAGGTGTGTTTGGTTCAGGTTGAATCAAGACGAACGCCACCAGGTCGTTCAAGGTGCTCCCTGAAACCGGACCCAGGAGCTTTGTGTGAGAACACCGAGTCGGAGCTTAAAGTTTCTTCTGTACATTTTTCACAATCAGAATATTTCAGCGTTCTTTGGGCTTCGTTAACATTCATGCACGAAAAGACGTGTCTCGATTGGGAACAGCCGTGACTTTTGTTGTTTTTGTAACTTTTCAGTCATTTACTTAAAGTAAGATTTCCCATAACAACGTAGTGAGATCGCTGCAGTTGTTTAAAAACATTGTTCTCCTTGAAACCTGCTTTAAACTAATTCTATAGTCTTATGCTACTTTTAGCTTTTAGCTACTATTCTACTAATTTAAGATGACGTTCTGCTCATTTTAGTCTTTAGCTAGTCTCAGGCAACTTTCATCTTTAAGCTACTGTACTGCTAATGTTAGCCTTTTGCTCCATTCCCCTAATCTTAGCCCTCCTTATCTTTAAGCTAGTTTAAATTTTAAGCTACTGTTCTGTTAATTTGAACTTTTAGCTGTTGTTCTACTAATTTTAGATACCATTCTGCTAATCTTAGCCTCAGACTACTTTTAACTTTAAACTCCTGTTCTGCTAATTTTAGCCTTTTGCTCCATTCCGCTAATTATAGCATTTAGCTATCATTTTGCTACTTTTAGATTTTAGTCTAAAGCTTTTAGTTTTATGCATTTAGTGTTGCACAAAGAGGGTGAAGAGGGAGCTGAGCTGTAAGGAGAAGCTCTGTTCACCCATCAGTCTGGGTTCCTACCCACACCTCTGGTCCTGAACTCTGGGTAGAGCCTACTAGAACCAGATCGAGGGTACCGGTGGTCCAAATGAGTTTCCTCTTCAGGGTAGCTGGACTCTCCCTTAGAGACAGGGTGAGAAATTTGGTTATCAGGAGAGACTCAGAGTAGTCGTTGCTCCTCCACATCGAGAGGAGCCGGTTGAGGTGGTTCAAACATCTGGTCAGGATGGACCTTGGACGCCTCCTTGGGAGGTGCTCCCAATCTGTCCGACTGATGGGAGACCCCGGGGAAGACCCAGGATACGCTGGAGAAACTGTCTCTCAGCTGGTCTGGGAACACCTTGAAGTCTTCGTAGAAGAGGAGTCTGGACCTCCCTGATCAAGATGAGACCCGAGTCCAGAACCGGCTGATGGCTGGATGGTGTTCCATATGTACTGTAGGTGACTGTCGTGTTTATCGAGCTCCCTTTGCTTCCTCTTGGTCAGATCGTTGTTATAAATGAGCCATCCATCAGCTAACCTGGCTAAATAAAGAGTAAATAAATAAAATACGCTTCCTTCGTTGTATATTTCCAATTTTAAAATATTAGAACGTTTTAGGTCTTGTTTAGCTTAAGTATCTTTCTCAGGACTGTCCTGTCATTTAACTGGAAACTAGAAGTTACACAAACAATAAAAGATAAAAGTAACATCAGTTTACTCGGTGATAAATATATTTATTGGTCCTTTCATTATGTCAGTAAATCAATATTACAAAAGTGCGTATTTGTATTTTTGCACATTTCATTGACTTCAGTCATCTTTAGGCAGCCACCAGCTCACAAATCGTCAGTCCATCAAAACAAAGGGAATTGGGACCGTGCTCAGTCTTTGCGACCAGCAGCAGTCCACTCATCCTTACGCAACCCCAGGTCGTTTCCAGGCCTGCCAGCTCAGCAGCGACTGCACCCACAGAAACAAAAAGAAACCAGAACAAGTGGGAGGGGAACTCTGCAGACCGCAAGAGAACGAGCTGAATGTTTGTTTTTCCAGATGTGACTTTGTTGAAGATTGAGTTGCAAATCCAACATTTTACTGCAGAGAATAATCTGGAAGATAAATACGTGGCTCGGCTGGACGCAGCTGGATCAGAACCTCTGTTTGTGGCCTCAAATACCAAAGTGAATCAAAGGTTTGTTATTTCTTTAAGGAATGCCCGTCGTCCACTGTCCGTCACGTCGAAGCTTCACGTCCGCTTAAGATGAGAAATAAGAGCGCAGCCATTTTGGTCCAATGTTGAAAACAATATGAACGCTACGCTTGGAGTGTGTTGGTATGACTCTCAGCTACTACCACCTCAAACGATGTCTGTAAAGCAGAGTGAGTTGGAGCCCCTTTTGTTTTGGCAAATGTGGATCAGCTGTTGTGGCCATCTTAGACTGTAGACGTCCAACCAAAGGTGAGTGTTTTATTGCAGTGATACCCAATCCTGGTCCTGGAGGGCCACATTCCTGCTTGTCTTGGATCGTGGCGGTGTCCGATCCTGGTCATGGAGGGCCATGAGCCTGTATGTCTTGAATCAGGGGTGTCCAATCCTGGTCTTGGATCAGGGGTGTCCAATCCTGGTCTTGGATCAGGGGTGTCCAATCCTGACCCTGGAAGGCTACAATCCTGCTTGTCTTGGATCGTGGCGGTGTCCGATCCTGGTCATGGAGGGCCATGAGCCTGTATGTCTTGAATCAGGGGTGTCCAATCCTGGTCTTGGATCAGGGGTGTCCAATCTTGGTCTTGGATCAGGGGTGTCCAATCCTGACCCTGGAAGGCTACAATCCTGCTTGTCTTGGATAAGTGGTTTCCTATCCTGGTCCTAGAGGGCCACGATCCTGCATGTGGGATCATGGGGGTGCCCAGTCCTGGTCTTGGAGGACTACAACCCTGCATGTTTTGGATAAGGGGTGTCCAGTCCTGGTCCTGGAGGGCCACAATCTTGCATGTTTTAGTTGTTCCTCTGCTCCAACACATCCAATTTAGATCAATAGGTGATTACTGTCTTCTGCAGAACATGAGGAGGTGATTCAATCATTTAATCAGGTAAGTTCAGGGCTTACTTTGTAAACCGATCGATGCCGGAACACAAATAGCAGATGAGCTGGTGGGTGGGGTAAGGGTGTTTAGTGGTCCTTACCCAGGAAATTTTGAATAAAGTAGATGTGATTTCCTGCATTTTAGTGTATTTTAACGGGTTGTTAAACATCTACATTTACCTACATTTGGAAACACTACCCCCCACTCCCCCTTACTTGACGGTTCTGAGCCCGACACCGTCCCTGCTTGTTGTTGTCCGACTCCACATGTGAAACCTTCAGGCGACTCGTCCATCTGTTCATGGCCGCTGCCTGTGGGCTCCTGCCCGCGTACGACTGCCTGGTTAGCTCGGTCGGCACTCACCCCAACCACAGCTCGTGTGCTTGTAAGTGGCTGTTGTGTTTAAAATGAGTGTTTATGTAATAATTTTCAGTTTACATATCCAATATATGTTTTATTCATTCAAGGCAGTCATATTTGTTCATAACTTTACTAAGCAAACCGTTACCGTAACGCACCCCGTCAAAATAAGAGAGTTCCCCAATCCTGTTCCAATCCGGCTCAAATTAAGCACTGGGTATGTTGGAACAAGGAAACGTAAAACATGCAGCATGGTGGCCCTTGAGGACCAGGATTAGTCACCCCTGGTATTTCCTAACTTGAGCTTTTGTTTGGCGTCAATTTTTCATTTCCTTTTTGACATTTTTGGGATTAGCAGGACCTACAGATAAAAACAAATGTTTTAGAAAAACTAGCAGTTTCAAAGCAAAACTGAAAATTACTTGCTAGTCTAATTTAAAGAAAACCCAATGTCCAATCATGACACGTGTCCCTGGAGGACAGAGTCCTTTAAAACTGTAAATGTGAATACAAAATGTATAAAATGGGCGAGTCATAAAGCATCTTTGTTGTCTAGAACATCGGGGCATTTGTGTGCAGTTTGGACTTTGAAGCATGACTCCCATTCATCGACATGCTCCTGTTCTTATGACCCTGTCTGGCTCCAAAGACTTTATTTGTCCTTGTTCAGGTCCTCACTAGGCTGGATACTTACTGATCTGTCACCCGCAACCCCCATCCCTTCAAAATTGCATTTGGCATGTCGTCTTCCCCCTGTCCTTGCTGTAACAAACCCTGCTGCTTTCACCTAATGAAGTGGCAGGAAAAGCCCTGACAGCAAAGTGAGGTGGGGGGTAAAAAGAGAAAATCCTGCACAATTTTAAAGTCCCATTTACATAATGGCATTAATGGGACCTCTGAGTGTTCTGCAGAGCTGGGTGAGTGCCGATGGAGAGGAGGGAGGTCGTTGCAGAGGGGAATATAGATCAAGACAGAGCCAGACAAGAGCACACCTGCCAGACAGGCTGATGGAAAAAGGTGACTGGATGTACCCCCCCAGTAGGTTTACACACGTGGCTCCTGCTGGTTAAAACCATTCTCTGACTGGTGGATGACTGGAGTCTAGGAAAACCGCATTTAGAAGGTCTCCAAAGGGATTGAGGGGTCGTTTGCAAGGGGTTCCGAGTTCCCTCACAGGAGTTGCTGAGGCTCACTATTCTATCACTTGAGTTATGAATTATTTATTTATTTACAGTATATATATATATATATATATTTTTTTTAGTATATTCTAGAGCAGAAGTCCTCAACGAAAGGGCCAATGAATGATTCCAGTCTATAGATATTTGGATCATTACACTACACACAAATGAGGGGGAAAATAACTTTATTTTCTAAAAACATTGATGTAATTTATCCTGATGCATGCTCAATAATCCAGGTAGAAAAATCTAAAAAAGTTAAATCTGGTCCTCTGGACATTAAAAAAAAAACCAAAACAAAGCAAAACAACAAAAAATGTAGAAACGTTTCGTCTCTCATCCGAGAGACTTCCTCAGTCTGAGGTGCTGTATTCAGCTCAGTCTCTTAAATAGCACCTTCTCAGGGTGGATCAACCAGTTTTGCTGCTGACAAATTGTTAAATTCAGTTTATTTATAAAGCGCCAAGTCACAACAGAAGTCGTCTCAGGGCACTGGACAGAAACATTCATATATA
>NC_056508.1:46794886-46812261 GCF_014905685.2 Nematolebias whitei | reverse complement strand
ATTACCCACCATCTTTCATACTTTCTGATAAAATCGTCTTCTATTGAAACAGTGGCGTTGTAACAAGTGGAGTTGTAACAAGACGTCAGGGCAGTTTGTGTTGTGAATGACTCTCAGCTACTACCACACATTTCTGCTCTGTTAAACATTTGTGTGCTGGTAAACTGGTTAGCTGTAGCGACCATCTTGTGATTCCAAAGGTTACTCGGTTGTAGACGCACGCTCAGTGATTACTTACTGATCGTTTCGTTATAATTTGTTCACAGGTTCTTGAGATATTTTGCTAACGGATACACAAAGCGTGATGAAAATGTCTGATATCGAAGCACTGAGCAGATGGTGGTTGTGTGTGAATTCCAAAGTGGCGGGAAGCATGTGTACCTACGCAGGTTTGCCTTCCCGTGCTGCGATGGGCTCTGCGCCTGATGGCGAAAACCGAGCAAGAGGAAACAACGGGGATCACGCCGAAACCCCCCATGCCTCGTTCAGTCTCCAGGTTGCCAGTCCTAATTTAATTACCTCCCTCCGTCTGACAGGCCTGCTGCTCGTGCATCACGCTACATCAAACATGGACGCTCTCATGCACGTTTGCACTAATCTGTTGGGGGATAAAAAGCTCAGACGGAAAAGGCCAGATTTTCTGAAATCAATCGTGCTGCTGTGAGTGCGTGGAAACACACAAACACCGTTTTACCGTCCCCTCTGAAGGTGAGAGCAGATGCTCTCTATTCATCGGGATAAAATCCTTTAATTACCACCCAGCCTGCGTCTGGTTTCCTCTGTTCCTCGGCCTGCACTCCGCCGTCGCGCTGCACTGCGGTTGTGGTGCTCGCCTCCAGGCGGGTGATTGCAGCACGGGGCTCCTCTGAGATTTTTCCCTTGTTATTATCCTTAAACAAGCAATTACAGCCGAGTCCCCGAGCGGCGCAAAATGGAGAGGACACACCCATAGAAAAAAAAAAAAAAAACCTCTGGGTTCCTCTTGGACAAATGGATCGCAAAGTTGTCTTTGGGCTTTTCTGTTTCTGGAAATGGCATAAACCAGGGCTGTGATGAGGGACGACAGAACCGGCCAGTGGAGAGAGCGAGAGGGGAAAAAGGGCAACAATTACCGTAAATAGTCGGAATGGAAACGCAACACAAGCAGGGTTCCTATGTTTAGCATTAGTTGGTTACGAAACAAGTTTATTTTTTGCAAAGCATCTCAGTAATTTTCCTGCTGTCTGGGTTTTGAGGAGCGGTAAATTAGCAGGCAGCGGAGGCCTCGGAGGGCCGGCACCGGTTCATATGTTCTGCAGCTGACGGCCTGAACATGCTCAGTCCATTGAGGTAAAGCAGAGGTTCTAGAAACCATCCAACAGTCAAGTTCTCTGCACGGTTCCTTTTTCTTGAAATGTTTCGTCTTTCATCCAAAAGACGTCATCAGTCCGAGGAGCAGCAACAAACTCAGTCTTCAATAGCACCTTCACATAGTGGGTCAGCCATTTTGATGGTGCTAAGATGGTTTCTGGAGTCGGGCCGGTCTTTGGCCATGACTTCCTCAAGAGTCGGCGGGGGAGAGGGCGGACTCCAGGAACCATCTTGGCACCATCAAACTGGTTCTGGATCATGATCCTGTTGGATCCAGTTTGGTCCAAACTTCAGCTGTTGGACAGGTGGACTCTCATTTAATTCTAGAACTGTTTGGTCCACAGAGGAGTTCCTGGTCCGCTCAGTGACAAAGAGCCCAAACCATCAGCCCTCCACCACCGTGCTGACAGCTGGAGGAGCCGTTTGCTGCAGTGCATTCTGATTAAACGCCTCCACCTTGGTCTGGGTTCGTCTCAGAAGTCTTGTGTTTCCTTCAGGTGGAACTTTCCAAACTGCAGACCTTCTAAACGATTCTTAAAGCTCTTTCATTAGAGAAATGGCCGCACAGACCAAACTGCCTGTGGCCATTCATAAATCACAGATGAAGCCAGCCATGTCCTGCTGAGATGTGAGGTTTCATACATGAGCATCGTGGAAACGAGGCATGAAGCAGGACTCAGCTGGGTTGATGTGGAACTGAACACGTCTCCTTCGTGCTGTTTTTTTAAGCACGATTAGTTCATTCAACCTTTATTTATACAGGTTCATCCCACTGAGGCCCGGGGACTCATTTACAAGAGAAACATGGTTAACTCATAATGATTCTCTGCTTTTATTTAGTTAAAGTTACGTTACGTCAGCATCAAACTTACTACCTTGCTTTGCAGCACCAAGAAGCATCGGGTGGGTTGGCTTGGACCCCCCTCCCCCTCCCCCCGCCACCTTGATTCAATCAGAAATCGCACCGAGGCAGCCAGAAGGTTTCCATGTCCTGGCTCGAGGTGTCAAAGAGCCATGACTTGTGTCTTCTAACTGTCCTGTTGTGATCTTTGACCTGCTAACTGAGGTCCGTAACATCTGAGACAAAGCTCATTTCCCTGAACATTGCTCGGTCTGACCTTCAGGGTGAACTTGCTGAGAACTAGAGCTTAAGTAGTTGCATTTGAGAAGCGTTTCCAATGTGTTTAAAATGAGTTTTACTTTGAAAAGCTTACGATGGTTGATCATGGCTGGTTCTGAATCCACCTGGGGGAGCCAGAGAGGAGCATTTCTTCAAGTGGCACCTTGGAACAGAAAGTCCTGGATGTGCAGAAAGTCGTGCTTTTTTGGTTTCCGAGTGTCACAGCTGGACCATTTTCAGTTTTCAGGATGTGATCTGGAACTTCCTCCAAAGAAAAATACAACTTTTCCTCCAACAGATCAGTTAGTGCATCGGTTCCCCTCTCCCCTTTCCTGCAGCGCTGAGTGAGCTGTGGTCTGGGAACCATCAGAACCAGTTCCCCCTACACTCTGCGTTCCCCGTTCTCCTGTTTGCGTCCCCGATGTTACATCACAGGCATTACCTCACCTCGCAGCGCGGCCCAGTCTAAACACACTCTGTGATGTTGCCATAACAATGTGCTCGGCCAGCACCGAGTCAGTCCATCGCTCATAAAGCTTCTCACCGGAGAGGCTGCAGGTCTCCGAGCTGCCAAACCCCCCCAGAGCCCCCGGAGCCCTCCGTGGCCTTAATGACGACAGATTGTTTTTCATGAGCAGCGCTGCAGAGAGGAATGGATTCAGCAGATGTGTTAAACAGATATATGGAGCATGGGAAAGCTCTTTATTAAGATTACTGGGCAATTTGAAAAAGAGTGACTGAAGGACTAAAGACCGAGGCTGCGTAAAGTTTGACGTTTCAAACCTCGGGTTCTGAAGAGTAGGTTTTTACGGTCGGAGGAAGGTGAGGCAAACCAAGAGTAACGTCTGATTTGTTTCAATAAAATAAGTTTTTATCTCCAATAAACTAATAAATGCTCAACCTTACAGAGTAGGGTGGTTTTGTTTGATTTATTATAAAGACATGAGTCGTCTCTGAATGTGGTTTTTGGGTTTTGGCCCGCTCCTTTTTACAGACCCGTCCACACAGGAACAGCATTTTTTTAACGCTTTAACAATTTAAACTGGAATCCAGAAAGGGAGAATCCACAGAAGGCCCTGGTTCTGTTCTCGTGTGGACAGCCTGAACACTTTGTCATGTCGTACTCTCACATCCTGCCTGACCTCCGACCCCGTGACGATAGATTACATGTTTCTGTATTTAGGACGCAGGTTTCTCAGCTACAGCAAAACCTTCCTGTTCTTCATTACTTCAGTGAATAGAGAAGGTTGAAGAATAATCACCAGAACAAAACACGTTTCTTCTTTCAGCTGTTCCCTCTCGTCTCCACAGCGAGTCCTTCTACTCCATCTCTGTCCTCTGGGGCCTCTGTCCTCACTCTGTCCTATGTCACTATTGTCTTGTAAACTTATCCTTTGATCTTTGCTGCCATCATTTTGTTGGAAATCACTCCTGAATCTTTTCTCCCCATGTTCCTGGACAGTGGACCCCAAGTCCTTGAAGTCCTGCACCTTTGTGACCTCTTCTCCTTGTAGCCTCACTGTTCCACCTCCTCCCTCTCATTCACACACATGGACTCTGTCACTACGGCTGACTTTCAATCCTCTTCCTTCAAGTGCATACTGCCACCTCTCCAAGTTCTCTTCCACCTGTTTCCAGGTCTCAACACAGATCACAATGTCATCTGCAAACATCATAGTCCACGGGGATTCCTGCCTGACCTCATCTGTTAATCGGTCCATCACCAGAGCAAAAACTGTTTAATACACCAAATATTCAAAGGTTTAAAAAGTTTTAATTACTTTATTGAAGTTCCAAGAATACAAAAGCAAATATTACAGAAAACAAACTGAATTATACATCAAATAATCATAAAAAACATAAATAGTTTCAAAAGACCAACACTTGTGTAATTTACCTTAAACCCTTTGAAAATAAGGAAATTAGTTCCATTATCTTTTCCCGCTTCTTCCTTTTCGGTTTGCGGGGGTCACTGGTGCCCATATCCAGCCGTCACTGTGCGAGAGGCAGGGTACACCCTGGACAGGTCTCCAGTCCATCACAGACACACCTGGACGGGTCTCCAGTCCATCACAGAGACACCTGGACAGGTCTCCAGTCCATCACAGAGACACCTGGACAGGTCTCCAGTCCATCACAGACACGTTGAGACAATCATTCATTCACTCTCTCACCTACAGACAATTTAGAGTTACCAATCAGCCTAACATGCATGTTTTTGGTCTGTGGGAGGAAACCGGAGTACCCGGAGAAAACCCACACATGCACGGAGAGAACATGCAAACTCCACCCAGAAAGATCCCGCGCCGGGATTTGAACCGGCGACCTTTTCGCTGGGAGGCAACAGCTCTACCACCTGAGCCATCGTGCTGCCTACATTTAGGAACTAGTTAGCCTGTAGATCATCCAGAGGACCTGACTTTTAGATTTTTCTACCTGGATTATTGAGCATGCATCAGGATAACCTGTAGCTGATTTTGCCTAGTTACCTTCATTTAGCAGTTAGCCCGTAGCTATATATAGCACTTAGTTAGCCTGTAGCTGCTTTAGGCTAGTTTTTAGATGCTTTTGACCAGGCTGTAGCTTCTTTTGACTAGTGTTTAAAGCTCCAATTAGCATTTAGTCAGCCTGTAGATTTGTTTGACTACTAGCCTTATGGGCTGTTCTACTTTCAAGTTTTAGCTTCTTCAGTGCTCTTGCTGGGTTTTGACAGAAAATTTAATTTCTGTACTTTCACTGAGATGCAGCTGATCTGTTGCACCAAGGTTGACTTCCTACAGAGGTTCCTAAAGATGTGAAAACTCTCAGGGTTAAATACAGAGTCCACACACACACACACACACACACTGCAGGGACTGATGAGACAAATTGATGGTTGCTAATTATAGCCTGGGGACAGATTTTTTTGTTTTTTTCGTCATCGACGCTGTTTAGAAAAAGCAGAGAAAGCGAAGCTGATTTGGGGGAAGGGCTCAGAGGCAGCTCCTTTTCTTTCGGCATCCGGCCTGAGCGTGCCTGCCAAACGTACACACTCCCTGCATCTGGACCTCTTCATCAGCCTCCTGGCCCTAAAAGTCTTCCTCCTTCCACTGAGTCACATGTTCTGTGTTCTTGGTTCGGAGCCACGAAGATTTGCTCCCCTCGGACTTTTGTTTTCCTGCTCTGGACTTCCTGTCATTCTTTCCTGAGCTGAGGTGAGGATGTTTCATCCAAGAGGTTGAAGTCCAGCAGCAAAGTCAAGAAAAACAGATTTACAATTTATCAGTTGAACATATAGCTGTGCTTTTGGCTCCTTATGATGGAAACCTTCTGAGGCTACAGCACTGAATGTCTGGCTCGAAGAACCACGCTGATATTCAGAATATTTAATCTTGTCTAAATCTCTATCTTCTACCACTTATCAATAGTCTGGTTGTGACAACGGGTCCAGGAGAGAAATCCAGACCCCTCCTCTCCTCAGCAACACACTCAAGCTCCTCCTGAGGACCTCCTAAGTGTTCCTAGACCAGAGAGGATATATAATCCCACCACAGAGTTAAGTCTTCTCCCAGTGACAGGAAAGCCCCAGAGGGTGGCTTCCAGGAGGCATCCTAATCAGGTGAACCTCCTCAACTGATTCCTCTTGATGCAGAGGAGCAGCAGCTCTATTCTGAGCTCCTCATCCCGTCTCTAAGGCTGAGCCCGACCACCCTACGAAGGAAGCCCATTTTAGCTGCTTGGATCCAGGATCTTGTTTTTTTGGTCATGATCCAAACCTCATGACCAAGTTGAGGGTTGAAACTCATGTTCTGGCTGTTTAATATACCTTATTATATTATTAGTGTTTAGCGTATATCTTAGATCCTTGTATACTGTTTCTTTTTATACTTTATACTTTTGCTATTTTTGGGTTTCCGCCCCTCCTCCGAGACGGGCAGACTGAGCACGACCGACCAAAATCAGACTGCCTTCTCCAGACTGAAGGAGAATAACACACCGCTGAAGCTCTGGAGTTCGAAGGTCCAACGTAAAACTAACTTTACCGTGGTTTAATGTGGCGCTATGGCTCTGCAGACAGTGCACGATGCCGTCTTGCTTTGTGGTGTTTCTAGAGTAAAATACTTCCACACAGCGGACATGTTTAGATGAAAAGTTGGTTAGCCGTTAGCCACAGTGCTACTGCACGTTGTAGCTGGCTGCAAACTATGAAATGGATTTCCTGAATGTGGGGCGGGTCTTATTACTCTGGGTTCATGAGACACGCCTCCGTTCAGGAAATCCATTCCATAGTTTGAAACCAACGTGCAGAGCAGCTGGCAGGGAATCACATGAGAAGTTTCAGCAGACACAGACTTGCATCATGGATCGTAAATCTCTGCAGGTTGGATCGGAAAAATCCGATACGTAAATTATGTTGGTATCGGAGCCCGATAACAATACTGGATCGGATCGGCCCCATACCTAGTTGCAATGCAAGCTCCGTATCACACGGGGATGCAGCTGGTCAGGATGCTCTTGGGGGTGCCCCTGTAGAAGGAGCACATGAGGGCGGATCCCCCAGGAACTGGGTGCTGTTCACCCGTTCCACAGCAGCACTATTGACGGTCAGAGGAGCATGCTGGGTGGGTTTTTCTGAAGTCCACAACAATTTTCTTTATCTTCTCCACGTTAAGTGTGAGATTGGCTCCACACCACACAGCCAGGCGGCTCATCACACTCCTGAATTAATACCGAAGCCTTGTGGGTCTATTTGACCCAAGGGCAGCAGGAGGGTTGGGCTGGACATTTAGCCTTCTAATAACAGCAGACACTTTGGAATAATCAGTATTTTTTTTTATTTCCATATATTCAGTTCAACATCTTTCAGTCAGGTCCTCTGGGCAGTTTTTTTTTTTGTGCTGAAACGTTTCGCCTTCGATCCAGAAGGCTTCATCAGCCAAGGAAACGCACAACAAAACTGATTCTTCCTCCAACAGCTTACTCCAAAGTGGAACAAACCAGTTCTGCTTGTGATAAGATGGTCTCTTTGCTACGCCCCCTCCTCCATTGCCGGCCCTCTTCCTTGTTGACAGTCTTGTCAAACTGGTTGAAAACAACTAAGTCCATGCTCAATAATCCAACATTTTACAGTCAGGTCATCTGGACAGTTTCTTTTTTTTGTGCTGAAACGTCCAGAGGACCTGACTGAAAGATGTTGGATTATTGAGCATGGACTTTGTTGTCATATATTCAGTTGTTTCTTTGTAAGCAGGGAAAACGGAAGCAAACAAAGATGTAAATCTGTTCTAACTGATGTCGTCGTTCAACATTTGACCACCTTAAACATTTATAAAAAATAAACATGAATTAGTTCTTTAGATTCTAAATTCAAGTAAAAAAAGTAATAAAATGTATCATATGGAGCAGAAACTGGTGTTAGACCGGCTGTTTCTGGGTCTACATGTTCTCAGGACCCCCCAACCCCTGCATGATGTTTAAGGGTTGAATCCTGGGGGATCTGGGGGAGGGGTGACTGATTGACTCGGATCAGAAAACGCTCTAGAAGCAGGATGCAGCCCCATCTTCCTGCCTTCCTGTGTGAATGGAAACTCAAGTCCACACTCGGTCCTGGGGATCCCCCCCCTCCCCTCATATATACACACTCACAAGACCACATCCCCAAACTCCACCAGTCCCTGGCACCACACGTCCAACTGTCCCCGCTCCCTGGCCCCCTAATTGCTTTTATGCTTTTATTCTCACAGTGTGAGAAGTTTGACAATGTACAGAAATGAAATTCCAGAGCAGCGGCGGGATGTGGAAAAAGCACATGTGGAAACAGTTTGCCGCCCCTCTGGAGGAGACTGGGAATCTTCAACTTTGTTCGTTTTGTTCTGAGCAGAGAAAGATGTCACAGCTAGAAGCCCCAGGCCTCATTTCCACTCGTTTGTACTCTCACAGGAACCCAAGCCGGGCTTCTTCAGACCTTGCTGTGCTTTACTCAGATATTTCTGGTGGACGTGCCCGATTGTTGGTCTTTATCTTTGCTGGCACTGATCCTATTAGACGGATCGAGTAAAACCAGGGCTGCATGGACTCCCAAAAACACATCTGAAAGGAAGGCCCAGCGTTCCCTGAAGGAACCTGCATCAAAGATGTGGCCTGTTGGCCCTCTGACTCTGTCTCAACTACTACCACACCAAACTTTAGCACAGAATTTGTAAAATTAATTAAAAATAAAGATGGTATCCCTAAGGAGACTGGTAGTCACAGGGCTGACTGAATGTTCCATGAATAAGGATGATATCCCTAAAGGGAGACGGGGCTGTTTGGTATTATGGGGTTTACCACACTGAACATGGACCACAGGAAGCTGAAGATGGAAAGAACATTATTGTTAAAGGTAAAGGCCATAAGACTGTCTCCAAGTAGCTTGATGTCCCTCAACAGATTATTCAGAAGGTTAAAGTCCACATGACTGGAGACAACCTCCCTGGATGTGTCCACAAGAGGACAACTTATGACAAACTGAAGAAACCGATAATACAAATGGAAACCCAAGAGTCTATTCTAGAACAACTTTTCCCAAAAAATTAGAGGTGAACTTCAAGGTCATAGGTCATCAGTGCCAGATCATACCATTAGTCACTGTTTGAGTCGAAGAAGACACCAAATCATAAAAAATGAACATTTGAAATATATCAGTCTGTGTAATGAATGAATTTAATATACAAGTTTCACTTTTTGAATCCATCCATCCATTTTCTTTACCCGCTTCTTCCATTTTGGGTCACGGGGGTCGCCGGTGCCCATGTCCAGCAATCACTGTGCGAGGGGCGGGGTACACCCTGGACAGGTCGCAAGTCATTAGCTACATTTAGCCTACAGCTAACATTTAGCTGCTTTTAGCTCTTGGCTGAAATCAACTTTTTCATGATATTCTAATTTTATTACCAGTGTGTGTGTGTGTGCGAATAAATATATTTATAATATGCGGTCATTTGAGGAAACTGCAACGAAACGGTACAAATGAATGTCTCCTTCTGTTCATCCAGTGGTTGCTTTGTTTCAATAACATCTGTCCGCCGTTTCATGAAATATTTTGCTAACAGACGCAACTAAAGCAAAACATCTTTAAATGGCCTGTTGGACACTGAAGAGGCCAACGTGAACAGAGTGGAGTTAAAACAGAAAGCCCAGGATTATATTTATATTCCTGGTGTGAAGGGTGTGGGTTGGATGATAATCTGGGTGGATTATTGTTATCTCCACCCCAAAACACGACGTCCTGCTCTCGCACGTGAAGGGTTTCATCATTCTGTCATCAACAAGGAGCCTCCTGAACGTCAGTCTGTTCAGCTGTAGCTGATAAAACCGGTGCATGTGTGGGCCAGTGCTGACAGATTAATATCCCCGTAAAATCCCACCGGCAGCAGATTAACGTTGTTTAAAAAAGCGACATGAATGGAATGCAGAAGCATTCAGGGAGGATTAACGTTGTGCGTGTCGGTCGGTGCCGTGTTCAGACAAACGTCGTCCCGTTGACCTGATTCGCTCCTCGGATGCTGCTACTCGTTGGCGCCGGGAAAAAACAACGTGTTTTTAAGAACGTCCGGGTTTGACTCCGAGTCGTGAAAGTGAAGGGAGGGTAGGTGGTGGAGGTGCAAGCTGCTCCAGATGTTGTTCCTCGGGCCGTGAGGTATTAATCTGATGACTGAGGTCGTGAAGAATGTTTCTGCTCGTGTCTCCGTTGAAGTCCAGCAGACTCTGAGATCCCTCCCAGGCCTTCGTCCACCGGCCGTTGGCTCTGCTCCCCGGCAGCTGCGCGAGCCGTCACGTTCCGCCGATGCTTTTTTTTACGGCGGGGATTTTTCACCTTCTCCATCTGAGGCCCGGAGGATTTTTTCCTGAAGAACGGCGTTTATTTAGCCTCAACGTCTTTACCCTCCTGTGTGTTTTACGAACACTTCTCCAGACTTGTGCTTTTGAAGACGTTCATTTGTGAAAACATTCAGCTCGTACAGAAGATGGGACTTCTGTTTTTTATTTTAACTTTTATACTTTTTTAAATAAAGTTTTACTTGGACTACAAATATTTTTTCAAAGCAATACGATAAGATCTCTTCAAAACCTTTTGTTAAAAATCTGCTTCGGCTGCTGCTCAGTTGTTCTTTACTTTTTATTTTGAACTAACATTCCCACTTTTAGATTTTTAGCTGCCCTTCAGCTACATTTACAATTAACCTAAGATTTTGTTCCTTTTGGCAACAACAATGATACTTTTAGCTAGGTTTCTGAAGCTTTTGGCTACCCTTAAGCTACATTTAGCCTACAGCTAGCATTTAGCTGCTTTAAACTCAACTCGAATTTGGTTGGGATTCAGCTACAATTAGCTTTTAGCTAGCATTTGCTGCTTTTGGTTATACTTTAGCTTCATTTAACTTATAGCTAGCAATTAGCTGTTCTTGCCTAGCATTTAGCTGCTTTTAGCTCTTGGCTAGCATTTAGCTACATTTTGCTTTTAACTAGCATATGCTGCTTTTGGCTATGCTTAGCCTACAGCTAGCATTTAACTGTTTTCAGCTTTTGCCAAGCATTTTTTTCTTAACTAGTTTTTAGCTGCATTTAGGATTTAGCTATCATTTTGCTGGTTTTGGCTATGCTTTAACTCAATTTAGCCTACAGCTAGCATTTAGCTGATTTGAGCTTTTGCCAAGCATTTTTTTTCTTTTAATGATTCTTTAGCTACATTTAGCTTTTTAACTAGTTTTTGCTGCTTTTGCCTAGCATTTTGATTCTCTTCAGTAGCATTTTGCCAATTTTAGCTTCTGTGGAGCTACCTTGAGCTACATGTAACTTTTAGCTTTTTTTTTGTTTACTTTTGTTTTTAGCTTTTAAATAGCATTTTGCTATTTTAGGTTTTCATGCTATTCTGCTTTTAGCTGTTTTAGTTTTTTGCTTTTTTTGCCTTTTAGCTACCCTTCTGCTACATTTAAATAACGTTTTAATGCCTTTAGCTGCTAATAGTAGCTTCATTAGATGTTTTCGCTCAAATGGGGCAGAGGTGGGGCAGCAGATTCGGGACCCGAAAGTCCCAGGTTTGATTCCCAGCCATTCTCACATGTCGTGGTGTCTGAGCAAAACACCCAATCCCTAATTTCTCCCCGGGCGCTGACACAGCTGCCCACTGCTCCACCTGGTGCATCTCAGGTGCGATGGGTTAAATGCAGAGAACTAGGTCATTGTCTGAGACGACACATCGCACCTGAACTTCTGACGCAGCCAGACTTTCCTGTAATCTTCGTCCTTGTTGCTGAAGATGCGATGACCTCGTTAAAACCGACATCAAAGGCGGCGGGTGACGAGAATTTGTCGCTCTGTTTTCATGACCAGATAAATGGATTTACGTCCACCTGGTTGCAGCTGAGCGCACCTGCACTGAGCGCCGCACCAGAACGCCAACCAGTCAGTTCCAACCTGAACCAGTGGAACTAACGACGTCAAACTCTTCGCTTCGCCACCGGGCAGCCTGTGTCTCCATCACGTCCAACATCTGGACTGGGTTAACATCCTCTCAGAGGCCGTAGACCCTCATCCTTCTTCTGCCGCTGTCTGAGGTCGTGTCGTGGAGGCAACAGGTCTGGGAGAGGAACCCAGACCTCCCTCTCCTCAAGACCTCCAGGTCCTCTGGTGGTTTCCAGACCCGAAAGGATCTGCAAGTATAATCCCTCCAGAGTTCTGGGTCTGCCCCGGAGTCTCAGCTCTGTGTTCACAGGATAGAACACACTCGGACACATCGGTCCTCTCCCCTTTAGATTATTATTTTAATTTTAAACCGTTAAATGAGTCTTCTTCTGTGGTGACTTTAAATATTCCGGCATTAATTCGGCTCCGACTGGATGCAGCTTCTGCTGAGGGAGCTTCTCCTGCAGAACATGAAACTTTGATCTTAGCTTTAAATATTTATCATTTCACTAAATATTTCATCTGCGCCACGGAGAGTTACGTTGGGAGAAAGCCTTTGATGTTCAAGGTGCTAACTTTGTCTCCAGCTTCACCTGTGGGGACAGGAAGGGGAGTTCTCCTGAAACTACCTCAGTTTGACGGTTTTATTCGGCAGCTTTGTTCCAGACTTTATGATCAAGCAGGTAAATGCATCCTGCAGCTCCACCTGCTGTAAACGAGTCCTGCTCGGGGGGTGGGGGGTGGTTGGAATCGCTGACCAAAGTCTTGGAACATCCATCCATACAGATGTGGCAAACTGAGGCAACATTATGAAGCTCCACAAGGAGCAGCTTTATTCAACACCAGGTGCAAGGGCAGAGCCAGGGGGTGGCTAATGGTACCCCTGGCCACCATGGATTAATCTTCAGCCCCCCCCCAATCATTTGAGGACACTAAACTTTGAAGCAATATAAAAACTAGAAAGCAAAGATTCCTCAAAGCATATATATGTATATAATATTTCAAGGTTCTTCATTGTCATTCGCCTCTCATGTGGTACATGAGGTGGAACACAATTGTGTACTCAAGGTCCCAGCTACACCCAAAAATAGTTGATAAATAAAATATAAAAATATATAGTGTACAAGGATCTAAGATACATGCCAAGCTGTAATAATATAATATAATACAATATATTAAACAGCGGCCTGAACATGAGTTTGTTGTGAGCAGAGGTATGGATATAATCTTATGGGTCTGAAATCAGCAGCACAGATAAAAGTGACATGTCACTAATTAAAGTGTCATCACAGTGATTCTCCTGGTTAGAGATTCATGAGTCTAACAGCTTCAGGGTAGAAGCTGTTCCTCAGTCTAGTGGTTCTACACTTCTTTCCTGAGGGGAGCGGGGCAAAAAGTGTGTGTGCTGGGTGAGTGGGGTCCTTCATGATGCAGGTGGCCCTCTTCCTGCATCTGGAGGTGTAGATGTCTGTGATGGTGGGGAGGCTGACTCCAACATCTTCTGTGCAGCAAGAGTGTGGGAAGGGTTTAAAACGCCTTTAACCTCACACATACAACTATATCTATGTATATCTATATATCTATATCTATATCTATATATAGATATATAGGATTTAGACATGACAATTTTTTATGGTGACCTTTCTTACGTCTAGAAGACGCAGCCACGGTGGACGTCTGTTCCTTATTTTTGTCCATGTTATCCAACTCACACGACAGATGGAGGGTATTTCCTGTTCTCTCCACGGTGGGGGACAATTAGTCAGAACTCCTTGAAAAATGCATATCGCCCGCCGCCTTTCATGCCAGAGTCTCAGTCTTGTTGGAAAAAGATGGCGCCTCAGCTGTTTCAGTCAAACCTTAAAACGTGTCTAATCAAATCAATTAGCCCTCAGAGTGTGCGTTAGGGATGACTCGGCTACTACCACACCAAATTTCGGCTCATCTTTGATATCGGCTGAATTGTGGCCATTTCTGTGTTGGTCTGTCAGCTGTGGTAGCCATCTTGTATCCTGTTGACCCCAAATGTTGATCCGTTGTAGTCGTCCAGCCAATGATGACTTTCTGTGCTTTTCAGTAAAATCTGTTTGTGAAATATTTAGCTAGAATGATGATCGCATACACACTTGGGTAAAAAACATTATCACCCTTCTGCCTCCAGCGGTGGCAACGCTGAGATTAATTCCTGGAGAAAAGCATCGAGCTGTTTTGGATGCTGCTTCCCAGACTCTGCTCTCAAAACTCCACATTTGTTGCGGCTCGCTGCCGTGAACGGAGGGCGATGGTGTAACTTCCTGTGCACTTGTTTATGTTTATCTGTTAGCAAAATATCTCATACCTCACTGGACAGACTTTAATGAAACCGTCAATCACCTTTAGCAAAAGCGTTTTTGTAACTCACTCAGTTTTACAGATATTGAGCTAAATTTCGTGGTAGTAGCTGAGAGTGTTCCCCAACACAGAACCTGAGGGCTCCCTGCTCACTTGAGATCTTTGCTCAGAACTTTAACATGTTACGCGTTTAATTCCATGCTTCAGTTTCATATGGGAGTGTGATGAACAAAGCTTCATAGATGAACTCTGCTGCTTCTCTGGGGTCGAAACGTTTGGACCCTGAGGCCTCGTGGCTCGTCTGAGGGGAGCAGGAGGGTTAAGAGGCTCCTCTGCGACGTCAGTCAAAGCTCACGAGTAATCTTTTAGGGCACGGGCTGAAATGTGTGGTCCAAGGGCCAAAAGCGGCCCGCAAGACAAGCGTGCCTGGACATTAAAGGGATAGTTCTGATGTTTTTGGACGTGAGGCTCCATATTATAAACATCTTACCTGTCAAAGATGGCTTTCTGAACGGGTTAATGAGCTAACGGCTAGTCTTGTAACGACTTTCCAAACTTTCATGCAAACCTGCTGCAGGAAGCGTGTTAAAAAAAATCTGTCCTGCGGCGCCGGGGCCCCTTTCCTCGTCCCTCGGCTGACCTCGGTTTGATGTCAGCGTGTTGAGATGAGGCTTCAGGTGCATTCCACCTGAAGCCTGTTTACCTGTGAACCTGAGCTCCACTCACAAACTGGTCCAACCACCCCGTGTGTGTGTGTGTGTGTGTGTGTGTAATTGGATGTGTCTGCCTGTCAGCGTGTGGAAACAGTAGCCGAGTGCAGAGCTGTAGCCGCGGGGTGCCGGCAGCGGAGCCTTTGAACAGATAATGTGAGCCGACGTGTCTTCCAGCCGCGGTTCGGCCCGGCTGAATATTTCAGAGCGCCTCATCGCTCGCAGACACACTTTAGTCTCGCCTTCTGAGTCACGTTCCGGTTTCATTCGACCAACTTCAGCAGTCACGCCTGAAAATAAACTGTTAATTAAACCCGGAGATGCACGCGTCACTTTCACCGTGGTAATTATTTTAAAAGTCTCTCTGACGTTTAATGACTCGAGTTCTTTGTCCAGAAAATTACCTGGTGATTCAGGTTGTTACGTTTTAAAGTCAATTATTATTATTATTACTTTTTTTTTTTTTTTTTTTAAACCGGAAATAAGCCACCACAAAAAGGTCAAAAACAAGAGGAAAATTGTTTTAGCACCCGAGCATTGTAAGCACGTCATTCGAAAATATTCCTGGAAATGCAAAAAAAAAAAAAGCAAAGTAAAAAACAATTTTATGTAATCATAATGCTTTTAAAAAATACTACTTAACAACAGCAATGATAATAATTAATGCAAATATAAGCTGCATGCAGCGATGCCCACAAATGACTCATGAATTACTCCTTAAAAAACACAAATCTCTAGAAGTCACTTCATGCATTTAGTTTATTTTACACATTTACGTCATTGTTCAGTTTGCATTAACACCAGATTATATACTTATGATTATATTCCTGTAGGAATATCCTAATGCTGCTCAATAATCCAGGTAGAAAAATCCAACAACGTTAAGTCAGGGACGGATTCAAACAATAAAATATATAAAATATATAAAAACTTTTTGAAACATTTCATCTTTTATCCAAAAGACTTCTTCAGTCTGAGGAGCTGCAACAAACTCAGTCTTATAAATAGCACCTTCTCATAGTGGATCAACCAGTACTAAACTAGCAATAGCAGCATTGTAAGAGGGGGACAGTTGGACACAGAGACCACTGCCCTGTTTAAAATAACCCGTCCATCATTAAACGGGGGCGGAGCCTCTGTGTCCAACTGTCCCCCTCTTACAATGCTGTTATTGCTAGTTTAGCACTGGTTGATCCACTATGAGAAGGTGCTATTTATAAGACTGAGTTTGTTGCAGCTCCTCAGACTGAAGAAGTCTTTTGGATAAAAGACTAAATGTTTCAGCGTTTTTATATAATTTTTATTTTTTGAATTTTCCAGAGGACCTGACTCAAGTGATTCCTGTAGGAAGTGCTTCCAGCCCTTTCAGTATTAGACGTTTTTCGCCATCACGGAGAAACCTGTTTTAGGTCCGTGCAGGGCTGTTACAGCGAGACCGCGTACCGTTTTATTCGTCCGTCAAAGGTGGACGTATTACGGAATGGTCTCCTTCTGAACGTAAATTTTCTTTTGTCCCACCCATAACCTCTCAAGATAATTGAATGAAACTTCATACACACATACATCATCACTAAGCGGGGTGTCACGCACACTTTTCATCACCTGAGCATCAAGGTTAAAGGTTGTACAAGGTCTTTGCTTGTACGGCGATTGCTCTAGATCGCTGCATTGCTGTATGATAGTTTGTCTACAGGTGTATAATGTGCTGTACGCAGCACTCTTGTTCTTATTGTGGGGGGCTGTGAAATGAAGTGTACCCTACAAGGCCATTGGCGTCACACTCAACAAAACTGCTACGAGACAGTGCCATCAATAGTACACCATCGCTGACATTGACTTTGCAGATGACCTTTGTCTGCTGTCAGAGTGTCACATGAACACATTTTTAATCTCACTTCCCCAAACTTGGCCCTCTGCAAGAAAACGGTGACAAAGTCCTCCACGGAGACCTTCCACCAGTATCGGAACTGGTTAAAATCAGACGGCTCCATTTTGCTCGCCGCCATTTCCGAGTTAAGAAGGTCAAGCTCAAGAGTCTTCATTATCCCCAAGAGACAATTTGTTTCACAGTCAGTAGGCACACAAAACATGAAGGAAGGAACGTGCCAGTTGTTTTAATGTGGGAACCAGAATGTGGTCACAACGGAAGACAGAAGTTGATAGAGTGAAATATTCCAGCGCCCTCACCGCATGGAAACGTTTGTGATGGAGTCTACACATAATCTATAAACGCTCGCTGGAAATCTGTTTCCTCAGGTGAGTCACAGAGGCTTGAGTCTTGATGCTTGAACTTTGAAATGTTAAAAAATTGGTGCGACAAACTTTTTCTTAAATATTCGCGGCGTGGCTCAAGCATGTTGAGCTCTGTTCAGATGACCTACCATTCTGTGTTGGTCTGTCTCTCCTTCCTGTCCTCTCAACCAGCCGGTCAAAGCAGATGG
>NC_056508.1:46790644-46794786 GCF_014905685.2 Nematolebias whitei | reverse complement strand
CCCCCCCCCCCCCGGTTGGGTTGTAGAAGTAACAGATTCAGGAGGGAATCCCAGATATCTCCCTCTCCGCAGCGACACCAGTTCATTCTGCAGGACACAGACATTCTGGGACCAGAGAAGATATAAGATCCCTCCATCGATTTCTGTGGGATGTGCCTGTAAAACCTCCAGGAGGAGAAATTGTCCAGGAGGCATCCTATTAGACCCACCTCAAATGGATCCTTTAGACCAGGTGTGTCCACACTTTTTCAGCTCATGGAGCTCCTTTAAAAATGACCAAGTCAAAGTGATCTACTATGACCACATCTTGAGTTTCTGGTGTCTACAAAGGTCTCTTCCATCATAGCTTCTGTATTAGGTGATGGATATTTCTACTATTTCTATTGTATTTTGACGAGCAGGAAAATGTCATTTTAATGAGTTGAATTTGTAACTATCAGTAGTTTTTTAGTTAACTGTATTGAGTTTTTCCGCTTGTAGTGTTTTAATATTGAAAACTAGCCGATGCATGTGCCAAAGCCAACGTGTAATTTATTGCAGTTTGTAATCGGCCTCTTGAATATGGAGGTTCTGTCCCGACAAACTGTTACAACTAAAGGTTTTGTAAATGACCCTAAACATGGAAGTTAATGGGGTAGAGCGCTTCAGGAGGTAAGTCCTTGCCATCAGACCCCTCAGTCCTGTCAGAGCAGTTGACATCTTTTTCAACCAAGAGTCAGTAGATAAATATTCAGACTACGTACTGTACTTGTAGACACACTTTATATTAAACTTAAAACAATAAAAATACTTCAACACAGCTCCTACTTCTTTTAAGAGTTTGTGTCGGGTGCAGAGGGGTTAAGATGGCGGCGGCTGGTGCGTTCACGGCGGGAAGGCAAAGGCCGGGTCTGGGCCGACAGCCAAACAGATGTTGGTTTGTTTCAGGGCTGTGGTTAAATAGTTGGACGGCGAGAGGAGGGGCGAGAGGAGGGGGGATTAGCTGTGAGGACTCCAGCTGCACAGACAGAACGAGTGCAGAGGGAGGAACAGAGACACAGATAAGAGACTGGAAGCCAATGATGCAGCGCTGAATAAAAAGGATGCTGAACAGCATGACCTCCTCTCCTTCATCACCATAATGCAAACCACAAGCAGACACTGAAATTGGTTCCATTTTGTTCTCTCATCTCTGCATAGTTTCATGTTGTAACTTAGACCTCAAATTCTGTAGCCTTCTTAAACTATTCCACTCAGCATCTGTCAACATGTTGATTGGAAAAGTCTTAATGAGTAGCTAACACCAAAATGTGTTTTGTCATTAGCATGTAGCTTACAATGGCTACATAAGTTTACTGTTAGCATGTAACTAACAACAAAATGTGTTTACTGTTGCTAGCATGTAGTTAACAACAACAAAATGTTTTAAGGCATAAAGCTGATGACAACAAAGTGCGTTTGGTCAATAACGTTCAGTGTTTCCCCTTCCATGATGGAAGGAGGGCTCCCCGCCCTGCCAACAGAACGGAGCGCCCTGCCTACCAAAAAACCCCGCCCCCCTGTCGACATCTGCCAGCCCTAACATAGCGCTATGCTAGTGCTGCGCAATACAGACGCAATAGCTAACAAGCTACAGAGATGGCGCTCCGTTTCCCTTACGCTGAACCCCCCCGACAATTGTCTGCACAAACAGTACGCAACACAAATATGACTCCGCCCCTCCCTCAACAAAAATCACAGAAGATGAGCGCCCTGCCAAGGCATAACCTAGGAGAGACACTGACGTGTATGCAGCTAATAAAGGCCAACTATTTACAGTTGTTACTGTGTAGCTAACAGCCAAATGTATTTAATCATTTACATGTAGCTAACAGTGGCTACATGTGCTTTCACTTTCTAGCATGTAGCTAACATTTGTTTCACAATGATAGCATGTAGCTAACAGCAAAATGTTTTGTTGTTAGCACATAGCTAATTACAGCAAAATGTCATCGGCATTTATGTAGCTAATACTGGCTAACTGTGTACAGTGATGACCGTGTAGCTAACAGCCAAATGTACTTTAACTTTTTTTTTCATTGAACCTTTATTTATACAGGTTAATCCCAATGAGCCTCAGGAACTCATTTACAAGAGACTTGATGTTAACTAAGAGTGATGACAACAGTGGACAATCATAAAGGATGCGCACAAATTGAGAATAACAAGTGAAAGAAATGTATTAATGTAACAAAAAACAGCTAGGTGGTAATGTGATGTAGAAAACTAAACACAGGGACATGTCTGCACTGGTTTTGCCTGGAACTTAACAGATGTTTGAAGCCACTTAGAGAGGTCAAACTTAAACATGAATATGTAACTACCACCACCTTCACATATTTACAGTTTCTGGTGACCTATGTAACAGCAAAATGTGTTTACTGTTGCTAGCATGTAGCTAACAACAGCAAAATGTAATAAATTGTTGGCATAAAGCTAACGACAACAAAATGTGTTTGGTCAATAATGTATAGCTGTGTAGCTAACTGTGTCCCCGGACACTAACTGCCAAATGTACTAAAACATTATAATAATAATAATAAATTTTATTTATAATGCACTTTCCATTCACAATGAATTTCAAAGTGCTACAATGAGTGAAAATCAGATGACATCAGGATAAAAAGTAACCATAAAAGCAACTGAGAGAAGGAACAACCAGGAGGATAACGCCTCAGAATGATCACATCAAAATCTTAAAATGCAAATAAAATACTCAAATAAGAACTATGGGTGAATAAAACCAACAAAAGTACAATGCAATCTGAATTGAATTTGGTGTGAAGTACCAATTTGAATCGCTTCCGTTTCTGAACTGTTAAGGTGAATGAAATGTTGCTGCATCCATGCCTGTGAGCGTGGAAAGAGAAGAAAGTGGAGAAAATGGAGAAGCTGAAGATGATGTAGATGGGGTCTCGGACACATTGCTACCCAACTTAAGATACAGCTGAGTATCATCAGCATAGCAATGGAATGAGACCCCGTAGCTGCTGATAATACACCCAAGTGGTTCCATGTACAAGTTGAAAAGAAGGGGTCCCAGGACTGATCCTTGGGGCACACCACAAGAAGCAGGATGGCTCAATGACTTGGCACGCCCAATGGAGACAAACTGTGTTCTGTCCGTCAGGTATGATCGGAACCACTCCAGGGCAGTGCCAGTGAGCCCTGCAAAATGCTGTAAACGGTGGAGCAGGATAAAGATCCGCCGTGTCAAAGGCAGCCGAAAGATCGAGAAGAATAAGGAGAGGAGAGGAACCACGGTCAGCGGTGATCAACAGGTCATTTATGACCCGGATCAGAGCTGTTTCAGTGCTATGAGCTACGTTAATATGTAGCTAACTGTTGAACAAATAGAAATTGAATTTAATTGGAATTAACACCACCTGTATGTTTACAGTTGCTAGTTTGTAACAACAAAATGTTTTACTGTTACAAAATGTTTTAAAACTTGTTGGCGTGTTGCTAATGAAAGTAAATTGTGTTCAGTCAGGAACATGTACGTAGCTAACAATGGCTAAATGTTTACAGTTTTTATTATGAAGCAAACATACCAAATATATTTAGTCATTACCATGTAGCTAACAACAGAGTGCTAATGGTCTAATTCAAATTCAAAAATACTTTATTAATCCCAAAGGGAAATTATTTGTTGTTGTAACTCGTTATCCTCATTTCATTAAGCGATGTTATAGATGCTGATGGATGGAGGCGGGATCAAGTTTATTTATTCATATAGGTTAATCCCATTGAGCCTCGGGGACTCATTTACAAGAGAGACCTGAATTAACGATATAGAACCATGTAGCTAATGACAGCTAAACATGTTTAAAGTTGTATGTAACTTTAAAATGTGTTTACGTTGTTAGCGTGTGGCTAACAGCTTTAGTTCTTTGGATGCAAATAACAGAGTTGTTACAGAGTACCTGGACAGCTAAAGATCTTTGCATGTAGCTAACAGCACTACTGTTAGCTTATAGCTTAAAGTAGCACTTTGCAACCATGAATACAAAGGAGTGTTAGAAAAAGGAGAGGCCTGAAGAAAGGACCGGCTCTGGATATCAAAGGCACAGTGTAAAAACTTTTCCAAGGGCAGCTCTTGTTAATTCTGCCTCTTGTGTCCT
>NC_056508.1:46783155-46790544 GCF_014905685.2 Nematolebias whitei | reverse complement strand
CGTGTTGCTAATGAAAGTAAATTGTGTTCAGTCAGGAACATGTACGTAGCTAACAATGGCTAAATGTTTACAGTTTTTATTATGAAGCAAACATACCGAATATATTTAGTCATTACCATGTAGCTAACAACAGAGTGCTAATGGTCTTTAATTCAAATTCAAAAATACTTTATTAATCCCAAAGGGAAATTATTTGTTGTTGTAACTCGTTATCCTCATTTCATTAAGCGATGTTATAGATGCTGATGGATGGAGGCGGGATCAAGTTTATTTATTCATATAGGTTAATCCCATTGAGCCTCGGGGACTCATTTACAAGAGAGACCTGAATTAACGATATAGAACCATGTAGCTAATGACAGCTAAACATGTTTAAAGTTGTATGTAACTTTAAAATGTGTTTACGTTGTTAGCGTGTGGCTAACAGCTTTAGTTCTTTGGATGCAAATAACAGAGTTGTTACAGAGTACCTGGACAGCTAAAGATCTTTGCATGTAGCTAACGGCACTACTGTTAGCTTATAGCTTAAAGTAGCACTTTGCAACCATGAATGCAAAGGAGTGTTAGAAAAAGGAGAGGCCTGAAGAAAGGACCGGCTCTGGATATCAAAGGCACAGTGTAAAAACTTTTCCAAGGGCAGCTCTTGTTAATTCTGCCTCTTGTGTCCTGAGGGGCCCAACAGTGCTTGTTTCACCTTTTTTCACCTCCATATTTGATTTCTGCAGCTTTCATTTAAAACTGCAGATGCTGCCTTAGCCAAGCTTTAGCTCAGAACTGGCCTTGATCACGTTAGACAACTAGAACGAGATCTGCATCTTAACGGAGGTTAGTGCCTTTAGTTTCAAACTAGTTAAAGCCAGGATGTCCACAGTTGAAGCCAGTTGGTTCACGTCTGACTTTTTTTTTCTTTACGCGTTATTTAGTGTCCGAGCTTTTGTAAACAAACAAGCCAGTCAGCAAAAAATCCTTATAACTTCTCAGACATGGCAAAGCAGTTTCATGCAGAAACGGATTGAGGATATTTCGAGTAGAGGGCTGTAATCAGCTGATAAAATGACACGAATAGAAGCCGTTGTAAAATGTAGCTTCTGTGAGAAAGGTGCTAGACCTTTTTGTCCGTGTTTCCATTTGAACGTCAGCATTTCAAGCGTAGATACGCGTCTGCGTGTGTAAATCCAGACTTACTAGCTTGTTTGTCAGCTGGCAGACAGGATGATGATGGTCCGAGTGGAAAAGCTGTTTGATGAAGGGCTGAGGTGTTTGGAAGTGCTTACAGAAAGCAGCGGGATGGAGCGAGAACCCCCATCCAGCTGCTCTGTCTGGGTTACACCTGGAACAGCTGTTTAAACAGCCCTGTGCTGTTTTGCATGGCTGCGCCTGTGAACGTGTTGGGATTCACAAGTGTGTGCGTCTCGTCTGGTAGATGTCTTGTGTGGGAAACAGTTGTTTCGTTGTTCATCAACACGTCTGTGTGATGCATTGTCACTTTGTAATGCAAATAAATATCGCTACACTTGTTGTTATTGCCACAGGCCTTAAAGTGCAGGCGACTGCAGTGTTTGTTCATCCCTCAGTAAATACCCCATGAACCACTGATCAGATTTCATTCCAAGTCCAAGAGTTACCATTTGGTGTTCGTATACAACTGACTGTCTTTCGGAGTAAACCTGATTTGAGACGGATGCCATCGATCACCTTATGAAGACAAAAATGGCTATAAAATAGTTCGCTTTACAGATATTGAGCTGAAGTTTGGTGTGGTAGTAGGTGAGATTAATCCACAATACATGTCTCGAGCACAGATTACAAGACTTTACTTGTTTAAAATTTTGAATTGTTAGGATTAGGGTAAATCTACCTGGCAGCGCATCATCATCTTGGACAGTAAAGGGTGAAATCCATCCTTCCATCCCTCCTTTTTCCACAAACTCCTCTTTTACCTCTTCTGGGAGAACTCCAAGGTGTTCCCAGACCAACTAGTCTCTTGTAAATGAGTCCTCGTGGCTCAATGAGACTAACCTGTTTAAATAAAGGTTGAATGGGAAATAAAAAGTATGTCCTGGGTCTTCTCACCACCACTCCTTGAATTTTAAAATGCCCCTCACCCTCTAACACCTCTTACCTCACCTGTACCATGGTAAAATCTGTATTTCTTGCTTATTCTATGTGCTAAAAGGCACCAATTAAGAATTACAAGCAAAACAAACCTAACTAATGGTAAATGAACTGCAGCAGGACAGACTGTGGTTGGTTGGCGGCGCAGTTTGAGCCAATAAGCACAATCTTTTAGTGAACCAAACCGCTGGTGCTCATTTCCCCCCTCAGTCTTACTATTTTTATGAAAACCATATGAGACTCTCGGGAAGCCTGGGGGCAGGCGAATCACCTGCTTGTCAGAAGTCAGGTCTGAGACGGGCTGTCTGAGCTCCGGGGCACATTGCTCACATTGTTGGGCATGTCTGCGAAGCACAGATGGCTTCAACCCAAACCTCCCAAAAATGCCGTTATATGAGGAAACGAAGATGGCGAGGCGGTGATGTGTGTGTTTGGAGGCCCAGTCTTGTTATACAACAACTGTAGTCTATTAGAGACTGCGCCAAAAGCTTACAGCACTCACACGATCACCTGCCATGAAAGACTTTGAGTCATCCTTTAAAGCAATCACATTTAATTGCAGCTATTTCCTCATTGTGTTGTGAAAGCAGCGGCGTGCACTGCAAGTACAACCCTGCAGAAAGCCTCAACCAGTGTTTAACGTTCGATTTGACCTGCGTGAGGCAGCAGGCGGGAGGGGTTTACTCCATCCGGACGGTGTGAAGCAACAACCCATCAATCAGGACCGAGCTGCCCTGACTCCCCTGTGGTTGTAAGCTGCTGGTACTCCGTCATCACTGCAGCAAACCGTGACTGACAAGCTGCAATTTGTTTTTTCCTACAGGAAAGCGGTAGATGTTGACATCAGTATTTTAGACTAAAGTGCTCTTGAACAACAAATACATTTGGTGGAGGAAATATTTACTTGATTTCCTGCTGATTTTGTAGGTTTGCCCCCCAAAAGAACAATTGCTTTTTTTCTTTCCAAGTAGTTAAACTTTAATGGAATGAAACTGAAAAGAAAAACACGTTTCATAAGTTATGAGTTCGTTTGCAAACAGTTGAACGAAATACGCATTTGAAATACAAACAGAGTTTCCCTCAGTCTGGAGCTCCGTCTTGTGCTGTGGAGCTTGGATAAGAAAGGTGAAGGCATGTGAGACCTGCAGGCAGCTGGAACCATGGTCACCAAGAACTGCTGTGATGGATTGAAGGCTTCTCTGCTTAAAAAGGCTCATGTACTCACCCTTCTGAGGTTTGGGGGAGAAATCTGGGGTCCGAAAAGACCAAAACTGAGCTTTTGTCGTCAACTCAACCTGCCACGGTTTTAGGACAAACGCTGACTATGACCTGAAGAGTGCCCTCCCTACAGTCTGGCATGGAGGTGGAAGCATTATAGTTTGGGGTGTTTATTTTCTGCTGAAGGTACAGAATGACTTCGACGCATCAAGCGGCCAATGCATGTGTACCATATATTACAATCTTTAACAAAAACCCTTTCCCTTCAGTTAGAACACTGGAGATGGGTTGTCCAAGACAACAATGACCAAATGTTCGCTCAACACAGGAGTGGCTAAAGAAGATACGCCTGAAGGACTGAAGGCCGTAGAGTCGGCCAACCAGTCTCCTGACACCAGTCCTGTATTTGTATTTTACATCGCTTTATAATGTAGCTTTTTGTTTCGTTGTATATCATTTTTTTCCATTTACTTTTCATTTTATATGATCGTCTGTTGTTGTCTGGACCTCCTCTGTGTTCTTTGTTTAAACCAGGTCTCTCTTGTAAACGAGTCCTCGAGGCTCAACGAGACCAACCTGTAGAAACAAAGGTTGAATGAATGATATTGGGAGGGTACAGCGACTGCCGATAACCGATATAATGGCTGGAATTTTTTTTTAATTTTTGTCCACCAACAGGAATCTAAGAAAACAGCGAGTGGGGCGGGGCTTGTGTAGCAACCATGAAGCTAAGCTAATCAGATCCGTGCTTTAATTAGTCCCACAGTAGGTGTACAAGTGGTGCACTGCTCATAAAAACAGTCTTCCTAACCTGCGTTCACATTTTCTATCCTCCACTATTCACCATAAAAAATTTATCAAGTGTTGCAAAACTATAAATTAAACAAAAAAATGCCATTCTCTGTTCATTGTTTCAACAGTCAGTCATGTTGAAGGTCTAATTAATATGCGCCGCAGGTTTTCTCATTGCAACAAAGTAGATTTCAGACCGACGCATTTCATTGAGGACGACAAAGATAACGTTACTAACTGATATACGTTTACCTCTACATTACATTGTTCTGGTTAAAGTTTTACAAGTCAATAGTCTATGCTAGGCTATCTAAACATTAGCTTGCTAACTTGAGAGGCAGGTTGGAGGATTGAAGATAAATTATTGTTGATTTGTTTTACAGATCAGTTAAAATAAACTTACCGTGCTCTGTTCAGTAAAATATGCTCTCTGCTTCGTCTGCCTTGAATGTGAAACTTAAATGAACGCTAATGACTTGAAAGTAGAAATATGCACCTGCTGGATACGTTGTACAATTATGGCTGCTTCACAGCATTTTAGGGGTGAAAATTAGAAATATGGGTGAAAATGGGACATCACCGATACCGAGGACCCCAATATTGGCCCAAAATATTGGCCCTGCTGATTTATCGGTCAGGCCCTAAGAAATTATGTGAATCAACAGTTCTGAGCCAAATAAACAAATTGACGAGACAAATGGCAAACGACATACAGTACTCGGTTATAACTACTATCTCAAAAATATGCTGTAATGAATTGTTTTATATGTTTTATTACTAAAGATGATCTCAAAACCCCCACAGTGGAGTCCTGACCCCAACTTTGAGATCCAGTGATGCAGAGTTTCTTTAAAGGGAAGTAGACCTGAACCGAGTTGTAAAAACTGAGGGACCATCTAAAGAAACGTCTCAGGACTGGGCTGCCGACGTTTCTGCACTAAATACTCAATCAGGTTTTTCTGTCGAGGACTTATTTCAATCGATGGCTTGAGAATCGACTTGAAACTTCTGGATTTTTAGTCACTTTTCTGTCCCTAATGTGCTGCGGCCTACTGCAGCGGGAGAAAATAAACCGAGAAGCTAAAAGAAACCGCGTTGGATTCAGTTGTTTGTTGCAGTGAAGACTCGGGTTCTTCACGGTGGTTACAGTGAGAGGCGTTGGACGGAGGGTAAAAGCGCCGACATTTGGCTGCGTCTGTGTTTTCACAGAGACCGTGTCGGAACAGGGCGCGTTTCTTCTGTGAGCCGAGGTTGGTCAAGTTGAAAGGGAGTGCTGCCTGCCGGCGTGTTTGTGTTTCATCTC
The DNA here is from genome assembly GCF_014905685.2 of Nematolebias whitei. Taxonomy (NCBI): domain Eukaryota; kingdom Metazoa; phylum Chordata; class Actinopteri; order Cyprinodontiformes; family Rivulidae; genus Nematolebias; species Nematolebias whitei. The sequence goes on along the minus strand of NC_056508.1, from coordinate 46,785,116 downwards.
CTCTTTGTTACACAGAACGCCTTGTTTCGCAATAACAGATCGCTGGAGGAAAAGAAGGCATGAGAGCTTTGAAACAATATATCGTCTGTCACAAACCAAACTAAACCAAAGTTCACTCGGCCGTTTGGGCCTTCAGAGTAGCTGTGAGTGAATTATGTGAGTGGATCTGCTTCGGTTGTTAAAACGCATTGCTGCAAATTAACGTTTTGAATCTCCTGCTGTGCAACCACCAAAGATTAGACATCAGAACCTGCAGTGTCGTATTTAAACCCGAGTACGTTATAAACCGTACTGAGGTTCTACCTCAGGACCTGACACTGATGGTGCCCTCCTGTTTCCTCTGTCGTTCAGAATGTGGACCTACACTCAGACGGCTGCACTGGAAGGTTCATGACCGTGATCACAAATCAGAACCAAAGGATAACTGTCGGCAGCAGGTCGGCTTGCAGCTGTCAGGACTGGACCGTAAGAGCCACAGTGCAGCAAGTCTTTGCCGTTGTTCAAGTGTAGTGAGTCTTCACCACTGCAATCCAGAGAGTTGTCACTGCAGTGCAGCAAGTGTTTGGTGTCGTAATGCAGTTAGTCGTCAACACTGCAGTTTAATGAGTCTTAGCTGTTGCAGTGTAATAAATCTTCACTGCAATCCAGAGAGTTGTTGTCACTGCAGTGCAGCAAGTGTTTGGTACTGTAAAGCAGCAAGTCGTCATCACTGCAGTTTAATGAGTCTTAGTTGTTGCAGTGCAGTCTGTTGTCATAATGCAGTGAGTCTTCATTACCGCAATCCAGAGAGTTTGTCACTGCAACGCAGCAAATCATTGTTGCAGTGAAGCAAGTCTTTACTGTAGTGTAGCAAGCCATGGGCTTTATCACAGTGCATCAAGATGTCTTTGACATGGTGTAGCAAGTTGTTGCAGTGAAACGTGTCTTTGGCATTGTTGCAGTGCATCTTGTTTGGCATTGTTGCAGTGCAGCAAGTCTTTGGTGTGGTAATGCAGTTAGTCGTCAACACTGCAGTTTATTGAGTCTTAGTTGTTACAGTGTAATGAATGTTTACCACTGCGATCCAGAGAGGTGTTGTCAGTTTTTGGCTTTTTCATAAGTGCAGCAAGTTGTCATTGCAGTGCAGCGTGTCTGGCGTTGTTGCTGTACATCGAGTCCTTGGCGTTGTTGCAGTGCAGCAAGTTTTTGGTGTCGGTGCGGCAAGTCGTCTTGGCAGAGCAGTTTGAGTACAGTGAGTTCACATCAACCTGTGACTCAAACTTGATGGAGGTAAAGTCTGAGTCTACGGTGCGTTCTGTTTCTGCACTGACCTTTACTCACTGTTTTAACTGACTGTCAGGCAACTGTCTGATAACACTACTGCTTCATCCACTATGCCTCCTGGCACTCCTCGTGCCAGCTACTTACAAAGACAAGCCCATCACTGCTCTGCCTGCAGACACTGAAGCCAAGCCGAAGCCTGCAGGTTGAGGCTCAGCTCACTTTGACCACTCGTATCTCTTATTGTGAAAGGGTGTGGTCTCACATACTTCTCCCCCTCTCACATGTTCAATCATTTAACTTTCTATTCATCTGGGAGCGTTACATGGCAGGATCTCGCATCCCTCCCCGCTTTATCCTCCAACCACTGCAGTCAGAAACAAAAACTCTCCTCACGTTGTCTTTAAAGGCTTCCAGTTGTAAAAGAGGAGCTGCTGACTTTTAACGACCCAGGTTCTGTTTCTGGCAGCAATACTTTTGGCAAGCGGGCATCAAATTTATCTAAATATGACGCAGCGGGCAGCGGGGGTGGGGTGGGGGGTGGACACCCGGTGTTGCCTGCAGAATGGAAAATATGGGATTAATTTCTCCCCCCTCGACGTGCTGGTTTGGGTTTCAGCTGCTGGCAGCACAAACTGCAGAGGTGAAGTCATCGGGCGGTGTGGAGTGAAGAATTGCACAGCGGGCTGGCCGTGCACGGC
>NC_056508.1:46781251-46783055 GCF_014905685.2 Nematolebias whitei | reverse complement strand
TCACTGCACAATCACTGCACAGTCACTGCACAATCACTGCACAATCACTGCACAGTCACTTCATTTATACAGGAAACGGCTAACTGTAGCTGTTAAATGTGTTGGCATCTAACAGATTTCTGAGTTTTAAACTCTCCATCGCAGCAGTTTCAGGTGTTTCCGGTCCTGCTTTTGTTCACTTGTATGTTTGCGCAGTAGATTCCACTCTGCAAACTGAGAACACGACGATAGTAAATCATTTCCACCGAACTGTGAGTGACTCACTGCAGAAAGATGGAGCCCAGAGCTGTTTGATGAAGGCTCGGCTGCTTTAATCAGGTTTTTGTTTTACCCCCCGCCCGCCCTCGCACCGCAGCCTTCTATTTTTCAGAAAGTCCAGAGATGTCACGATAAGGAACACGCCAGTTTGTCTCGGAGATCCAAAGGTCAATATGGCCTAATATTTAATATTTTATCAATAAGATAAAATCTGCTAAAACACGACTGCTGACCTGTGGAGGTTTTACAGCGTCTGACCTTTAAAGGGAAAGTTAGCATTTTTTGAAGTGTGGTTTAATGGCAATGTGTCTAAAACACAGCCTGCGGGCCGTTGGCGGCCCTCGGAGTGATGTTTTGTGGCCCGTGGCTGTAATTATACAACGATGTTGTTCGAACCCACAGGCTGAGGTTGCTGCACACAAACACCGGTGGAAAAATTTTAGGGTGAAAGTTTTATAAATCCCACATGTAACAGAAAACGGGATTACAGTTTTTTTAATGTTCACTATTGGAGACTACACAAGTTTTTCTTATTTAATTAACCACACACAGGACTTAATTTGAGCCGGATCCTGCCAGAACAGGATCCGGGAATGCTCTTATTTTGACAGGGTGTGATCTGGTAACTGTTTACTTGAATCTGGTAACTTTCAGGCTTACTAATAACAAAGTTATGAACAAATTTGACTGGCTTGAATAAGTAAAACTTGTATTGGATATGTAAACTGAAAATAATTACATAAACACATTTTAAACCCAACAGCCACTTAAGAGCTTCCTAATATCACATCAGAGCTGCCACGTCAAGTAGCATTTCTGCTTCTACCCATAAAAAAATCTCAAATATAATTAAACGGCATAATTGCAAATCAGTTTGAAAGTTTTAAGTGGATCTTTAATAAAATTTTGAGTATTTATTAAATCTACTAGACAAATGTTTGTGTATTATTCCCATTACGTATCAAAACAGCGGCGTAAATTTGTCAAAATAACGTCAATCAAAATGTTGAAAAGACTGTCCAATTTACTTTCATTAAAAAAGTTTTCTCATTGTCCTTAGTTGGACAACCGAGAGTTGAAGCACCTGAAGGCAGAGGTAGTGGAGACTGGAGGAGGAGCAAGTGGTGGGGGTGAGAGCCGAGCTAACCAGGCAGTCGAATGCAGGCCGGAGCCCACGGGCCGGAGCCCACGGGCCGGAGCCCACGGGCCGGACGGAGGAGGCGCCTGGAGGTTTCACGTGTGGAGTCGGACAACAACGAGCAGGACAGAGAATTCAGTGGAGAAGTCTGGCTCAAAACCATCAAGTAAGGGGGAGGGCAGGTAGGATGCTTGATGGAAGTGGAAGCAGCGGAAGGCTGGCTACGAGCTGCGGAAGGCTGGCTACGAGCTGCGGAAAGCTGGTTACGAGCTGGCTACGAGCTGCAGAAGGCTGGCTACAAGCTGCGGAAAGCTGGCTACGAGCTGCAGAAAGCTGGTTACGAGCTGGCTACGAGCTGCGGAAGGCTGGCTAAAAGCAGCGGAAGGCCGGCTACGAGCTGCGGAAGGC
>NC_056508.1:46779797-46781151 GCF_014905685.2 Nematolebias whitei | reverse complement strand
GCGGAAGGCCGGCTACGAGCTGCGGAAGGCCGGCTACGAGCTGCGGAAGGCCGACAACCACAGACTCCCGGGTCGACCCAGTTCAGGAGCCTCGGTGAGACCCTTCCAGGACATGGCCTCCTGTCTGCTTCCTTCATCCTCCTGCTCTGCTCTGCAGGCTGAAAGTCGGCAGACTCTTCTGGCACTAATTAGGCCCACGACGACGCCACAGACGAGCTCTACTGTTGAGTCAAAGCACTGTGACAGTGCCGATAATTAACTCCACAGGCAGAGAGAAGAGGTGCTGGAGCTTCTCTGAGCTGAAGGCAAAGATCAGAACACAGACTTTTTTCTTTTTCTTTTTTAGAAAATAGAAATGCATCAAACTTTATTGTGTTTATTTTAAAGCCATGCAGTCGAGCTTTAAGTTTCAGATTTGTTGGTTTCGTCTGACGGTGTTCTCTGCACCTTCAGAGGCAGGACTCCATGTCTGAGCAGTTTTTAACTGAAAGGACAACAGGTTCTTCAGCCGGACCGAGCTGGGCCGACACAACATGTGGGCCTGTTGACATTCTCGCTGCGAGGGCAGGATGCTCCGGTGTCTCGGGGCCGATTCCAGCATCTATTCATGGAGAGAAGGCGACACAAACCTCTGAGCATCGGGGCAACCGGGGCAGGATGTGCCAAATCCAGCCTGATTACTCAGCTGCTGCCAACAATGGGCCCACGTTCAGGGACGGGATTCTCGGAGAGAGAGCCGAGGATATTTTCAGCATCGTTAAGAGAATACGAGGAGGTCCAGACTTCCTTCGCACCGCACTTATTGTTGGCCTGGAAAACGATTCATTGTAATTTAGGATATTTTCTGCTACGCCAGCTGCAAACCCATGCAGCTGGAAACTTAATTTATCTAAGGATGCACTGAAGTTCTGTTGTGTGACCTTAGAGAACCCAACAGATGTTGCAAGAAAACAACCGGATTCCTGAAACAAACGTTCAAAACAAAAGTGGAACTTGGAGTTGAACTTTTTCAAGGATTAGAGACACAACTGGGATTTAGAGACACAACTGGGATTACTGGAGTCAAAGGGGTCGAGACCTGGTTTGTTGACATTCGGATCTGTTCTGATATGGATGTTCAAAAATATAGATATTTTTGCCAGATGTGTCTCAGGCTGCACTGGAAGTGCTACAGCTAGCTGCCGCTGCTATATGAGCCAACATTTAACTTTAGGATTCTCTACGTCCAGATTGTTGAGCTTTTCCCAAACTCCCACTGACTTCCAATTTCTCTGATCTCCATAAAGGGTTGTGTGTGTGTATATATATATATATATATATATATATATATATATATATATATATATACCACTAC
>NC_056508.1:46753587-46779697 GCF_014905685.2 Nematolebias whitei | reverse complement strand
GCTGCAGTTCTGCTACTTATCTACTGTTCTGCTACTTTTAGTTTTAGTTACTGTTCTGCTACTTCTAGTTACTGTTATGCTGCGTTCAGCTACTGTTCTGCTACTTTTAGTTTTGACTCCTGTTCTGCTACTTTTCACTTTAGCTATTGTTAAGCTATTTTTAGTATTCTGCTGCTCTTAGCTTTAGCTTCTGTTCTGCTACTTTAGCCACTGTTTTGCTATTTTTAGCTTTCACTTCTATTCTGCTAGTTAGCTACTGTTCTGCTACTTTTAGCTTTATCTGCTGTTCTTGTAGCTACTGTTTTGCTACTTTTAGTTTTGGCTACTCTTCTGCTACTTTTAGCGTTTAGCTACCCTTGCAGTTAACAGATTTTAGCTAGCTTTTTGGTAGTTTTAACTTTTATCCATCTCTGCTACTTTTAACCTTTAAAGTTTTGCTGTTCCCAGTTTTGCTATTTCAAGCGTTTAGCTAGCATTTTGTTACTTTTAACTAGCTTCTTGCTCATTGTCGCTATCCTCTCACTGCTTTAAGCTAGCTTCTTATTGCTTTTTAGCATTTACCTAAACTTGCTGTTTGGAGCAAGTGTTTTGCTACTTATATGCTTTTAGCTAACATTTTGATACTTAAACCTCATAGTTAGCACTTTGCTACTTTTAGCTTTTAGTTACTGTCTGAGTACTTTTAATTTTTAGTTAGCATTTTACTATTAATTACTTTTATGGCCTAGCCTTTTGCTATACAGTAGTCCCTCGCTACTTTACGGTTCGACTTTCGCGGACTCGCTCTTTCCCGGTTTATCAACGTTTGTCAACTTTAATATTACTCACGTGATTGAGACAATACACGATAAAAAGTTTATAAAAAATGCTTCAGATAGGCGCCACTATTTTTTAGTTTTCTTTCAATAAGCCTATACTGTAATCAAAAGAACTACACTACCCAGAAGCCAACAGTGCTGCCAGCCGCTGCTCTCTGCCGATATGGAGGGAAAGTTTTGCAACGCGAAGTCAGAAGTAACGATCGATCTGTGAAGCTGACCGACCAGCAAGAAAGTCGCAAATAATCCTAAAGTTCCCTGAAGCTCAATTATCCACGTGCACATCAACCTGGACGGGGCGGTGGGCTTCGTCGCTGCAGGGTAGGTCTGCAGAACCGGAACAGAGCCCAACAAGCTGCTGGTCTGCAGAGCTGGTGAGTAAAATGTTGCAGTACAGTACATATATGCATGTTTTTACATAATGTAGGTTTAAGAGTTTAGAACAGTGTAGGAGTGTTGGAAGGGTTTATAAAACCTTAAAATTATATAAATACTAAAACATAACGTTCCTACTTGGTGGTTTTTCACCTATCGTGGTGGTGTCTGGAATGTAAACCCTGCGATAATCGAGGGGCTACTGTAATTAGCTTTTAGCTTCTCCTTTTGTCTTTTAGCTAGTGTTCTGCTCTTTTCATCTTAAACCTAAATCGCCTTCTTTAGTAAATTTCAACAAAACATTTCAGCATTTTCACAGTTTTACCCAGAAAGTCATTTCTTTAGTTTATTTGTACACATTTTAAACAAATTCCAGGAAACAAAAACTAGAAGTTAATTTTAGCTGCAAAAACAGCTGCGAGTCGGAACATTTCCCAAACGTCTGCTGAAGCTCCGAGCTAAACGTTAGCTCCCAGCAGGCCGAGTTCCTGCAGACGCCTCCAGACTCACTGATCTGAAATCAGTTGCCTCCTTTGTCCCGACCCGCCTCCCGCACAGATCGGTTTCCTCTGCGCGCACGTTTCCGGCCACAGGACACAAATAACTACGTGCAGCTCGCAGTAATGACACGGACCGGACCGAGAGGCCTGGAATTATGGAGGGAGGTAAAAAAATCACTGCTTTCATCTCGCCTGCCGGGGCTGTCCAGCCTTCAGAACGTCTCTGGATGGGGCAGCGACGCCAGAGAGGGGGCGGAACGTACGAGAACACAAGTACATACATGTTAACACGCACGCTCACGTGCATACTCTTCAAGGATTGCTTTGCAAAGACCACAATTTGGTGTTTTCAGCCTCCAGGCCCGACCCGTTTGGATCTTCTTATTAAAGGCCTGCGTCCTCGAAGGGGTCTGCGACTGTTTGGAACAACGAACTGACAAACGTTAAAAACCGGACCGTGGAAATACTGTCGGCTGAAGTTTTTAATAAAAAGGTCGCATGGATGTCGCCATGTTAACGCTGCAGTGCATTCTGGGTAAACGGCGTAGACGGGTCGCTCCGGTGCAAGCTCCATCCGGCCTCAACGTTAATGTTGGGCGACGCCTGACGTTATAATTTGAGCTGGAGCGTCGACAGGGAGGAGAACGTAGAAATGATTCCGCGTTTTTGGTCAACCCTTGGAAATAACTCTTGGCTCTTTCATAAAAAGTTTTATGAAAGGAACGCACGGACTGGTCCGTCTTTATACTCCCTCTGCTCACTCATAAACCGCCGACGGAACCGGCTGTGGAAACCAGGTGAACACCGTCGAACCACGAGGCGTGGAGCGGCACTGAAGACGTAACGGCTTTGCTGCTGCTGTTAGAGAGACTCCAAACTCTGCTGGCTTTATGCTGAGACGGACCCGGTTTGGAGTCGGGCTGTAATTAGGCAATCCAGGTTCTGGTTTTTCCTGTCGGAACAGAACAGGCTCTGTGCGTGTGCAGCATCTGGACCGAAGCAGACAAACCCCAGTCCAGGCCTCCCGCCGGTCCAGGTGACACGGAGTTCGGCAGGAAGTGCAGTCCAGGGATCCGGACCCAGCTTGTTTGTTTTGTCTGCAGGAGGTTCTGTTCGGTCTCGCGTCACAGAGACGTTAAAGAGACCGTGGCGCTTTTGAAAGACTGTTGGAGTGTTTTAAAAAACGAGAGGAAGGAATGCATGTCGCCCGCTGCCTTTCATTCCAGAGTTTTAGACCAAACTCATTTCTTGACTCAGACTTGCAGCCATTTTGTTCAGACTTTTCCTTTCGCCTTATCTGCTGACTCTCCGCTACTACCACACCAAGTTTTAGCTCATTGTTTGGAAAATTAATGAGATAAAATCATTATGGTGGTTGGGCTGTGGCGGCCATCTTGAATTGAGTTGGCTTCAAAAGGTTATTCCGTTGTAGATGAACGTCCACAGATTTTAATCGCATGATGCGTGAACATCTACAAATAAATAATCTGAAGAGTTTCAGTCAGAGCTTAGAGCTCACCACAGCACTGAATCTGCACTGGTGAAAGTTTCTAATGATATTCTCATAATCTCTGACAATGGACAGGTGTCTACTGGTCCCGTTAGACCTCAGTGCTGCATTTGATACAGTTGATCATAATATTCTACTACAGAGACTTGAATATGATGTTGGAATTACAGGAACGGCTCTAAATCGGTCGTCTTCTTGCTCGCTCAAGATGAGAGTTCAGTGATGGAGTTAAACTCAAAGCTGCTCCTCAGATAAATAATTATTATTTTTATATATGAATGTTTCTGTTCAGTCCCTGAGACGACTTCTGTTGTGACTTGGTGCTATAGAAATAAACTGAACTGAATTGAATTGAATCAGTTCTGTCCATCGTTTTCAGATGTTTTGCTAACACACCCAAATGCAAGACATGAATAAAAACACCTTTTAAAAATATTACGCCCGCCGAACTACCGGCTCACGATAGTCTGCGTTTGTCCGTAAACTTCCTCTTGCCGGCCCGTAAATCTGATCTGAAGATAATGTAGCAAAACTTGATCAATCTGTTCATCACCCCAGCTTTAAGGTCAAGGTCACCAATCAAGGTCGGACGAGGTCCGTCCAGTCCGTTGCTGTGTAACGGTTTGTCGACGGGCGTATATCGTGCCGGAGGCGGTCCTGTTGTTTATCGGAGCGGGCGATAACCAAAGAGTGGATCTGGGAGAGTTTTTTTCTTTAACGTCAGGATTTATCATCATTGTAGAGTTTTATCAACTTTTAAGGCTGTTTTGACCTCCCCACAACAACAGATGTTACATTTACAGATACTGGGCTGAAGTCTGGTGTGGTAGTAGCAGAGAGTCATTCACAACCCGTGCTCTGAGCCCCGACAGATCTCGTCATACATCATCTGCTGTCTCTCATGATCATCTTGCTCGGAGCTCAACGTTTCTTTAAGGTGAGGCCTGTCCTTTAAAACAACGGGCTGCAGTGCTCCACATCTATTAAATTATTCCTGTAAGGTTTGTTCTTTAGTGGGACATGCGAGTCCTCAGGTGAACCGCGGTGAAACCGAAGCAACGTGTCGGCGCCGAGAGGAGCTCCCGGTGGGACTGATTAGCTCGGCGTGCCGCTGGGAGCCGAGCAGGAAGCAGCGGGCTAATTAATTACACGTTGGCTCGTGGGAATCTTCTGCCTAAACGCCACCCAGGTCCCTGTGAGGCGGCACACTTCACACTTGTACAGGTGCTTTTAGCTGACGGGGCGAGCAAGAACATCCAGCATGAAGCCATAGATCCGGTGAAACTTTTTTGCTGCGTTTCCCTTAAATCATCTGGAAATATTCCTGTTCTTTCAACGATGTCCTTTTAAAAACTCTGTACAGGCTTTGATTTCTAGTGAATGACGCTACGTTCGCTCTGCATGTCCAGATGTTCAGTTCTGACGTTTCTGTGAGGTTGTTCACGTTATAAATTTTAATGTGACCACCATCAGACTCCACTATGAGCAGTCCAAGGTTCTGAAGTGGACCCGTGTTTCCAGAAGGAAATATAGATGCTACTGTACATGTTCAATCAGAACCAACTACCTTATCCACCACGATCTGTACAACTGGTGCTGGATCTGATTTGGTGCCGTCCGTCCATCCACTTGTTCCAAAGTCGGGTATCAGGGGCAGCATCTTGATCAGGGAGGTCCAGACATCTCTCTCCACAGCCACCTCTTCCAGTCCTTCTGGGAAGACTCCAAGGAGTTCCTTCCAGTCCTTCTGGGAAGACTCCAAGGAGTTCCTTCCAGTCCTTCTGGGAAGACTCCAAGGAGTTCCTAGGTCAACTGAGAGACGTAGTCTCTCCAGCATGTCCTGGGTCTTCTTCTGGGGTCTCCTCCCAGTCAGACATGCCTGAAGAACCTCCCTAGGGAGGTGTCCAGGGAGCATCCTTATCAGATGCCTGAACCACCTCAACTGGCTCCTCTCTATGTGGAAGAGCAGCGGTTCTACTCCGAGTCTCTCCTGATTACTGAACTTCTCACCCAGCTACCCTGCAGAGGAAACTCATTTCAACCTCCTGTATCCACAATCTCGTTCTTTCTGTCTCTACCCAGAGTTCATGACCATAGGTGAAGGTAGGAACATAGACTGACTGGTAAACAGAGAGCGTCTTACAGCTCAGCTCCCTCTTTCCAACGGACTGGTACATAGTCCACAATACTTCAGATACTGCACCAATCCTTCTGTCAATCTCACGCTTCATTCTTCCATCACTCGTGAACAAAACCCAGAGATACTTGAATTCCCCCACTTGAGACAGAAGCTCATCTCTGACCAGAAGAAGAGAGCAATCCACTTTTTCTGACAGGACCATGGCCTCAGATTTTGAGGTGCTGATTCTCATCTCATCCGCTTCACACTCTGCTGTAAACCGCTCAAGTGAGAGCTGAAGATCATGGCACAATGACGCCAACAGGACCACATCATCTGCAAAGAGCAGAGATGTCTCCAGTCCATCAATGGAACACCTTGGACATGTCTCCAGTCCATCACAGGGACACTCCTGGACATGTCTCCAGTCCATCACAGGGACACCCATAACATGTCTCCAGTCCATCACGGGGACACCCCTAGACATGTCTTCAGTCCTTCACGGGGACACCCCTGGACATGTCTCCAGTCCATCACTAGAACACCCCTGGACATGTCTCCAGTCTGTCACTGGAACACCCCTGGACATGTCTCCAGTCCATCACTGGAACACCCCTGGACATGTCTCCAGTCCATCACTGGAACACCCCTGGACATGTCTCCAGTCCATCAGTGGGACACCCCATGACATGTCTCCAGTCCATCACTGGGACACCCCATGACATGTATCCAGTCCATCACAGAGACACTCTGGACATGTCTCCAGTCTCCAGTTAAATTTTGTGACCTTCTGTCAGAGAGGCGGCAGCTCTACCCACTGATCCACCGTAATCAAAGGTAGCTAATTTTAAAAAACTACCCTGTGTCACATTTTACGGTTATTCCAGCAGAAATACCGTGATACTCCTGCTGGAAGTGTCACAGGTTACACAGGAAGTGCCACAGCTAGCTGCCGCCTCTGTTTTAGGGTAATACCTCACTAAATATGGTAAATATGGTTTGTAAGTTCCACTTAAAGATCTTGAAATCTAGTCTTCTAATAGAAATACAGACTTATTTTGTAAAAGCAGTGGAACCTGGATGGACATCTAGACTGGCGTTGAGACGTTTTTCTGCTCGAACTGTTTCAGAACCGAGAGAGAAGTCCCACCAAACCACAGAAGACTTCCAGGAAGTTCAAATGAAAAACCTTTGTGCTCTGCGACAACAATGCTAATCACTGCACCACCGAGCTGCGCTGATTTCCATAATAATAAATTCATTAAACACCGGCTGAGACTTCCCAGCTGCTGAAGAGATTTTGTTTTAACATCCCGATGTCTGAAATATTCCATGAGCTTGACGTCGCCCGTTATCTCCCACCTCCTCTGTCGCACACGTCCTTATCTCTGTGCCGCTCAATGTAGAGAAAATCCTGCAAACAGCAGCTGAAAACTGGAAAGCTCTTCTGTGGAACGTTCCCTAACCTCGTGCCACTCCGTACACGGAGAACAAAATGTACTCGGCGGTCTCGCGGGTAAATAAGCGTCAACACACGGAGACAAAGAGGAAACCCCGTCTGTTGGCTGGCTGAGTGGCGACTTCCACGCACCGCTCTCAGGTTCAGCCCACTTTGGCTTATCGTAAAAGGCTTCCTCTGAGACATCCGCCTGAGGATATCAAAGAGCCTCTCTGGTGGAAATGCAGCGAGAGGAAGATCAAATGGAAATAAAGAACCTTCACCTTCCTTCAGAGTTTGGCGTGGCGAGAAATGCGGCACTGCTGGAAAAAGGAGGCCTTTTCCCACGAAAGGTGAAGAGAGACTGAGAGCGACGCCTCTTGAGTTATTTTTTCCACAACACCGTGCACGGCCGGCAGCGCCAGGACTTCTCTGCAACAAAACCCTCCCACGTCTCTAATATTAGTCAGCTGAATAATCCAAAAGCTTTGGTCCGTTTTGATTTGACTGACACCACAACGTCGATGCAGTTTGTGTGGATGTATAACTCTGTCATAAGGCCCCGGCACACAAACAGTTTCTGCAAATAATTGTTTCTTCTTCTTCTTTCGGCTGCTCCCTTCTTCAGGGGTCGCAGTGAACTAACTCGCACGAAGACTTGGTGATTGTTTTTATGCCGGATGTTCTTCCTGATGCAACCACAGACCACCGAGCTACCACAGCCCTCTGTGTGGAGCAGAGAGCTGCCATCCAGGACACCCAGGGGAGTACATGGTGGGGGTTAGGGCCTTGCTCAAGGAGCAAATGAGGGTGGAGGCTTCACCTACTATTATACGCCCATTATCTGGACCATGCGTTCTGCTGAGGACGTTCAAGTATCTGTTAAGACACTTGTAATCCAGAAGAAAGATGAGGAGAAAGAAAAGACGAAGGATGAGGAGAATAATATAATAAGATGATGATGAAGAAGTAGAAGCGGCAGCAGATGTATAACTATATTTGTATTTTATTGTTATTGCCTGAGCGCTCCCGACTCTCCATGCGTGACGCTGGTCGGGCACTGGATTATTATTTTTAGTTGTAGTAGTAGTAGTAGTAGTAGTAGTAGTAGTAGTAGTAGTGGTAGTAGTAGTAGTACATTTTTGTTGTTCAGATTCAGCTTGTTATAATTACTGTTTGAAAAATGTGCGATTAAAACGCAGTAATCAAGACTAAATTTATTTAAAAATTATTAATTAACTCGATTTTTTTTTTTTTTTTTTAACTGATCTCCGCCCCACATACAACACTAGAGCAAGTTTCAGCACCTCCTCTCACTGTTGGGAGTTGAAACCAGCAGGATTTGTTTACTGGAGCTTCTGTTTTGTTTTTGTAACCAGAGTTTGCTCACTGGTGGTGATCGGCTTTAAGCTCCGCCCACTCCCACACCAAAAACACAATGCAAGGTTACATAACAAAATATCCAAAACGACTAATCTTACTGGGGAAATAAATATTTTTCTTACAGCAGCAACGTATGAATAAACAAACCGATGCCGTTTAACACCAAGAAGAATTTTGGAGGTGTATTTTTTAATTTACCAAAAGCAAAGCCTCGTTTTGTAAGAGGTAGAAAATCTGCTACGTATCTCATGAAATCAAGAGGGTGCTCAGACGTGCGGCGTGTTGTGGGGATAAGCTCTCCTCGGACTAACATACGAGTGACAAACAGCATTTGGACTCCTCGTTACGTTGTTTTTCTCTCAGCCTTGAATTTTATTTACCGTACGGTAGTGTGGACCACGAGACTCCACGAACATCCAGTTAAAATGTTCGTTCCACAAACTGAAGCACGTAATTACAGCGTTTCAGCTCCGCAGCACATTGTGCGCTGTAATTATCTGCATGTGGACGGTTTCACACAGCGGAGCCATTAATGCCAGGCTGCTGGGTCGGGTCGTGGCAGGTGGGCTCCATGAGCACTGGGTGGGGTGGGGGTCAAAAACGATTTGATCCTTATCTGAGCTCTCATGGAACCAGGAAGACCAGAGGCAAGGGTCCTGGTGGAGGTCTGATACCCCCGTGGACAGTCCAAACATATTTAATGGTAAATGGACTGTACTTGTACAGCGCCTTTCCATCTTATCGAGACACTCAAAGCTCTTTACAACAATCTGTGCCTCATGTACCCGTTCATACAGCTCTATACTAGATCTCTACAAAGATAATAGAACAAATCATTCTAAAGAGACTAATCAGAGCTTTATCACATTCATACACCGATGGGAAACATCGGAGGCGACGAGGGGTTCAGTGTCTTGCCCAGGGACACTTCGGCATGTGACTGCTGTTGGATTTGAACCCCCAACTCTCGCATTGGAGGACGACTGCTCTAACCACTCAGCCACAGCCGCAAAGAGTATTGGTCCGACAGAAACGGTAAGTCATGTGAGTTACTCTTTAAAGTTCTGTCTGAAATTACATCTTGTACTTGAACGCAACAGGCTGAGCTGCAGGGGCTGCTGGGTAATTTTGGGACAGAAATGAGTGGACTTCTTCAGGTTCTGTGTTCAGATGGACTGTCCCTGTTGGTTCTGTTTAGTGTTGGGGTGACCTCTGTGTCCATTCAGTGACCCTTCAACAGAACATGACACCGTAAGTCAGATGTTTTACCTGATGGATAAAAAGGGGAAAGTACTTCCTGTCCAATCCTGGATTGTGAACTAAAAGTAAAGTGATGTCACTGGACTGTGACTTCATGGCGTTCTCAAAGTTAGCATTCGTCACGTTATATCCCAACTGAAGGGCCTAGCTGTTAGTCACGGTTTGAGGTTTACTTTTTAATCTGTTTATCTGCCTGTCTTATAAAAAGTGCTGTCAAACTAAAACAACAAGTCTTGGTTCTTTCTCCTGAACTTTACAACACATCAACATTCTGTAGTTTGATTTTTTACAAAGTCGGAGGAAATGGTCTGAACGTTCAGACACCCTGAAATCATTCGAGATGGTCTAGTTTCAAATGTTTATTCTGTTCAAAGATCACGGCACCACGGGGTCATGTTTTTGGCGACATTTTGCACGGAAGTTTATTTCATTTCTGCAAACAGTCTAATGAAAGAAAGTTTGGAAATGGATTTATTTTTACTGATGAATTACTTGGAAACGTCGCCGTGCGACCGTCCGTCCTCTGAATGAGGAACGACTTTGACGGAGGTGGTCCGGTCAGGTTTCTGACCCACAATTCACTGGGGTCACTGCAGTCACTGAGTTTCCCGGCAAGACGGCATAAAAGAATTAAAATAAACCTGGTTCAAAGGGAACCGCAGCATAAAGAAATCCCAAAACAAGACCGCAAACAGCCACGAGGAATACGTGCACGGCAGAAGCTAAAAGCGCACGACCGTCCCCTGAAATAGACGTCTCAGCAGGAACAGACGTGAGTCATTTCCTTACAAAGACATCACTTAAAGCCTCGACTCGTTCCCTTTTAATACACTTCAAACACTGCTCGCTCTCCGAGGAGGAAATGTTTTTCCATTTCTCTCTGACAATACGTTGAAAAAAGGATTTGTACCGCCGAAGGCTTGTTTGTGCCTAATCTTCACACAGATGTCTTAATGATGTTTACAGTCGACTCCAACATGCTTCACCGGCGCTCATTACTTCACCTAAATCAGATTTGTCTTTTCAGTTATCATCTGGCACCAGAGCAGAATATGTGCCCGTGTTTCCGGTTTGTTCAGTCTTTAATCTCTGTGTTCGGCTCAACAGCAGCTGCTTCCCTCCACAAGTTTAAAGGCTGCAAAACAAACGGAACGATCCTGTCCAGGAGCCGAGAAACGGGTCGCAGAAAAGCTGACGCACGAAATGCAACGACTGGCGTCGATCGTGGAGCCAAGAGGGGGGTGGAAATACCATCCGTCCGTGTTGCGAGCTGGATAACTTGAAAAATAAAGTTTCATTTTGGTGTGGCTGAATCTACAGCAGGTGTAAAAAAGGTCACCATCAAAAATTGGGTTGCCCCGTCAAAATCCAAGATGGCCACCACCATACATATATATGTGACTTGATCACCATAAATTGTGGAAACGATGCTTTTGAGTTTTTATATTGTTTGGAGGACAGTTTCCTCAAATGACTGGGGTGGTTAAAGGTTAATCTATGGTGACCAAGGCCACCATTGGCCACCCCCTGGCTCCTCCACTGCACCTGGTCGTGGATAAAATGTCTCCCTCACCAGGATCCGTTGCTCTACGCTGCCTCGGACAAAAACACCTACACCCCCCTGAACATAAGAGGATCTGCAGTGGAAGTGGTCTCCAGCTACAAGTACTTGGGTGTACACCTGAACAACAACCTCAGCTGGAGCAACAACACCACCAGCCTGATCAAGAAAGCTCATCAGAGACTCTACTTCCTCAGACGGCTGAGACGAGCTGGTCTGGAAGCTCAGTCCTCACCTCCTTCTACAGGTGTGCAGTGGAGAGCATCCTGTGCTCCAGCATCAACGTGTGGCATGGAGGCTGCACAGCTGCAGAAAGAAAAGCTCTGCAGAAAGTGGTGAAGGCTGCACAGAAATCTGTCGGAATCAGCCTCCCCACCATCACAGACATCTACACCTCCAGATGCAGGAAGAGGGCCACCTGCATCATGAAGGACCACACTCACCCAGCGCACACACTTTTTGCCCCACTCCCCTCAGGAAGGAGGTTGAGGAGCATTAAGTGTAGAACCACTAGACTGAGGAACAGCTTCTACCCTGAGGCTGTTAGACTCATGAATCTCTAACTAGAATAATCACTGTGAAAAACCATATCATGTTGCTGCTGATCTGTTTCATGTTGCTGCTGATCTGTTTCATGTCGCTGCTGATCTGTTTCAATGTTGATGTGTTCATGCGTGCACATCTGCTCACAGACTTATGTTCATGTTTGTGCTGATGTTCAATGTTTTATGTTATGAGTGCTTAGTGTATATTTAGTTGATGTTTTTCTTAGTTCATATCTTAGATGTTATTACTGTTTTTCTTATACATTTTATTGTTGGATGTAACTGGGACCCTGTGTACATAATTTTGCTCCACCACATGTACCACATGAGGTGCGAATGACAATAAAGAAACTCTGACTCTGACAAGGAAGAAGTGATGAAAATACTCGCGCTGTTCTCCTCCACAGGGTAACTCGTATGCATTTGAATGTCTTGCACCTAAAACATTAAGGTTAACTGTCATTCCCTGTTCAACTCCAGTCCAGAAAAAAAACACTCATTTCTAAAACTACAAACATTCACTCTTCAAATTTCCTCAGCCCCAGCAAACCCTGACGTCTCCTTGTACATGTACAACTCGCAGTATTAAGTATTTTTATCTGATTTAACATCTCTGCCATCAAAGTTCTATCCAGTGGTTTTAACACTGGGTGGCTCAGTTGGTAGAGCTGTTGCCTTTTGGCGTTAAGGTCGTCGGTTCAAATCCCGGCCTGGGACCTTTCTGGGTGGAGTCTGCATGTTCTCTCCGTGCATGCGTGGGTTTTCTCCGGGTACTCCGGTTTCCTCCCACAGACCAAAAACATGCATGTTAGGCTGATTGGTAACTCTAAATTGTCTGTAGGTGCCCCTGATGGACTGGAGACCTGTCCAGGTGTCCCCCACCTCTCATACAATGATGGCTGGACATGGACACCAGTGATCCCCGTGACTCAAAAAGAAAAAGCGGGTAAAGATGATAGATGGATGGTTTTTACAGTACTCGGAGTAGAGCCGCTGCTCCTCCACGTTGAAGGGAGCCAGTTGAGGGGGTTCAGGCATCTGGTGAGGCTGTCCCCATGATGCATCCCTAAGGACGTGTTCTGGACATGTCCCACTGGGGGGAGACCATCTCTCAGCTGGTCTGGGAACTCTTTGGAGTCCTCCAGAAGAGCTGGTGGATGTGGAGAGAGATTTAAGCTAGCTGTATGAGTTTAGCAACTTAACCCTCCTGCTGCACTGGGTCAAAACCACACGGCCTCAGTTTGGTGGGTCATTATGACCCAAGGGCAGCAGGAGTGTTGAGCTCTAGGACTTTGGTTCAACGCCTCTGTAGATGTTTCACATTTGAAACAGCGTTTTTGTTTGACAAAAACGGCGTTGCGTGTCCTTGTTCCAGGGTCAGGGTCAGTAATCAAGGTCAAAGAGTTAAAACGAGGTCTTTCTTGTCCAAACTATAACTTCTGGTCCGCTCAAGATCATTTAATGAAACTTGACACACATGGAGTGTCTGGTACTTTTTCATCGCCTCAGCATCAAGGTCTTGTTTTTATTTGATTTGGTCTCAGTGAAAATTTATAATTTGGACTTTTTGTTTTTCATTTGGAAGCGGCTGCTTTAACCTTCCTGCAAGTGTCCTCGTTCTGTCGCGGGTTCCTTTCTGAGGGCCGCCACAGCGAGCGAACTCGCACCCATTGTCAGTTGTTTTACGTCTGACACCCTTGACCACAAGTCTGTGGCGCTAACCACCAAGCTACCGCAGCCTTCAGATATAAAGCCGGAGTGTGCGCAGATTGAACAAATAAGATGCTATAAACAGAAAACCATGAACCACTGCACCACCGTACGGTGGTTAGAGCTGTCGCCTATGGAGCAGGTTGCAGACTCGTCTCCCACCGGAGACTTTTCTGTGTGGAGTTTACCTGCTCTCCTCGTGCACTCGTGGGTTTTCTCCAGTTCCCTCCTACAGACCATAAACATGCACGTTATGTTCACTGGTAACTAGGTGAGGGTTGTTTGTCTTTGTGTCCCTGTGATGGACGGAAGACCTGTCCAGGTGTCTCCTGTCTCTCGCACAGTGACTCCTGGAGATGAACACCCACGACCCAGAAAGGAGAAGAGAATAAAGAAAATGGCTGAATGGACCAAAACATAAAAGCTAACACGGAACTGAAATGTCAATAAAAGCTGAACCGAAACTAGAAAATAATACCTCAGAACCCCGAGGCCATGACATCCGGTCTGGCTAAGGTGCACCTCAGAACCCCGAGGCCATGACATCCGGTCTGGCTAAGGTGCACTTCAGAACCCCGAGGCCATGACATCCGGTCTGGCTAAGATGCACCTCCAATGAAAAAACAAAAAAGCATATTGTGCTGTGACTGGCAGGAATGTTGTTTTCCATTTCTTTAATGAAATGACTCGACTTCCTGCAGCATGACTATCTCTTCATCCTCACATCCAGCCTTTTTCCTCATTGTGCTCTAATCTACTCTTGTCCTTAATCCAGCTCTCAATGGGAAATTCAGTTTAGCTTTATTCAGGTCTGCACATGCCCCCCCGCTGCTACACACTCCTGAGTGGCTGAAGTCATGGGAAATGTCTGCAACGGTCATTGATAAAAGACAACGTATATGTTGGTACCAGTTTTAAACCACCCCCCTGACATGATGGGAGCCTCCAGCTTGGGTTGGACCTCAGACTTGGGTCTTTTTAGCAGATGGGGTGTCTCACGTTAGAGGCTGGTGTCTAATGATCTGCTGAGGAACGGCTCAGACCAGTCCTGCTTTGAGCTGGTTTTTGACCCCCTGTGAGAACGTCTTCCCGACTCTTCAGACTCAACACCGGGACTCGGCGACCTCGGTCTTCTTCGTGAACTCTGATCCTCGAGGGCAAAGCCTAACCTCCACGAAGCCGCCGCCCCTCCCGGAGGAGTCGGAGCAAAGTCACATCAATTCGACAGTCCCGCTGGGTAATTAGCTGCTTTTAGACGGCTGAGGAAGGAGGCTGGAGACACGTTTCCACAGGCTTCTGGTTTTTCTCAGGTTTATCTGGACGCTCGCTGCTTTTATTTCAGTTATTGGAAACAAATGTAACAAGCTGCTGTCCCCCATCGCTGAAGGATTTGAACAGTGAACGTCTGTAGTTTTCTAGATGAGTTGTTCATGTTTTTCTGGACTGGATGCAGAGAACGTCGGCAAACCTAAATGTTTTTGGTGCAAGATATTCTAAAGTTACGCTGTAGAGGAACAAAGTTCATTTTTTATTATATGCAGTGCAGCGTGACGGATCCTGGAGAGCTGAGGGAGGAATTTTATCCACCAGGGTCAGTGGAAGAGCCAGGGGGTGGCCAATGGTGGCCTTGGCCCCCATAAATTATACTTCTGCCACCCAATCATTGGAGGAAACTAAACGTTTAAACAATATAAAAACTAGAAAGAAGTTTCCTCAAATGATTAGGGTGGCCGGTTTACACACACACACGGTGGTGGCCATCTTGGATTTTGATGTGGCAACCCAATATTTGATAGGGACTTGTTACATCTAGACGCAGCCACGCATCAGAATGGACGTCAACCTCTCACTTATTTTTTTAAGCTCTCCAGCTCACG
This sequence comes from Nematolebias whitei, assembly GCF_014905685.2. Classification (NCBI taxonomy): domain Eukaryota; kingdom Metazoa; phylum Chordata; class Actinopteri; order Cyprinodontiformes; family Rivulidae; genus Nematolebias; species Nematolebias whitei. The sequence continues at coordinate 46,764,601 of NC_056508.1, read as the reverse complement.
GTGTTTAGATATATGCATATATGGCTGCAGCCATCTTGGATTTTGACGTGGCAACCCAATTTTCAAAAGGACCCTTTTTTTATATGTACCACACACCAAAGAGACGTTGGTACCTCACCTTATTTTCAAGTTATTCTCCTAACATCCACGAATGGACGGAGGATATATCCAGTTCCCCATTTTTCGCTCTGAGACGGGGGACAAAGAGTCTCTGAAGACACATGAGCAGACGTGTAGCTGCTGATTATCTGTTGCATACCTGGTTCTTTAAAGTCACAAGCAGAGGGATAACGCTCATGGCCTTGGATGTGCAAGAATCTAGTTACTGAATTATTAATGCAAAACCAAAGGCAGAGACGGGGCGGAAGCTCACACACGTTGTAAGATTGTGCGTTGCTATCAGTGAAGGGCGAAGGCACACAAGGAAGTTATCAGCTTCCAACACTAATTAGCCAGTTATGTATCGGCTGTAGTTGTAAAACTTGTGTCAACAGCATCGTGTTGTGTATTATGTCTTTGCTTTACAACCTGTTCTAATTAGACATGTAGGAAGATTAGACACCTGGCTCGTCTGGACATGGTCCAGGTGGGCAGTCCAGAGACTGACCCTGGTGCAAGCTGAAGTTGCTAAGCTGAGACCCTTGGCCAACTTGAAGTGGATCCTGAGGTGACCGGTTGTAGAGCCAGTTAAAGCCTGGAGCAGAGACGGGTGTAGAGGTGTTGGGCAGGACCTCCTCAGAGGCTGGTGCTGACCCACTCTGCAGCTGGAAACGGTACTGGTTGCTCTCTGCCACTGGAACAGGAGATGAACATCCCTGAGGAAAAACAAACAAACTTGGGAGGCCCTCATAGACCTCTTTGGAGACTGGGACGTCTTGGTGGTGGCCGTAGAGTACTGGGCAGGGCTCACTGGGGTCAGACAAGGAACTGGGTGGTGTCACAGTTGTGGCATAGTTCTGGGTTTTAACTGAGATGTGGTCCTGGACTCAGACACGAAGCAGGATTGAGGCTGAACGTAAAATGTCTGATAATGGTAAATGGACCGTTTTCATCCAGCTCCTTTCTATCTGATCAAGACACTCAAATCTCTTTACGACAATCTGTGCCTCATTTACCCGTTCATCCAGCTCTCTATAGATCTATACAGAGAATAATCAGAGCTTTATCACATTCGTACACTGATGGGACACATCGGAGGCAATGAGGTGTCTTATTCAGGGACACTTCGGCACGTGACTGCTGGTGGAATCGAACCCCCGACTCTTGCATTGGAGGACGACTGCTCTAACCACTCAGCCACAGCCGCCCAGTAATGATGCGTGGTGGTGCGTCGTCTCTGCTTCTTCTTGTAGTTTTACGAGTTATACAGGAGGAACCAGAACCTGCTTGCAGCAAATCCAGACGTCAACAGGTCGCCTCTCTTGTGGTCCAGACGGCCTGGACGTGCAAAATCCAGACTAACTTGTAGCTTAAAGTCCTCCTGAAGCTACTGGGTCCAGACTTGGTGAGAGCAACTGATGGATAATGGACCGATAGGCCAGTGGATGGATACAGGACTTGGTTAAAAACATTCAAACAGACTGAACTTGAGATCAAAATAAATACGAAATGACAAAACCATCTAAAGGACAACAAAGTCTGAAAAGAGAAATTGAAAACCAAGATCTTTAAATGCAGGATGAATATACTGAGTGTCTCAGGTGTGGTGATTAAATTAAGCAATGTGATGCAGAAAACAAAAAAAAAGACTAAAACAAACTAGGAAATGGAGTAATGGAATATAAAAATGAACCAAACCAATCTTGTATTAAAAAAACAAAAGCGTGACAGTGGAACCAAATACATGAAAGAAAAGTACGACATTCCTTAAATGTTAACTTTTGGTGTTTTCCAGGGTTGCTGCTTTCTCTTTGTCCTCCACTATGAAGACTTTCCCATTCCTTTGCATATCTCTAATTAGTTTTTGTTTTGTGGCCTTAAGCTTTAGTAGCCTGTTCTCTATTCTTTCTCCTTCTCCATTTTTTCATCCAATCCACCTCGTTACGAGACCATCCAGCTCTCTGTGGTTCAGATCAAATCCTCTGAGACATGCCCTCATTAATTAGAAAATAAAAAAACCTCTAAAATCCAGCTGAAAACATTACACACAGTGTGGTGAACACTGGTTGTATGTTAGCTCTGTTTTGGAAAAAGTGCTACAACAGTTTGTAAAGAGGGTGCAGTTTCCAGTGTGGACACAGCGCTCCGGGTCCACATCGTCGGTACGTTGGCGGATTGGTCTGAAAATGAAGGTTGGGGTCCGTTCCTTGGTCTATTAAAAACTGCGTTCCTTGAAAGAATGTATGTTGCATTAAAATGCATCAGTTGAATCAAGGTTGTGTAACATTTGGGGCAGAACATTCTAAAGGTTCGGTGCAACTACTTTGAACCACCCGTTCTGGAGAAATATTATGTTAAAGGACAAGAATTCAAGTTTAAATCTTTCTTAGTTCAGTTGCAAATAATTGTCACTTATCCTCTGTTTAATGTTAGCCAAGCAGTTTAAGGACTTTAATTTATGAAATTTAATTTCCTTGAATGAACAGTAGATCTGGATATCATCAGCATAAAGCTGACGTTGTGCATTACTAACCTGTCAAATTACTTGTCCAAGGGGGATAAAAATATAGGATGGATAAAATGGGGCCTAAAACAGAACCCTGAGGTACACCCTAAGACAACCTGTTTGTGTCCGACGTGATTCCATTGTCACCTGAGTACAGAACCAGACAGCCTGATCTGATTTTGAAGTCTATCAAGATCTTGTGATTAACGGGACCAAAGACCAAAGACAAAAGATGGGTCCAGTAAGACCAAAACCGTGTCGTACCCTCAATCAGCTGAGATCAACTCGTCATGAAGAACCTTCAAATCAGGGCAGTTTCTGTGGAGAGGGCTTTGATAGAAATTTGTCCAAAATGTAATTTTCTAAGAGTGGAAAGTTGATCGGCCACAACTTATTCTAATAATTCCTAATGGTCGTGGTCGTTTCAATGGTCATTATGTACTGGTCTGACGGTTCCTAGTTCTGTTGGAGCGTGTTTAAAAAAAATGAATACTGGGAACCACACCTGTTCAAAGTGAGATGTTAATGGTTTCGATGACAGTAGGGCTAATCGTGTTAAAACCTTTTAAAAACAATACACTGCTTTTTTTAGGTGGATTAGTTGAACTGGAGCTGAAAATAATTTTAATAGTTGTAATTTTAATCATTTCTAGAAAACAATGTTTACTTGAATGCTGACTCGGTTAATAGAAATACTCTGAACAAGCTCAGAACACAGAGATCCTTTTTATAATCATTATTTTGAGTATTCTTATCTTTTCAAACTCAAGAGTTACTGAATCCAATTTAATGGAAACCTAAAAAAAAAGAGATGGTTGTCTAAATTACGTTACCTAACCCATTTATTTTTCTGTTTTATGGATGGCCATCAAAGCTTATCAACCTTGGTCAACTTGGTCAGTTTTACAGACAACTGGAGAAATTGCATTTCCTGCGAAAAGGCAGTGTGAATGCGTATTGGTGAAGAACTTGCTGAAAAACAGCTAAAATTAACTAAAACAGGCTGAAATAGAACAAGCCTAAGTTGATCAAAAGAAAGCAGAAAGAACACAGATTTGCTGAATGAGATTTAAATAAGCAGAAATGAACACAAACATTAGCTAAAAAAGCTGAAATTAGCTAAATAAAAAAGACCAGCTGAAAATAGCTGAAAAGGTAGAACAAGCTTAAATTAGCAGGAGAAAGCAGAAATAACATGTTTGCCCAGTTAAGCTGAAAGAAGCAGAAATGAACAGCTGGAATTTGTGGAAAACAGCCGAAAAGAGCTAAAAAAAAAAGGCAGAAAGCAGCTGAAAATACCACAAGGAAGTGGAGAGAGCATGTTTTTGCTGAAAAAAGTTGAAATGAGTGCAAAAAATGTGGTTAGCTGATAAAGCTTAAATTAGCATAAGAACAGCTAAATACTAGCTGAAATAGTAGAAAAAGCTGAAGCTTGCAGAAAGAATCTGAAAGAAGCACAAAACGGCTGAAAGTGGTTGAAAGTAGCTGAATAAAATTTTTAAGTTTGCAGAAGAAAGCTGAAAGAAGCTGAAGCCGAACAAAATGTGAAAGGAGCAGTTCGTAAACCGATCTAAAGATTTGAAGGATGAAAAATGAGCTCAACTCATTTTCTGTGAGAGAAAAATGTCAGAAAAGGCAAAAAGCTAAAGTTGCACCAAGAACAAAAGTCACAGCAGGATTGTCCTGAAAGAGCCGAAGGTTTTGATTCATGATTTGATGAAAAAGATGAAAACTGCAGGACGAGAATGATGATGAAAAACTTACAGAAGAAAATGGATGACAACAGAGGGAACGCTTCGTAATTCACACAACGAGCTAAAATTTGGTGTGGTAGTAGCTGCTGGTGATCCTCATCACATACTTTGAGCTCTAACAGTTTTTTTTAAACTTTGTCTTCTGAGGCGACAGAGAATGTGCGTTCTTTGATCCTTCCATGTATAAAGCATGTATTGATGACTTGATAACGTCCGACTCTGGAGTCGACCTTCAGCTTGTTGGAGCTTCTGGACTTCCGTCTGAACTTTTTAGCTGTTTAAAATCTTTCAGTGTTTGGATTAAAGCCACAGCGATGTCATCCGCTTTAGTTTTCTAGATAAAAACGGCTAAATAAAACGAAGCCCTTGTCATGTAGCACCTTTCTCCTTCAACTTGAGATAAAACTGTAAGAAGTCGAGCTGAAGTTCTTCTGATCTCCCATCTCGTCCCACCCCGTGTCTATCTACCTTGGCGTGGACTCTCCCAGGTCCAGCAGGGTGTTGTTGCAGCACAGATAAAACGCCGCGAGGCTCGTTGTGTTTTTATCAGAGCGGCCGGAGCTCTATCTGCTGCAGCCCAGGCTGAAGATAAAGAGATGCTAATCTTCACCTTGGTGTTACCAACGCTGAAAGCACAACACAAGTACAAGGAGCTTTAAGCGCAGACACGCTTGGACTGATGGTAACCTGAGGAATTACTCAGAGGTTTTGCATGAGGAGACTCGAATGACGGGAAAGCTGCAGGGTGGAATGAAGATGCCAGGATGTTACACGAGCCACAACTGAGCTCCTTTTGTCCTGGAACCGTACCGTATTGTGCACACATGTATTCGTGAGTGGCGTTTAAATTTTAGGTGAACTTTGAACTTAACAAGCCTTGAAGAGCGTGTTCAGTTTCTTTCACGCTTTTACATCGGTCACAATAGTTTTCTTTTAGCGCACGTTTAGCTACTTTTTAGCTTCAGGATTATACCTTTAAGAAATATTTTAGATATTTGCAACGGTTTGCAGACTGCTTTGACCACCTTAAGCAAACACAAAAATGTTTGAGCTGCGTGATATTTTATCTAATTTCTAACAGTAGAACTGACACAAATGCAAATTGAATAATTGATATCAAACTTTCCCCCTCTTTTATAAGGCAACACCTAGCCCACATGCTAGGCTATTATCCTATAGCTAGATGTTAGTAATAGTTGTATATTTGCTATCTACCTATGTCTAATATCTAACCATAGCTAACATGTAGCTATAGGCTAACAGTCTTGTTTGATTAAGCTAGTTAGGTGTAAACCTTTAGCTAGATATAGCAATGCAGTAGTCCCTCGCTACTTCACGGTTCAACTCCGGTTTTTCAAAATAAGATTGGACATGACACACAAGTGGCTGATTGATGGATGAGCCGCACGATCGGCATGAATTTTTATTTAAAATCAATTATTTTAAAATATTAAGCACCTGCTGCACCTGTGTGCAGCCCTTACTGCAGGATAAATTTCCTGCTGCAGCTGATCAGCTGTTCACCGTGCAGAGCGGAGAAGTGGGCGTGGCCAAGAGCGCTTGCAGGTGGCTGAGAGCAGCAGAGGCAGAGAGAGGGAAGTCATGTGCTCTTTTAGAGCTTTTACAGTTTAGAAACATTGTTTATAATATTGCAAGAGTATGGGAAGTATTTAAAATGCCTTTATATATATTTATATATATATATAATATATAAATATGTAAAGATGTTTTACAGTATATTAAACAGCAGCCTGAACATGAGTCTATTGTGAGCAGATGGGTATGAATATAGCAGCTTAAAGCCAAGAAATCAGCAGCACAGACAAGTCACATATCACCAATTAAAATGATCTTTTCTGGCAACCCGACTGACATGGAAACTACAGCGTTTTCATGTAAACCCACTTATTTTTTGTTTACTACCCACAAAAACCATTGAAATAACGATCACGTTTCCAGAGGTGGTTCTCGTGTAAACGTGATCTACCTGCTGCTAGATCACTTTGACTTGGTCATTTTAAAAGTAGCTCCCATGCTGAAAAATTGTGGACACCCCTGATCTGTTTCTACCATCAAACTAAAGGTCAACACGTAACTGTGTGTTAGACTAAGCTACCTAGATGTTCAGCCTATAACTAGTATATTTGTCATCTAGTTACAGACCTAACATTTAACTTTAACAACTAGCTATAAGCTAACACTGGCTTAAGTGTTAGACTAAACTACGTATGTGTAAACTTTGAGCAACAGTTCAATATTAACCATCTAGCTATAGTCTACCTAATACAACTGAAGCTAACTATAGCCCATCACTTGTCCATGTGTTCCTACGAGGCTAGGTAGGTTTTATCCTATAGCTCCATGTTGGTGATATTTAAGGAACCTTAGCTACAATTTTTTACCAGGGTGTTGAAGATTCAAGATCTTTTAAAGAGACAGTGAAGTATTAGTTAGGACGATGTTAAACCTGACCGTCCTCTGATCAGAAGCAGGACGTATTTCCTCTTTGAATTTCAGCATCTGTCGATCTTTTTAATTCATAGTCTGTAATAATGGTTTCACACCGAACATGCAGCTGTGAACGAGGCAAGGCCATTATTCCCCAAGCAGCAGGAGCTGCACACAGTAACCCTGTTTTCCACATGCCTAAGTTCACAAAGTGTGTCCAAACATCAGGGGTGGTGTGGAATTATCGTAGCGTCGATGTCACTGGTGCCTGAAATGGAGGATGGGAGGTTTGTATTCTCACCGCTGATGTGATAAAATGTCCAACTGGCAGAGGTCGGTGGAAAATAAGTCAAAAATCTGTATCAACTTTCAGTATCAATTAGAATTAGCTCAAACAAAAGTACAGCTGTTTTATATGATCTTTGATTGTACGATGTATAAAAAAATGTCTTAAGTTTTGTTTTGAGGGCTTTAACTACAAATAACTGACCCACTGTCCACATTCAACAGCTTGTTAGTTGGACCACTAATTTGTGGTTTTATTTTTTAAACAGAACATTTACGTATGTGCTAACCAACAATAGCACACATGTAATCATCTGTACCAATAATACTGCATATGGCACATTATACACCCATTGACAAACTATTATGTAGCAATACAAATCAAGCTATGGCAATGGCCCGGACAAGCAAAGACCTTGTATAATATTTGACCTTATGACCTTGACCTTTGAGCAGGCGTGATGAAATGATTATGCCACGTGTTGTCTCGTCCTGGTACAATTGTGTTTCAAGTTTTGTCAAATTATTTTGAGAGGATCAGAAGTTATACGTGGGACAAGAGGAAGTTTATGGACGTATGAACGGAGACTTTATCGTAACTCGTCTGTCTTTGACGGACGTATAAAAATAACAGAGGTCTAGACATTTTTATGTTCACCAAGATTAGCTTCAAAATATCCCAACATAATTTTTGGTAATATGTCTGTAATCCAAAGTAGAGCATGTGTGGCCTAAAACTGAACTTTGTTGCAACCGAACAGTAGATGGAGACTCAGCACTGGGGACTTAATGTTGTTGTATAATTAATAATACTAATGAAACTTGCGTTGCTTTAAGGAACGCATGTTGTATGTTGCGTGTTGCACGCCAAAGCTTTAGATAAAGCTCTCACGGGATCCGTTAGTACGGTATGTGTTGGAGATGACTCTCAGCTACTACCACACCACAGCCTACCTCAGCATCTGAAAAACTGCCTGAGCTGTGGACATTTTTGTACACCGGTCCTCAGACTGGACACCGTCCGTCTGTGGACAATCTCTTGTCCGAGCTCTAAATTAATAACCCTTCAACACAGAAATGTCAAGCTGCCTAGCTGGACACCTCGTGGGTAAAAGATGATCCCTTTTGATTTCAAGGTCACGAGGTCAGAGCTCAAGGTCACATGTGACCCCCTTAGTTTAAATTTTCACAGCCCCAGCTTGACATCCCAGTAACATAGAAATGTCAAATCCTTTGTCCCCGTCTGTCCATCGGTAAGACAGTGCACAGTAAGTTGTCCATGGTGTAACCGCACCATGGTGGCTCCACATTGGAGCTTACTTTTTACTAAGACCACCTCGTGATCGTTTGGTTTGGCTGGTAGTCGTCAACCGGTGGGTTCTCCACCAATCAGATGCAGTTCCATGTTCTTTAGTTGGACCGTTTGTTGAGTTACACCACGTAGAACGTCGTTATCGGTCAAACTGACCTTTGACCACCACCATGTATAAACTTGGCAGATGCTCAGGATTGTTGTGTGAGGTGAACATCAAAGTCCATGCTCAATAATCCAGGTATACAATCCAACATTTTTTCAGTCAGGTCATCTGGACAGTTTCTTTTTTTTGTGCTGAAACATTTCGCCTTCGATCCAGAAGGCTTCATCAGTCAAGGAAACACACAACAAAACTGATTCTTCCCCCAACAGCTTACTCCAAAGTGGAACAAACCAGTTATGTTGGTGCTAAGATGGTCTCTTTGGTACGTCCCCTCCTCCATTGCCAGCCCTCTTCCTTGTTGACAGTCTTGTCAAACTGGTTGAAAACAACAAAGTCCATGCTCAATAATCCAGGTATACAAGTGGTGTTTCCAGGGGTTTCCTTGACTGATGAAGCCTTCTGGATCGAAGGCGAAACGTTTCAACACAAAAAAAGAAACTGTCCAGTTGACCTGACTGAAAAATGTTGGGTTGTGTGAGGTGGTTCTTGCTTTGGATTTTGATTATTCTGACGCCAGTGACGTGCGTGTTATGGACCGACGTTTTGTAAAAGCTGTGGTCCATTTGTTTGGGCAGCCATCTTGAACTGGGTTGACTCTGAAAAGTTATTTAGGTGTAGACGTGCGTCCAATAATTACTTTCCGATATTTATACAAAAATCTTTCTTCTGAGCTGTGACGATGATGCTGAACTAAACTGAAAAGACTGGTAGACCGTTAATCGTATTTAATATACGATAAGTGCATCACTCAAGTTTAGCTTTTTACAGAATGAAAGGAACATTAACAGATTTTTATTTTTTATCCATCTTCGACGAGATTGTCTTCAGGCTTCGGGGTAATATTTGTACCCTGTTGAGCTGCTTTATTCAGACAAGCCACAGCAACTCTCCCTGCTTTGTGTCACAGAAGCCTATAAAATATCACACGATGCAGAACGTGTCCTGCGGCTAACGTCTGCGTATCGGGTGTTTCGGCTGCAACGCGAGAACAATACTCGGAGACGGCTCTTGTGTGCAGTGTTTCACTCAAAGGTGCAGCGGTGTCATGTCATTGTGTCGCTTCTACGGTTCAAAGAGAAGGGCGAGCGCAGTCAGACGTGCACATCAAAACACGTGTGGACGATTCGTATCGTTTGTACGAGCGCACTTCTGTTGGAAATTTCTTGGGTAAAAATTAGCCTCGCGTTTATTTTTGTTAGTGGTTGTATTTGCAGTTCTTTGTTTCTAAGTGTTGTCAGTAGATACAACCATTCCTGACTAATAATAAAAATCTTCCAGGAATTTTTATTTTTTACTTTGCAAAATTGTTTTAAATGCTCCCATGAAGTCCCCGTCACTTTACCGCCTTAATTCAGAGAAAACTGACACATAGAAATCCATTATAAATGCAGTTTTTAATTAATATCGTATATATATATAGATATATAATGCATTAACTTGGTTGCAGTTTATTTTTCGACCTTCTATTCGAGTGCGTGGCGCTCCACTTTCACATGTGAGGAGCGCCGGCCAGGCTTCATATCCGTCCGTGAAGCAGGTTGCTGTCGAGCCTAGTTTCTCATCTCATCCGGGGAAAAATGTTTTAATTAGGATGTAAAGAGCAAAAATACATTTGATTTGTGCATAAGTAAACATTTAGTACAAAACGGTAGATTCGCATGCATGCAGGCTACGGCGGGCTGTCAATGTGTGCCTGAATGAAGCTTGATCAAACACGAGCTTGTTGGCAGATGGTCCAACTGGCGCCCAGTCTATGGGTCATTACAAGAAAATAAAAAAATAAAAACACTTGTGTTGTGCACACTTACTCTTCTTTTTCTTTCAGTCGCTCCCTTCCTCATAGGTTGTCACTGAACTAACTCGCACAAAGACTTGGCAATTGTTTTTACGCCAGACGTCCTTCCTGATCAACCACAGACGACCGAGCTACCGCAGCCTCTGTGTGGAGCAGAGAGCTGCCATCCAGGGCGCCGGGGGAGCACACGGTGGGGGTTAAGAGCCTTGCTCAAGGGCCAGGGGTGAGGCAAATGAGGGTGGAGACAGGTGTGGGTACCTTTCCCACCCATATTTTTGATTGTTGTCAGTCCGGGGGTCGAACCAGTGACCTTACGATCTCAGGCTTGCCTACTCTAACCTCTGCACCACCACTCCCCCATGTTGTGCACAAGTAACGTTAAAAAAATAGAATTAAATAAATAAATACATAAAAAGCTCCATGGCAGACTCGTGCAGGCTTGACTGAAAACAAAGCTCCCTCCCCAACTACCAGATTTCAAACAGCCAACCTTCCTTCCTTCCTTCCTTCCTTCCTTCCTTCTTATCTTCTTACCTTCCTTCCTTCCTTCCTTCCTTCCTTCCTTCCTTCCTTCCTTCCTTCCTTCCTTCCTTCTTATCTTCTTTCCTTTCTTCCTTCTTACCTTCCCTCCTTCCTTCCTTCCTTCTTA
>NC_056508.1:46748206-46753487 GCF_014905685.2 Nematolebias whitei | reverse complement strand
TCCTTCCTTCCTTCTTACCTTGCCTCCTTTCTTCCTTCTTTCCTTTCTTCCTTCTTACTTTTCTTCCTTCTTACCTTTCTTCCTTCTTACCTTTCTTCCTTCTTACCTTCCCTCCTTCCTTCCTTCCTTCTTACCTTGCCTCCTTTCTTCCTTCTTACCTTCCTTCCTTCTTACCTTGCCTCCTTTCTTCCTTCTTTCCCTTTTTCCTTCCTTCTTTCCTTCCTTCCTTCCTACTTTTGTTCCTTCCTACCTACCTACCCACCCTCCCTTCCTTCCTTCCTTCCCTCCTTCTTTCATTCATTCATTTTTACCTTCCTTCCTTCACAGTTCAAAACTTGAAACACCAACTTTTATTTTAGGATTGGATTTGAAAAGGTCCAGGTCACTGATGGACCTGTAGTCCTGAGGTGGTTCCACAGTCTGGGTGGGGAGACTGAAAAGGTCCTGCCACCCCAACGTTTGTATTTGCACTTTGGGACGAACGGTAAGGAAGCATTAGTTGACCTTAAGGTCCTGTCATGATCAGGAAAAGTCACTAGATCAGCTAAATAAGTTGGGGCAGGCCAACATTGAATAATGAAAGTTTAACATCAACTCTAAAGTGGACTGGAACTCAGTGGAGAGAAAATAAAACGGGTGATGTCTCGGGGGTGTTGGTTCAAAGATACAGCAGCGTTTTGGACCAGTTGAAGACGTCTGATGGAGGACTGGGAGGTTCCTTCATACAAAGCATTTCATTAGTCAAACCTTGAGCTGATAAAAGCTTGAACAATTTAAATCAGTCTTCAGACATTCAGTCTTATTTATAAGACTGAGTCTGTTGTGGCTGCTCGGACTGATGAAGTCTTCTGGATGAAACACGAAACGTTTCAACAGAAAGAAACCGTCCAGAAGACCTGACTGAACCTTGTTGGATTTTTCTACCTGGATTATTGAGCATGAACGTTGATGTTCTAAAAACTGGATTTCTCTTTAAAAGCCATGCCTTTTTTCTAAAATGACCGTATTTTACCAGTGACTAGTTTATGGTAGACAAAAATATAAATGGTATTTTTCATCAGTGGCCAGTTTACCCCTTTAAAAACACTCTTTGTCAGAAAGTTTAAAGACGATTTGAGGGTTAATCTGCAAACATTTACGGGCCCGTCAGTTCTGTGCAGAGCCAAAACAAACTTAAAGAGCTGGCAAAGGAAAGAAGACGCCACCGAGTAATTATATTCAGAAATATCAAATTAAACTCCTCATTTTAGCTGACCACACATGTTTAACTTAATCTTTGTTCTCTCCAAGAAAACGAAAGTGAACATCACTCAGCGAAGAGTGCACTCCATCCGGAGCAGCCGGTGAGTCTCTAATGACATTAGTTTACCGAGGAACACGGATAAATCCAATCCGTGTGTGAGTGGTGAATGAAAGCAGCCGGGGAACATAAACATGGAGGGAGTTGCTGTGAAAATTACCAACATGCGCTTAAAGTGAAAAATTGTGCTAAAGAAAGAACAGATTTTAAAGAACGCTCACCAGTAGAGGCTCATCAATGGAACCACTTAAACATATTTTGTGTATTGGGAAGTGTGGGATTGTTTTTATCAAAATACCTCATAAACCGCTGGACATATTTAAATGAAGCCCAAGGTAATCATCAAACAGCTGATCCCGACAACGCAATTCAAAATGGCTGCCACAACTGGTCATTCTTAGTAAACACAAAAATGTCAAAACGCAGTAAAGCCATTTTACAGATGTTGAGTTAAAATTTGGTGTGGTAGTAGGTGAGGGTCATTCCCAACACATTTCAAGCATGTTCAGTTGTGAGGCCTTTGAAATCCCAGCAGGCGTTTCATGCTAGTTATCATAAAACTGGCATTAAACTGGTTCTGAAGTGGGGTTCTGTAGAAAAGTTCAAGAACAAATATCTCACCTAAATAACCTCAGTTTGGAGAAATAGTTTGATTTTTTGGTAGAAAGATGAGCTAAAAGCTAATTCAAGCTAAACAAAGACTAAAGTTTTTCTTTCTATTTGACATTTTCAGCACACAACTTTTTTATGCAACTTTTAGCTAACCTGCTATTGCTACCTATTTGTTTTGCTACTTTTAATTGTTGATTAGCCTTTTGCTACTGTACCCTAATTTTAACTTTCAGCCTTTTTTCTCTTTTAGCTAAACTTTTTCTACCGTTAGCTTTAGCTAGCATTTTCTTACTTTTAAGTTTTGCTATTACTAGCTAACCTTTTTTTTAGCATTAGCTACATTTAAGTAGTCAATACGTTTACATTTTAGCTAACTAAAGTTAGCTAAATGCTTTGAGCTAGCATGTTACTACATTTAATGTTTAACTTGTCGTTTGTTACGTTTAGCTTTAAATTTGTATTTTATTACTTTTAGCTACACTTTTACTACTTTAAGCTGTAGCTAGCTTTTTGCTGCCTGATCTTGTAACTTGTCCTTTGCTACTTGGATCTGGTCTTGACACATTAAGATTTTAGTTAACCTTTTGCTGGTTTAAGCTAGTGTTCTGCTACATTTAGCTTTTAACATGTCTTTTGGCTTTTATGTTGGTTTGTTTTAGCTACCAATTTCTTAGTCTTTTGCCTGTCCTTTGCTACATTTACCAAATCTTGATCTTCATATCTTAGCTCAACTTTTCTGGTTTGAGCTAGCATTTTGCTACATATAGCATTTAACTTGTCTTTGGCTACATTAAGCATTTAGTCAGACTATTGCTACTTTTAGATTTTACTTGCCTTTTGCTACTTTTTTTTTAGCAACCTTTCCTTAACTGGTTGATTCCTTAAACTGGTTGGTCCACTTAAGGAATTTACTGCTTGGTGGGGAAACAGTTTACTAGAACTCCTCTGACTGATGAAGCCCTCTGGATATAGGGTGAAACGTCTCTATAACAAATAAACTGTCCAGATGACCTGACTGAGAATTATTGGATTTGATACTTGGATGATTGAACATGAACTTTAAGCCTTTCCTTACCTTATCTTTTAGCTTGTCCTTTGCTATTTTTGGATAAGCTAACCCTTTGGGTTACAGTTCGGTTTGGTTGTTCGGCGAACTCTGTTCTGTTAACAGGGCGGGCCGCTTGACGTGTTACGTCGTGAAATGTTACGTCGTGAAATGTTACGTCGGGGAATGTTACGTCGGGGAATGTTACGTCAAGGAATGTTACGTCGGGGAATGTTATGTCGGGAAATGTTACGTCGGGAAATGTTACCTCATGAAATGTTACCTCTTGAAATGTTACCTCGTGAAATGTTACCTCGTGAAATGTTACCTCGTGAAATGTTACCTCGTGAAATGTTACCTCGTGAAATGTTACCTCGTGAAATGTTACGTCGTGAAATGTTACGTCGGGAAATGTTACGTCGGGAAATGTTACCTCATGAAATGTTACCTCTTGAAATGTTACCTCTTGAAATGTTACCTCATGAAATGTTACCTCTTGAAATGTTACCTCTTGAAATGTTACCTCATGAAATGTTACCTCAGGAAATGTTACCTCAGGAAATGTTACCTCTTGAAATGTTACCTCTTGAAATGTTACCTCTTGAAATGTTACCTCTGGAAATGTTACCTCAGGAAATGTTACCTCTTGAAATGTTACCTCTTGAAATGTTACCTCAAGAAATTAGCATATCATATCATTTATTTGCCCGGGCAAGCTTTTTTTACTGGTATTATCGTGAACGATATGATATGGCCCAGCCCAAGTTGGAGCCATTTTTGTGTTTGCTGACATTGATTAGGTCTGATTGGTGTTTAATGATTTGACGATAGCCTTTGTGTTAACAGAAGAAAGAGCTCGCTTACATCAACCCAACAGACGACCTTTATCAGCTTTATAAAAGCTGCTGTTGCAGGAAGAAGCTGAAACTCAGAGTCTTGTGTGTCTGTGATGTTCGGTGTGTCTGTCCCTCGGAGTGGAGAACGATTGATTCCAGTGGCCTCGAGTTAGCCTCGGCGTCTGTGTGTGGGCGAAGTGAGACTGTCCTCTCCATAACTTTCCTCGTTCGCCCGTCAAGTGTCCGTTAAAAGGAATGAGAGGCGCGGTGAGTGGGAGAGCCAACACGTGTCCACCACGGTCAACTTACCAAAGACACTCGGAGCCCACTTAGCGCTCACGCTCTCCGGCACCGATACCGGCCTGCATCGCCTACACACACAGAGAAGCTGCGCCTTTAACAAACAGAGAGCGCACACTCACACAGGCATCGTCCATAAAAGTCCGCAGAACAAGACAGCACCCATCAATAATGAGATAACACGGAGACCACGCCGCTCCGCACATAAATAATTCTCCACACAATAAAAGAGAGAGGGGCCCCGATACCAGACCCTGAGGTCGGAGTCCACGGAGCCGGTGTTTGCTGCGCCGCATACGAGATCTCTATCTGCAGCACTTTGACCGAGAAACATCAGCTGCTTATTAGTGAGGAAACCTTATTCCCCTTCAGCTGTCCTCGTGAACCACCTTATCGAGTGGAATTGATTAATGCAGCGCAGAATATCCGTTTCCTTCAGGGATCAACAAATATTTACACTTTGATACAAAACGATTTCTTCAAAATGTTTAATTTAGTGAATTAATTAAATGTGCATTGAGAAATTGTCCTTGCGTTTACATCTTTCTCTTTGTCAGTGTTAAAAAAACGACCAGTTAAAATCTGTGCAGCGAGAATCTCAAGGGAAACGAACGTGACGAGGATCTGCAGCCGTTTAATAAAAACTCGTCCAACAGTCGACCGTCTTGCACTTCATGACGCTCGTGTGTAAAACCCTGTTCACGGCTCCGTCCTGGAGTCTAGTTCGACTTCAACTCGTGTTTTTGCAGCTTTTTGTTCACTTCTGTTTACAAATGTACCAAAAATGATTCCTCTTTGGGTGTTTCATTGTTTCTGATAATGACTTAAATTACTTCTAAATGTTTCTATTATTGTCAAAATTGTTTCCAAAGCTCTCGTGAACTCCCAGACACTTCACTACCCTTTAATGTTTTGTCAGAGAATAATCAACCTCATTTGGTCCTGTATGTGCAGGTATCTCTTGTAAATGGCTCCTCGTGACTCGGTGAGACTAACCTGTATAAATAAATGTTAAATGAGTTCATCTCATCATAAAACCATTCATTCCTTTCAGTAAGGTTCTTACTTCTGTCTCAGGTTTTTATATTCGCTCGCCAGACGGTGATTCGCCTTTTACGTTTAAGGGTGAAGGCAGCTTTTTTTATTGTTTCTCATCTCGTTCAAGAAAATTATTTATTTGGACGTAAA
>NC_056508.1:46734935-46743206 GCF_014905685.2 Nematolebias whitei | reverse complement strand
ATAAAATATCTGTATCGGCCAAATAAGTTTTAACATATCGGCCAAAAGTCCAATATTGTGCATCCCTGCAGTAAACCGCTACTTTTAAACCTGTTTTAACACATCAAGTCTTGAAACAGTCTTCCTAACGTGCGTTCACATTTTCTATCCTCCACTAGTCATAAAGTTATCAAGTGTGTTACAAAAATATAAATTAAACAAAGAGACACCCTTCGCTGTTCATTGTTTCAATGATCACGTATGGTGAAGGTCTAATTAGTATTAATCTCAGCAGAGTTTATTTTTCTTTGCAGAGAAAGATTTCAGACACAATGCATTTTGAGGACGACAAAGATAACGTTACTAACACTGTTACTAACACTGTTACAAACACCGTTACTAACACCGTTACTAACACCGTTACTAACACCGTTACAAACACCGTTACAAACACGTTACAAACACGTTACAAACACGTTACAAACACGTTACAAACACTGTTACAAACACGTTACAAACACTGTTACTAACACTGTTACCAACACTGTTACAAACACTGTTACCAACACGGTTACCAACACGGTTACCAACACGGTTACCAACACGGTTACCAACACGGTTACCGGCACGGTTACCGACACGGTTACAGACACGGTTACAGACACTGTTACCAACACCGTTACCAACACTGTTACCAACACTGTTACCAACACGGTTACTACTACGTTATTGTTCTGGATAAAGTTTTACAAGGCAAAAGCCTATGCTAGGTTATCTAAACGTTAGCTTGCTAACTTGAGAGGCTCGTAGTTGATGACAAGCGAGTTGGAGAACTGAAGAGAATTTATTATTGTTGATTTATTTTACACATCAGTTAAAATAAATTTACCATGCTCTGTTCAGTAAAATACGCCACACAGTATTGCTCGCTGCTTCGGCTGTGCTGAAAGTGAAACTTCAAGTGAACGGTCACGACTTGAAAGAAGTTTGCATGCACCCTCTGCTGGATATATTGTACAATTACGTCATTTGCAAGTAAGGACGTGATGTTCCCAGTGTTTATATTGGTGCACAATGGGACAATTATCACCGATACCGATTTGCCCCCACACGCCTATATCGGACTAAAATACCGGCCCTGGCCGATATATCAGTCGGACTCTTCTTTTTATATTCACTGAATGGGTAAAATAAAACCCGCAGTAGTGAGAGTCGGGTGGTTATCAGGACTGTGCTTTGATGCAACAGGTTGGCCATAAAACGGTGCTCTTGTTGCTGGTGTGCAACTTTATTATAATCATCTGAATGTTCTTCATCTCATCTGCAACAGCAAACGACCACCTCATCAATTTCTCCCACGCCGCCTCCAGAGCCTGCTGGTTTTTGTCCTTCAAACGCTGCTCGGAGGTCTGGGGTCACGCTGCAGCCCGGAGTGGCCTGCTGTCACAGCCGATACCCGGCGACGACATGACAAAACTCTCCTGTCGCTTTAATTATGCAGCCGTTCATTCAGTGACTCACAGCGTTTACAGTCAGAGGGAACGTCTTACGAATGTAATCAGTGGAGGTTATGGTTAGTTTAGGCTCCTCGTCACAGGAGCTGCTGCAGAGACGGATCCTGGTGAGGGAGACGTTTTATCCGCCAGGAGCAGTGGAGGAGCCAGAGGGTGGCCAGTGGTGGCCTTGACCACCATAGATTAATCTTTGGCCACCCTGATAAATGGAGAAAACTATACTTTTAATCAATACGAAAACTAGAAAGCAATTTCCTCAAATGATGGGGAGTGGCCAGTTTACTTATATACACGGAGGTGGCCATCTTGGATTTTGATGCAGAAACCCAATTTTCTAAAGGAACCTTCCAAAGCCACACACCTAACAGGAAGTCGACACGTTGCGTTCTTTTCTCTCCAGCTATTCAGCTCACAAGGTTTACATGTATATGGTTGTAACCATCTTGGGTTTGGACCTGGCAACCTATTCTTAGATAGAGACCTTTCTTAGATGTAGCCACATAACAAAATGGAAGTCGGTACCTCACTTATTTTTTAATTTGACCCCCTCTCAACATGCACGGACGGACAGGCGGTGAGTATTTTCCCCTTTTTAGAGGATGTTATACTAAAAAGATTAAACCTTCTTCCTGTATGCTAGATGTTTTACTCACATCACTATTTTTAAATGTGTCTGATATTGTCAGCCCATATGTTGCAGAATTAATTAACATCTCTCTTTTAACCGGGTCACTTCCATGTTTTTGAAACGGTTTTGTAAGTCATCTCTTGTAAAAGCCCAACTTAGACCCCACTGAGCTTTGCCAACAGGCCATTATCAAAACTGCCTTTTCTTGCCAACATTCTGGAGAAGTTAGTGGCTGGACAGTTGACTACGTTCTTGCAAAGTAATAATATTCTGGATACGTTCCAGTCTGGTTTCCACAAGATGCACTCCACTGAAACTGTCTCTGATATATTGATGGCTGCAGACTCTGGTCAGAGCAGTGTATTGATTTATTGGATCTGTCATCAGCCTTTGACACAGTCACTCAGAAGCTTCTGCTACATCGACTGCAACATGAGTCGGGCATTTCTGAAACTGTTCTTAAGTTGTTTTCCTCTTATCTGAGCAACTGAACCTTTTCAATGTTTGTGAATAAAATGCAGCCCAAGACCACTCCATTATTGTATGGTGTTCCTCAGGGTTCAGTCTTAGGTCCTATTCTGTTTCTTTTATGCATCAGCCCCCTTGGAAAGTTTATCACTAGCTTCAATAATGTGTCTTACATTTCTATGCTGATGAAATTCAACTCAGTGTTTCCCTTACCATTATACAAGCAGGGTGCCCCACCCCGTCAACAGAACTGAGCACCCCGCCTACCAAACTGAACTCCCCCTTCCCCGGCACTGACATAGCGCCAAGCTAGCAGTGCTCAATACAGGTGCTCTAGCTAAAAAGCTAAAGACACCTCTTCCCTCATGCTGACCCCCGCCCCCGCTCATAAACTGTTGTAAAAGCTGCACTCAGACATGTCTCCGTCTCTTCCGTCAACAAAAATCATGTCAAGTTAACTAGGGGGAACACTGCAACTGTACCGTTCCTTCGATGACTCAGTTACACAAGTTGGCCGAATGAGTAAATTGTCTCTTCCCTACGTATTAAGGCGTGGCTAGCTAACCACTGCCTTCAGTTAAATTGTAGCCAGACTGACCCCCTGATCATTGCTCCTGAACACAAAGTTCCTCGGATCAAGCAACACCTCGGTTCTCTGGGCTCCTCTTCTCAGCCGAGCCTCAGAAACCTTGGTGTTCTGTTGGACCAGTCGGTGTCCTTGGACAAACGTTTTTATCAGCGATCCTCTCCGTTTTTATTTTAAGCCTGCGTCTGTATTTTTGTAAAGCACTTTGTGAATTTATCATTCAAAGGTGCTATATAAATAAAGTTGACTTAATTAGTTTTTGCTGCGAGACGGGGGACAAAGGCCTGCCTCCACAAATTGACAAAAGATCTTTAGCTTGTTGAAATCACGAGCTTCAGCATGAAGATGTTCACAGAAACAGAGAAATTCATTACAGTAGTATTTAAAGGTGAAAGATGGTAAACGCTGCTGGAGAACATCCACCTCCCACCATGTTAACCGGCTCAGGACCTTTAATGCATACTGAAAAGATCCACACTGCATGCCCTTCAGCAAAACCGACTGCGCTTCATCAAGGAAGGTCAAAGGTCATTCTCCGTTTTAGAGAAATGCAAATTGGAAGAGACGGTTTTTCAAACAGATTTCATAACTTCCAAGGAGTTCTTTCACACGGCGTCACCTGGCGAGATGAAACAAAGAGCGGTGAAGGTTGTTTAACGTTCCTTTGAATGTGTGGGCAGACGTTCTCCTCTGCAGGCTCACGGTTGGACACAAGCTGAAAGTTGGCAGCGCTCCAGGTGAACGGAGGCTGAGCGACGCCTCGGTGCTCTGAAATATTGATCCGGAAAGGTGAAGGCGCCCGCGGGCTCCGTTTGGATGATGCACGCAGAGAAATGCACGTTCCTGCAGCGTCTGAGAGAAGAAAACCGTTCGTCTGCTTCCTCCAAGCTGCTTGTAGAGAAACCAGTTCTCTCCTCATGGTCTGAATACATCCATCCATCCATCCATCCGTTTGTTCATCCATCCATCCATCCATCCATTTGTTCATTCATCCATCTGTTGGTTCATTCATCCATCCAACCATCCATCCATCCGTTTGTCCATCCATCCGTCCATTTGTTCATCCATCCATCTGTTGGTTCATCCATCCATCTGTTGGTTCATTCATCCATCTGTTGGTTCATTCATCCATCCATCCATCCGTTTGTCCATCCATCCATCCGTTTGTCCATCCATCCATCCGTTTGTTCATCCATCCATCCATTTGTTCATCCATCCATCTGTTGGTTCATCCGTCCATCTGTTGGTTCATTCATCCATCCATTCATTTGTTCATTTATTCATCCATTTGTTCATCCATCCATCTCTTGGTTCATTCATCCATCCATCCATTTGTCCATCTATCTATCTGTTTGTTCATCCATCCATCCTTTTGTTCATCCATCCATTTGTCCATCCATCCATCCGTTTGTTCATCCATCCATCTGTTCATTCATCCATCCATTCATTTGTTCATCCATCCATCATCCATCCATCCATTTGTTCATTCATCCATCCATTTGTTCCTTCATCCATCCATCCATCCATTTGTTCATCCATCCATCCATTTGTTCGTTCATCCATCCATCCGTTTGTTCATCCATCCATTTGTTCATCCATCCATCCGTTTATTCACCCATCCATCCATCCATCCATCCATTTGTTCATCCATCCATCTGTTTGTTCATCCATCCATCCATCCATTTGTCCATCCATCCATCAATCTGTTTGTCCATCCATCCATTTGTTGTTCCGTCCGTTTGTTCATCCATCCATCCATTTGTTCGTCCGTTTGTTCATCTATCCATCCATTTGTTCGTCCATCCATCCATCTGTTTATTCATCCTTCCATCTGTTTGTTCATCCATCCATCCACCATCTACCCGCTTCTTCCTTTTCAGGTTGCAGGGGTCACTGGTGTCTATATTCAGCAGTCACTATGCGAGAGGCAGGGACACCCTGGACAGGTCTCCAGTCCATCACAGGGACACCTGGACAGGTCTCCAGAGACAAACAACCATTCACTCTCTCTTTCACCTAGGGACAATTCAGAGTTACCATTCAGTCTAACATGCATGTTTTTGGTCTGTGGGAGGAAACTGGAGTACCAAGAGAAAACCCGTGCAGCACGGAGAGAACATGTAAAGTTGTAAACTCCACACAGAAAGGTCCCGGGCTGGGATTTGAACTGGCATCCTTCTCCCTGAGAGGCAACAGCTCTACCAGCTGAGCCACCGTGCCACCACGGTCTAACTATTATTGTTAAAATGTCCGCCGGTGTTTGTTGGACGTCAGAATAAGTTGAACACAGAAAGGACAGATTAAACCGGAGTTGGAACATTTTACGGCTGCTCTGAGCGGAACACTCGTTCAGTAATTACCGTATTATTCTCACTGCTCTTGGATTGAGTTTACCGTAGAGAAGCGGTCTCAATTTACTTGAGACTGCTGATGCGTGAGTCCACATTCAGTGTGAATATTTGGACCTTTAATCCCACCTAGCTTTAGTTCTTGTTTCTGTGCATTTTATTTGTTTGGATTTATTTTCTATCACTTTTAGAATCCAAGTCAATCAAATTTAAGATGGCTGCCAGCAACAAGGTTAGGATTTAAAATTTAAAACCACGGGGCAACAGGCTGAGCAGCCGCCTTTCAGCAAGAAGAATCCCGGCTGAGGGATCTTTCTGGGTGGAGTTTGCATGTTCTCTCTATGCATGCGTGTGTTTTCTCTGGGTACTCCGGTTTCCTCCCACAGACCAAAAACATGCATGTTAGACTGATTGGTAACTATAAATTGTCCCTAGGTGAGAGAGAGAGTGAATGGTTGTTTGTCTCGTTTGTCTCTATGTGTCCCTGTGATGGACTGGAGACCTGTCCAGGGTGTCCCCCGCCTCTCACACAGTGACTGCTGGATAATGACACCAGTGACCCGAAAAGGATAAAGTGGGTAAAGATGATGGATGGATGGAACCACAGGACAACAGTTAGATACTATGAAGAAAATACAAATACACCCCACACCACGTCAGGTGAACCTTAGACCAAGGATCTGACCAACAAGCGGTCAAGAGAATTTCATTGCTAACAGAATCACTGCTAACTGGACCATACTGCTAACAGGACCATACCACTAACAGGACCACACCGCTAAAAGGGCTACACTACTAACAGGACCACACTGCTAACAGGACCACACTAACAGGACCACAATGCTAACAGTATCACACTGCTAACAGGACCACAATGCTAACAGGACCATACCGCTAACAAGACCACACTGCTAAAAGGGACACACTAACAGGACCACACTGCTAACAGGACCACACTGCTAACTGGACCACACCACTAACTGGACCACACCACTAACTGGACCACACCACTAACAGGAACACACTGCTAACAGGACCACACTGCTAACAGGACCACACCGCTAACAGGACCACACCGCTAACAGGACCATACCGCTAACAGGACCACACCGCTAAAAAGGCCACACTGCTAACAGGACCACACTGCTAACAGGACAACACTGCTAACAGGACAACACTGCTAACAGGACAACACTGCTAACAGGACCACACTGCTAACAAAACCACACCGCTAACAGGACCACACCGCTAACAGTAACAGCGTTTTTACATATACAGTGTTTTTTTTGTCTGACTGTATTTTATGTTTTCTGTCTAAAACAGGTCTCTCTTGAAAGTGAGTCCTTGTGATTCTATGAGACTAACCTGTATAAATAAAAGTTAAATAAAAAAGATCAAGACCATTAAAGATGGCTGCATGGCTTCATTGTTTTTCAGTCTACTGTCGGATATTTTCACTTGTTCTGCCACACGGGAGGTTACGTGAGGACGTGCACGTCGATCGATAACATCTCGGACCTAAAATAACTTTTTGCTCTTAACACGGAGACGGAGCACGACGAACTGGTCGGGACCGTTTTTTTATGAGAAAGTTTTTTATAAAAACAGCTCAGGACTTTTCTAGAGAAACTGTTGCATCATTAATTTCTCACACCCACAAGGTTTTTTCTTTATTTCTTTGAGGTTTTTTTTGAGCTGGTAATTCACCAGAATTCCCAAAGCGCCGCCTGAACAATGTCCAACATGTGGATCTCCACGTTTTTAAATGGATGCCGGACAGAAATCGGATCATTTTCACATCAGATGCCGTTGTGTTGTAAGACCCAGCTCAGAGGACTGAAGTCCACGGCAGGTCGTTCTTTTAAGGGTTGACTCTGTAACTTTTATTAGCAATGTAAGTCAAAAACATCTGTCTGCCTTTAAACGCGTTTCCCAACGGATGCATCGTGCGTCTCATGAAACAACAGAAGTGGAACACAGTTCGTCACTTCAGCTGTTTGGATCTTCAGCTCAAAGTTGGAGAAGAATCTCCAGATTTCTTTGAAACTCTGATATTCTGACAGAAGGAAGTCCCTCTTGGTGTCTCACCGGCAGCAGACAGCGGTCCAAGGGATCAGTTTGGAAAATCTGACACCAAGGAGTCGATCCAACAGCTTCTCAGAACTGGAACCCTCCGGGAGTTTAGCTGCATCAACAAAAACCTTTCAAAACGTTTTTGGACCTAATTCTGTCAAAACTTTGACATTCAACTGTTGGTGCCATTTCCATACTACAGCAGATCAGCTGAGCCCATTGATGGTTGTCTCACCTAACTGTTTTTTTCTTTGTGTAGTTTAGATGTTTTTTTTTTCTTCCAAGAGAAATGCACTTTTTTTTCGTAACCGCTGTCTTAATGTTTTGAGATCGGACTGATGGAACAACAAGCCGCAGCCAATTAACAAATACATTAGAGGGTCAGTCGGAGTCAACAGTTTCTTTGTCATTCGCACCTCATGTGGTACATGTGGTGGAACAAAATTATGTACACAGGGTCCCAGTTACATCCGGCAAAAGTATAAAATGTGAAAGAAAAACAATAACATCTAAGATATGAACTAAAAAACATCAACTAAAAATACACTAAGCACTAATAGAATAAAAACATGTCGAACAGCAGCACGAACATGAGTCTGTGTGAGCAGATGAGCACGAATGAACATATCAACATGAAACGGATCAGCAGCAACATGAAACGGATCAGCAGCAACA
>NC_056508.1:46728875-46734925 GCF_014905685.2 Nematolebias whitei | reverse complement strand
ATGAAACGGATCAGCAGCAACATGAATCGGATCAGCAGCAACATGAAACGGATCAGCAGCAACATGAATCGGATCAGCAGCAACATTGAAACGGATCAGCAGCAACATGATGTGATTTTTCACAGTAATTTTTCTGGTTAGAGATTCATGAGTCTAACAGCCTCAGGGTAGAAGCTGTTCCTCAGTCTAGTGGTTCTACACTTAATGCTCCTCAACCTCCTTCCATCCATAACCTGGCCCCTCCCTATCTGTCCCATCTCCTGTACATTATCACCCATTCACGCTCTCTTCGTTCTTCCTCTTCCATCCACCTCAACGTGCCTCTCGTCCGCCTCAGCACCGTGGGACACGGAGCCTTTTCTCACTCTGCTCCCCAACTCTGGAACGCTCTTCCCCCCAGACATCTGTAATACTGACTCCCTTCAGATCTTCAAATCACAACTCAAAACTCATCTGTTCAAGTTAACCTTCTCACTTTATTTTTCTTCTTGGTTTAGTGTTTTTATAGTTATTTTGTATTGTTTTATTTTGTGTTTTTAATGTTGTGAAGTGTCCTTGGGTGTCTTGAAAGGCATTAACAAATAAAATGCATTATTATTATTATTATTATTTATTGTTATTATTATTATTTTTAATTATTATTTTTAATTATTATTATTGAGGGAAGCGGGGCAAAAAGTGCGTGTGCTGGGTGAGTGTGGTCCTTCATGATGCAGGTGGTCCTCTTCCTGCATCTGGAGGTGTAGATGTCTGTGATGGTGGGGAGGCTGACTGTTCATTACATATGAACAATGAATTTGTCCGTTCTTTAAAATGTGACATCTTGACATTTCACGGCAGGGCGATGAACGTCCTACGGGGAGCCGGTAGCCGGCGTGATGTTCAGAGGAAGTCTAACAAAGTTAAGTCAGGTCCTCTGGATGGAGTCTTCTTTATTGTAACGTTTCATTTTTAATCCAAATTATCATGTAAACTTTATATTAATCCACAGAGCTGATGTGATCTGTGAATGTTACCACACTGTACCATTTTATTTATAGAGCACTTAAAACAGGAGCAAGGCCAACCAAAGTGCTGTACAGCAGAAAACAAACAAGCAAAACACAGCAGGACATAACGTAAAATAAAAATATAGATATGAATAGCAGAAGATAATGGCTTAATGCCAACACAGTATTATACAGACAGGTTCAATAGAGATTATACAGTGTTGAAAGCCAGAGAATATTTGTAGGTTTTTAAGCAGGACTTGAAAACTGTGAGGGATGTTGGACTTCCTGAGATTTAATTTTAACCCAGGTGTC
Source organism: Nematolebias whitei (assembly GCF_014905685.2). Lineage (NCBI taxonomy): Eukaryota > Metazoa > Chordata > Actinopteri > Cyprinodontiformes > Rivulidae > Nematolebias > Nematolebias whitei. The sequence continues at coordinate 46,733,621 of NC_056508.1, read as the reverse complement.
ATCAGCATATCTGAATTTTTCTTTCAAAGAATTTGTCCAGAGGACCTGTTAGTGGATTGGGATTATTGAGCAGCATCAGGGTGTTCAGAGGAAGTGTTGGACTGATGAGCAGCGAGGCTGAGACGCCGATCGTTTTGGTCAAGCTGAGACAGTAAAACTCTACGGCGACCCATAAATACTGAACCTGCCCAGAGACCAGTAACTTGCTCCGGGTCATGGTGTGTAAATGTTGGTTCTGAGCGAGGACGAGAGGAATAGGTCGAGTCTCTTGCCTCGGATGAAACGTTACTTACAGTGGGTGGAGTAACGAGGAAGTAAACGGTACAAAGACTATTTACTCTTCTTTACGTATTGAATATTTGTAAAAGTAATGTGTACAATATGACTGAGCATTATATACATATATAAAAGCTCACATAATACTTCAACTACAGCCCCAAATCCCAAATGCGTTGAAAAGGAGGTGCCGTGGATGCATACCCGTCTACCTGGAAGCTGTGCTCGAGTGCCTGACCACTGAGATCTTGGAGGTGGCAGGAAACGTGGCTCATGACAGCAGGAGGACTGAGATCGGCCCCCGGCACCTGCAGTTTCGTCCACAGTGACGAGGGGCCAAGCAGGCTGCTGGGAGGAATGGCCATTTCTGGGGGAGGAGTTCTGCCCGGCATTCAGGCAGTCCTGCTGCCCAAGAGGACTGGGAGGTCTGCTGGGCCTGGGTGGACGGATCTGCATCTACAGCCAGTTTCTTTGGATGCGCTGTGGGATGGACCAAAAGATCCTTCCAGCCTGCAACCATCAGCATCTACAACAACTAATGAAACCAGGATGAGATACAGCAACAATTTTTTGAATTGAATTTAATGGCAGGAAACTCAAATTTGAAAGAGACTAATGAGCTAACTGCGCTCTTCCTCGTGTGATGGGTGTAACCAGGTCGGTCAGTAGTGGTTTGGTGGTGGCACGTTGGTTTCAGAGGTGTCTGAAAGTGCAGCCGACACAACCCTGAAGTGGCCAAAGAGTTGCCCTCAAGCAGCCGAACATCTGATCACCCTGCGTTCAGACGGACGTGCGTTCAGAACGATGAGACGCTTCTTGATCTTGTTATTGGGCGTGCACAGGTCCGCTCCATCGAGTCCCTAAAACGTGTACCTGTGCGGGGTCCAAAACAGGCGTTTAAAGGCCGAGTCAGCGTTCTAAATATTGGTTTTGTTTTCATATTTTCTTTTGGATCTTGGTTTTTTTAATCATAACTTCTTCAGCAAACTTTCAGCTAATTCAGTCATTCGAGTAAAAGTCAACTGATTTAAGACGCTTCGGTTTCAGGGTTTTTCTAAACTGAAACGCATCAGCTGCCAAATGTTTGAAAAACTTTCTGACTTCTTTGAAATCTCCTCCAGCAGATTCTCATTCCGGCTACTTTTTCCTCTTTCTGTACTTTAGTTGATCAATGTTCTTTCTTTGTCCCTGACGCTTCGTCTTTTATGTACCCCACAACTTAACCAGGTTGAGTCAGGTCCTCTGGACGGATTCTTCTTTGTTGAAACGTTTCGTCTTTTATCCAAAACCTCTTCAGTTCCACCTGGATCATTGAGCATCAGGATACCTGAAAACATCTTTTTTTGTTTCATGCATTGTCGTTTTTGTATTTTGGGCTCCTCATGCCTACATTTAATCTCTTGTTGGGTCATTGATCTTTATGGTGACGTAGCCAACTCCCCCAGGACGCAAGAGGGACTGCAGCCCCAGGTTCATTCGAATGACGTAGAATCAAAACAAAGGAAACCGTCACAGAGGAACTCCAAGGTCAAGGTGCGTCACTTAGATTTTGACTTGTAATGATGCAAGAAAAGGCAAACGGGAATAACCAAGAGTGCACGTAGACGAGAACCAAAGTTTGTTTGGCGGGTGAGAGAAGACCGGCTGCAGTCCTGTCACTTCATCTGGTCTGCACGTGGGTATGGATGCTTATACAGCACACAAACATGCGTTTATGGGTTGTTCTGCGTGTAAACGGTACGTGTACAGGAGTGCACAAGTTTAGTTTAGTTGCGTCTTTTTCATTTGCTGTTAGAAGAAGAACCGTGGGAGAGTTAAACTTTCTTCAAACGTTCTTTAGTGTCGGCTAGAAAAAAAGCCTTTACATGTTTTTACTGGATTTAGGGGTTGTCTCCGAGCGCTGCTGCTTGGCCGTGAACTAAACTTAAATTCTCCAAAGAGCCTGAAGCTAACGTGCACCGTGCACACACACACTAATGAATGTTTACGTGAAATGCTGCCAGGCGGAGTGGGCGTCAGCTGGAGACCCAGGGATCTGAACCATCTAGTTACGTGCTGCAGCTCTTCTGTGCCTTTTCAAGGTTTTCACAGTAATTATGGAGGTTTCTTCAGCAGCTGCCCTAAAACTATTTGTGTACACAAACCGGATGAGAGGGTGAAGCAAGAAGATTGTGATGTTTTGGTTTTGAAAAGTGGTCTCTGGGTTTAGTCAGTTCCACTTTGGTTTTTACCTGACGCGGTTACGTCTAGTCTTTATTTTTCTGTGAGCGGTCTTCTCCCCCTCGGGGTAGTCTTCGTCTCGTTTGGCTCGTGTCAGTGCTGACGTTCCTCACCGCCTTTATTTTCCTGGAACTGGTCAATCAAGTCTCGTAACGCTGAACACAACTTATCTGCTCATCATCGCTTCAGACGTTGATTAGTTTTCAGAGGAAGCTTCTCTCACTTATTGGTGTTTAAAATCTCTAACCTATATTTGTAGTTCCTTATATATATTCTGTTAAAGACTATTTGACCGTTGTCTTCAAGTACACCCTTTAACAAGGTGTGAAAAGCTAATGATTAATAATATTACTAAATATTGTACTAATATATTATACTAATAAAAAATTTAGCTAACGAAAAGGGTTTTTCTGTAGAAATGTATATGTCAGTCAAGTGTATATCTAGACTACTTGCAGTAATTTCCTCTAGCTTAAAAAAAACCATCTAAACTTTAGAAAAACATAGTACCAGTAGTTGTGTCCCGGTACAGATTCAGTATCCGGCAGGTTTGATACCAGCCTGATGATGTATTGAGCTGGTATCAATATCGGTTTTGTATCGGGCTGCATCGTATTGGACTCAGTACTGTACAAAAATTAATTAGAGAAGCAACAAATATTAAACAATATTTCTGTTCATAACTTTTTAAATGCTAATTTTATTTCCATTAAAGTGTGTTCACTTCCACAAAAAAATAATTGTCAGCCGTTTATTTTACCTTTAAAAACAATAAATTTAAAGCTCTTCACTTACACCGATTTATTATTATTTTTTTTTTAACCAGTAAATATATTTTTGTTTATATTCTAAACTGGTTTGGAGAGAAATTCTTGGGAGGACCTAAGTTAGTTTTAACTGGACACAAATGGATTAGACCTAAACAAACAATAAGTCGGTGAATTCAGGCGACAACTGAACTAAAAACATGCTGGATTAACTATAATCTGCTGGACGGTGGTTGTTGTGACAACTGCATCACCTAAAATGTTGTTTTACCAAAGTTTCATTAAAGTCTGAGACTATTTTAGTTTGAATACACAATTGATGAAAATAGACCAAAATAAGACTTTTGTTTACCGGGTAATTACGAACTGTTTCTTAAACAGGCAGCAAAAATAGAAAACCTGGCCGTTCAATCTGGACAAACAACTTTATTTCTTGTAATGCATCTATACACTGTACATTCAGTCACTGTAGAATATAAGCGTAGCTATTTTCAAACGTAATCTCATAAAGTCCTTTACTTTACAATATAGTCGGTGCCGTTAGAGAAGGGAGCAGTGACAATGGAGGAAGAAGTGTCAAAAAATAAAAAAATGGACGCCGATGAATAAGCCAAGCTTCTTTTCATTCTGTATATGTGGCAGTATTAATAAATGGGAAAGCTTGCCTCGTACATAAAAATATTTCTAGAACTGTGTATAGTATTAGCAGCAGCGTAGGGCTAAAAACAAAACATGAGGATGAAGAGATCTGCTATATGAAGCCAGACATCCGGTAAAAACACACCAACATTGAAAGAGTCTTTCCACGCAGACCTGACGGTAAAAAAAAGTTCAACGTGCTTATGAAGGGAATATTCTCTTACTCACTGCATCGACGTTTAGTTAAAGTACAACTTAAAAAACAAACCGCTACTTTAAGAAAAGATATGTTTTTGAAAAAGAAAACACCATGTACAATTTTATACAACATCGTAAAAGAAAAAAATATTTACAAGAGTAAATCCATTGTCATATCTTCACACGTCATATTATTTTTATCTTTAATGTTGACCGTTATTGCTGCTTTACTGATTTAGCAAAATGATTTTCCTTTAGAAAAGAGACATCAGCAATTTGTTTTTTTGTTTGTTTGTTTGTTTTGCATCGGAGAACAAAAAGTACGGAAGAGGATTAGGGTCATGGTGCAATATTATTTTTTTCCTTAATTATGAGAAAAAAGTCAGAATTCGAAGATTAAAGTCAGAATTCTTAGTCAGAATTTAGGGATTAAAGCCAGAATTCTAAGATTAAAGTCAGAATTCAGGGATTAAATCCAGAATTCAGGGATTAAACCCAGAATTTTAAGATTAAAGTCAGAATTCAGGGATTAAAGGCAGAATTCAAGGATTAAAGCCAGAATTCTAAGATTAAACCCAGAATTCAGGGATGAAACCCAGAATTTTAAGATTAAAGTCAGAATTCGGGGATTAAAGCCAAAATTCAA
>NC_056508.1:46721369-46728865 GCF_014905685.2 Nematolebias whitei | reverse complement strand
AGAATTCAGGGATTAAACCCACAATTTTAAGATTAAAGTCAGAATTCTTAGAATTCTGAGATTAAAGTCAGAATTCAGGGATTAAACCCACAATTTTAAGATTAAAGTCAGAATTCTTGGTCAGAATTCTGAGATTAAAGTCAGAATTTGAGAAAAATTTCAGAGACCTTCTCAGAATTGTGTCTTTAATCTCAGAAATCTGACTTTTTTTCCACAGAATTAAGGAAAAACAAATTTGCACCGTGGCCCTAATCCTCTTCCATAAAAACAAACAAACATTGTCTCCGTTTTTTCTTCTAAAAAACATGAGAAACACAAACTACACACAGGCTATGAATCGTGTAAAAACGACTACAAAATGTACCAATCGAGCTCCGCCGACGTGATGGACACGAAACGGTCCTCACGGCGACGTTGGATATTAAAAACGGCGGTGAGTGAAACGCCCCTTTAACCAACCGTGACGCGTCCGCCTCCAGGAATAAGCGTTTACGTCTTTATGTACAAATCATAGCAACAATTCACCGAAGCGAGTGGCTTTTTTAAACTCTATAAAAATTGATCTTAACGTGCGTATAGTTTTTTTTTTTTAAAGACGACGAGGGTTCTCGTTCGGAAAAAGAAAAAGCATAAAAGCAGTTGTTCGACCGCTCTCCGCACTGAGGAATCAAACATTTGTAAACTGGTTTTAGGAATACTGATTTTAAAAACGCTGCAGAGTATAAAAGGGGCTTTTAATTTGAAAGCTGCAAACAGGAAACAGATCTTCAGCTTTCCTGCTCTGGAAACCTTTCGCCCACTTTCAGGCACTTGAGGTTTTCCAGCATTGACTATTTTTTTTTTTTTGCATGTGTGAAGTTTGTTTCTTCCCTAAAAACAAAAAAACAACCTAAAATCAGCATTTTGCCTTTTTAATAAGTTCATGTTGCTCCGCTAAATAAAACAAATTTCATTAAATTGCATAACACGAAACTCTTACATGTACAGCGTCAATGCCCGATAACTGACTATATGAAATACATGCATAAAGAAAACTTTACTTATCCATTAGAAAGAAAGAAAAGTTAAAAACAAAAGCAATAAAACATTTTTTTTACACTTTAAAACAACGTCAACAGCTTTAGTTTTTATTTTGTTCGTGCTCTTGTAACAGATCCAGAACTGGACGCAGCCGGAGAATCTCCGGAAAAGTCCAAACCGGACATCTTTATTTACAACGCTTCGTCGTCGAGAACCGAACTTTATTCAACAAAACGACGCTCGCTGAATTATTTTCTTTACGGCTACAGTCGTGAGGAGAAACGGGACAATGGTGGGAGTTAAAACAGTATTTTGTTATGACAAAGTGCAATTTTTTTTATTTTATACACGTATAAAACAAAAAAAACGTTATTTACAGACCTTAATATAATACGCATGACCAGCTTGTTTTTTTACGTACAGCCCACAAAAAAAAAAGAAAAAAGTTGACAATCGATGAAGCCAATTTGAGTAAAAATGTGCCGATCTTAACAAAACAAGGCCGCGCTCACATCACACATTTTCACCCAAACCCATTAATAAAAAAAAAAAAAAAAGCTAAAGTTAAAGAGTCTTTGTGTTTGAGGAACCGTCGGATATCGTCCTGAAAGAAGCGCTCGTAAAAATAATTTTAAAAAACAAAAACACCGTGAATTTTTTCTCCTCTGTCGGACTGCAACGGTCTTCCAAAAAAAGGAAAACCACGGTGTGGGACTTTATTTTATTATTTTTTGTTCATCATCTCGTTTATTTTCAAACTAACACAGAAGTAAAGATTTTATTTTAAACTGTACATATCACTATATTGTCTCTTGAACAGCTTATATAAAGTCTTAAAAATACCCCGCCTCTTTACCGGAGGCCTCTTTACCGGAGGCCTCTTTACCGGAGGCCTCTTTACCGGAGGCCGCCCTTCTTCTTGTCGTTTTCGAGTCAGTGCTTCGCCTGGAAACAGATTTTCTCGTGGCTGTTTCCGGTTATGAGTCTGGACAAAGACGAGTCTTTATTCCGTCTGTCTTTGGGCAGAAAGTGAGTTGTTTTTCTGGTTTTGGGGGCAGGTGTGAGGGACGGATGTTGGAACCAGACTCCGGTTTTAGTTGTTGATGGGCTTGTTCCTGGACGTCCCGTCTTTGCCGCTTGATTTGGGCCATAGTTGTTGCTGTAGCTCCTTCACCACCCTCTCCAGGTGCTCCCTGGCCTCCCGCTCGTGCACCAGGTCGGCCCTGAGCTGCTCGCGGTCGGCCTCAGCGTGCTGCAGTTTCATCTGGAGGTCCTCGATCTGGAAAACACGAGTCAAGAGTCAAACCAGTCGCTGTGAGATGAAACCTCCGACGCCATGACAGGCGGGCGATAACGTACGTCTCTGAGCACGTTTCTCACTTGGACGCTGGCTGTTGGCGACAAATTGCGGAGCATTAAACGACTCTGGCAGCCATTTATGAAATTGCTTTAGTACCAATTTAGTGATTCCGATAAAAACCTCCGACTTGTCGCCAACAGCTGCCAACCAGATTCAAGATATCTACTCGACCTCAGCAAACACAAACATGGATAAACTCTGTGAGCATTCCTTGTATTGAGGTAATATTTGGTGTAGTTGTAGCTGAGAGTCACCCCGAACACACAATGTGAGGGTTAATGGATCACCCAACAGCTTTGGAACATTAGTGTTGCAAGGTGGTGGACGATGCGCATTCCTTCAGGAAAAGCTGGTTTTATTGGTAAACTACCATCACACTGTACCGGTGGTTCAACATCAACACGTAAAATGTGACAATTAATGGTGATTTTCTGAAGTGGAACAAGTTTCCAACGGTGGCGGCGTTACAGCAGATCCTACGAGTTTTTAAAATTAAAGCAGCTGAACTTTGTCCCTGCGGTGGAAGACGATTCACTTCTCACCTGAGGTGGTTTTTCCAGTTCAAGAGCAAAGTCCAGGCTGTTCGCACGTCAAAAACCAAGTCCAGGTAAAGTGAAGCTAATGCTTTGCTGCAACAATGACATCACCAAGTACCAGAGGTCCACTGTTGCCTTTCTTCGTCTACATGTTCTCACGAAACACAAGAGGCGAAAACGTTCACGTAAAAGACCTCAGCTAAAGACGTTCCACAGATAACTGTAGATGTTTGAGGAGTTTACAGTAAAAACATGGGTGGTTGGGTGCAGACGTCTCTGACTGGTAAAACGTGGTCGGGACTTTGGTTATAAAATGCTAAAAGACTGGTGCGACGACATGTGTCTTTTTGGAACTGTTCCCTCTTTAGGGGTCTCAAGTCCTCTGTGTCCTCTGTCCTCACTCCATCTCCATGTCCTCTTTGTCTTTTTCCTGGCAGCTACATTTCTAACATCCTTCTACCAGTATACCCACTGTCCCTCCTCTGGACATGTCCAAACCACTGTCCCTCCTCTGGACATGTCCAAACCATCTGTGTGTCCTCTCTAACTTTATCTCCCAGTTGTTCAACCTGTGCTGTACCTCTTTTGATCTCATTCTTGATCTTCTCCATCCTTGTCTCTCCTGAGGAGAACCTCAACATCTTCATTTCTGACACTTCCAGTTCTGTCCTGTCTTTTTGTCCATGTCTCTGTCTCCAGACCATACAACATAGCTGCTCTCACCTCTGTCTTGTAAACTTTTCCTTTGACCTTTGCTGACACACTTGTTGCAAATCACTCCTGAAACTTTTCTCTATCACTCCATCCTGCCTGGACTCTCTTCTTCTCCTCTTTACCACACTCCCCATGTTCCTGGACAGTGGACCCCAAGTCCTTGAAGTCCTGCACCTTTGTGACTTCTGCTCCTTGTAGCCTCACTGTTCCACCTCCTCCCTCTCATTCATGTCCCATGTCTTACTACGGCTGACTTTCATTCCTCTTCTTTCAAGTGCATACCTCCACCTCTCCAAGTTCTCTTCCACCTGTTCCCTGTTCTCACCACAGATCATAATGTCGTCTGCAAACATCATAGTCCACGGGGATTCCTGTCTCACCTCATCTGTTAGTCGGTCCACCACTCTCTTGTGGAACTTTCCTTTGTTAATGCAGCTTTTTATTCCAGCTGGTTTTACTATCAGACTGGAACTGATCTTGGATTTTGTTCGACACCCTTCAACAGCACTTTGTTTCTCTTCCTGTCTGCATTAAAAGCTTCTGATCCACGTCCGCCTGCCGTCTCTGCAGGCTGAGAGAAAACCTTCCCTCGTTTGGTCTAATGTTGCCTCTGAAGGGAAACTGACGTCTCTTCCCGTTTCCTCTGATGGCCATCTATCAGGCTCTTCTCTGCACTCTGAGCTTTTTAGCGGAAACCTTTTTTTCTTTACCTCTTCTGCTCTGAAGCATCACTTCTGAAATGTTTATAAACTGATGTTATTGTTTAAGGTTTTACAGACGCGTCGTGAACCGACCTGGGCCGAGTACTTGGCGCGGAGGCGGCCGGCCTCGCAGCCTTTATCGCAGACCCGCAGCTGCCGGGCCCGCTCCAGCTCCCTCTTCAGGCGGATCCTGGACTCGTTCGCCTCCTTCATCTTCTTCTCGCTCTCGGCTCTCAGGCGTTCGATCTCCTTCCTCAGGTTACGCTTCGCCTCCGTCGCCTCCCGCAGCTTCTCCTTCTTCGCCACCCGCAGAAACTCCAACTCCTGCAAGGAAGACGTGAGAGACTGCGTCAGACACTTTTGCACATTTTCCTGCATTTACAGGAACTCCCGTGTCTGACGAGCGGAGAACTTCATGGACCTGCTCTCACCACAGATCTCAATGTCATCTGCAAACATCAGAGTTGTTGGAGCAGCGCTTCAAGCTGCTGACACCAGAGATCAGCAGCGTCACTGTTTGCTCAGAGCCAGGGGTTAAGACGGAAAGTTTCCTTCCTCTGATTCACTGAAAGATTGCACGTGTCGCCGTAACACGCCCGGCGCTTCTCGTGGGAACCTCGGAGTCTGAACAAAACCCGTCCGTCATCGAGATTAGTTTGTTCTCAAGCGGACTGCGCTTGAAAAACCTCAGCGTCTTCAGTCCGCTGCTGGTTTGTTGCAGCCGGCTGCTCCGGATCGCAGCTCGCTCGCCCACGCAGACTCCGTCGTCGTCTTGTTCTCGGTCCAAGACCTAAAATAAAAACTGGAAGTCTGGACTTTCCCTTTGTGCAACATCCGCCCTCATTGTTAGAACCCAGCAGGCATGATGTGTGCCTGCCTTGCTCTAGGGCACATTGCTTCTCCTCTCGTGTGACGACAGTCCAAACTCTCAAAAACTCAACAGAACCTCCTTCAGCAGCAGAACTCTGTGGTTGTGCAGGAAGTTTGGTCCACTCAGCTTTCTGAAGGTCCACCAGTGTTTCAGTCAGGTTGAGGTTCTGGACTCTGACTGGACCTTTGCAGCACCTTGGTTCTGTTGGACTCCAGAACCCTTTGGTCCACAGAGGACTTCCTGGTCCACTCGGTGACTGACAGCTGGGAGGAGCTGTTTGCTGCAGTGCATTCTGGGTAAACATCTCCACTTTGGTCTGATGGAACAAACCCCAGTTGCGCTGCCATGTTGTTTTTGACCTTTAACCTGCTAACTGAGGTCCGTAGAGTCTGAGATGGAACACGTTTACCTGAGAACTGCATGGTCTGACCTTCAGGGTGAACCTTCAGTGAAGAATGGTGGCCATCTTGAATTTCTTCCACTAGTTGCTAATCTTTCTCTCTGCAGAACGATGGACTCCAGATAGTTTGGAATGATCTTTGACCCTTCTCAGGTTGACGGGCAGCAACAGCTTCTTCTGAGGTCATTGCTGATGCCTTTCCACCTTGGTGTTGTTACCTGTCGGCTCCAGAGCAGCAGAACCTGCTGCTTTTCTAAACATGGTCCAAATGATGATGAATCATCTGATCAGCAGCTCCTGACCGATACTGAACCAAAGATCTGATCACGTCTAACGTCCTGGTGTTTAAAACCCCAGAACTGAAAGCAGGTGGTCTGTGTTTTTATTAAGGTTGTGTGTTTAAAACCGACCCGTGGACCCGACATGTACCGTGTAAGCGTCTCACCTGCTGCAGGCTGCGTTTGGCCTGCAGGGCCGAGCCCAGCTTCTCCTCCTGCTTCACCCTCATCTTCACGATCTCGTGCAGGAACCTCTCCTTCGACTCTTTGGAGTCCAGCCCGCCGTCCAGCGCCTGCCTCAGGCTCTCCAGCTCCGACTCCAGCCCCAGCTCCGGCAGCGTCGCCGTGATGGGCGGAGCCGCGGGGGCGGGGCATTCGGCGGGCGCCGCTGTGCAGACGGGCCCCTGGACGCCCGGCGAGCTCAGGTCCTTGGCAGAGCTGCTGGAGGAGGCGAAGGACGGTGACGACAGGGAGGACAGCGACGACGTGACTGTGAGACAGATCAGAAAGACGTGACGCCACCGTGTCGTTCTGGAAACCGGACGATAAAACGTTTTTTTTTTTTCTTCTTACATTCGTCGCGGCTCTCCACTTCGATCTCCACCTCAGAGTCTCGGTCCTCCTGAGGCGGCGGTGGTTTGCTGGTGGCGAAGGACGGAGGACAGGCGACCTCGGGCGTTGGAGGCGGGGCCTCCTCTGTAGCTCTCCTCTTGCGAGGCCTGGAGTTGGCGCCCTCGCCTGGGGGTTCACCTCCGCTGGGGTGGGAGACGCTCGGCACCGTCGGGGACACGGGCCCCACCTTCCCCACGGGCAGCGGCGTGAGGGCCACGTTGGGGGCCACGGCGTTCTCGAGGCTCTTGTAGTTGTAGAAGCTGGAGGGAAACCAGACGAGCGGTGAGCCACATCAAAACCTGGACCAGAACCTCCTGATTAACATCACGTGTGTTGATCCTCCGAACCTCATCCTCAAAAATAAACATTTAGATTTTAAAAGAAGTTCATCTTGAAGGAACAACAGAAGTTTTTTGTGACTGACGCCGATTCATAACAACAAATTTTTAATATGTTGCCAAACTAGAATTTGAGTTTTCTCCACGAGTGACGCCGACTCTCTGACGTTTTGGATGACTCTCAGCTACCACCACACCGAAGTTTAGCTCAACATCTGTAAAATTAGCTGCAATGGCCTTCCTGTTCTTCTTTCTTCTTGTTCTGTCTTGAACAGGTCTCTCTTGTAAATGAGTCTAGCCTGTACATAAATAAAGGTTGAATGGAAAAACATTTTCTTCTTCGGCTTGGTTTGTGCACACTCGAGGAAGACGACGCTCCCACCTGCTCACGATTTAGTTTTATTGAAGAGTTCTTCTGAAGTTGTTAAAATATATTTCTTGAACTGGAGAAATGGAAACAGCTGGAAATATTTTCATCGCTAAACTTTGAACCGCTGACATTTGCTGAAAGTTCACATGAAGCTGAAATTAACTGAAAAGTAGCCGAAAAGGTTGACATCAGTAGAAAAGTAGCTTAAAGGAACTTAAAATTTGAAATTATTAGTAAAAAGCACAAAAAGTGAAAATTGGTTAAAAGAAGAAGAAAAAAAGGTGTGTGTGTGTGTG
>NC_056508.1:46720269-46721269 GCF_014905685.2 Nematolebias whitei | reverse complement strand
TTTTGGCCGATATGTTAAAACTTATTTGGCCGATACAGATATTTTATATATGTTCCTTTGTCAGAACATAGCATCTTATTTAGGCTTATTTGCTCCAAAAATTGTGTAATATCTGTAAGAACTGGTGACATATATTCAGTAACAGCCATCTAATATGCATAGCACTTTAACTTATATTAAATGAAAAGTGTTAAATATTATTTATTAACAGTCACCTGCGATGCTGTCTCACTTGTGAAGGTTTGTTCCAGATTCCTATAGCTGCAGTGTGGATCCTCTGCACTCTTGTGCATGAAGGACATCCTTTTTAAGTTCAAAGTTTTTGTTTATCCATTGTGCCGTAAGACTAATCATGCCAACGGGCTAACACGACGTCCAAACGTCTGTGGTAAAACTCACCCAACAAGTCGTGCTATCGGCTGTTAGCTTCTCAATGACGTTGGAAATGACGGCTTGTAACTCAGGTAACGTTACGTCGGAAAAATATCTCTGACTGGGGACGATGAAGCGAGGCTCAACGTAGTCCATAAATCTTCAGAATCCAACATCCTCACCAGTGAAAAGTAAAACTTCCACAATGCGACATTTTGAATTTTCCTCTCCAGCGTGAGATCAGGTAGGCGCACGTGACGTCATCACGTTGCGATGCTGCTGCAGGTAAAAACAGCGCCTTTTATATCGGCAAGTTATTTAAATGGAATGGCCGATGTTGAACCTTAACGCTAATATCGACCGATACCATGCCGATAATATCATGCATCCCTAGTTTACTGAGACTCTTTAACGCAGACAAAGCTTGAGCATGCATCAGGACAAAGCTATATAATCTCCAGCCAACAATATAATCTCCAGCCAACATATCGGTTATCAGCATTAGCCTGGGCCGCCCAATATCAGTATTGGTGATACCCAAAATTTCTGTATCGGTCAGGCACTAATAATAATACTCTCATGAACAATACAACAGACTAACGAAAGTCTTGAAATGTTTTGCACGTGC
>NC_056508.1:46717641-46720169 GCF_014905685.2 Nematolebias whitei | reverse complement strand
GAACAATACAACAGACTAACGAAAGTCTTGAAATGTTTTGCACGTGCACAACATTTGGAGTCAACCCAATTCAAGATGGCTGCCACTGCAAAATGCTCTTAGACAATGAGAAACTGTTACAACTTTTGTAGCTAAAATTTGTTGTTGAGGCGCCGAGACCAAATTACAACACATGATCTGAGCAGTCAACATTTTGGCGTTAACAAGCAGGTAAAGACAATGGATGGATATTAGAGCCAACTATCTGTTAGCAAAATATTTCATGATTCAATGGACGAACTTGAAGTATATTTTAGTGCAAGTTTATTAAGATAGCTCAAATCAACATCAGTCCTGCACATAAACTGGTAAAGGAAACGGAGGAAAATCTACGAAAACTTTGGTAAAAACACAAAATCTCATCAACTTTTAAACTCAGCCCGTTTCAATATGGCCGCCACAGCTAGCCGACCTTAGCCTAAACAAAAATGATGAGCTAACAGATTAGGTTTGAAACTTTTGACACTGTAGTTTTAAGACACTTTGGTTTTGGCACCAGTCTGACTAGCCGTTAGCTCGTCAGTCTGGTCAGAGTGAAACTATTTAAACCAGAATCATTCAAACTTTGACACGGGGCCAAAACTGTCACGATAAAAGTTCCTGCGGGACCAAAACATTTTTAGCTTAGAAAAATCACTTAAAAAAATAACACAATATATGTGGAAAGGCAAAAGTACAATAATTTTGGTGGGAAATCAGTTTAAAATAATTCTAAAACTAAAAACCTTCACAATCATTAACCTCATTAACAAAAAGTATTCAGCTCCATTGATTTGTTGGGTTTATGCAAATTATGTAGTCATTATTGTACATTTTAATATTATTTAATCTTAAATTTTATGTTAAAATGTAAGACATAACAGTATTGCCAATTAAATTAGCTAAAGGTGTCTTAGCTAAATAAACTTCCTAAAGTCAGGGGCCAAAATTATCAGGAGTCTTGGGCCACACAAAACTAACTCAGAGGGCCACAAATGGCCCCTAGGCCACAGTTTGGACAACCTGCTCTAACTGAGGCTGTTTACAAAGCTATCTGCAACAGGTTGGATGCTTACAGTTCATAACGTTTTCACACTAACAAGCTTTGAATGAGATACATTTTAAAAATTATCCATAAATTAGAAGGAGGGTCAACAACAAACAGTTTAAGAAGCACACAGTTTTTCTTTTTTTTAACAAATAAGAAAATTAAAAACAGTTCATTTCTGTTGACGTTTGGATGTATTTATAGTCATTAACGTTTATTAAAATCCCAAAAATCACTCAAATAATTGCATGAAATACTCCTGAAAGTCCAATTTCACTGTCTTCTTCCAAAACCTGGTATTTCTATTCAAGACTCTGGGAAAAACCTGCAGCGTTTTTATGTTTTAATTAGTTTCCGTGCACGTTTCTGACGGTACTTCTGTTTGCCGTGCAGGTGGACTGAGTGCTCTCTCCTGCAGAACGACAGCAACCTTAAAATTAGCTTCATCCTGTGTGCTTTAAGAGCGATCGTAACGAGAGTGGAGCTAATGTGAGCAGACCGAGGGCACGCAGATTCAATCGAACCCCATTTCTTTCAGCATGAATCACCAGCGAGAAGAGCGTGAACATACGAGCCATTTATTCCTCTGTTCATTTCACCCTAATGGACCTGGACCCGTGTGTTTGGCTCTCTGCAACATTTACATTAACTCCCTTTACGACAGGAGATGCGTCCGATTGCTCGTGTGTCTGAAATGTCAAACCAATTAGAGACGACCCGTTACTAATCCTGGGAGGACTTTCCTAATGTTCTGTGAAGGAAATCACAAAATAATTTAACTTTCATCTCAAAAATTCTAGAGAAATAGTTGCAGGTCAGTTGCGTGAACATCTGAACAGGAATAATCTGAAGAGTTTCAGTCAGGGTTCAGAGCTCACCACATGCACTGAATCTGCACCGGTGAAAGTCACTAATGATATTCTCATGGCCTCTGACAATGGACTTGTGTCTCCACTGGTCCTGTTAGACCTCAGTGCTGCATTTGATACAGTTGATCACAATATTTTACTACAGAGACTTGAATATGATGTTGGAATTACAGGAACGGCACTAAATTGGTTTAAATCATATTTATCTGATAGATTCCAATTTGTCAATGTAAATAATTAATCTTATTCATACACCAAAGTTAGTCATGGAGTTCCTCAAGGTTCAGTGCTTGGACCACTACTCTTTATCTTGTATATGCTTCCGTTAGGTAAAATTATTAAACAGCATGGGATAAATTTCCATTGTTATGCTGATGATACTCAGTTATATTTGTCCATTAAACCCAATCAATCCAATCAGCTACTTAGACTACAAGCATGTCTTAAAGACATAAAAACCTGGATGACCCTTAATTTTCTCCTGTTGAACAGACAAGACTGAGATTTTGGTTTTTGGACCTGAGCACCTCAGGAATGAATTTCAGTCTTTCTCCCTCCTTAGATGCATTAATCTGTCCTCCAGCTCTAATGTC
>NC_056508.1:46716201-46717541 GCF_014905685.2 Nematolebias whitei | reverse complement strand
TTATTGTTTCTCATCTCGTTCAAGAAAATTATTTATTTGGACGTAAAAAGCAAAACGGCACTTGATATCAACCAGTAGAGCCACACAAAATACGGCATTGTTGGCAGAAGAACAGGACTTTACGGTGGTCTGGTTCAGTACAAATACAAAAAAAAAAAAACACTTGACGTCGTATATGAGGAATGTTTGAGATTCAAAAAGATAAAAACTCTCCATGTCCGACTACGAGTAAACCTGCAGTCTAAGAGTTAAGTGCTCTGTTAGTAAAATATGGAACAATAAGATCTGTAATATCAGATGGAGCTAGGTTGTTGAGAGCTTTGTAGGTTAGAAGTAAGATTTTGAATTATATTCTGGATTTGACAGGGAGCCAATGGAGAGAAACTAAAACTGGAGAGATATGATTTCTCCCAGTAACTCCAGTTAAGACTCTGGCAGCAGCATTTTGGATCAACTGAAGACGTTTTAAAGAAGTATTTGGACACCCAGATAATAAACCATTGCAATAGTCCAGTCTAGACGTGACAAATGCATGGACCAGTTTTTCTGCATCATCTTTAGATCAGATGTTTCTAATGTTAGTGATATTACGCAGGTGGAAGAAGGAGGTTCTAGTAACGTTTTTAATGTGGGGGATAAAAGACATGTCCTGATCAAAAATAACACCAAGATTTTTAACATTAGAGCTGGAGGACAGATTAATGCATCTAAGGAGGGAGAAAGACTGAAACATTCATTCCTAAGATGCTCAGGTCCAAAAACTAAAACCTCAGTCTTGTCTGTTCAACAGGAGAAAATTAAGGGTCATCCAGATTTTTAAGACATGCTTGTAGTCTAAGTAGCTGATTGGATTCATTGGGTTTCATTCATTGGACAAATATAACCGAGTATCATCAGCATAACAATGAAAATTTATCCCATGCCGTTTAATAATTTTACCTAATGGAAACATATACAAGATAAAGAGTAGTGGTCCAAGCACTGCACCTTGAGGAACTCCATGACTAACTTTGGGGTATGAATAAGATTATTTACATTGACAAATTGGAATCTATCAGATAGATATGATTTAAACCAATTTAGTGCCGTTCCTGTAATTCCAACATCATATTCAAGTCTCTGTAGTAAAATATTGTGATGAACTGTATCAAATGCAGCACTGAGGTCTAACAGGACCAGTGGAGACACAAGTCCATTGTCAGAGGCCATGAGAATATCATTAGTAACTTTCACCGGTGCAGATTCAGTGCTGTGGTGAGCTCTAAACCCTGACTGAAACTCTTCAGATTATTTCTGTTCAGATGTTCACGCAACTGACCTGCAACTATTTCTCTAGAATT
>NC_056508.1:46712207-46716101 GCF_014905685.2 Nematolebias whitei | reverse complement strand
GATAAAAAGAACAAAACAAGCAGAAACGAGATGAAGCAGAAAAACAGCTAAAGGTTTTGAAGGGCGTGGCGCTCCATTCGTTTTCCGTGGAAGAAAAAGCTAAATATTTCAAAAAGTAAAAGTTGCACGAACACAAAGAGCAGGAACAGGAAAGAGCCGAACGTTTTGATGCGTGAATTGTTCAACTGGAACAAAAACCAGTTGCGTGGTTAAAAACAACGTATTTAGAATCGATTACACAATATTTGTTTTGTTAAATTTAAATTAATAATGTTTTGGATCGGCTACAGAGAAGCTCCGGTTGGTCAACCTCCACATGCGATGAGAAGAGGACCATGCTCGGCTACTACCACACCAAGCTTTAGCTGATTAGCTGGCAAACTGTTTTTAAGTTTTGCTTAAGGCGGCCATCTTGAATCGGGCTGGCTCCAAGAGTTCATCAGTTGAAAATGGGCAAACATTAAAATTGGTTCACAAGATATTTTGCTAACAGGCCTCAACATTCTGTGTTTTGATTTTATGTTTATTCTTTTTAAATCGCTGAAATAATGTTTTAATGGATCAGAACTGCCTCGATGCAGCTCTTTCCTCCCACTTCAGGAGAAACTGGGCCAGATCATGTGATGTGGTGTGGCGCCGGGCCAAGCGGGTGCCCACAGGAAGCGTGGGCGGCGGCGGTACAGTCAGGCCTGACCGACGTGACACCAGCCCACCCAGACGAGAGAAAAGAGCGTCGGATTGTGAAGAACCGACCGCTGAAAGCTTCTCTAAGAGTCTGGACGGTTAATTGCTTTAAACGGCGGGGCTTTAGCGCTCAGCTTGGTTTGGTTAGTCCTCCATGTTGGAGCCGGTCGTTCTGGGCTCACCTGTCTCTGAGGAGGGCCAGAGGATGAGTGGACGGTTCTTTATCCCCGGCCGAGATGTGAGGGGACCAGGGTCTGAACGCTGAGGGCCTCTGCCTGGCCTGAATGCAGTTAATCCCCTACAAGACAAAGAAATGCTCAGATTATTATTCTCTTTGCTCGAGTGGTGTGATCACATCTCTGTACTTTGTGAACGACGTATAAATACACTTTACATATTCTGCCGTTTCCAGCTGGCTAACACTTTGTATGAACAGATGTAGACGTTTCCTCGTGAACAGGTTGAATAAAGGTGGACGTCTTCAACAGGTTTGGACATTTCACCACAGAACTCATTTCATTGGTCAAACTTTACAGTAAATCTACAGTTTATACAAGAAAACTTGTCGTCTTGAACTCGGAGCTGTGGGGAGTGTGCACGCACAAACCCTTGTTGACTCCCATTATGAATGGCTTTCTTTTAACCATCCTGCTGGTCAAAATAACCCAGAAGGAGTCAGTTTTATGACCCAGAAACCCATGGGGGGTCACTTAGATGCCATTTGGTGTGAGTCTTAAAACTGAGGCCTGTGGGTCATTTTGATCCAAGGGCAGCAGGAGGGTCTCAACGTCAAACTGCAACGAGTTCATCCAGCAGGGACTTCTGTTGTTCAATGTTCAACAACTTTACATTCGAGGCTTACTTTCTGTCTGCCTGTCTGAAAAAGTGGCACCGCCCCACAGAGGAGGAGGAAATCACCATGGCAACCAGCAGGTTTGTTTGGATCATTCCATCGTGACAGCCCCCACAAATCCTGTAGAGCTAGAACAAACTGGTCCTGATTGAAACTTTACGTTCAGAAGAAACCAATAAAAGCTTCTGGAGATTTTAACTTTTGAGCTCCAAACAGAAGGTTTTAACCGAGACTTTCAAAATAAGAGTCTGGCTATGTCATAACTCTGATAATGAGAACACCCCTCACATTTTACTAAACATTTGTTTTCACGGGACAACACTGACACTTTGATACAACGTGAAGTAAAGTAGTCTGCAGAGGTTGAAGGGGTGGGGGGGTCACCCTGCCAGTGCTCAGACCGTACACCAAACACTGGCATGGCTGTCGACCCAGAAGGAAGCCTCTTCCAAACAAGAAAGTCCACGAACAGTTCGCTGAAGACAAACGACTGAGCACATGGATGACTGGAACCATGTCCTGTGTCTCACGAGACCAAGATAAACGTACTTGGATCAGATGGTGTCAAACGTGTGTAGCAGCAACCAGGTGAGTACAAAGACTAGTGGGCCGTGCCTACAGTCAAGCACGGTGGTGGGAGTGTCATTGTTTGGGGCTGTTGGGAGCGACAGTCCATTGAAGGAACCATGGATCCCAACATGTACTGAGACGTACCGAAGCTGATCCCCTCCCTTCAGGAACTCGGCCGCAGGGCAACGACCTCAGACACTCCAAGAGGACCACTGCCTTGCTAAAGAAACTGAGGGCAAAGGCACTGGACTGACCAAGAGTGTCTCCAGACCAAAACCCTACTCCGTATCTGTGGGGCGTCTTCAGACTGAAGGTGGAGGAGGGCGAGGTCTCAACGTTCACCAGCTCGGTGGTGGCCTCATGGAAGAGGACTCCAGTGGAGACCGGTGAAGCTCCAGTGAACTCCATGTCCAAGAGACTTGAAGCAGAGCTGGAAGGTGGCCACACAAAATATTGACACTTTGGACATTTTCACTTGGGGTGGACTCCCCTTTGTTGCCTGTGGTTTAGACAATAATGGTCGTCGGGTTATTTTGAGGGGACTGCAAATATACACTTACACAAGCGTACGCTGACGACTTCACTTTGTATTAAAGCGCCGTCCATGATGTGAGGGGTGTACTCACTTTAGTGACATACTGTAATACTGTAAGTCCAAAACCACGTTTGGGCTTTACAGGTTAACGGGCTGAGTGTTCGGCCGTTTCAGTTTTGGTTGATCAAAGTTTTACAGCAGTTATTTGTGTACACGGGTCACGGGAGCGGTTCAATAATTAAATTTATTCCTGAGGTTGTGCCGTCACACGCCTGCAGAAAGGTCAGGACAAAACTTGGGTTTTTAGATTTGAAGAGGAGCATCGATGTTTCATGTGGGAGACGCATCAATAAACCATGGGGAAGATTGTGCTTCCTTGCTCTTCATTAAACTTTACGCACAATCGCATGACGTTTCATTCACGAGTCACCGCGCTGACCTTATTGGACGAGGACAGGGACTGGAGCCAGTCGTGCTGCTTCTCTTTGTCCATCATCGGGGACTGGGACGGGACGTCTTCATGTTTGGACTTCTTCAGAGGGACGGGATCAGACGCCTGAAAAAGAAGAAATTACATTTATTCAAAGAAGTCTGTTTTACTAACATTTTCCTACGGTTGCACAATAATCATAAATACTCCTTTTAGTGTAAAAACCAGCTAAAGACCGTCTATAGATTTCTATAGATCCAATAGCGTATATATAATCTACCTTTAAATTTAAATTTCCAAACAGCATTCTGAAATAATCCCATTAATTTCCCTAAAAACTGACCATTTTTCTCTGCGGGAAAATCCCGTCATATAATGCTCGACATCATTGCGAATCTTGAGAACTTCCCTTTTTAAAATATATGGGCGGAATTCCCGAAGGCGTCCTTCCAGACCAAAAGAAATATTTAAAAAAATCAAGTTTACAAACCGGCACTCTCTCAAAGCTAGCTTGTTGCTAGCTGATAAATCACCAAAAATCAATAAATTCATTAAAGAATTCAAAAATAACTCTGTAATCCTGATTTTGACTCGTTTCGTCAGCACGGGCCACATGTAGATAATCTGTGACAAAACATTCATAATACAAGCAGAAAACAATTAGTGCTAAGAGCTCGTTAGCAGCTTTAATTAATTGATTTTCTGAGAGGAAAGATAAAGTTTTACACAAACAAACATTTATACCCGCAGGTGTGACGAGACATTCTGCTAAAGAGTTAACGGCTTTCCTTTGATGGAAAACCAATAAAAGTTGAAGCGAAT
>NC_056508.1:46703484-46712107 GCF_014905685.2 Nematolebias whitei | reverse complement strand
ACACACACACATACACACACACATACACACACACAGACACACACACAGACACACACACAGACGGAGCGCTCAACAGAACAAGTTCTTCAAAACGTCTCGTAACGAGACAAAACAAACGTTTAGTAAATATTTTAATTTTAATTTTCTTCTCTGGATGAACTCTCCTGTCGGTCGGTTTGATCTCAAACGTGATGTTTCAGATGTTCTGGAGGAGACACTTTGACGTCTTGAAGGCTGAAGGAGGTGGACTTGTTTTAGTGATGGACTGTGTGTCCACTCCGTGTCTCTCCGGTCGTCTCTTCGGAGTGGACAGAACGAGCCGTCCCGCTTGGACAAACCCCCGTCCCTCCCACGAGGCGTCCTCAGGGGCTTGTACCGGGTCAGGCGAGCTTCGCCTCACGTCCGTGCAGTCACAACCGACTTGTCTCGGCTGGACGACAGCACAGCTGTCCCGTAGTCCCCCGTGGACGGTCCAGGACTCGGGAGTCATGGACATGTTGGGGTCAGCAGAACGTGAGATGTTTTTATCAGGAAGTCGTAAAGATCTCAGGACACGCTTTTAAAGAGACACTTCAGATCCTTTGAGACGGACGGGGTTCAGATTTTTGGACCTTTTCATAAATGAGACAGAAAGTCGTGCAAACCCAACGAGGACCGGATCACTTGTCCATGTTGTCGCAGGGACCAGAAGCTCCCGAGCGCCCGGGAACAGGAAGTGAAGAAAACGAGCTTGACCCGACTCCAGGGCGGACGCAGCAGAGCCGGCGTCACTTCCTGTTCCTTTCACCTCATCGTTGCAAGTTTTTACAAAACGTGTTGCTTCACGGTTCACGTCAGTTTTTTGCCTCCTCGGGTCAAATCCTGACCCGTGAGCTGGATTCAGGTTTTCAAGACGAAATCTGCTGCTTCAGCCGAGGCCGCACAGGCCGCTGCGGCCCCGTGACGTCACACTCTGTGGTTCTCGTGCAGCGGACGTTTGTTAGCGCCCCAGATCCAGGACTTTAACGTGCACGACGACAACCTTAGTTATGAAAAGCAAATGAAGCAGACTTCAGAAGCGGAGACGGGAGCAGGTTCTAATCTGTCGAGGAACTTTATTTTGAAAATGCTCCACTGTTTTTAAACGCATGTGATCTTCGGGCCCTCAGGGGCCACTGTATTAAAACCAGGTCTGGTTCTGTTCCGTATTAAAAAGAAGCGGGACCATCGAGCCTGTTATCAGCTCACAGTTCAACAGCCTGCCTCTCTGATGGTATGGGGGTGCATTAGTGCCTCTAGCATGAGCAGCTGACAAATTCTCCACTGAGTGAAACATGGCTTCATGAGATTTAAAATAATTCTGTTGTTGTTGTTTACGTTCAACATCACAGCTCTGAAGACCTGCCGGCCCGTCACGAATCGGTTCCTCCAGAACCGGTCCGGTGCGCAGAGAGGAGGAGGCGTCGTGTTCCCAGACGAAGCAGCACGTCTGACGCGCCACGCCTCGTCGTAAAGTCTTATCTTAGAAGTGTGACTTCCTGTCTGAGCTGCGTTATCCACAGCCGATCGTAAAGAGCTGCAGAGCGCACGGACGGGTGCGCACGTTTCAGAAAGCAGAACCGGGTCATCGGAACAGGCCCGCAATAAACGAGTCCGGCTCAGGCTCAGGTTTGAGTCACCGTTTGGACCGAGACTGACAGAACAGAACGGGTGACTCCACCGGACCCCCTGAAACTGGACCCCGCCCCCTTGAACCCAGCTGCCAGTTGGTTTAGACCCCCGTCCAACAGGACCAGGACCAGATCTGGTCCTGCTGGAGAGCTGCAGCGTTGGCAGCCATTAATTCACAAGACGAGGGCGGACACGTGGCTCGGAGGCTGTGCGTGCATGTGTGCGTGCGTGCGTGCGTGCGTGCGCGCGCGCCCTCTGGCCCTGCTTTGCTGCAGTGAAATCTAGGACAACGCTCCTCGACTCGATGAACCACAAACCACAGGCAGGTTTCAAAATAAAACCAAATTAAAAAGTAGAGAAACTGCTTTTCCTGTGAAAATAAAGTGTGGATGCTTATAGCAGAAGAACTTGCTGAAAAACAGCCGAAATTAGCTTAAAACATGCTGAAATGTAGCTGAAAGGGAGGAACAAGCCTAAGCTAGCAGAAGAATGCAGAAAGAACACATATTTGCTGAATTGGGTTTAAATAAGCCGAAATGAGCACAAAAATTAGGAAATTAGCAAAAACAGCTGAATAGTAGCTAAAGTAGTAGAAAAGGCTGAAAGTAGCAGCAATAAGCATGTATGGAAGAAAACTGGATCACAGTAGTGTGAACGCTTCAGTAACAAACGGTTTTAAATCTAAACAGTATTTTCTTTGGGATGGAGAAGTTGGAACCTCAAACATCTTGAACGTTCAGCAGAACTCTGGACTTCTGACGGACTCTCGTGGTTCTGGACGAGTTCTGGCCCACTCTCATTTACATTGTTGGTTTCTTGTCAGGTTGAGGTTCTAGACTCTGACTGGACCATGAATTCAGTTCTCTTTGACCCGTTCTGTCGTAGACCAGCTGCTGTGTTCTGGATCACGGTCCTGTTGGACCCAGTTTGGTCCGACCTTTAGTGGTTGGACTCAGAACCCTTTGATCTACAGAGGAGGCTCCTGGTCCACTGACAGGAGTCCAAACCATCAACGCTTCACCACCGTGCGGACAGCTGGCAGGAGCCGTTTGCTGCAGTGCATTCTGGGTAAACATCTCTTTGGTCTGGTTCCGGCCCAGAAGTCTCGTGGTTCCTTCAGATTTCAAGCCTAAGTCGAGCTGCCATGTTGTTTTTAGAGCGAAGACGCCACGACCTTTGACCTTTGGGTTCACCGAGTGCTGAATTCTCCTCCGATCAGGAGCTCGTAGAGATTTACATTTATTTTGAGTTCTGAGTTCATAAAATGTTTGAACTCCTGCTCGGAGGAGGAGGAGGAGGAGGAGGAGGTGAACCATACGTGTTGTTTTTAAACAGGAGGGTCATCAGCTCCTGCAAGATTAGAGCAGAGCTGCTCCGATGACGGGCAGCCTTTACTAAAAACACAACCCCCCCCCCCCGACACGACCTGTCAGGTTTTGAGTCAAGCCGGCCAACACCTCGTTTCCTCCCTCACCCTCACCCGCCCTGTGCCTGTCAGTCTCAGCGTTTCCTGTGTCACAGATTACCGGACGTCCTCTGAAAACAACCCGCCCCCCACGCTGCAGAAAAAACACGGAGGCGTCTTTAACGGCACCGCGGACCAAGACGGACAAATCGCAGAACGTGCCGCCCTGAAAACTTTCTAAACGAACAAAACGCTCCAAAGAGACGCAAACTTTCAGTTTTCTAAAGTTTTACCCCCAAATTTCACGAGGTCGACAAATTTATGACAAGTTTTTAAGTTTTCAGTACTTACCATGCAAGTAACTTACAAAGTACATACCAGGAACTTACAAGGTAAGTACTTAGGAGATACAAGGTACTTACAGGGATTTTTCATGGCAGGTAGTGCATACTTACAGAGTACATACCTGCTCCTTACCAAGTATATACACGGTAAATACTAGATAGGTACCAGTGCATACTCAGTATTTACATGGCACTTCCTGTGTATCTTATACTTATTAGGCATGGACCTGGTAAGTTATAGTTTTGTACCATGCAAGTAGGTACTGTGTACTTACAGGTACTTACAGGTACTTTCAGGGAGCGTACAGGGGTCCATGCCTGCAACCTGCCAACTATGTACACAATAGTTATGTTGTAAAAACCTGGTACATATTAAATACTAATAAAAACCAGCCGCCGCGCTGAACACGCTCCGTGCCTCGGTGGTGCAGCGGCTGCAGACCACAGGACGTGTCGGGTCGACGACGGCCCAAACACCTCCTCAAACTGAGAGGACGAACGACCCGTTTTCTGCTGCTCCTCGCAGGAGGCTGAACGGGGGCCGCGCCCTGACTCTGGCCTCCCTGCACGCCCTTCTGCGGGGGGGGGGGCCTTCCTTCCTGGAGGCAGAGCGAGAGCTCGGCTCACCTTCTACCGCCTCCCCCACCACGAGCAGGAGAAACAAACGGGTGCGAGACGACACGGTTCTGGAAGCTCCGGTTCGGGGCTGAATTCGTCGACTCGGAGGGCAGAAGCAAAACGCGTGGAGCGCTTTCGAGTTCCCCTCCCCCGAGACTGGGGGAGGTGTGACTGAGCTGATCTGTCTGGAGGGTTGAACCCTCACCACCTGTTTATGTTAATCAGCAGAATGTAATGAACTCGGTAAGAACACGGAGGAAGCGACGCAGCGGGTCCTCCGCTGTGCGTTTGTGGGTTCGAGGAGCAGTCACGTTGGCAGCCGGCTCGTCCCGCCGCCGCCTCCTCGGCGGGGGGGTCCCAGAGAACAGCGAGGCCTCTGTCTGCGAGGAGCAAACAGAACTTCACACACGCTGCAGCGCTGCACCCAGAAACATCTCCATTCTGCTGAGACGCACTTTTGTCTTCGAGATGAACCAGTTTGCTGACTCGGCTTTAAATGACCTCATCCGATATTCGCTTTGATGTCGAGTGTTTTATTTCCCCCCCGCTCAGCAGAAAAGTAACTCTGTCTTTTCATCAACTTTGGGATTATTGGGAGCAAGTACGGACTTGAGTTGGGCGGAAAGACGCCCGCCTGACGACAAAACAACCCCATCTCAAATAAACACTGTGGCGTTTGATAAATGTAAATAAAAACAGAATTAACCCAAATGTTACAGTGGAGGTGCACCCCTATACCATCAGAGAGGCAGACTTTGAAACTGTGAGCTGATAACGGTCTGGGTGGTCCCTCTCCTCTTCAGTACGGAGGACACAATGTTCCAGAAAAAGAATCTGATTTGGATCCGTCTGACCACAGAACGGTTCTGGTCCGTTTGAAACTAGCACATCTGGTTCTTCTTTGCCTGATAGAGCTTTAAGCAGCACCTGTGGATGAACTCTGTCTACAATGATCTGTGGAAGAGTTCTTCAACCCAGAACAGAACCAGACCTGGTTTTGATGCAGTGAGGTCCAGAACTGAACCGGATCTGGTTTTGTGCAGTCCAGAACTGAACCGGACCTGGTTTTAATGTAGTGAAATCCTGAACTGAACTGGACCTGCTTTCAATGCAATGAGGTCCAGAACAGAATTGGACCTGGTTTTGATGCAGGGTCCTGAAGACCAGGACCGTCCAGCACTGACGTTCGTCCTCTGAGCTCACAGCTGTGTACAGATGTTGAGGACCATAAATGTGAAGCTGTTCCAGAAGCTTCAGACTGCTGAACCTCTGCCCATCTTTACTTCTATACCCGGTCCTCGGACTCGCCTGTTGACCTTTAACCCAGTTAGCTTCAAAATGCTCCCCCAGGCGTTTCGTTCTTGCGCCGCGCACGTTCGAGTCTTCTGTTGGGCCTGGAACGACTTTTTAAAGATGCGTTGCAGCAAAAACGGAACGAGTTCTTAGTTTCAACATTTTAAATCTTACACGAAGCCCCGTCCTGCTCGGAGCGGTTGTAGGAGTTTGCGCCGACAGATGTTCAGACGTGTCTCAAAAGGGGCCCCGGCGGTACCTGCCTGTACCACCCCTTCTCCCAGGAACCATCATTTATCCCCCGGCTGCTCGAAAGACGAACACCAGACCTGAACAGCTGCACAGTCTGACGTCTCAGTTCCCGAATGCAACATTTTTGTTTTAGGAATTATTTTTATTCCACGCCTGTGATTTTACGACTGTTCTTGTAGGGGGGAGGCCTCGGACTCCAGAGAGTCCTGCGAGACAAAACCAGGAGCGAACCGTCCGAGAGCTGACGGTTAAACTCCCGAACACCAGCAGAGGAAACGTGTGACGGGAGCGAGTTAAACAGCCGCTTAAAATAAAACGGTTTAGATACGTGAACACACCACGACCCGCAGGAAGGCACAAAGAGGGTTGAGGCGCTGCTGATCCATCAGCAGCGCTGAAATACAGAAATCATCTGTGAGGTTTTAAAGACGAGTCCAGGTCTGGAGCTCAGAACTCGCCAGCCTTGTGTTTCCATCTGGTTCTGCTCACAACCGACTCATGTTCAGGCTGCTGTTTAATGCACCGTATCGTTTAGTTTATATCTTAGATTCTTGTTTGCCGTTTCTTTTTATACTTTATATTTTTGCTAGTTTTGGATGTGACTGGGACCAGTTTGTTCCACCTCATGTACCACACCTGATGAGAACGACAAAGAACCTTGAACGTTCAGAAGCTAAAGGTCCGTCGCCCACCTGACCGGAGGACTTGGTGGTTCTGCCGTTCGCTCTCTGACCTTCAAACCCGAACCCGCCCGGCTCAGCTCCATCTGAAGGTTTTAAACTTCCTTTAAGGTCAGTGGAGACTCGCAGGTCCTGATGAACCCACAAAGACCCGTCAGACCCGATTAGTGACCGCAGGTAACGATCACAGACGACTTTCTTAAAGCTACAACCCTGCTGCGAGTGTGACGTCCGAGCTCCTAATCAATCGGTTTGAAGTGAAAATGTTCAGAGGATTAATGGAATCTGCTGCGCAGAAGAAACCGGGACACGGCTGGGTCTTGTGAGATCCGATTTGCGGCGACTGTCCAAATGAAAAGGCTCAGGGGACGGCGGCTTGGCTGTGGCTCAGCAGCTGAAAATGAACGTTTCGCCACAGGAAGCGGCTCCCTGGACAGTGACGGTGGCGTGACGGCTTGGAGGATAATGGAAGGTGAGAGTCTGGAGGGGTGACAGCGCTCACCCGAGGGAGGGATGAGCCGCGGCAAACTAGGGAGGTCACCGGCTCAGAATACATGAATACGAACACGAGCGATTATCCGCGTGTTTACAGGACGGGTCGTTTCCGATTTAACGAGCAGGAGAGAAGCTGAAACTTTCCCCGGACGACTTGGACGCCTTCTGCCTGAAGCGACAGAGATGGATCCGCTGCTGGAACTGAACTGAGGGGTGATACCGGTGATGGACGGGTCGTGTCCAGACTCCGGTAAAAACCAGGAAACAACAGATTCTGACGAGCAGGATTGTAAACGAGAGCGAGCCGGCGGCTGGCTGACAGACTGAACCCAAACACTGCTGATGAACTCTGATGGGACCAACTGTCATCACCTGATGCTCCTCAATGATCCAGAGAGAAACATCTAACAAAGTGAAGTCTGGTCCTCTGGACGGGCCCAAAAAATAACAAAAATTGTTGAAACGCTTCGTCTTTCATCCAAAGGACTTCTTCAGTCTGAGGAGCTGCAACAAACTCAGTCTAATAAACAGCTCCTTCTCATGTGGATCAACCAGTTTGTTGTTGACATCCAGAACCAGCTGCTCACATGGTCAAGCCCTGACAGCCGCTTGCTATTCACAGGGGGCTGAGTGATGCTATCAATAACAGCATTGTAAGACGGGGACAGTTGGACACGAAGGCTCCGCCCCTGATTAATGATGGACAGGTTCTCTTCACAAAGATGTCCTCCTCCACTCCTCTCTCAAACCATCGTTCCTCTATCAAGGCTGTGAACATCTTCATCCTGAAGCCCAACAATGTTCAGTCACGTCATCTGGACGGTTTCTTTTTTTGTGCCGAGACGTTTCGCCCTCCATCCAGAAGGCTTCATCAGTCATCAGAGGAAACGCCAAACAAAACTGCTTCTCCCCCAACAACTTACTCCAACGTGGAAAAAAATCCGTTGGTGCAGCAGAAAAAGAAAGAAACCGTCCAGATGAGCCGACTGAAAGTTGTTGGATTATTGAGCGTGGACTTTGGTGTTCGTCCCTGAAGTCAACAACAAACTGGCTGGTCCACCATGAGAAGGTCTATTTATAAGACTGAGTTTGTTGCAGCTCCTACGCTCTTTAGTTTGAAACGTCCTGAAGTTCAGGTTAGAAGGAACGCCGACGGTCCTGCGTCTGTATGTTGGAGTCGAGTTTATCCAACGGCCGAGCCGTCGCTCCAAACGGATGGTGTCCGAGCGCTCAGACGGTCAGGAGCTGCCCTCCTTCACTTCCTGTCTGACAGGTACGCCAGCCTGTTGCAGGCTCCTCTCCAACCGGGCCCAGACCCGAACACGCCTCGCCCCCTCACAGGCAGCACAAAAAGGCGTCTGTGTCCACAGACGGCTGTGTTTGCTGTAGCTAAGTGGGTCGAGCGCGGCCGCGCTAATGCATCTGCAGACATGTCGGTAAAAGCTCTGCGCTGGGACCGACGTGGGAAAACAAGCTCTTACACGCCTGCCGAGATGCAAGCTGCGGTCTTCAAGCGTCATTATGTGGAGAGACGGAGGAAAACAACCGTCCATCTTGACCGCGGCTATAAATACGAGCCCTGCAGGACGCACGAGACTGATGATGGTTTATTGGAATCCAGACCGGAGCTCTAAAAGCCCATCTGTAGAACCCATCTCTTCTAATGAAACAGGCGTTTTGGTCCGACGCTGCAGGATCCACAGAGTGAAACACGGATCACGATGTATTTGTTCTAACCGATAGAACGGTGCAGTCAAAAAGCAAAAATTGTCAGGTTTTTTTATAGAAAAGGTGAGAAAAATTTGGGAAAAGTATTTAAATATGTAATTTTTTTCTGCTCCAAGCTCACACTAACCCAACAGAAAATGTATTAAATTTATTATTTG
>NC_056508.1:46701516-46703384 GCF_014905685.2 Nematolebias whitei | reverse complement strand
CTGAACAACATACACAATATTACTCTGTTTGTGCCGGGGGACTGGATCTTTGGGATGAACCAGTCTTTAATGTATTTTGGGGATTAGCATCAGGATATCAGCTAAAGTCACAAAAACTGCCTGTTCGTCTGTCAGTTTTACAGATATTAAGCTAACACTTGAAGTGGTAGTAGCTGAGAGTCATCCTTAGGCCTGTCACAATAACACATTTTGCTGAGCGATTAATTGTCTCAGAAATTATTGCGATAAACGATAATATTGTTTGAAATTTGACAATAATTAGTAATTATTGTCAAATTAAAGAAGAAATGTTTTAATTTGTTTTACATGTAGTGCTTTTTTTATCACCATATGGCAGTATAAAACTGCTTAAAAGGAAGGATGGATAGTGAGGGAGCGAGCAGCGTGTCTCTTTAAAACAAATGGGAGGGAGGCCTCTTGACGCGACGTGGGCTGTCTCTCTTCGGTTCTTAAAATGGCCGACGCTCGGTGTGGTTTGAGCTCTTTAGCATTTTTACACAAAGGTTTTAATAAAAAAAATCAGTAAACAAGTTCTCAGCTTCTTTTTGCAGAGAAAAACAACGTTTTACACGAAGGCACGGGTTCCAACCGTGAATTTTTGGAGCTTCGACAAGACGGAGAAACGATACAAGTTGATAAATGAAAATGAGATGTTCAGCGAGACGTTCGGTCATGCTCTCCTCATCTTGGAGGACTTTTGACAAAACAGACAACGGGCGTGTTCCAGTAATGCTGCAACAGGAAACTGCGGCTATTACCAGTCATTAGCCGGGAGTTCCAGCTAACGCTTGAACCCACAGGGGAGCGGCGTGGACGGAGCCGTTCAGGATTCACAGAGAAAATGTCCAGGGAAGCGTCACAAGCTGCTTGTTTTTCTGTCTTTCCTTAAAGCTGAGAGACTTTCCAGCGAGGGGGGGAGGCGGGAGAGAACGGCTGCAGCGAAGTGGCCTCTCGGTGTCTGCCGGGCTCTCAGTCTGCCGGCCGGCTCGGGGAGTGGAGGCATAATGGTCCGGGTTGTTACTGAGCACTCCAGTTGCGCTGTGATGGGAATGTTTTCGACAGCTTTCAGACACTTGGCACTAATGATGTTCTGCATGCCCTGCGGCCAGCTGGGACTCCGTTTTTTCCTCCCTCCGTCTTCCAATCAGTCTGTTGAGGGTTTTTTACCAGCAGCAACACAAGCTCCTGGAAATGTGCCAGCTCGGCCAAGACTGCTCAAGTTTGGAAGCTAAAATAGCAACGTACAAGAAGAAAATAAAGAAAAGTTTTGGTTCAGCGCTTCATTTATTATTTACCTTTAAATCTGTTGAAACCAACAACAAATTCCCTCTGTTGGATTTGTGGATCTAGTTTGAGTAGACCCCTCGAGCCACGACTCATTTCTTAACATTTTAGTTCAAAAAGGGACAAACCTTCTTTATTTTTTAGCAGTTTTAGAAACGCTGACTCAGATCCATGATTCATTCGGGCATAAGAAGTCCTCTGCACACAAGGGATGAGCAAAGATTGGGTTAATCGTAGAGGAACAGCCAGTGACGACTGACGGATGGACAACCAGCAGGCTACTGATGGAAGACCAGTTGAACAACCAACAACTGACCAACGGGCAGTTATCACATTTTCTGGAGTAAAAGTGGCATCAGTCAAAAAAACCTATAAGTCACATTTATTTTGCGTCACAGCTGACCCGTCATGTTTATTATGCATTTATTTAATGATCAAACCACTTCATTTCACCGTGGCACCATCCATCCATCCATCCATCCATCCATCCATCATCATCCATCCATCCATCCATCCATCATCCATCCATCCATCCATCCATCCATCATCCATCCATCCATCCA
>NC_056508.1:46694634-46701416 GCF_014905685.2 Nematolebias whitei | reverse complement strand
AAAAAAAACCTGCGACTTATACGCTGGAAAACACGGTAACTGACGACTGACCAAAAGACGAGCGATGACCAGACAACCAGTGGACGACCAACTGACGGACTGACAGTCGACCAAAGCTCAATCAACAGATGACCAAGAAATAAATAGTTTTTTTAAAAACAATTGGTGTAGATGGGGATTCAAATAGAGTAGAGGGTTTATGATCTTAAAAAAGCATTCGGAGTGACGTGGACTGGGCCACAGTCTTAAAATGAAGATGAAGACAGGGACTGAAAGTGGGTGTTAATTATTACCATACATACGTAATGTGTATTTATAATGTACTATAATAATGTGGATCAAAGTTTGACAGAACGGTGAATCTAAAAGAGCTTGTGGCTGAAAACCTGTCATGCAGTCAACGATGAGCCGAAGAACTTCAGGTCTATACATTCGTCTTGTTTCTTGAATTTATGACTAAGATCCACCCGTAGACGGTGTTTTAAACGTGCCGCTGCTTCTTTTGTCCCGTTTGTCTGGTTTCCTAGAAATCTTGGAGAACGTGGCAAACGAACCAAAAATCCACGACTTGATATAAATACTTGAAAAGCAGCCAAAGTCCAGAAATACTGTGAAGAACGTCCAGGAGGTCTAAACAAACACAAGAAGGTCTGGATGCTTGGAAACTACATTTAAAACAAAAAGACCCGACTCAAACTATAAATGTTACTTCTATGTTCTTGAGGGACTTTCTCTTTAAAAATGGGTATTTGTGTAAAGATGATGCATGTTCTACTAACTGCTCAGAGCAGCCGAGTCCAGAACCACATGGTTCTATAAAGTCCAACGGCGAGTTCTCTGAGAAGGAGGCTGTGAAAGGTAAAGAGCCGTTCAGGCCGGGTGGACAGGAGGAACGAATCAATGAGACTCCTGAGGCCCGAGGGGGGGGGTGTAAATCAATCGTCAGCCAATTAATTTCCATTGATAGCATCACAATAAAGACACGCTGTAATAAAACAGTGATCACGGCCTTTAGCTGCGGGCGATCAGGAAGTGACATTTTTACTCTGCTCGACTTTTCTGCACCTATCTGTGTGTGTGTGTGTGTGTGCCACAAGAAACGTCTCGTGCGCTGCGAGGCCACGAGGTTCGACCCCCCCACCGAAGGCAGCCGACGGTTTGCGGAGCAGATTAAAACACCGAACCTCAGTTTGAGCTCGGTCTATTCAGGAACGATCTCCTGGAAACTAGACGTAAAACGGTGACGGATCCTGGCGAGTGGACGTTTTATTCACCACCAGGCAACGGTGGAGCCAGGGGGTGGCCAGCGGTGGCCTGGGCCTCCATAAATCAATCTTTGGCCACCCCAATCATTTGAAGACGCTATATTTTTAAGCAATAAGAAAGCATACAAACGATGAAGGTGGCCTGTTTGCATACATATATATGATGGCAGCCATCTTGGATCTTGAGGTGGCAACCCAATGGTGACCTTTCTTACGCCTAGCTGCAACCACACACCAAAATAAAAGTCTGCACGTTGCTTATTTTTCAAGTTGTCCGGCTCACTAGAAGGACGGAGAGCATATCCAAGTCCCCTCTTCGCTCCACAACGAGGAACAAAACGTAGACATAAAATAAAAAGTAACAAGAAGTTTTAATTTAAATGAAGTAAACAGATTAGCTAAACCAAACAAGGTGGGAAACTACAGATCGGGCTTTGGACCAAAGGGTGAAGTTGTCCAGGGGTCCGGTCCAGCGGGTGAAGTTGGGGTTGACTTGTTTTATGCTCCGACAGGAGGAGGCGGCGTCTGTCGGGAGGAGTTCACCAAGAGGTGAGCAACCAGACCCCTGCCATAAACAAGTCTGAAGTTTATAGCCACTATTTGGGTTTGTTGTTTCGCTGGGGGGAGCAAAGACACAACAGAGACGAGATCCGTAAAAAAAGACAAAGATGGAGACACATGGAGGACACTAAAGTCTGGGGTGAGTTTCGGGTCAAGCGCTTGTGGCCATCTTTGCTTTGGCTTTTGCCGCAGCCGTAACTGAGGAGGTTAAAGAGAAGGAATTTAAGGGACAGGCGGAGGACGCAGATGACTGCGGCTTCATGTGTCAGTGTTGCATGCTGGGAAGCACTTCTTTGCTCGCTGGATTCAGTATTAATTACAATAATTGGTTGTGCATTAAGTGTGCGCCTGAGGGCTGCACACCAAACACGCTCGGATCAGAAGGCAGCCCGCGAGGGGAAAACTTTTTTTTTTTTTAAACGAAAGAAACGCCTTTCAAGCAGGAATTCCTCGAAAAAAAATCATAGAAATCAAAGTTAAAATCCAAACATTGTTCTGCTCCAAGTGTGATTTTGCATTTTCACATGGAGTCATCCTTGAAGAAGCCTGTAATTATCCGACGCTGAGGATTTATTCGCAGGCGATGAAAGATGAATACAGAACCGGTTTGAGCGCCGAGAGCAAAACGCATTAATAAACCTTCGAGCGAGCTGCCGGTTGTTGTCGGTTTCCACAGCGGGTCGGGTCAAACTCGGTGTGCAGCACGTTCACCGGCCCTCATCTGTCAGGATCCGTTTGGTGGGACGTGTTAAGTGCCGGGTCGTCCTCAGAAACTCCGGCGCCGCCACACATACGCACATCTGGGCCGGCTGCCCAGTGACCAGCGGACAGCTCTGAAGTCCATTAGTTTTACAGACAACAGGTCTGCAGGTACGACTTCGCCGACCATCTGACGTCTGATTTATTCAGTCTCAGCCAGAGCGATGGCCGCTCCGACTGATCCTTAATGTTTTGGTTTTTGGCAGTGGCCATCTTGGATGTTGACCTGGCAACGCAGTTTTCGAAAGGAACTTTCTTACACCTAGATGTTTCCATGAATAAACAATTACACAGCACCGCAACAGTTTTAGTAAGGGTTTGTAATGATATTCTTTAAGCAAATGATTCTGGTCAGTTTGTGGTACTTGTACTCTTGGACCTTACTGCTTTTGGTACCGTTGACCACAGTATCCTTTTATCGCAGTTAGAACACTGGGCTGGGATTACAGGTGCAACATTAGAATGGTTCCATTCTTATCTGGGTAACGGGAGCTTTTGTGTTAGTGTTGGTAATGTTTGATCTGCTTCAGTGCCTCTTTCCTGTGGGGTTCCACAGGGCTCATTTCTTGGACCCTTTCTGTTTTCACTGTATCTGCTCCCTTTGTGGTTTATCCTGGGGAAACATGGTATTTCATTGTTACGCTGATGATTGTCAGATTTATCTGCAGTTCATGCACAGTTCACCCTCTTGTTAAAATGTTTTGATGACATCAAGGCATGGATGGCTTCAAATTGTTTTTTTTAAGTTTCAATGATCAGAAAACTGAGGTCAGTGTTTAGCCCCAGCTCCACTGCTGCCTCTGATCCTGTTAATCTCGACTCTCTTCAGCCTTATCTTAAGGTGTCTGTTACAAACCTCAGGATGGTTTTAGACTCTGACTTTAAGTTGAATAAACAGATTAACTCTGTTCTGCAGAAAAGCTTCTTCCAGTTAAGGCAGATGGAAAACTGAAGTCTGTGCTGACCAGATCTGACCTTGAAAAAATAGTCCATGCCTTCGTTACAACCTGGCCGGATGACTGTAACGCGCCTCATGTTTGGGTGTCAGGTCTCCCTTCACGTCTCCAGCTCGTCCAAAATGCTGCAGCTCTGTTCTTAACAGGAACTCGTCGGCTTGATGTTATTTCACCAGTTCTGTCCTCCCTTCACTGGCTCCCTGTACGTATCAGAACAGACTTTAAAATCCTAAAGTGCCTAAATGGCCTTGCACTAGAGCTGTCATTTCTAACACAAACCTGGAGCCCCGCCCGACCTGGACCTTCTTAATGTGTGGGCCGGGTCGGTGTCGGGCTTTTTATTGCGTCAGAGACGCGCACGGCTGACAATCCAATTATATGCCAACAAGGCTTGCCATACAGTCACCAGCTGCACACTGCCATTTGACCGCGCCCTGACCGGTTCAGTTAAGGTTCAGATGGACTACTGCCAGCGATCCATCAGCCCAGTTCATTCAGCCGCGGCACAGCTCTGCTCCAGAACACCTGATCTGGTCCTGGAGGGCCATGAACCTGCTCCAGAACACCTGAGTCAATAGTTACCTCCTCATGTTCTGTAAAAGCCTGTTAATCACCCGTAATTCAAATCAGGTGCGCTGGAGCAGAGGAACAACTAAAACATGCAGGATAGTGGCCCCGGAGGGCCAGGATGGGACCGCACCGGCGAGAAGCTCCAAGTTCTATTTCCACCATATTTGTTAACGTGCACAGACCAGTCTTATGTCCATCGATCATGTGACTCCAGTTTCCATGTTTGTTTGTTTTTTAGGTAGATTCTGCTACTTTTAGCATTTTGCTATTTTTTAGCCAACTTGTTAGCTCAGTTTCAGTTTCTTCGGCTGTTATTCAGCCTCATGGAGAAAAGGCAGTTTGTGTCGTGTGTTAAATAATTTAAATTTAAACAAACGTTTTATTCTTTGCTCTGCGTTGTTGCTGAATCATGACGGTGGAAATGAAAGAACCAAGTGATGCACCAACGAGGGAAAGACCGCCGATCCAGAGACGTCGTCGTGGCGACCGGCGAACCCGCCGCGCTCGCTGAGACTCGCGGCCCAAACGGTCGATGTGAAACCACAGCAGCGCTCGGTGCGACGGCGCCTCCGTGACCCGCCTGATCCAACACCAACTGAGCGCTCCGGATCGCCGTGACCTGCCAGAAACAACATGCACGCCGGGCTTGTTTTGTTGTTTTTGTGTTTTATACCGCCCCCTCCTCCTCCTCCTCCTCTCTGGTCAGCGTGACATGTGCTCGCCCGCGGACTTGGCCAGAACCTCCACGTGGGAGACGGAGGCTCGGAGTGACTCACCCCGCCTGTTGGCAGACAGGCAACACTCGCCGTGAGAAGTGTAAATATATTTGCGTTCCTGCGCTTCAATATGTGCAGGCAGTCTCACCTTTCCTCTCAGTGTGTGTGTGTGTGTGCGTGCGTGTGCGTGCACGCGTGCTGGCACACTTGGACTGTGGGAGTGTTTCTTTCACCACAGGTGAGCTGCATACCACAAACTGAGCTGCGGAGAGATGATCCGATAAGAGGCGAGCAGGTACGGGCACGACACAAACACACAGCTGTCGGGCGATGCAGCCGACGCAGCTGCAAACAGCCGACGCAGCTTCAAACAGCCGATTGCACAAGAGACGAAACCCGGAGAGCTTTGATTCGGTGGAAACATTCACTTTCACTCTGACCGATGTGGGAGACGGCAGCGCCGACCTCTGACCCTCTTCCATCTGCTAAATAAAATGCTCGCCATCATTTCACCTCTGACGCCTCGGCTCTTCTTCTTCTTCAACCATCACGTGTCAGCGAGCGCTAATGCGGCTCGCCTTTCATTCACAGGAAGAGTGACGAGCGGCCGGGTCAGAGCTGAAGCAAACGGGCCGAGTAAAACAACGCCGCCGGGTCAGTTCTGCCCAGTCCAAGGGGTTCGATTCCACCAGCAGTCACATGATGAAGTGTCCTTGGGCAAGGCACTGAACCCCTCACTGCCT
This sequence comes from Nematolebias whitei, assembly GCF_014905685.2. NCBI lineage: Eukaryota > Metazoa > Chordata > Actinopteri > Cyprinodontiformes > Rivulidae > Nematolebias > Nematolebias whitei. Next base: position 46,695,846 of record NC_056508.1, on the reverse strand, counting down.
CTGATGTGTGTCCCATCGTTGTATGAATGTGATCTAAAGCTCTGGTTAGTCTCTGCAGATTCAGATGATCTGTGTAGAGATCTAGTAGAGAGCTGTATGAATGTGTAAAGCACTCCGAGTATCTTGATTAGATAGAAAGGTGCTATATCAGTCCAGTCCATTCTGTGGAGTCGTACCGCAGCCACTTCGGTCACTTCAGACACAGAAATCACCTGCCACAGGTTTTGGTCCGCTTTGATCACACCTCAGTCCACTTTGGCCTGCTGACTGTAGCAAACGTTACATTTACTTGAGCCCACCCTAATTACCTCGCACCACTTTGTTCCCACATTAGCCCACTTCATACTGACTGTAGGGAAATTCATATTTAATGCACCATACTATTTTACACCACTTTGAACTTTAGCCCACTTCATACACACTTTACTCACTTTAGCAAACTTTAGCTCACTTTATACTCACTTTAGCCCAAGTTATACTCACTATAGCCCATTTTATATTCACTTTACTCACTTTAGCAAAATTTAGCTCACATTTTACTCACTTTAGCTCACATTATACTCACTTTAGCCCATTTTATACTCACTTTAGCTCACATTATTCTCACTTTAGCCCACTTTATACTCACTTTATACTCACTTTAGCTCACTTTACTCACTTCAGCAAACTTTAGCTCACATTATACTCAGTTTAGCCCACTTTATAATCACTTTACTCACTTCAGCAAACTTTAGCTCACATTATATTCACTTTAGCCCATGCTATACTCACTATAGCCCATTTTATATTCACTTTACTCACTTTAGCAAACTTTATCTCACATTTTACTCACTTTAGCTCACATTATACTCTAGCTCACTTTATATTTACTTTAGCTCACTTTATATTCACTTTAGCCCATTTTATACTCACTTTAGCTCACATTATACTCTAGCTCACTTTATATTCACTTTAGCTCACTTTATACTCACTTTAGCTCACTTTATATTCACTTTAGCTCGCTTTATATTCACTTTAGCCCATTTTATACTCACTTTAGCTCACTTTATATTCACTTTAGCCCATTTTATACTCACTTTAGCTCACTTTATACTCTAGCTCACTTTATATTCACTTTAGCTCACTTTATACTCACTTTAGCTCACTTTATATTCACTTTAGCTCACTTTATATTCACTTTAGCCCACTTTATACTCACTTTAGCTCACTTTA
>NC_056508.1:46692485-46694624 GCF_014905685.2 Nematolebias whitei | reverse complement strand
TTATATTCACTTTAGCCCATTTTATACTCACTTTAGCTCACATTATACTCTAGCTCACTTTATATTCACTTTAGCCCACTTTATACTCACTTTATATTCACTTTAGCCCATTTTATACTCACTTTAGCTCACTTTATACTCTAGCTCACTTTATATTCTCTTTAGCTCGCTTTATATTCACTTTAGCCCATTTTATACTCACTTTAGCTCACATTATACTCTAGCTCACTTTATATTCACTTTAGCTTGCTTTATATTCTCTTTAGCTTGCTTTATATTCTCTTTAGCTCGCTTTATATTCACTTTAGCCCACTTTATACTCCACGAAGGCCCCAGCATAACAAGAATTCCAGTCAAACTGCTGACTTTCCATAAATTCACTCGAGTAAAACTGGAAAACCCTCTTCGTTTTTTATGAGTGTTTTTGATATTTGCACCAATGAGCTCATTAAAAAAAACTAATTCAACTGATTCTCTCATAGCACGCTAATGAGAGCTCGTGCACGAGCATGCCAAACTAGGCCCTGCAGTGGTACCAACAACCCGCCTGTTCTGAGATCAGTTGATCAGCTCGGCTGTGCGTAAGACTTCAGCACCTTTCCATTCATTTGGGTCAGCTGCCGTTTTACTTCAGTTTCCTCGATCTGTCTGTGTGAATCCACACCCTCCAAATTCTTGGAATCACATTTCCACCCCCCACCCCCACCCCGTCCCTGCGCATGCCTCTCTCTCTCTTTTTCTTTTTTATTCCTTGTACAACTCAGCGTCTGGCATGGTTTGTGTTTTTCACCATAGAAACCGACACAACAGTCCAAACGGAGCAAAGCTCAACAAACAGAGACCAAATAAAATCCATCACTTGGACGGCGGGTGCAAAAGTGTTTTTCTGGTCCCGGAGGCGCCCAAATAGAACCACATGGACAAAACCACCTGAACCTTCCTGAAACGTTCCTTCGTCAACATTCCTGCTGTATTTATGAAATGATGCAACGGTTCTGCTGCTAAATGTTTTTCCCGCACATCTCCACTTCCATTAAACTCATTTTGAAGCTGCAGCTCTTGCACACAAGCACAACTAACGCCGACCAGTTTTCATCTCCTCCTATGATGTAATCCGCTAAAATGTCAGATATTTGTTTTGGTTATGTAAGCCTTCGCCCCTCTAAAGCTTCCACTGGCCCGGCCAGATGGGACAAATGATGAATCTCCGGCGTTCCTTGCCCCCCCCCCCCCCCCCCCAAAAAAAAAAACAGTTTCAGCTCAACGGGTAGAGTCATTCCTATAACATGAAACTCTTAAATGAAACACACCCTCTTTTTTTATCCAGAAAACATAAAAAGATGCAGTAAAACTAAAGAATTACTGAGAGCTGCCAAAAGCAGCCGACTGCGAGACGTTCGAGTCTCAGGAAACTAAACTTGAGACCAATCTGAACCAAAACAAACCAAAAAGTGGGAGGTAAGGAACCGCATGTACACTTGGATTTCCAGGCAACTTAAACAGAAAAAGTATCTGCCGTCGCACGAGTCGGGATGTGCTAAAGTCAACAACGCCACTAATAAGACCAATAACCATTTTCAACCCGAGTGGTTCTGGCGCTCGGTCCAGGCCTGACGCAGCTGGATTTTCCAAACCCAGAGAGCCACAACAGAACCACATCCTCGTGTCACACTGAACATTTCTTCCAGTTGATGTTTGAACCTTCCTCCAGTGATATTTAAGGCTCTGTAAAGATTGGTTTCCAAACTTTGTGACCCTGAAGACGCCTTTTAATTACCGACCGCACCGAGTCAACAAAAACAACCCTTCTGACTGCTTTTAATAATTAAGACCTCCCATTTTCTTCTATACTTTTATGCCAAAACTCAACATAGCAACCACTTTTAGGCCTTATTTGGAGATCAATCAGGTCCTGACCACAACTTTGGGACCTGCCGTGGAGGATGACCACGCATGGACCCAGTGACTGGATAAAACAAAGAGTACTGCATCGTCGATGAACTGTTGGATGATCTGTAGCAATGGACCGGACAACCACACACCAGTGTTTCCCCTTCCATTATGCAAGGAGGGTGCCCCACCCTGTCAACAGAACTGAGCACCCTGCCTACTGAAATGCAACCCCCCCACCCCGCGCCC
>NC_056508.1:46691134-46692385 GCF_014905685.2 Nematolebias whitei | reverse complement strand
CCCCCCCCCCCCCCCCAATCGACAAAAATCACGGAAGAGACGAGCGCCCTGCCAATGCATGTGACCTTGGAGAGACCTTTGATCCTGATTTGTGACCTTGACCTTAAGTTGGGGTGATGAAAATGTGCGACACGCCGTGTGGTGCAAATATGGATCATGTTTAGTTACATTTCTGGACCGGATCAGTTACGGCTCACAAAAACAACGACCTTGGTTTAACGTTGACCTTGGGGCTAACCACTAACCGGCGAGCTACTCGTTTCCTGCAGCCTCGTGCTTTATATACGTTCAGTCATCTTATTGGAGACACTGGTTCTGAACTTATGAACTCCTTTATGAACGTTTCAGTTGGATTTTTATTCACTCGGTTTTTTCCCCTACAGATTATAAAAGCAGCGTTAATGTAGAGGCAAGAAATGTTTAACGAGTCGTGGATTGAACATTTTGTTGTCTGTAAAGAACAAAACCACCAGACACGTTAAAGTTTTCACAGCCTAAGCATTCGTTTCTTGTTAAATATGGTCAGTTGGGTCTTATTAGCCCCGCCCCCAGCCTGTGATGCAAGCGTTTTCTTTGTGACCATCAGTGCGTTTTGGTGCTGGAGTTGTTCTTTTAGGGGTACTGAGACCCAGAACCACTTCGGTGGGAAAACTCCCATTTGTACAAACGCAGAAAAGCTTTTATAAATAACTGGACGTCCGTGATAATCAGGAACTACATCCTTCGAGGGGAGAGCTACAGTCAGCCGACACTGACCAGCGCCGGGCCAATCAGCCGGCCGTCTGTCGCTCTGGACAATCAGCCCCACGGCCCTCTGGGATATCTGGGCTGGGAGAGCGACGGGGGACAGAAAGGGGAAACGAAGGGAGGGGAGAGCTGACGGGGAGTTGTGGGAAAAGTGTACGTGACACGAAGACGAGATCCAGAGAGACAGACTGAGGCAGAAGACGTCACAGACGGTCTATCAGCTGTCTCTGGACTCTGTCAGCTGTCTGTCAGCATCACTCCTCCTCCGTCGTATGTTCTCCAACCCGAGGAGGCGTCTCACTGTCCTGCCTGTCCCCGTCAGCAAAACCTGTTGACAAAAACTGGAGACTGGAACCATTTTCTACTGGGAAAACCAGGCTGGAGGCTGCACGAGTCAAAGTCCTTCTTCCTGATAGACACGGTTTAATCCAGATCTCTCCCATCATGTTCACTTCCTCTGCAGCCAGGACTCGTTACATAACTGCATTTACAAACTATGCACAC
>NC_056508.1:46682167-46687167 GCF_014905685.2 Nematolebias whitei | reverse complement strand
AGAGACGGGGACAGAGTAACATCTGTGTTGCATGCTAGTTTAGCACTACGTTGCTGCTGGTATTTATCAATGGGGGGGTGCACTACGTCAGTTGCATTTTTGCTAGCTTGATTGTATTGTGCACCGCGCTACCTCAGTACCGACAGTTGTCATCGGGGGGGGGAGGTGTTTGGTACACAGGGCGCCCTGCTTATATAACGGTAGGGGAAACACTGAAGTGGGCTGTTTCTTGTGGCACCGTCCAGCTCCCGCTAAATCCTCTGATCCGCCACTAAAGGCAGAAAGGTCTGGACCTTGTTGTTGGGCTATTATCAGTTAAAAGGATCTTGCTTGTTTGGCCAATTTATTTTTCAGAAGTTTAGATTTTTATCTGAGCCGTTTTATTTTTCATTCCAACTCATGCTTGGAAACCTTCCTGGTGACTCAGACACCACGAGAGGAGCAGGAACAACGGGATTAACGGCGTCTGGAGCCTGTAAAATCCTCTGCATACGTCTAGTTGTGTTTGCGGGGTTGGCACAAGGGTCAAACAGACAGGAGGACCAGGTGGCACCGAGGAGGGAGCTGCTGGGTTGGTGGGCGACGACTGGTGAGCGCTGCCCTTTCACCGTCCACGTGCCATCTGCCTCGGCCGGCAGAGACGGCGTCCCGGTGACAGAAACGGCGTCCGGCCCTTACTCGCTGACGCAGCTCGGGGAAACGTTGGCTCACTCCGGTAAACCGAACGCCAGCAGCTGCGGCGGCTTCAGCAAAGCCACGTCTGCTTAACGAGGCGGGCTCGGTCCCGTCTCCGCAGAGACTCCGTGTCACACTCTGCCAATCCAATTTGGAGAGCCAATTTATGGAACAGTTAATTGCAACGCTGCTCTATTTAACAGTCAAATGAGCTTTAGACGTCCTCCGTCTCGTGACCTCGGAAGCGTCGCACGGTGCTATGGAAAGCAGCTCGAGAGGAGAGTTATTACTATTTTTTTGTTAAATCTGTGTTTCCACTCCTTGCAGCAGCTTTACTTACGTCTAAACAGGATGAGAGGAGGACAGGAGGGAGGTCAGGACGAAGTCTGCTGCAGGCTCAGCTTCACGAGCGTCTGCTACACCTTTCTTCTCAGGAAATAAATAAATAAATAACACGAAGGCCTAAATCTGTCTCAGATTTCTCCATCTACCTCCCATCGGACTGAGAGGGGGAGGGTGGGGTAAAAAGTCGTATGAGCTATTTATGAGGAAGGTCACGCTGGGAGGGCATGGCGAGGAGCCAGGGATCCCTCCTCCTCCTCACTGTACTCTACTCCAACAACTCTGTTTACTAGAACAACCGTTTGATTTCAGAAACTAAAAACTGGTGTAAAGAATAAAACTGTTTTGTTACTTCTAACAATAATAAACAACAGTTGGGATTATTTGTGCTAAAACTGTCAGGGTTAAATATTTCAACCAACGATTACAGTTTTATCCATACACTGATATAACAGAATAATTTAGGCCCCGCCCACATGGGAATGCCGTTTTCTGGATATGCCGACGTTCTTTAACGGTTTTAGTCCTGCGTCCACACGGAAACTGAGATTAAGAATGTAATCTTTGTAGTTTTAATCCAAAGAAGTGCAAATATGTAACCTCAAATGATCAGGAGATCTCTGCCAGCTCATCTGGGAGGAATCATAGGTGGATCATTGCAACGGTTTATTATCTGGGTGTCCAAATACTTCTTTAAAAAGTCTTCAGTTGATCCAAAATGCTGCTGCCACAGTCTTAACTGGAGTTACTGGGAGAGATCATATATCTCCAGTTTTAGCTTCTCTCCATTGGCTCCCTGTCAAATCCAGAATAGAATTCAAAATCTTACTTCTAACCTACAAAGCTCTCAACAACCTAGCTCCATCTTATATTACTGATCTTATTGTTCCATATTTTACTAACAGAGCACTTCACTCTCAGACTACAGGTTTACTTGTGGTTCCTAGAGTTTCCAAAAGCAGAATGGGAGGAAGATCTTTCAGTTCTCAGGCTCCTCTCTTGTGGAACCAACTTCCAATCTCTGTCCGTGAGGCTGACACATTGTCCAGTTTTAAAACTAGGCTTAAGACTTTCCTTCTCGATAAATCCTATAGTTAGTGTCGGCTTGGGTTTCCTGAGCTGTCCCTTAGTTCTGCTGCTATAGGCTTAGACTGCTGGAGGACAAACTGACCACACTTTTCACTCTGCTACTGTCTTTACTTACTCTGCTCAACATGTTTTGTATTTGTAATTATTTTTTCTATCCTTAACATGTTTTTTTGTCTTTCAGGTACACCTGGACCTGGACCTACATCTGGACCTGGACCTATACCTGGACCTGGACCTACATCTGGACCTGGACCTATATCTGGACCTACCATTCTGTGTTCGTCTGTCTCTCCTTCCTGTCCTCTCAACCAGCCGGTCAGAGCAGATGACCTCTTGTCCTGATCCTGGTTCTGCTGGAGGTTTCTTCCTGTTAAAGGGAGTTTTTCTTCCCACTGTTGCCACTGTGCTTGCTCAGGATGAGAGACTGAGACGAAGCCAAGATTCAACTTGTCTGCTGGATTCCTTAAATAGAGAACTTTACTAATTGTCTTTTATGTGAATGTTGCTGTAAAGTGCCCTGAGACAACTTTGTTGTGATTTGGCACTATATAAATAAACTGAATTGAATTGAATTGGTCTCCAGCGTGCCCTGAGTCTTCCCTCTGGTCCATCCTTACCAGATGAACCTCCTCAACTGGCTCCTCAGGGTGTGGAGGAGTAGGAGTCCTACTCTGAGTCTCTCCTGGAGACTGAACTTCTTACCCGATCTCTAAGGGAGAGTCCAGGTACTCTGCGGAAAAAAACTCATTTGGACCCATTTCATCTTCTTCTTCATTCAGCTGTTCCCTCTTCAAGGGTCTCCACAGAGTCCTCCATCTCACTTGGTCCTCTCCAACTACCTCCATGTCCTCTGTAACTGCATCCATTTATCTCCTCTTTGTATTTTTCCTAGCAGCTGCATTTCTAACATCCTTCTACCAATATACCCACTGTCCCTCCAATGGACATGTCCAAACCACTGTCCCTCCTCTGGACATGTCCAAACCACTGTCCCTCCTCTGGATATGTCCAAACCATCTCAGTGTGTCCTCTCTAACTTTATCTCCCAGTTGTTCAACCTGTGCTGTACCTCTGATGATCTCATTCCTGATCTTCTCCATCCTTGTCTCTCCTAAGGAGAACCTCAACATCTTCATTTCTGCCACCTCCAGTTCTGTCTCCTGTCTTTTTGTCCATGTCTCTGTCTCCAGACCATACAACAGAGCTGGTCTCGCCACTCTCAGCCTGCCTGAGTGTAAAGTTTCTGTAAATAGGCTCAGAAAAAGTTACAAGGTTTAGACAGCTCCAAGTGATCAATCACCAAAACTAAAACATTGATTGTATAAAAAAAAGTGAAAGACCTTAAAATGCCAGTTTGGACATGTGAAGTCCAACCATCTGAGACTCGTTTCAACTCTGGATGAAGGTTCTGCTGAGAAGTCTGCTGGAGCTGCAGAGCTCCAAACATGGCTGAGCTTTCTCACTGGTTTCACTTGGATCCTATAGTCGTCTATGGGGAAATCAAAGCTCGCCGATCTCGACCGGTGTGTGTGTTTCTTCTTCTTCAAAGCAGCAGGAGGGGAAGGGAGCAGAAAGTCATGACTGAAGCGAAAGAACGAGAAGAAACCGACAGAATAGTAATGAGGGCGCTTCGACGCTCCGGCCTCCTTAATCGGCACTTTTATTCCACTTCCTGCTCGTCTTCGGGAAGAAGCAGCAGAAGAGGCTTAGACTGGGCATGAAATGTGTTTGAGAACGTCCAAACGAGGTAAAAAAAAAAGGAGCCGTGGTGCAGGTGGAGGACAGCACCTGGTGGAGGTTTATCCCTTTGATGTTTAATTTAGGAGCATTGTGCTGAAAGAATGGACGGTGGAAGATTCACCGTCCTCCATCAAAGGCTTTAGGTTTCCTCTCCTCATGAATTCACCCACAGTGATAAAGGCTGAGGAGGAGCAGGAGGAGTGAGGAGGTTCATGAAGGAGGTGTCTCGTGGAACGCAGGTTTCCTCCAACCCCCCTCACCCTTTCCATCCCTCCTCTGCTGGAAAAGTCCTCCCTCCTGCTTCCTGCTCCCCGAGTGACAAGCGAGCCAAGAGGAGGAAGTGATTAAAAATTAATGGAAGCTGCAAGGGCGTGCCGCCCGCCACACACAGATCTGCACTTCCTGTTACTCGTTTCCCCTCTGCGCCGTCAGGGCATCGGTCGGGAAGAGGCGACGCGGACCCAGGGAGCAAAGCAGCAGCTAAACGTGGCGAGTCGTCTCACTTATTTATTCCCACGCCTTTTATTTATAGGCTGCTGAACAACAGTTAGCGGAGACGCTAACCTAACGTGGAAAACGCCACAGAAAGGCTAACGCGGTTAGCATCGTGTCCACCGAGTCGTTACCAAAGACGCAGCATCACCGCAACAGCAGGAAGCTACGGTACCTCTGCAGGGACAAACAAGCTACGATTAACTAAACTGAAGCTCGAGATTTACAAATTGAAATAGTAGGGGTCGAAGGTCAAGGGTCGTGGGTCAGAAACTGAAGTCTGTACTTCTCGTCCTTCTTGGTTTCATCCGACGCCGACGATGCTTTACTTTCTTTCTTAGCGGATTTTAAACGTTGAGACGTTCGTGACTCAGTTTGGTTTAGAGAACCCTGAAGTTTCATCTCCTCCGTTAAGAAATGTCAATAAAATTTAAAATTTAAATCACCCTCCGTGACTCGAACAACAATTTCTGCTTTTTTAATTATTAAATCATGTTAGTTTGGAGAGCCACAGCTGGTTCTTGTTGTTTTCCATCAACAGAATCTCATCTTTATCTCCGTCTCTAAGGACCTCGGTGAAGGGCGTGACCTCTGACCCCTGTCCCAGGCTCCTATCACACACACACACACACACACACACACACACACACACACACACACAC
>NC_056508.1:46679578-46682157 GCF_014905685.2 Nematolebias whitei | reverse complement strand
CACACACACACACACACACACACACACACACACACACACACACACACACTGGAAGGCCTCGGGGCGCTGTGACCTCGATATCAGAACTCATTTGCATCTCTGCAGAGCAGGATGTAGACCCCGCTACGCCGCACACAAACACAATCCAACCCCGACCTTTGACCCTGAGCCCCCCCCCCCCGGGTCTCCCTCGCTCCACAGATGAGCCGGTGGATTTCCCATGGCGGCGATGGACGATCGGGTCTTTGTTCTGTCTGAAGCAAGAGGGACGTCTGAGTCTTTTGTTGATATGCAACGAGTTAAAAGACATGAAAAAGTTTTAAATGTTGGGGGAGGGGTTGAACTTCACGGGGGGGGGGGGGGGGGGGGGGCAACAAAACATGTAGCTCCTCTGAAATGAAGGGGCTGCAGATAGTGAACGTTTTAGTAATTCATCGACGAAGCAGCTGAGATTTAAAGTCGTTTCTTTTCTCCAGGAAGCCACGGATGATCCAGTCGAGTGTCATTAAAATCCAAGCAGTGCTTCGTGATATTTTGCTAACAGACACAAGCGCAGCAAGTTTCACCTGCTGAGGACTTGACGCTGTGGTGCAGAGAATCATCCGCCCACGCAAATCAGATTAACTTCAAAGTGAAAGCTGATGGGAGTTCATTGGGGGTGACAGTTACAACGGGCCGTCGGCTCCGCGGCTTCTGACGCAAAACGAAAGTCAGTGGTGGGCCCGGCGGCGGAGCACGACGACAGGCGAGGGTGCAGCAGCTCCGAGCGGAGGCGTGTGGTTACACCCAGCCCCACCCCATCGAGGCCTGCGGCGGGCGGCCATGTTGGTTAAACCCACGTTGGTCTGCGCTCGGGGTTTCACTACCGCACCCTTCCTCTCTGCCTCCCAGGCTTCAAGGAGACCGGGGTGTGTGTGTGTGTGTGTGTGTGTGTGTGTGTGTGCTTGTCGCCCGCCGGAGCGTTGAGCTGTGTCGGTGCTGCAGCTGTTCTGCTGCAACATCTGCCCTCAGAACACGTGTTGAGGGCGACTCTCAGCTACCACGTCACATTTCAGATCAATATCTCTGGATGTGATTAATTATAAACATTTAAAAGTCTAAGATCCATTAGCTGTGGCGGCCATCTTGAATCTGACTGGACTTTGAAAGAACACCCGATGGTTCTCCACTCCTCGAGTCCAACGGTGTTTGTTTTTTTTAACGGGTGATTCAGGCTCCGGGTGTTGTAACGGGTCTAACGAGGTGTTGTGGCTGTTGCCACGGAGACTCAAGGTGAAAAGTGAAAGAGTGACACTCACCTGCAGATGAACGAGGACAGCGGGAACACACCACGGAGTCATGGAAAAGAAAGAAAGGAAGAGAACGGTTAATCGAATCGTCTGAACAAACTTTCATACCAGAGCGAATTTAAAAAAAACAAGCGGGATCAAACGAAGAACTTTAATTGAAACGATCCTCATTAGAAAACTGTAATTAGACGTTGCTGTAAACACAGAAAGGACATTTTAATGGAAATCATCTATTCTAACGTTAGACGAGTCAAAACATTATGATAAAAGTTTAACACTTTAAAAAGTGAATTTAAAGAGGAATGGAAAGATAAACACGTTTACAAACCAGGTCGAATAAAATAGTTACAAAACTCAGAAAATTAACTTGAAACAACACGAAGACGAAAACATTTTGAGTTCCGACTCTGGAGCCTGAATATTGAACAGGATTGTTCTCGTGAGGCGTTCAGGGGCAGCGAAACAGGAAGTGCTGGAGGAGAAGGAGCAGCAGAAGATGTTCAACCTTCAGCTGAGAGGCTCGTCGAAGCTTCGCTGCAGACGTTCTGGCTGTGGTTTCAGCTTCCTAAACTCACACACACCCACTCACACACAAAGCTACACGCTTGTCTGCAGCCGTGCACGCTGACAGCAGCCTCACTCAGATTAGCTGCAAACATTCGGCTGTTTTAGCTAAAGGGTGAAACTTTCAGGAGCCGTTTGTTTTTCTGCGCTGCTCACCGTCTCCTGTAGTCGGAGCGACGACGCCGAACTTCTCATCCCGTGACGGATTAAAATTACGCGTTTATGTTTAGGACCCGGCATCCTCTGCAGGAATGCATATCGCCCGCCACGGTTTCAAAACAGATTTACGTTGGAGAAACGACGACGCCAAACTTTAGCTCCATATCTGTAAAACTGACAGGTTGATGCTCATCTCCTGCTTGTTTGAGATATTTTGCTAACACAAAAGCAAAAAGACAAAAAAAAAAAAAAAAGCTAAATATTTCTTTGAGGGGAATAAAAAAAAGAAAAGCTACCGTTGAATGTTGAGGTGTTGAAATCCCTCGGAGGGTTTCACTTTCACATGGTGATTAATCACTTAAGTAGATTGTGCCACGCCCCCCGCCCGGCGCCCCCCTCCCACCCCAAGCCGCTGATGCTCCTAACAGGATCGGTCGAGCTAAAGTCGCCCCGCTTCACAGATTCCAAGCCTTCGGCTGCAAAACGGCCGTTTTCATCCAGACAAATGGACCGCAAAGACAAAAGGCAAATGATGGGTCTTGACTTTCTCCTCTTCACTGGGGGGGG
>NC_056508.1:46677044-46679478 GCF_014905685.2 Nematolebias whitei | reverse complement strand
CCCCCCCCCCCCCCAGGGGGGGGGGCTGAATACAGTCGGCCTCTCCGTGGGCGTCCCGTCGGTTCTGACGGGCCCGGAGACCACCTGAGGACCCGTCACAAATCTGCTCCCCGCTGACGGAGCCGAACCATTCGTTTCACGTATTTAAAGTCCGGAGCCGCCTTCTGATTCGGTTCAGAGCGTTCAGATACGCCGTCACCAGAACCGGTTTGGATCAGGCGGACTGGTCCCAAGAGGTCCGCTCGGACTCCTCCGTCGACGCTAAAACTCTCATCGCTGTCGAATGTGACAAGTTTATTTTAGACTGCGTCGTCAACAAACGACCGAACGTGAAACACGAACGGTTTTAAACGAAGAAACCTTCAAGCTCTGGAAAGTTTAAATAAAAACTTTTAGGTTGTTTCGTGCTCGTCTTGTTTTTAAAATGTCCCCTGGTAATAAAGTTATAAAAAGACATATTTTCAGTGTTTAGGAGTTTGACCATCACTCTGCGAGGGTTGCGTTTAAAAATCTGAACTTTCTCGTCACTAAAAGTATTTAAAACATTAAAATCCGTGCGATTTTAAAAAAACAGACCAAAACATTCAAAACTAATTTATTTTTCATAAACGACAACATCCGAGCAGGTCGCCAGCGCTCGTACACGACGGCTCGCGATAAAACTGGGCGGGCGTTTAAACGTCCGGCGACAATTCTGCCGACGGCGCCCGACGAATCGGAGCGCGTCAGAAACGTGCCGGGCGTTTAAAGGGCCGGCGCTCCGTCACGTCCAGCAGGCGATGAACTCCTGACCCTCCGCTGAGAGGAGGACTTAAAGAGCAGTTGTGGGTAAAAAGGTGAAGAGCAAAGGGCGAAACAGAAGCCCCAGGTTTGGCCCATTAAACCGACTTTATGGCTGCCAGATGGCAGGAGGGGGGCTCGGGGTGCCGGTGAACCAGCCCACAGCCCCCCGTAAAACCATGTCCAGTTGACCCTGGAGACACATAAACCTGACGTCTAAGACAACGATCCGAGTGTTGAGGACGACTCTCAGCGACCACCACACCAGCTGTAAAACTGACGAGCTGCTTTTCTGCCGCAGCAGCCGGAGCGCACGCCTGCTCCAAAGGACAATCGTTCTAGACGAGCGTGCGAAGATTTCTTTCCGAGTTTCATCAGCGTCTGCCCACTGGTTCGTGAGATATTCTGCTAACAGACACGCGCAGACGTGGGCGATAACTAGAGGGGACTCTACATTAACCGAGATGTTTCTGGGACCGAGTCGTCGTCTCCCAGGATTCTTTCTAGGTGTCAGGGAAGGTTCATGACCTTAGCGACCTCCGTAAGAAGCAGCCAAAGCCACTGTGGTACTTTACGGCCTGGACGACTGTAAAAAGAAGAAGAAGAAGAAGAAGGAGGGAGGAGGAGGAGGGTGAGGAGGAGGGTGAGGGCGGCGGAGAGTCCGGGGCGTCTGGCCTTTACAAATGCAGTCTCACTCCACAAACACTATCTTGAGAAGTAATCAAGGGAGGGGACGCTCAAAGGCTTAATTGCACCAAATGTCCCCTGATGACGAGGACGACCGTCCCTTTCAGGTCAGGGAGGGGTCAGGTTGAATAACGGGCTGTTTGGGCAGCATCCAGAGCAGCCGACACCGAAGCATCATCCCAAACAGCTCGGGATTACAGATTAAAAGATGAAGATCTTAGAATAAAACCAGATTATCAAAGAGGAAATAAAAATCTGTGGTTTAAAAATGTTGCTGTTGCACAAAGACGAGCCTCGTTTTAATGAACTAGAAGTTTGAAGGTAGAATGTTCATAAAAACATCTGAAGAGCTCATCAACCTTCCTGCTGCCCTTGGGTCAAGAAGACAACTCGTCATTTGAAACCACGGGCAGCAGGAAGGTAAACGACGCAATAAAATTAAAAAGAAGATCATTTTAACATTTATTCCAGTAACAAGTTGAGTTAGGGGCAACAAAAGGCCGTAAACCAAACTGAAGTGGTACCAAGAAACTTTTTACAACCGATTAGTTAATTGACAGCAGGTCAGTCAGAGGCCTGGGTTTACAACGAGCGCTTCAGACGTAAAGATGGGCAGAGGTTCAGCGCTCTGTGGAAACCATTCAAAACCAGTGGAACCATTTCAGAATAAAGTTCCTGAATCAAAGACTTTGACTCTCCATCGTCTACACTTCAAAATCTCATCGATGGATCGAGAAGTCCTTGATCCAAAAGACTTCTTCAGACTGAAGGAGCCTTTTGGATCAAAGATGAAATGTTTCGACACAGCAGAACCCGTCCAGGACCTGACCCAACCTGGTTAGATTAACCTGGATTAACGAGCTCAAAGGACGAGGCTGAAGGTCATCACTGGATGGTCCTGATCTTCAGGCCCTCAGGGGTCACTGCGTTAAAACCAGGTCTGGTTCTGTTCTGGATCTCACTGCGT
>NC_056508.1:46676458-46677034 GCF_014905685.2 Nematolebias whitei | reverse complement strand
GTTCTGGATCTCACTGCGTTAAAACCAGGTCTGGTTCTGTTCTGGATTCAGGACCTCTTCCACAGATCGTCGTCTGTAAACACAGTTCTTCCACAGATGCTGCTTAAAGGTCAGGCGAACTAGAAGCCAGATGTGAACACCATCCAGAACCGCTGCCGTCTTCTCTGGACCAGAGCTCGTTTCAAATGGACTGAGGTGAAGTCCAGAACTGTTCTGTGGTCAGATTGATCCAAATCTGAAGTTCTGTTTGAAACCACCGACGCCACATTCTCTGAACTAAAAAGGAGAGGAACCATCCAGCCTGTTATCAGCTCACAGACAAAAAGCCTGCCTCTCTGATGGTATGGGGGTACATGAGTACTTTGGTATAAGCAGCTTATACATCTGGAAAGGCTCCATTAATTCAGAAAAGTATCTACACATTTTAGGATATCTGCTCCAATCCAGCAGAGAAGATCCAGGACTGAAGGACAGTTAGAATCATCCACCAGAACAGAATGGGACAAGATTTCCACTAAAACATCCAACTACTGGTCTCCTCAGGTCCTCCAGAACCTCCAACAACTGGTCTCCTCA
>NC_056508.1:46669527-46676448 GCF_014905685.2 Nematolebias whitei | reverse complement strand
CTCCTCAGGTCCTCCAGATCCTCCAACAACTGGTCTCCTCAGGTCCTGGATGTCCACAGACTGTTGTTAAGGAGGAGATGTTTCTCAGAGGAGACATGGAGCTGGAACATCTTTATAGAGATGTGTTGCTGACACTAAACAAAAGAAACGGTCGTATTTTCTTCTGAAGCTGCTGCAACATCTCAACGTCTGGTCTCGTCTCTGTGGGTTCATGAAGTTTGCATTGTTTTTATTTACATTTCCAGGGTTGGTGTTGTCAACGATCCTCCCAATGAAGAAACATCATTTAAAGACTCAAACTGGAACCAGTCGGGTTTTCACCGTCCGCTCACATCTGGAAGGCAGGACTGGTTTTCCCGGCCATTCCAGATGTGAGCGTGCTCACACGCTGACGTCACGCTTCGCCTGATGTGAAGCATATGAGCCGAGAGCGAAGCGCTGAAGAAAATGTCTTTAAAACACAGAAGCTTCCTGCCAGAAACCTTCTAAACTTCCATCGTCGTCTCCATTTCTCCGTCGTACGAGGCAACAGAACAACCGGACGAGAAGCTTCCCTCCGGTCTGGAATGTAATTTTAATCTCCTAAACCGATTAGGAGCATCTTCTGCTGGTCTGAAAGAACTCGCCTGTTGGTTCCCAGGTTAGAAGCTTCTAACGACCATCTCCTTCGGCTGATGCCGACGGATTGACATTTAATTCACAAGAAATGTGTCCGAAGCAGCTGAAGAAAATATGTTTTCTGTGAAAACACAGTGACCGACAGAGTAGAAGCTGAAGCTACGTTGCTAAAGCTAAAACTGCTTAACACAAGATACAAAGAGTAGAAGAGAAAACTACAAGTAGCAAAAGTTATCTAAAGCTAAATGTATCAGAATGGTAGCTAAAAGCTAAAAGTAACAAAAAACAAACCAAAAGTGGCAAAACGCTAGCTTTAGGCAAAAAGCTACTTAAAAACTAAAAGTAGCTGAACAGTAGCTATAAACCTAAAGCAGCAAAATGGTAGCTAAAATCAACAAAAGGTAAGCAAAGCCTTTTTCTATTAGCTAAATGTAGCAAATGACTTGTTAATGACAAAAGGTTAGCTAAAAGTAAAAACATAAAAGCTAAAAGTAGCAAAAGGTTAGATAGAAGTAGCAAAGGTGTAGCTAGAAGCAAATGATAAAGGCATACTAAGAGCTAAATGTAACAAAACATTAGCTAAAAGTAGTAAAATCTAAAAGAAGCAAAACATTAGCTAAAAGCAGCTAAAAGTTAACTAAAAGAAGCAAAACATTAGCTAAAAGCAGCTAAAAGTTATCTAAAAGAAGCAAAACATTAGCTAAAAGCAGCTGTTATCTAAAAGAAACAAAACATTAGCTAAAAGCAGCTAAAAGTTAGCTAAAAGAAGCAAAACATTAGCTAAAAGTAGTAACAAGTTATCTAAAAGAAGCAAAACAGCTAAAAGTAGTAACAAGTTATCTAAAAGAAGCAAAACAGCTAGAAGTAGTAACAAGTTATCTAAAAGAAGCAAAACAGCTAAAAGTAGTAACAAGTTATCTAAAAGAAGCAAAACAGCTAGAAGTAGTAAAAAGTTATCTAAAAGAAACAAAACATTAGCTAAAAGTAGTAACAAGTTATCTAAAAGAAGCAAAACGTAGTAACAAGTTATCTAAAAGAAGCAAAACATTAGCTAAAAGTAGTAACAAGTTATCTAAAAGAAACAAAACATTAGCTAAAAGTTTGCCAAAAGAAGAAAAATGTTAGCTAAATGTTAGCTAAATGTTAGCTAAACGTAGCCCATGTTAGCTAGAATGAAAAAGGTATCAAAATATTAAAAGTGCTCAAACAGTAGCTAAAACCAACAAAAGACAAATAAAATAGCAAAATATTATCTAAATGTAACAAATTGATTGCCAACAATGACAAAATGTTAGCTAAAGTAACAAAGTAAAAGCTAAAAGTAACAAAGTAAAAGCTAAAAGTAACAAAGTAAAAGCTAAAAGTAACAAAGTAAAAGCTAAAAGTAACAAAGTAAAAGCTAAAAGTAGCAAAAGTTTGGATAAAAGTAGCAAAGCTTTGCCAGAAGCAATTAGGCGAACTAAAAGCTAAAAGTATGAGAAAGGTTGCTAGAAGTAAAAAATACTAGCTATAGCAAGTAACAAAAAGGAGCAAAAGGCTAAATGTTATCTCAAAGTAGCAAAAGGTTACTTGGAGGCAAAATGCGGCAAAAAGCTATAACAGTCTTAACAGTAGCTAGAAACCTAAAGTAGCAGAATGTAGTTATAAGCTAAAATTTAAAGACTAAGTAAAAGTATAAAAAGTTAGCTGAAAGTAGCTAATGGTCAGCTAGAAGCAGATAATTGAAAGGCTAGCTAAAAGTAACAGAATGGTAGCTAAACAGGAAAAGTAGCAGAACGACAGCTACAATCAGCAACGGACAGTGTGCAGGCGCAGACTTCAAAGAGAAAAACGTTTTTAAAGGAACTTAGAGATCAAAACGTGTTTCTTTGGGGGGAAATTGTAAATAAAGTTTAAAATTCTGAAAAATCAAAAAACTAAAATCACAACTCCCATTTCCTGAACAAGCTGAATGTTTTGAAGAAAGAGCAGCTAAAATAGTGTATGCAGGAGTAGAGGAGGACGTTGGCAAGAGTTGCAATTGATCTTCAAAAAGAAGAACTAAATAGATTTGTTACTTTCTTGTCCCTGGTTTAGCTTTTCTCGTCGTCTCGTGTGTTCTCGGTCCACCTCTGCACTCCGGAGTCACCTGGCACCAGGTGCAGCCGAGAGAGCTTAAGGGGTGAGCGTAAACAAGAACATCCACACACCTGAAAACAAAACGGCAAAAACGAGAATCCGATTAAAGCCGCGAGCGGAGTTGGTTGGAGCTGGAAAATAAATTGTGCGCACTTTGCAGTTGGCATATAAGCCCTTTCGTGCTGAGGGGCGATTACCTAGTTTGCAGTGCTGGTAATCTGAAAAGCAGCTTGGAGAGTTTTTTAAAGACGCAGCAGTGGCAGCCTGTCCTCGCTCCCCCCCGACCAACATGAGACGGTCTCACGAGTCCAACCAGAACCACAGCCCGGAACAAACCGTTGCAGATCCAACAGAACAACCACAGCCGGGCACAGAACAAGTAAAACTGCCTGTGGAGTCGCTCATCTCAGGTCCTTATCAAGACTTTTATCCTTCGTATGTGACCAAGTCTTTCAAAAGGAAGTATGGGCCAATAAAGAGCTATAGGTTTCCACTAGTGGAGGACAAACTGTCCACATGTCCCCTCTCTGCTGCGTCTTTACTTACTCTACCTGTTTGTATTTGTCATTAGTTCGGTCTTAACATTCGTTTCTTTGTCTTTCCTCCTATAGACAGTACACCTGGACCTGTTTCTTACTTTCATAAAAGAGCACTATGCTCTTAAGCTGCAGGTTTACATGTGGTTCCTAGAGTTTCCAAAAGTAGAATGGGAGGCAGAGCTTTCAGTTCTCAGGCTCCTCTCTTCCAGTTTCTGTTCGTGACGCTGACACATTGGCTACTTTTAAGATTATGCTCAAGTCTTTCCTTTTTGATAAATCCTATAGTTGGTGTCGGCTTGTGTTTCCTGACTTATCCCTTAGTTATGCTGCTATAGGGTTAGACTGTTAAATTTGTCTTTCCGCCAATAGAAAGTACACCTGGATCTGTTCCATACTTTCCCTACAGAGCACTATGATCTTAGACCGCAGGTTTACTTGTGGTTCCTAGAGTTTCGAATGAGAGGCAGAGCTTTCAGTTCTCAAGATCCTCTGTCCGTGTGGCTGGCGCATTGTCTAATTTTAAGATTAGGCTTAAGACTTTCCTTTTTGATAAATCCTATAGTTAGGGTCAGCTTGGGTTTCCTGAGCTATCCCTTAGTTCTGCTGCTATAGGCTTAGACTGCTGGAGGACAGACTGACCACATTTCCTTATCATGAAATACTTTGAATGCCAGCAGCTGAGCTCAAATCTTCAAGGAATGCTACAAGTACTTTATTTTGAAAGCGCATATGGTGGAAACTATGGTCGTGGGTGAGCTCAGCTTTGCTATAGGAATGTGTTGAAATGATGGAAACCAACGTTTTTAAAAAAAAAAAGCTTACAGATATTCCTCCTACAAAGGTTTGTTTAAAAAATAAGATTGCTTGACATTTAAAGCGTCAGTGCCATCACGTCACTTTATTATTTTACAGTTCAGTCTGGGAGTACCACGGCCTGTGTACTGGTGCGTACTGGTGTGTACTGATGTGTACTGGTGTGTACTGGTGTGTACTGGTGTGTACTGGTGTGTACTGGACAGACAGAGACGTGAACTCTGCAGCTTGGGTGGTGAGGCCCTCTGTAATGTGGAGAAGAGAAGAATGGTGGCAGAGAGGAAGCAGGAGAAGGATGGATGGATGGATGGATGGATGGATGGATGGGGAAGAGAAAGAGAGAAATAACAGAAATGCTCTGGTCAGGCACGCAACGCTCGTCTGGAATCAGGTCAGGCCCACACGAGGCCTCCCTCGCTCACACTCTCCATAAAAAGGATCTATAGAGCAGCAGAGAGCACTCCTGCGTGCTTGTGCCACATTATACGGCGCTGTAAAGAACCACTTAAAGGGACAGCGCGTATTTATTTTATCCACCTTCACTCCTCAACTGAATTTTTGGTACAAGTGCTGAATTTGACTTTTTTTTTTTTTTTTTTTTAAAGCGAGGTCGGCACTTTCTCATACTTGTGAGTATTTTTCTATAAATTTTTTTTTTTTTTTTTTAAACACGAGGAATAAAAATTCAAATGAACTGCTGACAACACTATTCTGTTATAAGTTAGATTAAACAAAAAATAAAGTCAAACCGATGCTTTCACAGGAACACGCAGACATTTTAAGACCTACTGAATCAGA
Organism: Nematolebias whitei; assembly: GCF_014905685.2. NCBI lineage: Eukaryota > Metazoa > Chordata > Actinopteri > Cyprinodontiformes > Rivulidae > Nematolebias > Nematolebias whitei. The sequence goes on along the minus strand of NC_056508.1, from coordinate 46,671,562 downwards.
ACAGTCGTAATCCTGATGTTTTATCACGTTACCGTGGCAACGGAGCGCTAGTTACTGATGCTAGGTCCAAGCCACTGTGGCTACAATGTGCCCCCCCGTCTACAAAAAGAGCAAAACATTGGGGGGGATGGGGGTGTATGTATATGTATATATATATATATATATATATATATATATATATATATATATACACACACACATATTTATAGTTGCGTACTTTCTCCATGCAGCGTTGTGGGACGTAACAAAGTCTCTTTGAATTTACCAAAATAATTAAATTTATTGGGGGCCGTTTTAAAAACGTTCCTGAACGACAGTAAACTCTTGACGAGGCGCAGCAGCCGAAGGAGAGGCCATACGTCTGGACGTGCAGCTAAAAGCAGACTGCTCTTACGAGTGAAACGGATCAGAACCACAGACGGGCCTGCAGCACCTGAGGGGTCTCCTGACCCACCTCCCCCACCCTCCTAAAAACAATATTACCGTCCAGGCTTAACCGCAACCCTAACAGGTTTAATTAAAGACGGTTCAGGAACTCACCCCCCTCACCCAGCCCCAAACTTACACCTCTACCTCACCCTTTGACAGACAAACAGCCGAGGGCTGCCGTCTCCGCTTACCAGAAACCCGACCCGGCGGCCGGCGGGCCCAACAGAAACCTGACACAAGTAGTGGACCAGACTCGTCAACAGGGCGCTAAAAACGTCACGCTGCAGCTCACAAGTTCTGCTGCGGACCAGCAGGTCCGAACATCCAGACCTAAAGGCACTGGGGTCCACGAGGAGCAAAACTTCAGCTCATGTCACAATAAATTATATTGGTTATAATTTTTCAGCTGTTTTACAGCTTAAGTAAAAAACAGTCACTTAACCCTCCTGCTGCCCTTGGGTTAAAATCCCCCATGAGGCCTCAGTTGTACCTGTAAGGCCTCGTGGGGGATTTTGACCCACGGGCAGCAGCAGGGTGAACATTGTCTGCTCTAATCAACAGGAAAAGGCTTTAATTGAATATAAACAGGCGATGCTTTGGTCTTCGGCTGTTTTCTTCTACATTTGGACAAATGACAACAATTACCACCCTGAACATGTCCGTCAACAAAATATTCCTCGGTCACCACAGACCACATCAACTTGTGGGGACCAACAGAACTCGCGGGTCCGGATCACCGGCCCACCGGACAGCCAGGAAGAAGTCCGACCCCGTTCCAGTTTAGTCCTGGAAGAACCGGGTTAGGGCTCCAATCACAGCAGCAGCAGGTTCAGGATCACGTAGGGCCGGAGAGCCGAGCTGCGTGGAGGCGGTGCAACACACGCGCGCGCACGTGCACACACTGAAGCCCGTCTCACTTCAGAGCATGAAAGGAAGAGGAAGAGTTTGTTTTTTTCACCTAGGAGTGTCTTAGTGCTCGAGCGATCGCCTCGCCTGCTCACGAAGAGGAAGTGAGCGCAAACATCGTCTGGCACCTCGAAACACGCCGAACACACACACACACACACACACAGCCGAGGCAGAGGGGTGTGTGGTACCACGGCACCGGGTCAACAGAACCGGGCTTTCTCCTGTTGGTCTGAACAGTCACTGAGACGCCGGAGGAGCTGAAGGACTGCTGCATTTTCAACACCAGCTAAAAGGAGAACACTAGCTAAACACAGCAAAAGGAGCAAAAGCTGCTTTAAAGCTATAAATGCCAAAAGGTGACACAAAACAAACAGTAGCTATTAGTAGCAAAAGGCTTGGAAAGAGTAGCAAAAACCTAGCTAGAAGTAGAAAAAATGAGGTGTTGGCATCAAAAGCTTAGCAAAAAGTAGCAAAAGGTTGAAGTAGAAAAAGATGAGCTAAAAACAGCAAAGACGATAGCTAAAGGTTGAAAGGCTTGCAAAATAAAGCAAGAGCCAAGCTAAGAGCATAAGAAGTTAGGGAAAAAGAGCTAAAAGTAGCCAAAATGAGCTAAAAACAGAAAAGGGTTAGCTAAAAGTAGCTGAAGAAAACACACGGTGCTGATAATAAACCAGTAAAAACTTGGTCCAGATCCTCC
>NC_056508.1:46667248-46669517 GCF_014905685.2 Nematolebias whitei | reverse complement strand
GTCTCTACTCTGAGCTGCTCCTCTTCTCTGGAAGGCTGAGCCCAGACTCCCTGCAGAGGGAGATCATTGGAGCTGCTTGGATCCAGGATCACAGCTGAGGTCTGGACTGGAGAGGGACCGGTACATCCTGAGCTTTGCCGTTTGGGTGAGGTTCTGCCTCAAGTGGAGGAGTTCAAGTATCTCAAGGTTTTGTTCAGCGTGAGGGAAGAATGGAGCGCAAGACTGACAGACGGATTGGTGCAGCATCTGCAGTGTTGTGGACTCTGTACCGGTCCATTGTGGTGAAGGAGCTGAGCTGTAAGACAAAGCTCTCCGTTTACTGGTCGGTCTACGTTCCTCCCCTCTGGTCATGAACTCTGGTAGAGACTGAGAGAACGAGGTCGTGGATCCAGGAGGTTAAAATGAGTTTCCTCTGCAGAGCTGGACTCTCCCTTAGAGACAGGGTGAGAAGTTCAGTCATCAGGAGAGACTCAGAGGAGAACCACTGCTCCTCCACATCCAGAGGAGCCAGTTGAGGTCGTTCTGGTAAGGATGAACCCTGGGTGCCTCCCTAGGGAGGTGCTTCAGGCATGTCTGACTGGGAGGAGACCCCGGGGAAGACCCAGGACACGCTGGAGAGACTACGTCTCTCGATTGTCCTGGGAATGCCTTGGAGTCCTCCCAGAAGAGCTGGAAGAGGCTGTGGAGAGATGTCTGGACCTCCCTGCTCAAGATGCTGTCCCCGAGACCTGAGTCTAGAACAAGAGGAAGATGATGGATGGATGGATGGATCTCTATGAGGTTTTGGTCCATTGATCCATCTCCTGCTCCATCCCTCAGGAACTGGGCTCCCAGACACCTGGACTCCAACTTTCTGGGTGAGAACCTCAGACTGAGGAGCTGCTGAAGGTCCAGACACCAACAGAACTGCATCATCTGCAACAAACAGAGAGAGTTCACCAGGAGTCCAACCTGCTCGACTTTGTGCAGCGCTCATGGTTCTTCAGGGACCAGATGGACTTCAGTGGTCCTGGAACCGTGACTAGACTGAACCAATGGGTTAAAACCGTTTTCTTTCTCCACAGAACCCACCGGCTCCAAATCCAGACGAACAGCGGTGGGGTGACCTCGGCTGGGAGGTCCCTCCCCTCCCAGAATGCTCTCTGCTCTGTCCGAGGTCTTCGTTGATCCGGGCCTCCTCCCAACTGGACCTCCCGGTTCAGACCAAAACTGCTCAGAACCCACCTGACAGGAGTCAAAACCGCCTCGCAGAGCCTCCTCAGCTCCAGCAGCATGGGGAGGAGGCGACATCATCATCCTCAGCGGGGCGACGAAGGGTTGGAGGAGAGACCGGACCGACGATCCAAGAACCGAAGGTTTCTGCTCCGGCTGATGAAGAGGAGGCGCAGAGACGAGATGAAGAGCCGCAGAGCTGCCCGCTGTGTTTACGGGCCTTCCCTCCAGGGTAAGAGCTGCCGGACCTGTTCCGGAGTCTGTTAGCAAAATAAAATCTGAAAATGTCCTGAAAGTCCTGTGACTCCGTCTCCAGGTCCACGCAGATGGACCGGGACGGCCACCTGGCCCAGTGTCTCTCTGAGCTGGACGTGGACATGACCTGGTGAGGGGACGGGACACTTCAGGACCCCCTCGGACGGACGAGGAACTGCTCAGAGCTGCTGGCGTGTCCCCAGGTTGGGACTCCGAGAAACTGGACCTCTGGGGCTGAAGTCCAGATCAGAGTTTAGGTTTTATCGAAGCAGATGACTCAAACTCCGATTCTGTATCTGCTGTTTTGTTTTGGTCGGAAATAAAGTAAGAGCTGCCGCTGGACGCCCGCGTTTCATTAACGACAATTTATATGAATTGGTTGCAAAAGTATTAACCCCCCCCCCCCCCCCCTCAGTTGATTGACAGCTCGATTTAACCCCCCCCCCCCATCAGTTGATTGACAGCTCGAGTTTGAACGTTAGTGCAAGAAATAATTCTCGATTCAGTTAAATTGTGATTATAAAAACTGAAAAGCATAAATATTGCAGCTCTGAAGCTCCGACCTTTAACCTCGTTCATTGAGCTCCACTTGATCTAAGCCTCAGGGAGGTGCACCTCTAAGGTCTACCCACAAAAAAAAGACATCATGAAGACCAAGGAACTGTCCACACAGGTCAGAAAGTTGTGGAGAAGTACGGGTCAGGTTATAAAATGTCCCAGAACCCTGAACGTCCCACAGGAGCTTCAAATCCATCATTCATTCATTCATTCATTCATTCATTCATTCATTCATTCATTCATT
>NC_056508.1:46663522-46667148 GCF_014905685.2 Nematolebias whitei | reverse complement strand
CAAACAGTAGCTAAAACCAAGACCAAAACATAGCTAAAATTAGAGCTAAAAGCCAAAATTGTGAAAACAGTAGCTAAAAGCGAAGACTAGAAAATCAGGATCTAGCTTGTTTAGGCTCCGATATCCACGTGCAGGAGACAACGCTGGTCTGTTTGTTAGCAAAACATGTAAAGCACCACTGGCCAGATGTTCCGGAAACAGCTTTAGGAGTCAGGCTGATTCAAGATGGCCGCCACAGCCAAGTGGCCCTTCCAGACACAACTGCGGCTGCGCATCAGGTCATTGTAGGGCCGCTGGCCGGAGACTCGGGGTGGTAGTAGTGGAGAGTCATCTCCAGCGCGCACTCTGAGCGCTGACACCTCGCGGGCGACATGCATCCTGCGCGCTGACGCACGCGGAGAGACGAGCACGGAGCACAAAAAGCCAAAGCGGCAGAGGTTCTGGAGGTCCGGAGCGGACCCACTCACCCTGGACGAAGCTTTCCTCTTGTACTTGTTGGAGAAGTCGAACTTCTCCTTGAGCTGGTCCAGGAGCTGCTCCAGGCGGAACCGCTCCTCCTCGCCCGTGTAATCCTGACCCAGGAGGATGTACGCCCTCCAGTTGGCCGAGTCGAACCCCCAGTGGCAAGTCCGGTTCTCCTGCGCCTTGTGGCCGTGCACCACGAACTTGTGCGTGGGGTACATGAGTCTGCAGTCCGCGCACTGGATGCACGCGGCGCTCGGGCTCGTGTACAGCTCGGGCACGAACAAGCCCTTGCACTTGCCGAAGCACTCGTGGTAGACCCTGAAGCTGCGCTCGGTCCGCTGCAGGTCCAGGGACCCGGGGTTCGGGTCCTTCTTGCAGCGGGGCGGGAAGGCGCCGCCGTGGATCAGGGCGTTGCAGAGCCGCTCCGAGTCCGTCTTGGTGATGAGGCCGCAGGACGGCGCGGAGAAGGGCAGGATCCCCATGACTTTGAGGATCTCCAGCTGGTCCGCCGTGCAGCGCGAGCAGTACACGTGCAGCTCGTCGCACACAGAGTTGATCTGCTGCAGGCTGAAGTCCCGCAGCACCGAGTTCAGGATCTGCGGGAGGCACAGCCGCTTCTCCCCGCCGACCACGAAGCAGGAGATGGTCTCCCCCTCCAGGACCGTCTCGCACCTCTCCGTGGAGCGGTCGGACGGGATGAAGAGCGGGCCGGGCATGACGGGCGGCGGCAGGTGCTGCAGGACGGGCTCCAGCTCCTTACCGTCCTTCTTGAAGAGGAGCTCGTGCTGCCAGCGCGCGGAGAAGGCCGCCGGCCCGCCCAGGGAGCTCATGGAGCTGATGTGGAACTGCTTGAGGGTCTGCTGCAGTCCCGGGTGAGGCTGGAAGCGACTTATAGCCTCCATGGTTCCGGTCCAACTTTGGAAATCCTGCGTCTCACTGAGCGAATCTCAGCGCGGAGAATCCACGGCGTCCCAGGAGTGACAAAAAGTGCGAAACGCGTCATCAAACATCCATTTAATTCAAAATTTAACAGTCCCGGACCGGAGTTCCGTCGCTCTTCCGATTCTTTAGTTCTTTGATCACTTCGGACGCCGACCGGCAGGACTGTCCATTTCCGAACCGAGCCGGGTCTGCCCGAACTCCAGAGCGGCAAAAAGTTCCGAGCGACACGAAAACCAGAGCAAAACACGGCGCTGGGTCCAGTAAAAAGTCCTGGTTTCAGGTACGCGGCGGTCCGGTCCGTCTCTCTCCGCGGCTCGCTGGGACTGAGGCGGCCGCTGGCGCGCGCTCCCTCCTCCCTCTCTCCGCCTCGCGCTGCCTCTCTCTGACGCCCCTCCCCCCGCAGTGTTTGTCTGGCTCCGTCAGCCAGGAATGTGAGTGACTCTGCAGGCCGGCTCTTCCAGGAACGAGCCGTCACCCCCCACCACCGCACACATACAACGCGCATGCGCACACACAACCAGGGAGACGAATTAATGCTGCGTTCAGAAGCAGCAGGATTTTTTAACTTTTAGTTTACAGTATGTACAGCATTGCCAACTATTTACCGGTTGTTTTAATATTTTATTTTAAATGTATATTCCATTATACTTACTTTTTTGTATATGTGTTTTATTTAGTATATTTTTAATGCTGTAGTTTACTAAAATTGTCTGATTTTAGACTAACGTTTAATGATGAATCTGAAGCTTTTGAGTATTTTATTTGCTTATCTTCATTTTGTCTTGCATCTATGAGTCGGGAGATTCTCTTTTTTTAATTTGGTTGTATTTTGTTATGAATTTTATATTCAAGTTAAATAAAAACATAAAATATAAAAATCAAGCCAGTTTGTCCTTTTTAAACAATGATTTATTCAAGTTTCTTTGATTTCCTGCTTTCTTTGGTTTTTGATTTTGCCACATTTTATATTTTTATCGACCAGAAGAAACCAATAATTGTCATATGAAAATTATTATTAACACACATTTTATTAAAAGCAATTAGGTTTTTTTTACATTTTTGTTATATTTTATCACATTTGTTTAATTACTTGTTGAATGTAGAGCTGAGTACATTGAACCCGTTTGATTTGAGGTTATTAATGAAAATGAGGAAATAGAAAATGTATGATCATTTTTATATTTAATGTTTTCTCTTTTACTTATTTTGCCTTTAGTACAGCTTGGAGGCAGGTGGTATTGTTTTTGTTTTTATTTTGATGTTTTTTATAGCTTTTATATAGTTTTGTTAATGTTAAGCTCGACATAATAAAAATGCACCAACTGAAAATATGTTTTACTTTTTTATTCAAGCACTGAGTATTTGTTTGTCTCTCTAATATTACAGTATTTAGTTTGCTGTATTTATTTTAAGCAGTTTTATTTTGTTATATTTTGTCAATATATAATAGTTTCTGACCATATGTGCTCATTTGTTGTCTGTTAGCAAAATATCATGAGCCGCTGGACAGTTTTTTCCCTGAAAGTAGCTAAAGTGGTTTGTGTGTGTAACTGTCAGGTTTACAGATCTGAGGGTTAGGTTGTTGTGGTAGTAGCTGAGAGTCATCCTCAAAGTGGACACCTGAAGCAGTTGGAGCTGAAGCATCTTTAAAGTGCATTCCCACTTTTTAAAATCTGTGCGCAGCTTTGATTTACATGGCAGAGCTGCAGGAATCCAGATTGTTGAAGTTGCCAGCTTTCCCAGGGTTCCTGAATGCATCAGAACATAATCCTTTGGCTTTAGTTTGTGAAGGAGAAGAAGAAGAGCAAGAAGAGGAAGATGTTTAGATTTTAACAAAACTTTATTTACACAATAAGTTAACACAACAGTGTTAAACAAGGTGATCAGGACAAGCTTAAAAGGAGGATGAGGAGGAGGAGGAGGAGGAAAAGATGAAGGATGGGGAGGAGGAGAAGATGGGTGGTGTTTTATGAGACATATTTCTCATTAAGAGGAAACAACTCGTTTCATCAGTTCTTCTCTGAACGTTCTGAAACTTTGATTGATTGATTGATTTCACCATCAAAAACATTGAATCTGTTGATTTCACCATCAGAAACATTGAATCTGTTGATTTCACCATCAGAAACATTGAATCTGTTGATTTCATCATCAGAAACTTTGAATCTGTTGATTTCACCATCAGAAACTTTGAATTTGTTGATTTCAACATCAGAAAC
>NC_056508.1:46650402-46658522 GCF_014905685.2 Nematolebias whitei | reverse complement strand
GAAACTTTGAATCTGTTGATTTCAACGTCAGAAACTTTGAATCTGTTGATTTCAACGTCAGAAACTTTGAATCTGTTGATTTCAGCGTCAGAAACTTTGAATCTGTTGATTTCAACGTCAGAAACTTTGAATCTGTTGATTTCACCATCAGAAACATTGAATCTGTTGATTTCACCATCAGAAACATTGAATCTGTTGATTTCACCATCAGAAACATTGAATCTGTTGATTTCATCATCAGAAACATTGAATCTGTTGATTTCACCGCCAGAAACTTGAATCTGTTGATTTCACCATCAGAAACATTGAATTTGTTGATTTCATCATCAGAAACATTGAATCTGTTGATTTCATCATCAGAAACTTTGAATTTGTTGATTTCAACATCAGAAACTTTGAATCTGTTGATTTCACCGTCAGAAACTTTGAATCTGTTGATTTCAACATCAGAAACATTGAATCTGTTGATTTCACCGTCAGAAACATTGAATCTGTTGATTTCAACATCAGAAACTTTGAATCTGTTGATTTCAACATCAGAAAGTTTGAATCTGTTGATTTCAACATCAGAAACATTGAATCTGTTGATTTCACCGTCAGAAACTTTGAATCTGTTTAAATCTGTAAAGTTCAGAGTTGACCAACGAGAAGTTCTTCATCAGGCAGAAAGAACCAAACTGAAGATGTTTCTGAGTTCTGATCCGGTCTTCTTTGGGTCCAGAACAGTCTGAAGTGTTTCCTGCTCCTGCAGCGCCCCCTGCCCATCAGAACCAGACCCGCAGGATGTCATGACCTCTGGACTCAGCTAAACTTCAGCTAAACTGGACTTTTGAATGTGCAGCTAAAGTTCTTCAGACAGGAGGTGAAAAGAAAACACGTGGAAATGAAACAAACAAAAAACGGCAAACCCTGACACGAGACTGCTGAAATCTGCTGAAGAAGCTGAAACAGCTGTTCAAATCACAAGAACAGTAAAAACAGCAGCACGTTTGCTTAAATGAACACAACAGTAGCTAAAATCAAAACTTAAAACAAAAGTCCAGTAAAACTAAAAGTAAACAAAAGCACAATAGTATTTAAAAGCTAAAAACTTTGCTCTTCTGTGGCTAAAAGTAGTAGAACCATGCCTAAAATTACATTTAGCCAACTTGTAGCTAAATGCTAAAATAAGCAAAGAAGTTGTTCAAAGCTAAACTATAGCTAAATGATAAGCTTAGCACAACAGTGGCTAAATTCTATGTTTACCTCAACTTTTGCTAAATTATAAAAATTAGCAAATAAGTAAAAGCTAAATTATACCTAATTTATAAAATGAGCACATTAGTAGCTAAAAGCTGAATTGAGCTAAATTTTAGCTACTTGATATAATTGGCACATTAGTGATTAAAAATGGACGCACATTTTTATATATTTTATTCACAACACAAACATAAACAAGTCCCTCAAACAGCTGGACTCAGCTGCACACAGGCAGACTGGATCTTATCGGCCCGGACTTCTTTAGTCCAGAACCAGAACCACCTGGGAGGACAGCAGAACTGTCTGCCTTCAATCAAACCGTCAGCTCGGAAAGAATCGTGAGAAAAGGCTAAAATCAAATCTGTGGCTTCTGGGCTCTTCGGCTGTTTCCCAACAGCACTTGTTGGTAATCCTCCTGATCTGGGGGGGTCAGATGTAATCCTCCAGAACCGGGCCGCTCCGGGCCACAGTCAGTACCAGATGAATCAGTTAACAGAACCCAGCTGGCAGCGGGTCAGCTGGTCTTTGAACCGACGTCTCAGAGTTACACGATTGTTCATTTCTGAGTCGATTTGTTCGACTTAAAACGACTAATCTGAGAAAAACATCAGCTATAATTAGATTTTATTCTCCGGGAATTAAAAACAGGATTTTTATTATTTTTGGTTTGAGAAAAAACATTATTTGTTTTTAAATAATGAGATCTTACGACATGGATTCAGAATAAACAGATTACAGAGATCACTCTCAGCTACTACCACCACACAGCTCAACATCTGCACTGAGCTGAGGTCATTTTTGTGAGGGCTAATGTTCATTAGCTGCGGTGGCCATCTTGAATCGGATTGACTCCAAAAGTTGTTCAGTTGTAAACTCACATTTAATAATTTCTTCCTGGAAGTTTCATTAAAAATCATTGAGTAGTTCATGAGATATTTTGCTAACAGACAACAAGGTTGATGCCAACACTGAAGTTTTAAGCAAAGCCCTTAGAGCTCAAAGTGTGTCAGAGATGATCTTCAGCTGCAACCAGCCCAAACTTTAGCTCATTATCTGTAAAACTGATTCCTTTTGTCTCGCCTAAAGTCAGCTGGCTGTGGCGGCCATCTTGAATCAGATCGACTCCAAAACCTCATCAGTCGTGGACGCACATCTAATCATTACAAGAGGTGCTTTAAAATCCATCGAGTGGTTCACGAGATATTTTGCTAACAGCCAGAGTCCATCAGAATCCACGGGCCTTGTTCTGGTCACCCAGCAGCTGTTGGTCTGTTCAGTCGACGCTGGTGCTGAGGCGCCTCCGTCGTCGCCATGACAACAGGGAACAACACAGCATCGCTCCCCGAGCGTGACGTGATGTTTCCCTCCAGGTTCTGGACCCAGAACCGGCGCTGGAGCCCGGCCCGCTGAAAACAGAGGGATTAAAGGAAGCGTTTCCAGGCTCAGATGTTTTACGTTCTCTTCATTAAAGACACTTTTCTTTTCCTTCGGTTCCGTTCGGCTCTCCCGGCCCAGTTGTTTTATTTTTCCACAGCTCAGTCAGAACCGCTCTGCGTTGGTCCGTCTCCTCCGGGCCAAGAGCTTAAAAGGCCCAGAAAGTCCCACCAGAACCATGACTCCAAGTTTCCGTGTGTCCCTGCAGAGGGAGCAGAGCGGCGCCAGAACCGCCCGAGTTCTCCAGTGACAGAACCTCCTGCAAGGAGAACCCAGGAGAACCCAGGAGAACCCTGCAGGTCCACTTTGAAAAGTTGGACATTAGGAATGAACGAGACAAACTTCTTCTTGCTGCTGTTCCCTCTGCAGGGTCTCCACAGAGAGTCCTCCAGCATCTGTCCTCTGTCCTCACTCTGTCCTCAGCATCCTCTGTCCTCACTCTGTCCTCAGCATCCTATGTCCTCACTCTGTCCTCTGTCCTCACTCTATCCTCACTCTGTCCTCAGCATCCTCTGTCCTCACTCTATTCTCTGTCCTCACTCTGTCCTCTCTCTGTCCTCTCTCTGTCCTCACTCTGTCCTCAGCATCCTCTGTCCTCACTCTATTCTCTGTCCTCTCTCTGTCCTCACTCTGTCCTCACTCTATCCTCAGCATCCTCTGTCCTCACTCTATCCTCTGTCCTCACTCTGTCCTCAGCATCCTCTGTCCTCACTCTGTCCTCTGTCCTCAGCATCCTCTGTTCTCACTCTGAACTCTGTCCTCAGCATCCTCTGTTCTCACTCTGAACTCTGTCCTCTGCATCCTCTGTCCTCACTCCAACTACCTCCATGTCCTTTCTAACTGCAGCCATAGATCTCCTCTGTCTTTTTCCTGGCAGCTGCATTTCTAACATCCTTCTGCCAATATACCCACTGTCCCTCCTCTGGACATGTCCAAACCACTGTCCCTCCTCTGGACATGTCCAAACCATCTCAGTGTGTCCTCTCTAAATTTGTCTCCCAGTTGTTCAACCTGTGCTGTACCTCTGATGATCTCATTCCTGATCTTCTCCATCCTGGTATATCCTAAGGAGAACCTCAACATCTTCATTTCTGCCACTTCCAGTTTTGTCTCCTGTCTTTTTGTCCATGTCTCTGTCTCCAGACCATAAAACATAGCTGGTCTCACCGCTGTCCTCTAAACTTTTCCTTTGACCTTTGCTGTCGACACAAACCCAACAAACAGATCGTTGGTGCAAAGTTTGTTTAGATCCAGATCTTTAGCGGCACTTTTTATTTTGTTGTGAAATCATTTTTGTTTCTGTCTCGATTTAACCTCCGTCTCACCGAGCTGCACCTAGTCAGAGACATAAAGACATGGACATGTCGGAGACATGTCAGGAAAATAAAGGAATTTGAACACATCAAACTGCACCACTCGTGTTCGGACACAACCACAAAAAAGTTGCAACATTCCCACAATTAAAGTGACCTAATTATGTCTCAATTTGATGATGAACCATTCTTTATGATCTCAGGCAAAACTTACTGTTTACCTTGTGCTGGTGAGTTCATGTCTGCAGAAGATTCACTTTTGGACTCAATTCAAGATGGCTGTCACAGCTGTGCAACCTTAATACAAAAATGGCTCCAACTCAGTGAGTTTTGAAGACACTGAGCTAAAATTAGGTGTGGTCATAGCTGAGAGTCATCCTCATCCCACACTCTGAGCGCTGACTGATGCTCTGAGGTCTTTGTTCAAAACTTTATTATTTATTTTTCAAATATCCAGTGTGGAAATGGACTGTGAGATTAAAAAAAACAAAGAAAAAAATAGTTCATGAGTCTAAAGACGTGTTTGAACCCTGAACCATTTGTTTTTATGTCCATTTACCTTAAATCACTTCTTTTTTTTTAAACAATAATTAAGATGAACTGAGATAACTTGACTCCTCTTAACTGTCAATCACTTTGATGCTTCCCCCTCATTGGACAGACGTTTCCGTTATCTCGCTTCTTATTGGACAGATCTTTAAAAGGCGGCCCACAACAGTCGCTTTTGATTGGACAGCGTCACTGACGTCACGCTTCATTACCCGGAAGTCCCACTCTTTTCAAGCCGCTAGCGCGTAAACTTGAACAGAAATGGCTGAAAGTTACTCAAAATCCAAACTTAAACGCAAAAAACCTTCAGCGGAGGAGTTCCGGTCTGAGATGTGTTCCCGAGGAGCGAAGAGGAGCAGTTTAACATCTTCATCCAGAGACGGAGGCGCAAACACGGACAGGCGAGTAAACGAACACAACCAAATTCAAGCTAATTATTTAAATAACGAACTGACACCGTTCATTTGATTTAATCTCATCCAGTGTTTGCCAGGTGAGAGGAAGAAAACCCGTAATCTGTTTAAATCCGGGATTATTTGTGCTTGTTTTAATTTCAGACAGAGGAGGATCCAGATGTTTTCTGGATAAAAACGTGATTTTTGATGAGTTGCATGAAGAAGAATAGACAGAAACTCAACATTATTGAAATATAAACACACACAAGAGTCGTGGCATGTTGGCAGAGATCGGAGGCATTATCCAGAACTTTTATACTTTGTCAAAGTGTTTACTGAAGATAAGATAAATATAATTAACAGCTGAACTGTCGTTATAAAGTCGGACAGTAACATATTTTCATTTAGACAAAAACATGGTTCATTTTATTGTGTTTGGTATTTTTGGTCAAAGTACATTAATCACAACTAAAACCATTTTATTATTATTGTTTTGGAGCTTCTTTGCAGAATTGAAGAGTTTAACTCGTTTATTTTAATTTTTTTTACATATTTTTAATATTTTATTGGTTTTTAAATGATAAATCAGCTCTGGAGTTAACGTGACCGTTGATCATTTTCTCCACTTCTCTCTCTGTCAAGACCCTCCACTTTAAATGGCTGAACATGAGATGATGTCAAAAATTAACCTTCGAGATCATCGAAGCTCGCACCGGAGCAACCTGTCAGTTACCCAGAATGCATTGCAGCGTAAATATCCATCCATTATCTTTACCTGTTTCATCCTTTTCGGATCACTGGGATCACTGGTGCCCATAACCAGCAGTCAGTGTGTGAGGCGTCTCCAGTCCATCACAGAGACACATAGAGACAACCGTTCTCTCTCACCTAGGGACAATTTAGAGTTAGAATCAGTCTAACATGCATGTTTTGGGTCTGTGGGAGGAAACTGGAGTACCCGGAGAGAACCCACGCAGCACGGAGGGAACATGCAAACTCCACCCAGAAAGCTCCCCAGGCCGGGATTTGAACCAGGACGACATTCTCACCGAGAGGAGGCAGCAGCTCTACCAACTGAGCCACCGTGCTGCCCATCATAGCATAAATATCTGTGCGTCATAATTTGTCAAATTTATACATATACAGTAATCCCTCGCTACGTCGCGGTTCAACTTTTGCGGACTCGTTCTATCGCGGTTTGTGTACGTACAGTACTGTACATCTTTTCCAAAATAAAAAAGTACCGCCATTTTGTAGTTTTCTTTCATTAAACCTTCACTGTTGGCACAGAACAAAAGTTTTCACATAAATTATAAAATAAGGAAGCAGCAGATTTGTTCAATCTTCACGTCATCACAGTCTCTCGTCCTGAGCGAGCACAAAGGAGACAGTGGAAAGAAAAAACTCCCTTTAAACAGGAAGAAACCTGCAGCAGAAGCAGCTCAGGACGAGCGGCCGTCTGCTTCGACCGGCTGGTTTGAGAGGACAGGAAGTAGAAACCACCACAGAATGACAGGTCCAGGTGTGGTTTCTATAGAAGATAAAAACATGTTAAGATATAAATAACTACAAATACAAACAGGAAGTAAAGACAGAGAGAGGACATGAGGACATTGTGTCCTCCAGCAGTCTCAGCCTATAGCAGAATAACTAAGGGATAGTTCAGGAAACCCCAGCTGACCCTAACTGTAGGATTTATCAAAAAGGAGAGTTTTAAGAAAATCTTAATCTTAAAAGTCGACACTTTGTAAACACTGCGTGTTTAGATTTTGTTTGCACTAAAAGATCCCGTTAAAGTTAAAGTTAGCAAACTGTTGGAGAGCCTGAAACTGATGGTTTCACAACTGAACATAAAATGATTTTCTTTAATTATGAACGAGTTATTAATTATTACAAAACTTTTTTTATTCTAAGAACTTTTTCAAGCCTATCTTTGAGAAAAGCATCAACAGTTTTAATGTACGCAGGATAAGAACTGTTGTGTTTTATTTTAAACAAAGAGCCACCAGATCAAAGGAAAGTCATGAATAATTTCTATTTCTATGATTTAAAATGTTTAAGAAATCATTTGAATAATGGATAAACAAGAAATTAAATTTTAAATCTTTTGGATAAATCTGTTGAAGAGCTCAGAGGGGTCTGATGATGATTATATTTTAAATAATAATAAAAATAATCTGGTTTCAGGTCTGCTGGCCCCCCAGCAGCAGCACCATGGTGGAGAACTGCACAGCCCCCCGCTGTGGAGAGCTTGTGGGCGTGCACGCTCATGTCTGCTCTGCAGAACCTGGAGAACCAGCTCTGGGACCCGGTTCCTGATCTCCCGCCTCCTCCCGCTGCGGTACGTTCTGATCCGCCGCTCCCGAGGCGAAAACACACGAGCGTCGAGACAACGAGCCGTCGCTCCAGCGCTCGGTTCCTCTGCGTTTGGACGGATCTTCATCTGATCCGCAGCAAACCACGATCGTTAAAACAATAAATAACTCCCCGTTAGAAACTGCTGCTGCGCCTCCTGTGGAGTGGGAGATCTCAGTTCAGGGAGGAAACTCCTCGCTGAGAGTTTATTTTATTAATGACTTTATGAATGCGGTCGGTTTAGAAATAACTTCTTTAAAGTGTCCGTTGATGAGCTGAACGTACACGTGAGATGTGAAACCCTGCAGGGATCAGGATCTCAGGAGTTCTCCGTGACGCGTTCATCGAGAACGCCTCATTTTGGACTAATCTGATCCTTCTGACGAGGTCTTTCATCTTTTTATTCAGAAAAAGAATCAACAGTGAAACGAGTCTGTTTAACTAGACCCGAGTCGTCCGTGGTCGGGTTGTGGAGAATTCTTCTCCAGCTCCTCCTGGGGGACCCCCGGCTGTGATGGTTCCTTCAGCTGCTCTGCCCAGAGACAGGAAGTGCCTCACCTCCTCCAGGAGGAAGTTGTAGGTTCTTGTTTTGTTCCGTCTCCTGGTGGAGAGGAGTTCAGATCACAAACTGGATTCCATCTTCAAATACGGATCAAGTTTTCCGGTGGCTGGACCTCAAATGTTTCCAGAGTTAGACCCAAAGATTTTCCCTGAGAACATCTCCCGAGGGAGGCGTCCTGATCCGTCTGAACCACCTCGGCTGATTCCTTTTGATGAAGAGGAGCAGTGTCTCTACTCTGAGCTGCTCCTCTTCTCTGGAAGGCTGAGCCCAGAC
>NC_056508.1:46646547-46650302 GCF_014905685.2 Nematolebias whitei | reverse complement strand
TAGTTTCAGCTACTGTTTGCTCTTCTTAGTTTTAGCTACTGTTTGCTGTTCTTAGTTTTAGCTACTGTTGGCTGTTCTTAGTTTCAGCTACTGTTTGCTCTTCTTAGTTTTAGCTAGTGTTTTGCTGGTCTTAGTTTTAGCTTCTGTTTTGCTGTTCTTAGTTTTAGCTGCTTTTATGCTGGTCTTAGTTTTAGCCACCGTTTTGATAATATTGGCTTTTAGCTACTGTTTTATTAATTTTAGCTTTTGTACGTTTTATTTTTTGCTTCCAAAGACTTTGAACATTCAAAGCTCAGAATGTGCCTTGATTGCTCTCCGCTAACACCGTGCTGAACTTTAGCTCTGGATGTGTAAAACTGGCTGAATTTTAGCCTTTTTGTCAAAGTGTGAAGTTTTAAACCCTGAACTCCCTCCAGCGTCTTCAGTCGTTGGTCACTGCGGCCATCTTGTTTCTAACTGAGCCTCATCCAGCGGGGAGGACTCTGGTGGAGGTAAAAACATGATCGCCCCCGTTTGTCTCAACAACAAGCTAACATTTAGTCGACGTGATGGAAGATGGCCGCCGCAGCAAACCCAAACCTGAGAGTTTTCATTAACACACAATTAGTTCATGAGATATTTCGCTAACAGACCGTCTCATTTTGGACTCTGCTCCTTCTTTTGAGGTTTTCGTAATGAAGAGATGCCTGCTGTGTGGCAGCTGAACTTTTGACATCAGAGTTCCTCTTTTCGGCTCATTTCAGCCGAACGGATCGGAGCCTCCTGGGTGTGAAGTGCCAGACGGCGCCGCCCGGTTCCTCTGGGCTCGCAGAGACCCGGCTCGTGTCTGGGCTGTTCCAGACGTGTGAGCAGCAGACAGACACAGGAAGTGATGTCGCCACACTTCCCTCCTCGCAGACGCTCTTTTGAAAGGCGTGTGTGTGTCTGAGCACTTCAGAACACTTTCAGCTGTTTCAGCCGTTGTTGTCTTCAAATGTTCGGCTCATTTGGGACATTTCTGTAGCCATTAGCTGCAGTTTTACTGGACTTTTTAGCATCTGTTGTGCAACTTTTAGCTTGTAACCTCTGTTTTGCTGTTTTAACTTTAGCTACAGCTTGTCTAGTCGTTGCTTTAAGCTTCTGTTTTCATATTTTTAGCTATTGTTTTGCAGGACCGATTTTTAGCAACCGTTTCTCTAATTTAGTTTTTTTTTTATTTCTTTAGCTAGTCTTGGCTTTTCACAGTTGTTTTGCTGGATATAGCTTGTAGCTATTGATTTTACAGAATAATCTAGCAGCTACAGTTTTGCTGGTCTTAGCTTTTAGCAGTTGTTTTGATGAAATTAGCTTTTAGCTACTATTAAGGTAATTGAAGCATTTAACCATGTTTTGCTAATTTAAGCTTTTACCTACAGTTTTGTTAATTTTAGCTTTTATTGACTATTTTGATGATATTAGCTTAAAGCTACTCTTGCTAATTTGAGTCTAACTTTTCTTTTTACTGGACTTAGCTTTTTGCTGATGTTTTGCTAATTTAGCTGTATGCAACTATTTACATGGTTTTAGCTTTTAGCTCTTGTTTTTCAAATTGTACTGATTTTACATTATACCCACAGTTTTGTTAATTTTAGCTTATAACAACAGTTTTGCTGGGTTTAGCTTTTAGCTACTGTTTTTATAGATTAAGCTACCAGCTGCAGTTTCACTGGTCTTAGCTTTTTGCCAATGTCTTGCTAATTCTAGCTTTTAGCAACTGTTTTGATGATATTAGTCTTTAGCTATTATTTTGCTAATTGTTTTTTTTTTGCTAATTTTACATTCTACTCACTTTTTGTGAATTTTAGCTTTTAGCAACTCTTTTGATATTAGCTTTTAGCCACCGTTTTGTTAATTTTAGCTCTGAGTATTTTAAAACAGCAATTTTGTTTTTCTCTGTGATGCATCAACAAACAGATGATGACCCTGAACCTCCTTCTGGGTTCCTCTCGTTGTCGAGTCCAACAAGCCGAACTTCGGCTGACACTCTTTGGGTTTCTGGGCGGCACATGTGATCCGGATGTTTGGAGAAAAAATGTGGTTTGGCTGCAGACTTGGTTTGTTGCTAGCTTTAAAACTTCGCCTTGGGTCGAGCCGATTCCTCCCCAGAAGCGTGAAGCAGAGAAAGAGTTATTAGTTTTATTTCCTGAAGGGATCCTTCGGCTGTTGCTTAAAAGCCGAAAACCCAAAGTTGTAGATTTGCAACGGATCAGCTTTTGGAGTCCATTTGAATCCAGATGGTTGCCACAGCTAACGGACATTAGCCAACTCAATAATAGGTGCAACTCAGTCAGTTTTACACATAATAAGCTGAACTTTGGTGTGGTAGTAGCCGAGAGTCCTCCCTAAAGAACAAACGGAGGTTAGGTGGTTTGTTGGAGATGGAGAGGACTCCAGCGAGAAGGTTGTGTGGTGCACACATGCTGACACTCTGCACATTCCTGCAGGCTGCTGCCATGTGTCTTCCTGTTGACAGAGGCAGAGCTCTCAGACGTTAACGAACATCTTCAGCAACAATCCGAACAAAACCAGAACCGACGAGACCCGAGCTAAAGGTCCAGTTCTGGCTCGTTGAGGAGCGGGATGTACTGGCATCCTGTCGGGGTTTCAAAAGGTTAGCTAAAAATAACTTTATGATAATTAAAATAATCCCAAAGTTGAATAAAATGTATTAAAAGATTAGCTAAAGCAACCTAAGGTTAGCTAAAAGCATCCTAAGGTTAGCTAAATGTAGTAAAAGATTAGCTAAAACATTTTTCTGTTGATTAAAATAATCAAAAGGTTATTAAAAATGATTAAAATGTAGCTAAAAGGAACCTAAGATTAGCTAAAAAATAGCTGTATGATAGTTAAAATAATCAAAAGGTTAATAAAATTAACGATTAATGATGATGTCGCTAAAAGCAACTTAAGATTAGCTAAAGCAAACTAAGATTAGCTAAAAGTAGTAAAAGATTAGCTAAAACATTTTTTGTTGATTTAAAAATAATCAAAAGGTTGGTAAAAATGATTAAAATGTTAGCTAAAAGGAACCTAAGATTAGCTAAAAGCAAACTTAAGATTAGCTAAAAGCAACAAAAAAGCAACCTAAGATTAGCTAAAAGCATCCTAAGGTTAGCTAAATGTAGTAAAAGTTTAACTAAAACATTTATCTGTTGATTAAAATAATCAAAAGGTTAGTAAATATGATTAAAATGTTAGCTAAAAGCAACCGAAGATTAGCTAAAAGCAAAATTAAGATTAGCTAAAAGCAACCTAAGATCAGCTAAAAATAACTGTATGATAGTTAATAGTCAAAAGGTTAATAAAATTAATGATTAAAATGTAGCTAAAAGCAACTTAAGATTAGCTAAACAAAAGCATTAAAAAGTTAGCAGAAGTTTAGTTTAGTTTAACTAAGAATTTAAAGATTAGCTAAAAGTAGCAGAAGGAAACTCAAAGCTAAAAGTAGCAAAACACAAGTTAAAATCAAACTATGATAAAGGTTAACTAAAAAGTCAATGCCAACTAAAAATATCTAAAGGCTAGTTAGAAGCTAATAGTAGCAAAAGTCCGGCTAAAAGTGACAAAATGCTTAAAAAAAAAAAAAAAAGTAGAAAAACTTTAGTCAAAAGCTAAAAGTATCACGAGAAGACAAGAATGGAGGCAGCAGCTAAAACATTAAAATACACAGCGGTCGTCTGCAGAACTGAATTAGCCGAACGTTTTGATACCTGAACAGCTAAAACGTGCAAAGGATT
>NC_056508.1:46638548-46646447 GCF_014905685.2 Nematolebias whitei | reverse complement strand
GGTGGGGCTCAGAGGAAGTGAGGTCCCAGAGGGGATATCGGCCCACTTCCTGTTTCAGATGTGAGGAGGCTCAGAGTTGGAAAAAGCCCACGGACTGTCAGGACAACAGCTGGGGGCTGTTAAAGGAACATTTCCACTCTTTTAAAACGTATTTTACAGGATTTGTAAAAACTTGAGCAGAGCTTCGTTTTGTCCTGCGTGCTCCGATGTTTGTTTAAATCAGACTTAATTCTGCTTTTTCCACTTTATAACCAAAACGACAAGACTTTGTGCTTTAATTCACTGCGTTCTGTTCTTTCTGCACCTTCTTTGTGTACATGCACATTTTCCTTTCATCTTCCGCCTTTAAAAAAAAAAAAAAAACAACTTGTTTTATTTTTCAATCTGGGATAATAAAAACGAAAGAAACGCCAATGAGCTTCTAAGCTCGGAGGCTTCTTGACGTAAACTTTGAGCGGACGTTAGATGAAACATCTGCCTCCGTTTCCACGACAACGGCTGACAGGAAAAACAGCGCCGCAACAAGACGGAGCATCGCAGCTTGTTGTTTGTCTGGAAAAAAAAAAAGTTCAAAAGACCGACGGCCCTTGAAGCGGCGGTGGAAAATGAAACAACTGTAGTGATTTCTTTATTTTCTTGTGAGGTAGCTGCTCGTTACAGAAGCCCTTAAATGAACAGGCGGGGGGGTCCCCGGCTGATCTCTGACGTGCAAAGAGTGAAAGCATAGGAATCCAGTCTGCTGTTAGTTACTGTGCACAACGTTAAAATGTATATTTATATGTCGTTTGGTTCTTCCATCATGGCCGCTCCTATAAATTCAGCAAAACCTGAGCCATTTTGTCCTGATCAGGATGTTTAAGTTGAAGGAAAGTGGATGAAAATCTCTGCGGTATTTAGTTTAAGGGCCAACAGGAAGAGGTTTTACCTGCAACTCTCCAAGTAAAGCTACTAGTGCCCTTCAAAATAAGAGACTGGCAAAGTACCAGGAAATACTAGTACATGTACTGCTCAGGGTAGGGAATGAGTTTTTGCTTCAGGTGGAGGAGCTAAAGTATGATTGACGGTAGGATGGAGAATGAGACGCGTCGACGTAACGACGGCGTTGCTCCGGTCGGTCTTGGTGAAGAAAGCGCAACGCTCTGGATTTTCTGCTCTGTTTACCTTTCCACCCTCACCTGTAAGGTTAAGGTTTAGATCGGGACTGAAGGAACCAGATCCTGGATTCAAATGAGCCTCCTTCGTAGGACGCCGAGCTCAGTCTGAGCTAAAGGGTGAGGAGCTCCGTCATCAGGGAGCTGCTGCTCCTCTGCATCAAAAGGAGTCGGTTGAGGTGGTTCACCTCATCAGGATATCTCCTTTTGGAGGGTTTCTGGGTGTGTCCCACTGCATCCACCAGCAGCGTCGCTCGGTCACGGTTGAACGCAGCGACCTGCCGGGTGCTTCAGAGAGCCCAGAACCAAAGAGCAGAGCACCGGGACCGCCGGCAGTTCATCTGGCGAACGAGGACGTTCCTCCCGCCTGTCCGTCACTCCGATGGAAGAAGCAAACTAAAAGCACGCGCTGAATGTTTGCTCAGAAATCCCCGTCAGGATCATTAACGAGCCTCCTAACAAGCGCACGGCCTCGGCTGCTCTTCGCCTTCTGCTGGCCGCCGGCCGGCTGACAACACGGCTTTTCAATATTTATGGAAGTCTACCGGAGGCACGGCGTGTTTATTTAATGAGCGGCTCTTTGAAATATGCATCACCACTTGTGTCACCACCGTCAGACTGGCTAACGGCGTCCTCAGCTCCACCTCCCACACCCCGACCCTTCTTCATCCAACCTGGAGGCCTACAGACCAGCATCCGCCTCAGTCTGGGTGGATTCCAGATGCGCTCCTCTTAAAGTGCCACACTTTACATTTAAACTTCAGCTGAAGGTGGAAAAGACGGTTTGGTTGATAAATTACAAACATCCATTGAATCCTGGAACAGAATCGAGTCTTTTGCAGCGGCACACTTGGCGACTAACCGGTCTGTACGGAGGCTGAACGTGAGATCACAGATTATTTTAAACTTATTTTTTAATCAATGCTTTTGTGGGACGCAAAACATACTGAACAAACATGTTGACTCAACGTGCAAAATCCGAATTAACGGCGTTAAAATGAGAACGACCCGCGTGGTGTAGCGTCTAAACAAATGTAAAGATACGAATCTGACATGTTCCAACGTGTTATTTGGCTGCAGCGAATTAATTCAACGTAACGTTCATTTTGATCACATCTAACTAATTTAATCCAGAGACATTCCTTGAAGGAACATGTGACCCGTCGCCCAACGTGCACTCGTTTCAGACTAAGATCCAGAGAAGACGCCGTCTGTTTTGGTCCAACGTAGAAGCATCACGGCGTGTGTTGAGGATGACTCTCAGCTACAACCACCCAAACTTTCAGCTTCGTGCCTGAAACCGACCTGTAGCCACTTTGTGTTTTCTAAGCGGTGGATTAAAGATTAATCGGAACATCCAGGGATTATTGCCTGAAAGTTTCATTACAATCCGTCCATCGGTTGGGCACGTTTCTTTTTCAGATGGATTTCATGCACGCCTCTCCGTCCTGGGCTGTGAACAGCTGTTTACAGCTGTTCACAGCTGGAAGCGTTAAAGAAGCGAAGACGTAAACATTCAGAGCGAACGGCGGTTTCACAAAAACATCCGGGGAGGCTCGCTCTGCGGGGCCGAGCCATTGGTTTACAGGGTTGGTTTGTGCTGCGTCAGCCGCGGAGCCTCTTTTGTGGATGACAGCTAAACCCCAACACACACGCACACACACACACACACACACACGCACACACACGCACACACACGCACACACACACACAATGTTTGCAAGAGCAGCCAGCAGCACATGACCTTTACCCGCCTCGAATAAAGACGTGACCCACCTCACCCCTCACTTTAAGCGCCGCTGGCCAATTGCGTACCGCTGAGAAATTCCCACCGGGCAGATGGCCGTGCACACACACACACACACACACACACACACACACACACCCACCCCAATATATCAAATAAACAAAATTTCACTAAAAGGTTTGCAAAAGTTTTATTTTTAGAGGAAATACTAGATTTTATGTTTTAATTACGTTTCTTCTCTAAAGGCCTGTGTTACGTGGAGCCTCGTGTGTGTGTGTGTGTGTGTGTGCGTGTGTGTGCGTGTGTGTGTGTGTGTGCGTGTGTGTGTCTGGATCAGCTGAAGATCAGCGTGCGCTCTCTGCCTTCTCATTTCCATCCCCATCTGCCCCGTCTCCCACCGCGATGCTGCCCCCACCCCCGTCGCGCGGACGTCCATGCGGCGCCCAGACCCCACCCCCGCAGCGCCTCCGAAGGCCTTTAATGAACGCACGAGGAGACAGAGTGGTGTTGAGTCGTGCACACGCACGTGCAAACCCTTTCACCAATAACACGACTTGGTTCTTAGCAGCCGTTACTTTTGTTGAGATCTACCCAAGGCTCAACGGGAGCTTTACTTCTGAAGCCTGCGGCAGCTCAGTGGTTTGGCGTAGCGGTCATGTGATCCTGAGGTTGCCGGTTCGAGCCAGAGTTGCGTCAGGAAGGACACCCAGCCCCTACAGAAGGGAGCAGACGAATAAATTAGTCAAAACTTTGGAAAACATGTTTGTGCCTCTAATTTAAATAAGTGCATCGTTAACGACCCTTAGAATTACTGAAGTATTCTATGACAGAGCACCTTCGTGTGCACAAAGGCTGATTTCTTTCAGAGCGAAGGATTAAATCGGTTCGTCTCCAACGACACTCGGTAAATCCAACAGAGTCCTGCGTGTCTCTGTTTGCTCTCGTTCTTATCGGGGCGATTTGAACGTAAGCCGAGCAGCCGTCAAAACCTTCAACTAGCTGGATAATTGAAAAGTGGAGCGCTTGGCGTGCAGTTTATTGTGTTTACCTGGAATTAAAACCCTAAAGTTAAAGCGTTCCTCGTGATCTCTATGGCGTTGTGACGTTTCTCGGTTCAACGGTAACAAAACACTTCTAGTCTTTGCCATCGAAGGACGCCGAGTCTGGAAGTCCAGGAGGTGTTTTCTGTTCTGAAGGCAGGCTGTCCTTAAAAAACCTTTGTCTTTCCGCTTCTTTTCCTTTTCTTCCAAGGGGTGGTGGTGGTGGTGGTGGTTGGGGGAGGGGTGGGGTCACGTCAGGTTGACCTCAGCCATGTGGAAGAGCAGCTCCCAGGAGTTTGGCGAGGTATTGTTGTGGGAGCCGGAGTGATGATGGCGTTGGATGGAAGTGGGGGAGGAAGGTTTCTTCAGGGCAGGTCATTTGAGGCGGGTATCAGATGTGGATCAGTGATTGTGGGACAGAAAGCCGCCCCCCCTCCATCCCACCCTGATGCAGGACGATCAGAGCTCCAAACAGCGCAGGTCACAGCCCACTGCTTATTGTTTGCCTCGCCCTGCCCCCGCCCTCCAGCTTTGGTCCTATTTCCTAGAAATGTCTTCAGTATACACAAACAAAAAGGTGATGCAGCCATGTCAGAACACTTTTCTATTATTGGACGAGACGCAGCAGGAAATGACCACGTGACCGCCCGGGACTCGAACCGTTTCCCTGTCGAATCTGCGCAGCTGGCTTCCTTCGTGAAGCCGAAGATCTTTTAAAAAGCACTTCCTGCTGACGGTCTGAAATACTTCTGGAAATGTTGCTGCAGCCTGAAAGCTCTTTGTGTGCGCGACGGCGGCTTGAACAGGAAACTGCAGTTTCTGCAGAGTCTGCCCGAAGAACACGAGTTCTGAATGAACCCTTCAGGCGTTCTTTCGCCGTTCCTCAGAACCCTTCAGGCAGCGCAACGAACAAACAAGTCTGATCTTCACTTTTGTTTAGTCTGCTCTGACTCACGGTTGCGTCTAGCGGCTCTTGGTTATGAAAAAGGCGTCGTTGGTCTTGAACTGTAATAATCAGGAGGAGGACCGACGGGCCCTAATGAGGCGAGAAAGAAACTTTGTCCTGTTGACACGATCAGTCAAAAGGCTCCGACGGTCGGAGTTGGAAAGGAGTCGAAGTGAAACCTCGGGAGGGTTGAGACAGGAGAAGCTGCTAAAACAAGTTCACTTTCAGCTCTTCTGGAAAACAACACAGAAGGTGCAAACGAAGGCGGTTACCAACACGAGCTCAGTCCAGAAACCAGCGTCTCACCGGGCAGCAACTGTTTGACAAAGAGTTGCCGAACGTTTCGTAGAGAGTCTCCAAAATGTCTCGAAAGGTTCTTAAAGTCTCTGTGAGAGTCGTAGATGTTCGCAGTCTTATCGCTTGGGCTTTGAACATGATCATTAACAAATTTTCACTAGTCGCAGCGTTCTCATGGGTGTCTCTAACCTGTCTCCAACCTGTCTCCAACCTGTCTCTAACCTGTCTCTAACCTGTCTCCAACCTGTCTCCAACCTGTCTCGGTGCAGTTTCGTTAATTCTAGAGCTGTATTTTGACGAACGCTGGTAAATTAAAGTCACCTCTCGATTTCCCTTCCATGCCTCTGACTTCTGCCCGTTGGGTTTCTTTGGATTTAAAAATCAATTCAGCATCTTCCATGTCCTCGATTTGACTGTTCTAAAGACAGAAGACGGGGGACACCGTCTCCTGGAAGAAACCAGAAAAAAAGGCCTTTAGCATTTACCGGACAGGGAACACTTCAGAAATTTGACTACTGATCTGATTTCTCTTAACTGGAGGAGATTTAAGTGTTGGAGCATCTTTTTCCTGAGTGATGGTAGGATGGGGTGGGATCAATGGATCAGGGCCTCATCCTTAGTAATGAGGGTGTTGCTTCGGTTGGTCGTGGTGAAGAAAGAGTTGAGTCTAAAGGCAAAGCTCTGGATTTACTGCTGTGTCTTTGTTCCAACCCTCACCTGTGGTCAGGAGGTTTGGATCAGGACTGAAAGAACCAGATTTTTGATACAGGTGTCTGAAACGATCTTCCGTCGTGGGGGGGCTCAGCCTTTGATATAGAGTGAGGAGCTCCGTCGTCTGGGCGGGGGGGGGAAACTTGGGGTAGAGCTGCTGCTCCTCTGATGGATGTCTCCTGGAGGTTTTCCAGGCATGTCCCACTTTTGTAAGACCCAGAACTGATTGGAGGGATTGTGGTTCTTCTCCGGTCTGGGAATGCCTCGGGGTCCCCCAGTACGAGCTGGAAAGTGTTGCTGTGGGAGAGGAAGGTCTGAGTTCCTGTCCTGGACTTGTTGCCTCCATGACTCGACTACAGATGGAGAGAGATCTGCTGATTAAAAGTCTTTCTCAGATTGTAATATTGTTTTAAAGTTAGTATTCTAGTATCATTGAGTCCTCGTTTTACTACAGTGAGTACAAGTATCCAGATATGGTATGTGATGTTACACAAAACAATATAATTAATTATTAGGAATAATTTTCATATGCACGTATCCTTTGCTCGCCGCCCGAGACGCTACATTCATTTCCTGTCACCGAAACATCTCCTGAAATTTCAGTTTTTACTCGGGGAAGACTCGAGGAGTTTAGTTTTCATGAAGACCCGGGTGGGAAACGGTTTTTAAAGATGTAAAAATGAAAGTAGGCGGTGGTTTAAAAAAAAAAAGCCACTGCGCAAAACACGACTACCCTGGTCGTTCAGGTTTGTGTGGGAGCGCAAAGTCTGCGGTTCGATCCCCAGCCATTCCCACATGCCGTGGTGTCTCTGAGCAAGACAGCTAATCCCTAATTGCTCCTGAGGTGCTTACACAGCTGCCCACTGCACCACCTGGGTGCAGCTCAGGGTTAAATGTAGAGAACTAATCGTTGTACGGGAACATCCAGTGATGACAGCACACAGAACTGTATTTATTTATTTTATATATTCCAGTTGTAACTCTGTGAACCTCCCTCCACCTGGCAGGCCGAGTCCGTCCCTGCCCCACCGAGTCACCAGTCCTCTAAACCAGGACTTCCAGTTGAGGTTGGGACCCGCTGAGGGCCACAAAACGCCAAGTTTGAAACCCTGAGGTGATTTTAATGAACCAAACAAACTTAAAGAATATAAAAACGATAACCCTACATGGGGGAGACGAAGCTCCTGCTCCAAACGAGTCCTCCCCAGGTCCAGGCAGATGCTGAATAAAACAACACCCTGAAAGGGGATCCCTGCTCCTGGCTCAGAAACCTGCCGCTCAGGTTCAGGAAGGCCCGGACCTGCTCCTCAGTCGGACCTCATTGATTTCACGTCTTCCACTCCCTCCCTGTTCTGTTCGTTCCTCACTGCATGACAGACCAGGCATCCTCTTTCTGTTCATTCAACCACACACGCATGCACTGCGCGCACACACACACACATGCACTGCGCGCACACACACACACACACACACACCAAACAATGGAGCTCTTGAAGCCCTCGACTTGTAATTATTGTAATTGTAGATCTCTAAGACGAGGAAATGTGCCGAGTGTGTAACCGCCTCCAAGTACAAAGACTGCATTCTCCGTGCCGTGCTTCAAAGAGGTTCTGCCGGGCTCACCTCCAGAACCGGGCCGGTTCTTATGGCTGTTCCTGTCCTTCCACCCTGAACGTGTGCAGTAACGAGCGGTGGTTTGACTCGTGTGACCCACCTGGCCTTCTCACCGGGCTCATCCGTCTGCCCTTTTTAATTATCTTCTCACCGAGTGTGCACACACACACATGCACACACACACATGCACACACACCGAGGTCAGGGCTGCAGCTAAACAACCCCCTCCCTTCCCCCCACCCCCAGTTCTCTCTCTTCCTGCATCAGTCTGAACGCTCCTGCAGAGGATTAAACCAGCTGTTACACCGTCACCCGCCGACTCGTTATGCTCGTTCTTTGTCGTAGAGACCATCAGGTGGAACTTTGATGTTTCTGGAGCTCCGTGCGTGTTTC
>NC_056508.1:46626680-46633548 GCF_014905685.2 Nematolebias whitei | reverse complement strand
CCCCCCCCCCCCCCCCCCCCCGCATCTTTCACTGTCTGTGGCGCAACACTCCAACTCAGGAAGCGCTCTGAAGCATCAGATTCCACTTCCTGCGTCGATCAATACATCTCTCACACACACACACACACACACGTGCACACGGTGTGAATTTACACTGTAAGCAATAAAAGGAGTTTTTATTTGGGGCGACTCGGATTTCGTCTCCAGATTTGTAGATGAGAGACGGACTGCAAAGACCCGGATGTCCTTCGGAACCAGTTTAAACCAAAAACTGTCTGAAGGAATGCCTGTCGCCCGCCGGAGACGGACACACCTTCATGTCCATAGGGGATCCTAGCTCCCCCCATCCCCCCCTCCTCTTTGACAGTAATGAAATGATAAATCCCTGAAGTGGATGGAAGAAGAACTGAAGGCATGACCTCACGGCCACCTAATCGTCGTGGTGGGAACCGGCAGCAGCTAATGTATCCATTAGCCCCGCCCCCTCCTCCTGAGGAGAAACAGACCCGACCCGGGATGGATGGAACACAGGAAGTACCACAACTGCTGCCCTCATTTCCACCCCCTACTTTGGCTGAATTTTAGCTTCTTTGTCTCGGCGGTGAACAGACCTGGTGTTAGGATGAAGATGGGAGCTGATATGACCTCAGATCAGGTTTAAAATGCAAGCTAAAGAGTTCCCACGAAGGTAGCCAGATGCTAAAAGCTATAGAACACTGGCTAAAAGCTAAAAGGAGCTAAGCACCACCTAAAAGCCCAAATAGCAAACTGTAAGCTAATGGCTGAAATTAGTAAAAACAGCAAAAATGCACTAGCTAAAGGGTAAAAAAAAAAAACTAGCTAAAGGATTAAAGCAGCAAAAAGATAATTATAAACCAAAAGTAGCAAAATGGTAGCTAAACTCTAAAAGTAACTAAATAAATAAAAAGAGCAAAACAATAACTAAAATGTAATAGAAGCAGAACATTAGCTGAAAGGTAAAATGAGTAAAAGGCTAGCTAAATATAGCAGAAGGCTAGCTAAAGGTGTCAAAAAGCTAGCTATAAGCTAAAGTTGGCAAAATACCACTTAAAAGTAGCAAAAGCCTGTTTAGATGAAGTATCAAAAGTCTAACTAGAAGCTAAACGTAGCAAAAAAAACCTAGCCAGAAGCTAAAAGTAGCAAAAGTCAAATAAAAAGTTAAAAGTACTAAAAGTCAGAAACTAAAGCTAACAAAAGGTTTGATAAAGGCTAAAATAGAAAGAATAAAAAAGCTTGGTAGAAACTAAAACTAGCAAAAGACTACTTAAAAATAGCAACTTCTTAGGAGCAAAAAATAGTATCAGTGTAGCTAGAAACTTAAAAGAAGCAAAAGTTTAGGTAGAAGCTAAAAGTATCACAGATCTAGATACAAGCTAAAATTAGTAACAGTCTAGGTATAAGCTAAAAGTAGCAAAAGATTAACAAGTAGGTTAAAAATAGCAAATGGCTAGCTAAAAGTAGTGAAAGGCTGGCTAAAAGCTAACAGTAGCTAATGAATGTGCAGCCGAATGCTCTGAAGCAACGCACCGTGGCTCCAGCTGCTCCAGTCTGACTCATGTTTATCTGCAGTCTGGGGTGGTAGTAGCTGAGAGTGGCTCCCGGCACGTTGTTTTCCAGAGCAGCAGTTGTTGCTGGGGGCGGCGGGCGACATGCATTCCCCCCAGCATCGTCAGGTTTTGAACTCAGAAACCTTCCAGGGTCGACCCCGCCGCTCCGCCTGACCTCTGACCTCTGTCGTGTAATTATTGTCTACTGGGCGATCCCGTTGTTGCTCGGGCGTACAGTTCAGCGCTGGGGGAGGGGGGGTCAGAGAGGTTGCTGATACCAGAGTTTACTCCCCCCCTCCTCATCACCTGACCCGAGCGGGGTGACCCGCCACGGGGACAGCAGAGTAAAAACATGCGCCGGTCAGGACCCCTGCAGGGTCACGTGACCCCCCTCCACCCGCTCCACTGAACTCTCTCCCACTTCCCTTTTTTCTCGAAGCGTCTGCTGTCGGTCACAACAAGCCGGCGAGCTGTCAGCCGAAACGTCT
Organism: Nematolebias whitei; assembly: GCF_014905685.2. Lineage (NCBI taxonomy): Eukaryota > Metazoa > Chordata > Actinopteri > Cyprinodontiformes > Rivulidae > Nematolebias > Nematolebias whitei. The sequence goes on along the minus strand of NC_056508.1, from coordinate 46,631,492 downwards.
GCCGCAGAGAGTTCTGGTTTCGCCACCGCGCTGGCTGGGTTCTGGGGGCTCCACCCTGCTTTCACAAACACCGTGATGCAACAGATAAACGACAAGTTTCCCTTTTTTCTCCTCCGCTACATTGAAAGTTCTGTTTGTCTCACAGGAAGTTCTGCAAGACTTCAAGAAACCACACACAGGATGACTCTAATGAAAGGCCAGCAGCTGGAGAGGCGGCTGAGCTGGCTGCGGCAGCCATCTTGAATCGGGTTGTAGGAATAAAAAACATGTAGGTTCTCTTTGATCTGCATTAAAATAAAAAACTGGGTCATTCTGGGTTCTGTACGCCAGTCTGAGCCTTCAGGAGAAGGTCCGGTCGCAAATAGAATTTACTGCTGGCATGCAACAGCTGAAACTAGCTAAAGAAGCTAAACCTGAGCTGTTAAAGTTAAAACTTGCAGAACTGTAGCTAAAAGGAGCAAAACAAAAGCAAAAACCTAAAGGGAGCAGAATAACAGCTAAAGGAGCAAAACAGTGGCTAAAAACTAAAATTAGGTAACATGTTAAAACTTAAAGAGCAGAACTAAAATTAATAAAAGTATCTTACAACTGAAATGATCAAAGCTGTAGCTAATAGATGCAGAATCAAAGCTAAAAGGAGCTGAAAGGAAAAGTGTAGGGAAAAAGTAGCTAAAAATATTAAAACTCTAGCTAAAAACTAAAATGAGTTAGCCACTACAAACTTAAAGAACAAAGCTAAAACGAACAAAAGTTTCGTAAAACTGAAATTAGACAACTTTAGCTAATAGATGCAGAATCAAAGCTAAAACAAGCTAAAAGGAAAAGGGGAAAAAAGTAGCTAAAAATATTAAAATGATAGCCAAAAACTAAAATTAGTTGGGCAGTTATCCAAAACTAAAAATAGCAAGATTGTAGCTAAAAGTAACAGATCTTTAGCTGAAAGGAGCAGAATGAAAATTAAAAGAAGCTGACGGTTGTCTAAAGATTAAAAGAAATGGCTAAAAATAGTAAAATTGTTGCTTAAATTAGTAAAACAGTAGCTAAAAACTAAAATGAGTTCACCTGTACAACCTTAAAGAACAGAACTAAAACAAGTAAAACTCATAAAACTGAAATTAGCAAAGCTGTAGCTAATAGAAGCAGAATCAAAGCTAAAAGGAGCTAAAAGGAAAAGGGTTGGAAAAGTAGCTAAAATATTAAAATGGTAGCTAAAACCTAAAATTAGTTGGACAGTTGTCCAAAGCTAAAAGAAAATAAGACTGTAGCTAAACGTAGCAAATCTTTAGCTAAAAGGAGCAGAATGGAAGCTAACGGAGGCTGACGGTTAGCTAAAGATTAAAAGAAAAACAGTAGCTAAAAATGGTCAGATTGTCAGTAAAGGCAGTAAAACAGTAGCTAAATACTAAAATGAGTTAAACAAATGCTAAAAGCTTACAAAAAGCAAAACTGTAGCTAAAAGTAGCCAATCTTAAGCTAAAAGGAGTTAAAGCGTAGCTCAAGATTAAAAGGGGTGAATGGTAGCTAAAATAGTTAAACAGTAGCCAAAAGCTTCTGAATTTTATTTAAAAGGAGCCAAACAAAAGCTAACAGAAGGGTGAAAGTGGTAGTACAGCAGCTAAGAACGGTACAATGGTAGCTAAAGGCTAAATGCAGCACAAGAGTAAAACAGAGTTTGTAGCCGAAGGAGATTTTAAACAGAACATTTATGAAGAGATTAATATTTTTAAATAAAGCCAAATATTTTGAACATTATGGAAGACGGAAAACATAAAACCTCAGCACTCCTGCTCCCAAACAGTTAAAACAGCCGAAGAAGAAGTTAAACAGTCCGGAGAAAGTATAAACAGGAAAACAACAGAGTCGATGCTGAGTCAGCATTCAGACAGCTGGAGTTTGTAGCACCAAACAGCCGAACTCTGCAGAGGAGCTGATCCGGATCACAGACCAGTTTATGATTCTTTCAGGACAGAACTTTTATTCTGAAGGAGAGATTTCAGGACAGAACTTTTATTCTGAAAGAGAGAAACGAATATTCACATCTTGGCTCAGGAGAGCTTCTGTCCACATTATCTGGTTCTGGAACCAGAACTCCAGATTCACACGTGCACGCACACACACATGCATGCACACACGTGCACCCACACACACGTGCACACACACACACACACACACTGGAAACTATGCGATTTGGCTCCACGGCCGGGGCGCTCTCGTCTCCCAGAGTCCAGCAGTGGAACAAAATGTCCGACCCGGACTGGAAAACACCAGCGTGTACTGGCCGGGCGGCCCGGTTGCGAGGCGGCCCGATGCCCCACGCTGAACCTCAAAGAGCCTCTTTGTGCTCCGGTCTCACATACACCCCAACAGCAGAAACAAAAACCACAACCAGCAGCGGTGTCCTGGTCCGGGCCGAGCGTGCTGCCAGAATCTGAGGTCACAAGACGTATCTGGGGACTGAGGCAGAGGAAACGGAGGAAGGAAGTTCCCCGTTTGACCCGGAGGCCCTGCGAGGTCCGCTTCTAGGTCCGCTTCCCTTCGGCTCGGGTCGGGATCGCTTCAGACTCGGCCTCTGTAAAATCACCTCCTGAACTTTAATTAGAACCCATCCAATGGTTTGTGAGATATTTTGCTAACACAGGCACAGGTTCATGCTCAGCAATCCAGGTTACAAATCCAACAATGTTCAGTCGGGTCATTTGTACGGTTTCTTTTTTTGCTGAGACGTTTCGTCCTTCATCCAAAGGACTTCTTCAGACACAGGCAATTACAGTACATGATCACCCGCCAATGTAACATGAATATTCTTCTTGTGTTGCTGGAAACAGAGCTCTGATGGCTGTTCTCATGGTATTAATGGTCATATTAGAGGTAACCCTCCTGCTGCCCTTGGGTCAAAATGAGCCGCGAGGCTTCAAGACCGAGGCCTCGAGTCATTTTAACCCAAGGGCAGCAGGAGGGTTGAAACAGTTAGACGTCATTGTGACAGACAGAAAACACCGTTAACATCTGGCTTTTGTTCTCACAAAGGACAAACTTCACCTGGCACAGGTAGAAAGGCACATTTCATCCCCTCTTTTAAAAGTTGCAGCAACATTCAGGAGGGCAACTTCTGCAGCTTCAACTGAACCGGCAACTTTGAGTTTTTGTTGTTTTGGTTTAACCTTCGAGTTTGTCGTTTGACTAATCCTGATTTCTGTTGCGTTCAAGACACATGAGGACATGAAATCAGAAAGATGAACTCGTGCGTCAGCAGCATGAATGAAAGCAAAGCTAAAATTAGCAAAACTGTAGCTAAAAGCTAACATTACTGGTAGTTGAGCGGTTCAACTATACGCAGGTAAAGTCACCACAAGCAGAGCCGAACTTAAACAACAAAACTGTGTCTAAAAACTAAAGTTAGCAGCACTTTAGCTAAAAGCCAAAAAAATATTAAAACGGTAGCTAAAAGCTGCTACAGTAAATGAGCTAAAGTGAGCAGAATGATAGCTAAAAGTAAAAAAAAAGCATCAAAAATAGCATAACTATAACTAAACATAGCAAAACCACAGCTAAAACAGCAAATGTTTACCAAAAAGGAGCAAAATATTAGCAAAAAGCATAACTAGGTATAACGAGCTAAATGTTTGGTAAACACAGCTGAAGAGTAGCTAAAACCTAAAAGGTCCAGAATTGTAAGTAAAACCTAAAATGAGTAGAATGATAGTGAAACGCTATAAGTAGCCGAACAATGACTAAAAGTAGTAAAAATGATCAACGTAAAACTACAAAAAGTCCTATCTAGAAGCTAAAATTAGCCAAACAGTAGCTAAGAGCTAAAATTATATATTTAAAAAAATAGCAAAGTCATAGCAGAATGGAAGCTAAAGGCGCTGAAGTGTAGCTAAAGGCTGGATATAAACCAGAAAGCTGAACTTGTGTGCTGTCTACATGAACGAAAGCTTTAGCTTGTTCTTCAGCCGGACTTTTTACCGTTCGGTGTTTTAACTGGATGTGAATGGAGCTGTAACCGGACCGAACTGGATCGTGTTGAAAAGTGAGCTGAGACGAGTTCTGCTGTTGGAGCTGAATCTTTGTGAAAGGGTTCGAACGATTCTGAGCTTCGGCTGTGTGGACTCTGTCAGCTGAAGACAGCTGAAGTCGAAGGAGTTCGAGCAGCTGAACTCTGAACTCTGCAGGTGAGGTCTGGTCTCTGTCGTGTAAATAAGAAAGAAAGCGAAGCCAAACTGGGGCAGTAGTTTAAAAGAAATGACTTCAGCACCTTCAGCCATAAAAAGGATCAGCAGGCGGGCCCTCGTTCACCTCCCTTCAGCTGATTTCTATTTGCTCTTTGCGTACGGTGGTGCTCCTGACCCTTGAACCCGTGGCCCCGGCCGCCCCCGGTGACGTGGTTCTCTGCCCTCGGACGACCGCAGCCCTCTGAACTCCGAGCGTCGTGAACTCTTTAACTCCGCAGCGTCACAGGTTTCGCCTTCGTCCCACGCCCGAACACAAACACGGCGTGGGCAGCCCGCTCGTTTACTGCCGGGCGCGCCGGACAAAGTCTGCCTCGGCGCGCAGCCGTGGGCCGAGCCGAACCGGCGGTTCGTGACAGCAACGAGGCTTTACGGAGCATAAAACCAAACGGCATGGTCTGTTTTCACGTGCACGACTCGTTAAACTGGATTCTGGGCACCGCAGATGATTTTGTTGTCCGCCTTCGCCCACGTCGTACCTCTTTAGCTGTTTACGAGTTCCTCCACAGGAGTTCACTGTAGAAATGAAGAGGGGAGGATCTGGACCAAGTTTTTACTGGTTTATTATCAGCACCGTGTG
>NC_056508.1:46625182-46626580 GCF_014905685.2 Nematolebias whitei | reverse complement strand
ACACACACACACACACACACCAGTATATACTGCATATACAGGGCAGTATATATGTAGTTGGGCAGCATGATAGCTTAGTGATTAGCACTGTTGCCTCGCAGCAAGATGGTCCTGGGTTCAATCCCCAAGTTGGACCTGGGGTCTTTCTGTGTGGAGTTTACATGTTCTCCGCTTTCCTCCAACGGTCCAAAACCTGCCCGTTAGGCTGCCTTCAGGCCCAGGCCTCTCTTGAAAACGAGATCTGTGAACTCGGTGGGATTTGCCTCATTAAATAAAGGTTAATAAATGAATGGCGGGGGCCATTTTAGATTTTGAATTGGCAATCCTCTCGGGGTTCGGGTGGACAGAGGATATTTCCAATTCCCCTCCCCTCCGCTCCGCGATGGGAGACAAGAGGAACAGCATTTTCCTGTGAACGATGAAGGATTCGGTTGAAAATTGTTGAAGAAACGAGCCGAAACAACCAGACCGCCTATTGTATTGACTAAAGAATCGATATATTTGACGCTGGAAGTGTTTGGCGAGATCCTTGCCTTATTGATCGGTCTGACGCACACGCCTCCAAGAGCCTGATAAAAATAAATGCGAGTACTCCGGTGGGCTTCAAGCTAAAATCACAAGCCGAACCACAGCTTACGAATAAAAACTGAAGAGTCTTAACTTCCTTCATAAGCACGAGTTTATTTGTAGAAAAGGTTCAAAGCAGGAAGTCTTTGCCCCGCAGATAGTTTCCTTTTCTGCAGCTCAGAGCGCCGCTCCGACCACTCACTGCGATCAAACCACCTCGCTCGTATCCGATCGTATCCGATCGCATCCGGGCGTAATCCGACCTGCTCGGAGCGGCGGCTCAGGTCCGATTAGCGCTCAACGACGTCATCGGGTCGGTTTTCCTCGGGAGAACCGAACGAGTCAGATTCATGTTTGCAGACGTCCCGAGCTCTTTGGGTGAAATTAAACTTTGAAAGTTTGATTAAAATCCAGATGTTTTGCTAACAGGCAGGCGGTTTAAAGCAAAGATCTTGCAGAGAGTAGCACTTGTGTGTGTTGTGAACGACTCTCAGCCACCACCACAAACTTTAGCTCATCTGTAAAGTTGGCTACGTTTTAGCCTTTTGTTTGTTTGCGTTTTAAGGTCAGTTGGTTGTGGAGCTTGAATCTGGTGTAGATGCACATCTGGTGATTAGTGGCTGCAAGTTTCCTTAAAATCCATCCCCTGGTACATGAGATATTTTACTAACAGACATGCGAAAATGGGACAAAAACAAAAACATCGCCCTCCTTCTGATGTCCGGTTCACCGAGGCTCGCTTTTAGCTTGGCCCGCTGACGACGTGACGCGGTTTCATGAAACGGAAACACGCACGGAGCTCCAGAAACATCAAAGTTCCACCTGATGGTC
>NC_056508.1:46618203-46625082 GCF_014905685.2 Nematolebias whitei | reverse complement strand
CACACGGTGCTGATAATAAACCAGTAAAAACTTGGTCCAGATCCTCCTCTCTTCATTTCTACAGTGAACTCCTGTGGAGGAACTCGTAAACAGCTAAAGAGGTACGACGTGGGCGAAGGCGGACAACAAAATCATCTGCGGTGCCCAGAATCCAGTTTAACGAGTCGTGCACGTGAAAACAGACCATGCCGTTTGGTTTTATGCTCCGTAAAGCCTCGTTGCTGTCACGAACCGCCGGTTCGGCTCGGCCCACGGCTGCGCGCCGAGGCAGACTTTGTCCGGCGCGCCCGGCAGTAAACGAGCGGGCTGCACACGCCGTGTTTGTGTTCGGGCGTGGGACGAAGGCGAAACCTGTGACGCTGCGGAGTTAAAGAGTTCACGACGCTCGGAGTTCAGAGGGCTGCGGTCGTCCGAGGGCAGAGAACCACGTCACCGGGGGCGGCCGGGGCCACGGGTTCAAGGGTCAGGAGCACCACCGTACGCAAAGAGCAAATAGAAATCAGCTGAAGGGAGGTGAACGAGGGCCCGCCTGCTGATCCTTTTTATGGCTGAAGGTGCTGAAGTCATTTCTTTTAAACTACTGCCCCAGTTTGGCTTCGCTTTCTTTCTTATTTACACGACAGAGACCAGATCTCACCTGCAGAGTTCAGAGTTCAGCTGCTCGAACTCCTTCGACTTCAGCTGTCTTCAGCTGACAGAGTCCACACAGCCGAAGCTCAGAATCGTTCGAACCCTTTCACAAAGATTCAGCTCCAACAGCAGAACTCGTCTCAGCTCACTTTTCAACACGATCCAGTTCGGTCCGGTTACAGCTCCATTCACATCCAGTTAAAACACCGAACGGTAAAAAGTCCGGCTGAAGAACAAGCTAAAGCTTTCGTTCATGTAGACGGCACACAAGTTCAGCTTTCTGGTTTATATCCAGCCTTTAGCTACACTTCAGCGCCTTTAGCTTCCATTCTGCTATGACTTTGCTATTTTTTTAAATATATAATTTTAGCTCTTAGCTACTGTTTGGCTAATTTTAGCTTCTAGATAGGACTTTTTGTAGTTTTACGTTGATCATTTTACTACTTTTAGTCATTGTTCGGCTACTTATAGCGTTTCACTATCATTCTACTCATTTTAGGTTTTACTTACAATTCTGGACCTTTTAGATTTTAGCTACTCTTCAGCTGTGTTTACCAAACATTTAGCTCGTTATACCTAGTTATGCTTTTTGCTAATATTTTGCTCCTTTTTGGTAAACATTTGCTGTTTTAGCTGTGGTTTTGCTATGTTTAGTTATAGTTATGCTATTTTTGATGCTTTTTTTTAACTTTTAGCTATCATTCTGCTCACTTTAGCTCATTTACTGTAGCAGCTTTTAGCTACCGTTTTAATATTTTTTTTGGCTTTTAGCTAAAGTGCTGCTAACTTTAGTTTTTAGACACAGTTTTGTTGTTTAAGTTCGGCTCTGCTTGTGGTGACTTTACCTGCGTATAGTTGAACCGCTCAACTACCAGTAATGTTAGCTTTTAGCTACAGTTTTGCTAATTTTAGCTTTGCTTTCACTCATGCTGCTGACGCACGAGTTCATCTTTCTGATTTCATGTCCTCATGTGTCTTGAACGCAACAGAAATCAGGATTAGTCAAACGACAAACTCGAAGGTTAAACCAAAACAACAAAAACTCAAAGTTGCCGGTTCAGTTGAAGCTGCAGAAGTTGCCCTCCTGAATGTTGCTGCAACTTTTAAAAGAGGGGATGAAATGTGCCTTTCTACCTGTGCCAGGTGAAGTTTGTCCTTTGTGAGAACAAAAGCCAGATGTTAACGGTGTTTTCTGTCTGTCACAATGACGTCTAACTGTTTCAACCCTCCTGCTGCCCTTGGGTTAAAATGACTCGAGGCCTCGGTCTTGAAGCCTCGCGGCTCATTTTGACCCAAGGGCAGCAGGAGGGTTACCTCTAATATGACCATTAATACCATGAGAACAGCCATCAGAGCTCTGTTTCCAGCAACACAAGAAGAATATTCATGTTACATTGGCGGGTGATCATGTACTGTAATTGCCTGTGTCTGAAGAAGTCCTTTGGATGAAGGACGAAACGTCTCAGCAAAAAAAGAAACCGTACAAATGACCCGACTGAACATTGTTGGATTTGTAACCTGGATTGCTGAGCATGAACCTGTGCCTGTGTTAGCAAAATATCTCACAAACCATTGGATGGGTTCTAATTAAAGTTTCAGGAGGTGATTTTACAGAGGCCGAGTCTGAAGCGATCCCGACCCGAGCCGAAGGGAAGCGGACCTAGAAGCGGACCTCGCAGGGCCTCCGGGTCAAACGGGGAACTTCCTTCCTCCGTTTCCTCTGCCTCAGTCCCCAGATACGTCTTGTGACCTCAGATTCTGGCAGCACGCTCGGCCCGGACCAGGACACCGCTGCTGGTTGTGGTTTTTGTTTCTGCTGTTGGGGTGTACGTGAGACCGGAGCACAAAGAGGCTCTTTGAGGTTCAGCGTGGGGCATCGGGCCGCCTCGCAACCGGGCCGCCCGGCCAGTACACGCTGGTGTTTTCCAGTCCGGGTCGGACATTTTGTTCCACTGCTGGACTCTGGGAGACGAGAGCGCCCCGGCCGTGGAGCCAAATCGCATAGTTTCCAGTGTGTGTGTGTGTGTGTGTGTGTGTGCACGTGTGTGTGGGTGCACGTGTGTGCATGCATGTGTGTGTGCGTGCACGTGTGAATCTGGAGTTCTGGTTCCAGAACCAGATAATGTGGACAGAAGCTCTCCTGAGCCAAGATGTGAATATTCGTTTCTCTCTTTCAGAATAAAGGTTCTGTCCTGAAATCTCTCCTTCAGAATAAAAGTTCTGTCCTGAAAGAATCATAAACTGGTCTGTGATCCGGATCAGCTCCTCTGCAGAGTTCGGCTGTTTGGTGCTACAAACTCCAGCTGTCTGAATGCTGACTCAGCATCGACTCTGTTGTTTTCCTGTTTATACTTTCTCCGGACTGTTTAACTTCTTCTTCGGCTGTTTTAACTGTTTGGGAGCAGGAGTGCTGAGGTTTTATGTTTTCCGTCTTCCATAATGTTAAAAATATTTGGCTTTATTTAAAAATATTAATCTCTTCATAAATGTTCTGTTTAAAATCTCCTTCGGCTACAAACTCTGTTTTACTCTTGTGCTGCATTTAGCCTTTAGCTACCATTGTACCGTTCTTAGCTGCTGTACTACCACTTTCACCCTTCTGTTAGCTTTTGTTTGGCTCCTTTTAAATAAAATTCAGAAGCTTTTGGCTACTGTTTAACTATTTTAGCTACCATTCACCCCCTTTTAATCTTGAGCTACGCTTTAACTCCTTTTAGCTAAAGATTGGCTACTTTTAGCTACAGTTTTGCTTTTTGTAAGCTTTTAGCATTTGTTTAACTCATTTTAGTATTTAGCTACTGTTTTACTGCCTTTACCGACAATCTGACCATTTTTAGCTACTGTTTTTCTTTTAATCTTTAGCTAACCGTCAGCCTCCGTTAGCTTCCATTCTGCTCCTTTTAGCTAAAGATTTGCTACGTTTAGCTACAGTCTTATTTTCTTTTAGCTTTGGACAATTGTCCATCTAATTTTAGGTTTTAGCTACCATTTTAATATTTTTAGCTACTATTCCAACCCTTTTCCTTTTAGCTCCTTTTAGCTTTGATTCTGCTTCTATTAGCTACAGCTTTGATCATTTCAGTTTTAAGAGTTTTATTTGTTTTAGTTCTGTTCTTTAAGGTTGTACAGGTGAACTCATTTTAGTTTTTAGCTACTGTTTTACTAATTTAAGCAACAATTTTACTATTTTTAGCCATTTCTTTTAATCTTTAGACAACCGTCAGCTTCTTTTAATTTTCATTCTGCTCCTTTCAGCCAAAGATCTGTTACTTTTAGCTACAATCTTGCTATTTTTAGTTTTGGATAACTGCCCAACTAATTTTAGTTTTTGGCTATCATTTTAATATTTTTAGCTACTTTTTTCCCCTTTTCCTTTTAGCTTGTTTTAGCTTTGATTCTGCATCTATTAGCTAAAGTTGTCTAATTTCAGTTTTACGAAACTTTTGTTCGTTTTAGCTTTGTTCTTTAAGTTTGTAGTGGCTAACTCATTTTAGTTTTTAGCTAGAGTTTTAATATTTTTAGCTACTTTTTCCCTACACTTTTCCTTTCAGCTCCTTTTAGCTTTGATTCTGCATCTATTAGCTACAGCTTTGATCATTTCAGTTGTAAGATACTTTTATTAATTTTAGTTCTGCTCTTTAAGTTTTAACATGTTACCTAATTTTAGTTTTTAGCCACTGTTTTGCTCCTTTAGCTGTTATTCTGCTCCTTTTAGGTTTTTGCTTTTGTTTTGCTCCTTTTAGCTACAGTTCTGCAAGTTTTAACTTTAACAGCTCAGGTTTAGCTTCTTTAGCTAGTTTCAGCTGTTGCATGCCAGCAGTAAATTCTGTTTGCGACCGGACCTTCTCCTGAAGGCTCAGACCGGCGTACAGAACCCAGAATGACCCAGTTTTTTATTTTAATGCAGATCAAAGAGAACCTACATGTTTTTATTCCTACAACCCGATTCAAGATGGCTGCCGCAGCCAGCTCAGCCGCCTCTCCAGCTGCTGGCCTTTCATTAGAGTCATCCTGTGTGTGGTTTCTTGAAGTCTTGCAGAACTTCCTGTGAGACAAACAGAACTTTCAATGTAGCGGAGGAGAAAAAAGGGAAACTTGTCGTTTATCTGTTGCATCACGGTGTTTGTGAAAGCAGGGTGGAGCCCCCAGAACCCAGCCAGCGCGGTGGCGAAACCAGAACTCTCTGCGGCAGACGTTTCGGCTGACAGCTCGCCGGCTTGTTGTGACCGACAGCAGACGCTTCGAGAAAAAAGGGAAGTGGGAGAGAGTTCAGTGGAGCGGGTGGAGGGGGGTCACGTGACCCTGCAGGGGTCCTGACCGGCGCATGTTTTTACTCTGCTGTCCCCGTGGCGGGTCACCCCGCTCGGGTCAGGTGATGAGGAGGGGGGGAGTAAACTCTGGTATCAGCAACCTCTCTGACCCCCCCTCCCCCAGCGCTGAACTGTACGCCCGAGCAACAACGGGATCGCCCAGTAGACAATAATTACACGACAGAGGTCAGAGGTCAGGCGGAGCGGCGGGGTCGACCCTGGAAGGTTTCTGAGTTCAAAACCTGACGATGCTGGGGGGAATGCATGTCGCCCGCCGCCCCCAGCAACAACTGCTGCTCTGGAAAACAACGTGCCGGGAGCCACTCTCAGCTACTACCACCCCAGACTGCAGATAAACATGAGTCAGACTGGAGCAGCTGGAGCCACGGTGCGTTGCTTCAGAGCATTCGGCTGCACATTCATTAGCTACTGTTAGCTTTTAGCCAGCCTTTCACTACTTTTAGCTAGCCATTTGCTATTTTTAACCTACTTGTTAATCTTTTGCTACTTTTAGCTTATACCTAGACTGTTACTAATTTTAGCTTGTATCTAGATCTGTGATACTTTTAGCTTCTACCTAAACTTTTGCTTCTTTTAAGTTTCTAGCTACACTGATACTATTTTTTGCTCCTAAGCAGTTGCTATTTTTAAGTAGTCTTTTGCTAGTTTTAGTTTCTACCAAGCTTTTTTATTCTTTCTATTTTAGCCTTTATCAAACCTTTTGTTAGCTTTAGTTTCTGACTTTTAGTACTTTTAACTTTTTATTTGACTTTTGCTACTTTTAGCTTCTGGCTAGGTTTTTTTTGCTACGTTTAGCTTCTAGTTAGACTTTTGATACTTCATCTAAACAGGCTTTTGCTACTTTTAAGTGGTATTTTGCCAACTTTAGCTTATAGCTAGCTTTTTGACACCTTTAGCTAGCCTTCTGCTATATTTAGCTAGCCATTTGCTCATTTTACCTTTCAGCTAATGTTCTGTTTCTATTACATTTTAGTTATTGTTTTGCTCTTTTTATTTATTTAGTTACTTTTAGAGTTTAGCTACCATTTTGCTACTTTTGGTTTATAATTAGCTTTTTGTTGCTTTAATCCTTTAGCTAGTTTTTTTTTTTTTTTTTTTTTACCTTTTAGCTAGTGCATTTTTGCTGTTTTTACTAATTTCAGCCATTAGCTTACAGTTTGCTATTTGGGCTTTTAGGTGTTGCTTAGCTCCTTTTAGCTTTTAGCCAGTGTTCTATAGCTTTTAGCATCTGGCTACCTTCGTGGGAACTCTTTAGCTTGCATTTTAAACCTGATCTGAGGTCATATCAGCTCCCATCTTCATCCTAACACCAGGTCTGTTCACCGCCGAGACAAAGAAGCTAAAATTCAGCCAAAGTAGGGGGTGGAAATGAGGGCAGCAGTTGTGGTACTTCCTGTTTTCCATCCATCCCGGGTCGGGTCTGTTTCTCCTCAGGAGGAGGGGGCGGGGCTAATGGATACATTAGCTGCTGCCGGTTCCCACCACGACGATTAGGTGGCCGTGAGGTCATGCCTTCAGTTCTTCTTCCATCCACTTCAGGGATTTATCATTTCATTACTGTCAAAGAGGAGGGGGGGATGGGGGGAGCTAGGATCCCCTATGGACATGAAGGTGTGTCCGTCTCCGGCGGGCGACAGGCATTCCTTCAGACAGTTTTTGGTTTAAACTGGTTCCGAAGGACATCCGGGTCTTTGCAGTCCGTCTCTCATCTACAAATCTGGAGACGAAATCCGAGTCGCCCCAAATAAAAACTCCTTTTATTGCTTACAGTGTAAATTCACACCGTGTGCACGTGTGTGTGTGTGTGTGAGATGTATTGATCGACGCAGGAAGTGGAATCTGATGCTTCAGAGCGCTTCCTGAGTTGGAGTGTTGCGCCACAGACAGTGAAAGATGCGGGGGGGGGGGGGGGGGGGGG
>NC_056508.1:46605308-46613203 GCF_014905685.2 Nematolebias whitei | reverse complement strand
GAAACACGCACGGAGCTCCAGAAACATCAAAGTTCCACCTGATGGTCTCTACAACAAAGAACGAGCATAACGAGCCGGCGGGTGACGGTGTAACAGCTGGTTTAATCCTCTGCAGGAGCGTTCAGACTGATGCAGGAAGAGAGAGAACTGGGGGTGGGGGGAAGGGAGGGGGTTGTTTAGCTGCAGCCCTGACCTCGGTGTGTGTGCATGTGCGTGTGCATGTGTGTGTGTGCACACTCGGTGAGAAGATAATTAAAAAGGGCAGACGGATGAGCCCGATGAGAAGGCCAGGTGGGTCACACGAGTCAAACCGCCGCTCGTTACTGCACACGTTCAGGGTGGAAGGACAGGAACGGCCATAAGAACCGGCCCGGTTCTGGAGGTGAGCCCGGCAGAACCTCTTTGAAGCACGGCACGGAGAATGCAGTCTTTGTACTTGGAGGCGGTTACACACTCGGCACATTTCCTCGTCTTAGAGATCTACAATTACAATAATTACAAGTCGAGGGCTTCAAGAGCTCCATTGTTTGGTGTGTGTGTGTGTGTGTGTGTGTGTGTGTGTGTGTGTGTGTGTGTGCGCGCAGTGCATGTGTGTGTGTGTGCGCGCAGTGCATGCGTGTGTGGTTGAATGAACAGAAAGAGGATGCCTGGTCTGTCATGCAGTGAGGAACGAACAGAACAGGGAGGGAGTGGAAGACGTGAAATCAATGAGGTCCGACTGAGGAGCAGGTCCGGGCCTTCCTGAACCTGAGCGGCAGGTTTCTGAGCCAGGAGCAGGGATCCCCTTTCAGGGTGTTGTTTTATTCAGCATCTGCCTGGACCTGGGGAGGACTCGTTTGGAGCAGGAGCTTCGTCTCCCCCATGTAGGGTTATCGTTTTTATATTCTTTAAGTTTGTTTGGTTCATTAAAATCACCTCAGGGTTTCAAACTTGGCGTTTTGTGGCCCTCAGCGGGTCCCAACCTCAACTGGAAGTCCTGGTTTAGAGGACTGGTGACTCGGTGGGGCAGGGACGGACTTGGCCTGCCAGGTGGAGGGAGGTTCACAGAGTTACAACTGGAATATATAAAATAAATAAATACAGTTCTGTGTGCTGTCATCACTGGATGTTCCCGTACAACGATTAGTTCTCTACATTTAACCCTGAGCTGCACCCAGGTGGTGCAGTGGGCAGCTGTGTAAGCACCTCAGGAGCAATTAGGGATTAGCTGTCTTGCTCAGAGACACCACGGCATGTGGGAATGGCTGGGGATCGAACCGCAGACTTTGCGCTCCCACACAAACCTGAACGACCAGGGTAGTCGTGTTTTGCGCAGTGGCTTTTTTTTTTTAAACCACCGCCTACTTTCATTTTTACATCTTTAAAAACCGTTTCCCACCCGGGTCTTCATGAAAACTAAACTCCTCGAGTCTTCCCCGAGTAAAAACTGAAATTTCAGGAGATGTTTCGGTGACAGGAAATGAATGTAGCGTCTCGGGCGGCGAGCAAAGGATATGTGCATATGAAAATTATTCCTAATAATTAATTATATTGTTTTGTGTAACATCACATACCATATCTGGATACTTGTACTCACTGTAGTAAAACGAGGACTCAATGATACTAGAATACTAACTTTAAAACAATATTACAATCTGAGAAAGACTTTTAATCAGCAGATCTCTCTCCATCTGTAGTCGAGTCATGGAGGCAACAAGTCCAGGACAGGAACTCAGACCTTCCTCTCCCACAGCAACACTTTCCAGCTCGTACTGGGGGACCCCGAGGCATTCCCAGACCGGAGAAGAACCACAATCCCTCCAATCAGTTCTGGGTCTTACAAAAGTGGGACATGCCTGGAAAACCTCCAGGAGACATCCATCAGAGGAGCAGCAGCTCTACCCCAAGTTTCCCCCCCCCGCCCAGACGACGGAGCTCCTCACTCTATATCAAAGGCTGAGCCCCCCCACGACGGAAGATCGTTTCAGACACCTGTATCAAAAATCTGGTTCTTTCAGTCCTGATCCAAACCTCCTGACCACAGGTGAGGGTTGGAACAAAGACACAGCAGTAAATCCAGAGCTTTGCCTTTAGACTCAACTCTTTCTTCACCACGACCAACCGAAGCAACACCCTCATTACTAAGGATGAGGCCCTGATCCATTGATCCCACCCCATCCTACCATCACTCAGGAAAAAGATGCTCCAACACTTTAATCTCCTCCAGTTAAGAGAAATCAGATCAGCAGTCAAATTTCTGAAGTGTTCCCTGTCCGGTAAATGCTAAAGGCCTTTTTTCTGGTTTCTTCCAGGAGACGGCGTCCCCCGTCTTCTGTCTTTAGAACCGTCAAATCGAGGACATGGAAGATGCTGAATTGATTTTTAAATCCAAAGAAACCCAACGGGCAGAAGTCAGAGGCATGGAAGGGAAATCGAGAGGTGACTTTAATTTACCAGCGTTCGTCAAAATGCAGCTCTAGAATTAACGAAACTGCACCGAGACAGGTTGGAGACAGGTTGGAGACAGGTTGGAGACAGGTTGGAGACAGGTTAGAGACACCCATGAGAACGCTGCGACTAGTGAAAATTTGTTAATGATCATGTTCAAAGCCCAAGCGATAAGACTGCGAACATCTACGACTCTCACAGAGACTTTAAGAACCTTTCGAGACATTTTGGAGACTCTCTACGAAACGTTCGGCAACTCTTTGTCAAACAGTTGCTGCCCGGTGAGACGCTGGTTTCTGGACTGAGCTCGTGTTGGTAACCGCCTTCGTTTGCACCTTCTGTGTTGTTTTCCAGAAGAGCTGAAAGTGAACTTGTTTTAGCAGCTTCTCCTGTCTCAACCCTCCCGAGGTTTCACTTCGACTCCTTTCCAACTCCGACCGTCGGAGCCTTTTGACTGATCGTGTCAACAGGACAAAGTTTCTTTCTCGCCTCATTAGGGCCCGTCGGTCCTCCTCCTGATTATTACAGTTCAAGACCAACGACGCCTTTTTCATAACCAAGAGCCGCTAGACGCAACCATGAGTCAGAGCAGACTAAACAAAAGTGAAGATCAGACTTGTTTGTTCGTTGCGCTGCCTCAAGGGTTCTGAGGAACGGCGAATGAACGCCTGAACGGTTCATTCAGAACTCGTGTTCTTCGGGCAGACTCTGCAGAAACTGCAGTTTCCTGTTCAAGCCGCCGTCGCGCACACAAAGAGCTTTCAGGCTGCAGCAACATTTCCAGAAGTATTTCAGACCATCAGCAGGAAGTGCTTTTTAAAAGATCTTCGGCTTCACGAAGGAAGCCAGCTGTGCAGATTCAACAGGGAAACGGTTCGAGTCCCGGGCGGTCACGTGGTCATTTCCTGTTGCGTCTCGTCCAATAATAGAAAAGTGTTCTGACATGGCTGCATCACCTTTTTGTTTGTGTATACTGAAGACATTTCTAGGAAATAGGACCAAAGCTGGAGGGCGGGGGCAGGGCGAGGCAAACAATAAGCAGTGGGCTGTGACCTGCGCTGTTTGGAGCTCTGATCGTCCTGCATCAGGGTGGGATGGAGGGGGGGCGGCTTTCTGTCCCACAATCACTGATCCACATCTGATACCCGCCTCAAATGACCTGCCCTGAAGAAACCTTCCTCCCCCACTTCCATCCAACGCCATCATCACTCCGGCTCCCACAACAATACCTCGCCAAACTCCTGGGAGCTGCCCTTCCACATGGCTGAGGTCAACCTGACGTGACCCCACCCCTCCCCCAACCACCACCACCACCACCACCCCTTGGAAGAAAAGGAAAAGAAGCGGAAAGACAAAGGTTTTTTAAGGACAGCCTGCCTTCAGAACAGAAAACACCTCCTGGACTTCCAGACTCGGCGTCCTTCGATGGCAAAGACTAGAAGTGTTTTGTTACCGTTGAACCGAGAAACGTCACAACGCCATAGAGATCACGAGGAACGCTTTAAGTTTAGGGTTTTAATTCCAGGTAAACACAATAAACTGCACGCCAAGCGCTCCACTTTTCAATTATCCAGCTAGTTGAAGGTTTTGACGGCTGCTCGGCGTACGTTCAAATCGTCCCGATAAGAACGAGAGCAAACAGAGACACGCAGGACTCTGTTGGATTTACCGAGTGTCGTTGGAGACGAACCGATTTAATCCTTCGCTCTGAAAGAAATCATCCTTTGTGCACACGAACGTGCTCTGTCATAGAATACTTCAGTAATTCTAAGGGTCGTTAACGATGCACTTATTTAAATTAGAGGCACAAACATGTTTTACAAAGTTTTGACTAATTTATTCGTCTGCTCCCTTCTGTAGGGGCTGGGTGTCCTTCCTGACGCAACTCGGGCTCGAACCGGCAACCTCAGGATCACATGACCGCTACGCCAAACCACTGAGCTGCCGCAGGCTTCAGAAGTAAAGCTCCCGTTGAGCCTTGGGTAGATCTCAACAAAAGTAACGGCTGCTAAGAATCATGTTATTGGTGAAAGGGTTTGCACGTGCGTGTGCACGACTCAACACCACTCTGTCTCCTCGTGCGTTCATTAAAGGCCTTCGGAGGCGCTGCGGGGGTGGGGTCTGGGCGCCGCATGGACGTCAGCGCGACGGGGGTGGGGGCAGCATCGCGGTGGGAGACGGGGCAGATGGGGATGGAAATGAGAAGGCAGAGAGCGCACGCTGATCTTCAGCTGATCCAGACACACACACGCACACACACACACACACGCACACACACGCACACACACACACACACACACACGAGGCTCCACGTAACACAGGCCTTTAGAGAAGAAACGTAATTAAAACATAAAATCTAGTATTTCCTCTAAAAATAAAACTTTTGCAAACCTTTTAGTGAAATTTTGTTTATTTGATATATTGGGGTGGGTGTGTGTGTGTGTGTGTGTGTGTGTGTGTGTGTGTGCACGGCCATCTGCCCGGTGGGAATTTCTCAGCGGTACGCAATTGGCCAGCGGCGCTTAAAGTGAGGGGTGAGGTGGGTCACGTCTTTATTCGAGGCGGGTAAAGGTCATGTGCTGCTGGCTGCTCTTGCAAACATTGTGTGTGTGTGTGCGTGTGTGTGCGTGTGTGTGCGTGTGTGTGTGTGTGTGTGTGTGCGTGTGTGTTGGGGTTTAGCTGTCATCCACAAAAGAGGCTCCGCGGCTGACGCAGCACAAACCAACCCTGTAAACCAATGGCTCGGCCCCGCAGAGCGAGCCTCCCCGGATGTTTTTGTGAAACCGCCGTTCGCTCTGAATGTTTACGTCTTCGCTTCTTTAACGCTTCCAGCTGTTCACAGCTGTAAACAGCTGTTCACAGCCCAGGACGGAGAGGCGTGCATGAAATCCATCTGAAAAAGAAACGTGCCCAACCGATGGACGGATTGTAATGAAACTTTCAGGCAATAATCCCTGGATGTTCCGATTAATCTTTAATCCACCGCTTAGAAAACACAAAGTGGCTACAGGTCGGTTTCAGGCACGAAGCTGAAAGTTTGGGTGGTTGTAGCTGAGAGTCATCCTCAACACACGCCGTGATGCTTCTACGTTGGACCAAAACAGACGGCGTCTTCTCTGGATCTTAGTCTGAAACGAGTGCACGTTGGGCGACGGGTCACATGTTCCTTCAAGGAATGTCTCTGGATTAAATTAGTTAGATGTGATCAAAATGAACGTTACGTTGAATTAATTCGCTGCAGCCAAATAACACGTTGGAACAACATGTCAGATTCGTATCTTTACATTTGTTTTGACGCTACACCTCGCGGGTCGTTCTCATTTTAACGCCGTTAATTCGGATTTTGCACGTTGAGTCAACATGTTTGTTCAGTATGTTTTGCATCCCACAAAAGCATTGATTAAAAAATAAGTTTAAAATAATCTGTGATCTCACGTTCAGCCTCCGTACAGACCGGTTAGTCGCCAAGTGTGCCGCTGCAAAAGACTCGATTCTGTTCCAGGATTCAATGAATGTTTGTAATTTATCAACCAAACCGTCTTTTCCACCTTCAGCTGAAGTTTAAATGTAAAGTGTGGCACTTTAAGAGGAGCGCATCTGGAATCCACCCAGACTGAGGCGGATGCTGGTCTGTAGGCCTCCAGGTTGGATGAAGAAGGGTCGGGGTGTGGGAGGTGGAGCTGAGGACGCCGTTAGCCAGTCTGACGGTGGTGACACAAGTGGTGATGCATATTTCAAAGAGCCGCTCATTAAATAAACACGCCGTGCCTCCGGTAGACTTCCATAAATATTGAAAAGCCGTGTTGTCAGCCGGCCGGCGGCCAGCAGAAGGCGAAGAGCAGCCGAGGCCGTGCGCTTGTTAGGAGGCTCGTTAATGATCCTGACGGGGATTTCTGAGCAAACATTCAGCGCGTGCTTTTAGTTTGCTTCTTCCATCGGAGTGACGGACAGGCGGGAGGAACGTCCTCGTTCGCCAGATGAACTGCCGGCGGTCCCGGTGCTCTGCTCTTTGGTTCTGGGCTCTCTGAAGCACCCGGCAGGTCGCTGCGTTCAACCGTGACCGAGCGACGCTGCTGGTGGATGCAGTGGGACACACCCAGAAACCCTCCAAAAGGAGATATCCTGATGAGGTGAACCACCTCAACCGACTCCTTTTGATGCAGAGGAGCAGCAGCTCCCTGATGACGGAGCTCCTCACCCTTTAGCTCAGACTGAGCTCGGCGTCCTACGAAGGAGGCTCATTTGAATCCAGGATCTGGTTCCTTCAGTCCCGATCTAAACCTTAACCTTACAGGTGAGGGTGGAAAGGTAAACAGAGCAGAAAATCCAGAGCGTTGCGCTTTCTTCACCAAGACCGACCGGAGCAACGCCGTCGTTACGTCGACGCGTCTCATTCTCCATCCTACCGTCAATCATACTTTAGCTCCTCCACCTGAAGCAAAAACTCATTCCCTACCCTGAGCAGTACATGTACTAGTATTTCCTGGTACTTTGCCAGTCTCTTATTTTGAAGGGCACTAGTAGCTTTACTTGGAGAGTTGCAGGTAAAACCTCTTCCTGTTGGCCCTTAAACTAAATACCGCAGAGATTTTCATCCACTTTCCTTCAACTTAAACATCCTGATCAGGACAAAATGGCTCAGGTTTTGCTGAATTTATAGGAGCGGCCATGATGGAAGAACCAAACGACATATAAATATCCATTTTAACGTTGTGCACAGTAACTAACAGCAGACTGGATTCCTATGCTTTCACTCTTTGCACGTCAGAGATCAGCCGGGGACCCCCCCGCCTGTTCATTTAAGGGCTTCTGTAACGAGCAGCTACCTCACAAGAAAATAAAGAAATCACTACAGTTGTTTCATTTTCCACCGCCGCTTCAAGGGCCGTCGGTCTTTTGAACTTTTTTTTTTCCAGACAAACAACAAGCTGCGATGCTCCGTCTTGTTGCGGCGCTGTTTTTCCTGTCAGCCGTTGTCGTGGAAACGGAGGCAGATGTTTCATCTAACGTCCGCTCAAAGTTTACGTCAAGAAGCCTCCGAGCTTAGAAGCTCATTGGCGTTTCTTTCGTTTTTATTATCCCAGATTGAAAAATAAAACAAGTTGTTTTTTTTTTTTTTTTAAAGGCGGAAGATGAAAGGAAAATGTGCATGTACACAAAGAAGGTGCAGAAAGAACAGAACGCAGTGAATTAAAGCACAAAGTCTTGTCGTTTTGGTTATAAAGTGGAAAAATCAGAATTAAGTCTGATTTAAACAAACATCGGAGCACGCAGGACAAAACGAAGCTCTGCTCAAGTTTTTACAAATCCTGTAAAATACGTTTTAAAAGAGTGGAAATGTTCCTTTAACAGCCCCCAGCTGTTGTCCTGACAGTCCGTGGGCTTTTTCCAACTCTGAGCCTCCTCACATCTGAAACAGGAAGTGGGCCGATATCCCCTCTGGGACCTCACTTCCTCTGAGCCCCACC
>NC_056508.1:46601647-46605208 GCF_014905685.2 Nematolebias whitei | reverse complement strand
AATCCTTTGCACGTTTTAGCTGTTCAGGTATCAAAACGTTCGGCTAATTCAGTTCTGCAGACGACCGCTGTGTATTTTAATGTTTTAGCTGCTGCCTCCATTCTTGTCTTCTCGTGATACTTTTAGCTTTTGACTAAAGTTTTTCTACTTTTTTTTTTTTTTTAAAGCATTTTGTCACTTTTAGCCGGACTTTTGCTACTATTAGCTTCTAACTAGCCTTTAGATATTTTTAGTTGGCATTGACTTTTTAGTTAACCTTTATCATAGTTTGATTTTAACTTGTGTTTTGCTACTTTTAGCTTTGAGTTTCCTTCTGCTACTTTTAGCTAATCTTTAAATTCTTAGTTAAACTAAATTAAACTTCTGCTAACTTTTTAATGCTTTTGTTTAGCTAATCTTAAGTTGCTTTTAGCTACATTTTAATCATTTTATTAACCTTTTCATTATTTTAACTATCATACAGCTATTTTTAGCTAATCTTAAGTTGCTTTTAGCTACATTTTAATCATTAATTTTATTAACCTTTTGACTATTAACTATCATACAGTTATTTTTAGCTGATCTTAGGTTGCTTTTAGCTAATCTTAATTTTGCTTTTAGCTAATCTTCGGTTGCTTTTAGCTAACATTTTAATCATATTTACTAACCTTTTGATTATTTTAATCAACAGATAAATGTTTTAGTTAAACTTTTACTACATTTAGCTAACCTTAGGATGCTTTTAGCTTATCTTAGGTTCCTTTTAGCTAACATTTTAATCATTTTTACCAACCTTCTGATTATTTTTAAATCAACAAAAAATGTTTTAGCTAATCTTTTACTACATTTAGCTAACCTTAGGTTGCTTTAGCTAATCTTTTAATACATTTTATTAAACTTTGGGATTATTTTAATTATCATAAAGTTATTTTTAGCTAACCTTTTGAAACCCCGACAGGATGCCAGTACATCCCGCTCCTCGACGAGCCAGAACTGGACCTTTAGCTCGGGTCTCGTCGGTTCTGGTTTTGTTCGGATTGTTGCTGAAGATGTTCGTTAACGTCTGAGAGCTCTGCCTCTGTCAACAGGAAGACACATGGCAGCAGCCTGCAGGAATGTGCAGAGTGTCAGCATGTGTGCACCACACAACCTTCTCGCTGGAGTCCTCTCCATCTCCAACAAACCACCTAACCTCCGTTTGTTCTTTAGCGAGGACTCTCGGCTACTACCACACCAAAGTTCAGCTTGTTATGTGTAAACTGACTGAGTTGCACCCATTATTGAGTTGGCTAATGTCCGTTAGCTGTGGCAACCATCTGGATTCAAATGGACTCCAAAAGCTGATCCGTTGCAAATCTACAACTTTGGGTTTTCGGCTTTTAAGCAACAGCCGAAGGATCCCTTCAGGAAATAAAACTAATAACTCTTTCTCTGCTTCACGCTTCTGGGGAGGAATCGGCTCGACCCAAGGCGAAGTTTTAAAGCTAGCAACAAACCAAGTCTGCAGCCAAACCACATTTTTTCTCCAAACATCCGGATCACATGTGCCGCCCAGAAACCCAAAGAGTGTCAGCCGAAGTTCGGCTTGTTGGACTCGACAACGAGAGGAACCCAGAAGGAGGTTCAGGTTCAGGTTCTGTTTGTTGATGCGTCACCAAGAAAAACTAAATTGCTGTTTAAAAAATACTCAGAGCTAAAATTAACAAAATGGTGGCTAAAAGCTAATATCAAAAGAGTTGCTAAAAGCTAAAATTCACAAAAAGTGAGTAGAATGTAAAATTAGCAAAAAAAAAACAATTAGCAAAATAATAGCTAAAGACTAATATCATCAAAACAGTTGCTAAAAGCTAGAATTAGCAAGACATTGGCAAAAAGCTAAGACCAGTGAAACTGCAGCTGGTAGCTTAATCTATAAAAACAGTAGCTAAAAGCTAAACCCAGCAAAACTGTTGTTATAAGCTAAAATTAACAAAACTGTGGGTATAATGTAAAATCAGTAATAAACAAGGTACAATTTGAAAAACAAGAGCTAAAAGCTAAAACCATGTAAATAGTTGCATACAGCTAAATTAGCAAAACATCAGCAAAAAGCTAAGTCCAGTAAAAAAAAAGTTAGACTCAAATTAGCAAGAGTAGCTTTAAGCTAATATCATCAAAATAGTCAATAAAAGCTAAAATTAACAAAACTGTAGGTAAAAGCTTAAATTAGCAAAACATGGTTAAATGCTTCAATTACCTTAATAGTAGCTAAAAGCTAATTTCATCAAAACAACTGCTAAAAGCTAAGACCAGCAAAACTGTAGCTGCTAGATTATTCTGTAAAACCAATAGCTACAAGCTATATCCAGCAAAACAACTGTGAAAAGCCAAGACTAGCTAAAGAAATAATAAAAAAAAACTAAATTAGAGAAACGGTTGCTAAAAATCGGTCCTGCAAAACAATAGCTAAAAATATGAAAACAGAAGCTTAAAGCAACGACTAGACAAGCTGTAGCTAAAGTTAAAACAGCAAAACAGAGGTTACAAGCTAAAAGTTGCACAACAGATGCTAAAAAGTCCAGTAAAACTGCAGCTAATGGCTACAGAAATGTCCCAAATGAGCCGAACATTTGAAGACAACAACGGCTGAAACAGATGAAAGTGTTCTGAAGTGCTCAGACACACACACGCCTTTCAAAAGAGCGTCTGCGAGGAGGGAAGTGTGGCGACATCACTTCCTGTGTCTGTCTGCTGCTCACACGTCTGGAACAGCCCAGACACGAGCCGGGTCTCTGCGAGCCCAGAGGAACCGGGCGGCGCCGTCTGGCACTTCACACCCAGGAGGCTCCGATCCGTTCGGCTGAAATGAGCCGAAAAGAGGAACTCTGATGTCAAAAGTTCAGCTGCCACACAGCAGGCATCTCTTCATTATGAAAACCTCAAAAAAAGGAGCAGAGTCCAAAATGAGACGGTCTGTTAGCGAAATATCTCATGAACTAATTGTGTGTTAATGAAAACTCTCAGGTTTGGGTTTGCTGCGGCGGCCATCTTCCATCACGTCGACTAAATGTTAGCTTGTTGTTGAGACAAACGGGGGCGATCATGTTTTTACCTCCACCAGAGTCCTCCCCGCTGGATGAGGCTCAGTTAGAAACAAGATGGCCGCAGTGACCAACGACTGAAGACGCTGGAGGGAGTTCAGGGTTTAAAACTTCACACTTTGACAAAAAGGCTAAAATTCAGCCAGTTTTACACATCCAGAGCTAAAGTTCAGCACGGTGTTAGCGGAGAGCAATCAAGGCACATTCTGAGCTTTGAATGTTCAAAGTCTTTGGAAGCAAAAAATAAAACGTACAAAAGCTAAAATTAATAAAACAGTAGCTAAAAGCCAATATTATCAAAACGGTGGCTAAAACTAAGACCAGCATAAAAGCAGCTAAAACTAAGAACAGCAAAACAGAAGCTAAAACTAAGACCAGCAAAACACTAGCTAAAACTAAGAAGAGCAAACAGTAGCTGAAACTAAGAACAGCCAACAGTAGCTGAAACTAAGAACAGCAAACAGTAGCTAAAACTAAGAAGAGCAAACAGTAGCTGAAACTA
>NC_056508.1:46597905-46601547 GCF_014905685.2 Nematolebias whitei | reverse complement strand
CAAACAGTAGCTAAAACCAAGACCAAAACATAGCTAAAATTAGAGCTAAAAGCCAAAATTGTGAAAACAGTAGCTAAAAGCTAAGACTAGAAAATCAGGATCTAGCTTGTTTAAGCTCCGATATCCACGTGCAGGAGACAACGCTGGTCTGTTTGTTAGCAAAACATGTAAAGCACCACTGGCCAGATGTTCCGGAAACAGCTTTAGGAGTCAGGCTGATTCAAGATGGCCGCCACAGCCAAGTGGCCCTTCCAGACACAACTGCGGCTGCGCATCAGGTCATTGTAGGGCCGCTGGCCGGAGACTCGGGGTGGTAGTAGTGGAGAGTCATCTCCAGCGCGCACTCTGAGCGCTGACACCTCGCGGGCGACATGCATCCTGCGCGCTGACGCACGCGGAGAGACGAGCACGGAGCACAAAAAGCCAAAGCGGCAGAGGTTCTGGAGGTCCGGAGCGGACCCACTCACCCTGGACGAAGCTTTCCTCTTGTACTTGTTGGAGAAGTCGAACTTCTCCTTGAGCTGGTCCAGGAGCTGCTCCAGGCGGAACCGCTCCTCCTCGCCCGTGTAATCCTGACCCAGGAGGATGTACGCCCTCCAGTTGGCCGAGTCGAACCCCCAGTGGCAAGTCCGGTTCTCCTGCGCCTTGTGGCCGTGCACCACGAACTTGTGCGTGGGGTACATGAGTCTGCAGTCCGCGCACTGGATGCACGCGGCGCTCGGGCTCGTGTACAGCTCGGGCACGAACAAGCCCTTGCACTTGCCGAAGCACTCGTGGTAGACCCTGAAGCTGCGCTCGGTCCGCTGCAGGTCCAGGGACCCGGGGTTCGGGTCCTTCTTGCAGCGGGGCGGGAAGGCGCCGCCGTGGATCAGGGCGTTGCAGAGCCGCTCCGAGTCCGTCTTGGTGATGAGGCCGCAGGACGGCGCGGAGAAGGGCAGGATCCCCATGACTTTGAGGATCTCCAGCTGGTCCGCCGTGCAGCGCGAGCAGTACACGTGCAGCTCGTCGCACACAGAGTTGATCTGCTGCAGGCTGAAGTCCCGCAGCACCGAGTTCAGGATCTGCGGGAGGCACAGCCGCTTCTCCCCGCCGACCACGAAGCAGGAGATGGTCTCCCCCTCCAGGACCGTCTCGCACCTCTCCGTGGAGCGGTCGGACGGGATGAAGAGCGGGCCGGGCATGACGGGCGGCGGCAGGTGCTGCAGGACGGGCTCCAGCTCCTTACCGTCCTTCTTGAAGAGGAGCTCGTGCTGCCAGCGCGCGGAGAAGGCCGCCGGCCCGCCCAGGGAGCTCATGGAGCTGATGTGGAACTGCTTGAGGGTCTGCTGCAGTCCCGGGTGAGGCTGGAAGCGACTTATAGCCTCCATGGTTCCGGTCCAACTTTGGAAATCCTGCGTCTCACTGAGCGAATCTCAGCGCGGAGAATCCACGGCGTCCCAGGAGTGACAAAAAGTGCGAAACGCGTCATCAAACATCCATTTAATTCAAAATTTAACAGTCCCGGACCGGAGTTCCGTCGCTCTTCCGATTCTTTAGTTCTTTGATCACTTCGGACGCCGACCGGCAGGACTGTCCATTTCCGAACCGAGCCGGGTCTGCCCGAACTCCAGAGCGGCAAAAAGTTCCGAGCGACACGAAAACCAGAGCAAAACACGGCGCTGGGTCCAGTAAAAAGTCCTGGTTTCAGGTACGCGGCGGTCCGGTCCGTCTCTCTCCGCGGCTCGCTGGGACTGAGGCGGCCGCTGGCGCGCGCTCCCTCCTCCCTCTCTCCGCCTCGCGCTGCCTCTCTCTGACGCCCCTCCCCCCGCAGTGTTTGTCTGGCTCCGTCAGCCAGGAATGTGAGTGACTCTGCAGGCCGGCTCTTCCAGGAACGAGCCGTCACCCCCCACCACCGCACACATACAACGCGCATGCGCACACACAACCAGGGAGACGAAAATGCTGCGTTCAGAAGCAGCAGGATTTTTTAACTTTTAGTTTACAGTATGTACAGCATTGCCAACTATTTACCGGTTGTTTTAATATTTTATTTTAAATGTATATTCCATTATACTTACTTTTTTGTATATGTGTTTTATTTAGTATATTTTTAATGCTGTAGTTTACTAAAATTGTCTGATTTTAGACTAACGTTTAATGATGAATCTGAAGCTTTTGAGTATTTTATTTGCTTATCTTCATTTTGTCTTGCATCTATGAGTCGGGAGATTCTCTTTTTTTAATTTGGTTGTATTTTGTTATGAATTTTATATTCAAGTTAAATAAAAACATAAAATATAAAAGTCAAGCCAGTTTGTCCTTTTTAAACAATGATTTATTCAAGTTTCTTTGATTTCCTGCTTTCTTTGGTTTTTGATTTTGCCACATTTTATATTTTTATCGACCAGAAGAAACCAATAATTGTCATATGAAAATTATTATTAACACACATTTTATTAAAAGCAATTAGGTTTTTTTTTACATTTTTGTTATATTTTATCACATTTGTTTAATTACTTGTTGAATGTAGAGCTGAGTACATTGAACCCGTTTGATTTGAGGTTATTAATGAAAATGAGGAAATAGAAAATGTATGATCATTTTTATATTTAATGTTTTCTCTTTTACTTATTTTGCCTTTAGTACAGCTTGGAGGCAGGTGGTATTGTTTTTGTTTTTATTTTGATGTTTTTTATAGCTTTTATATAGTTTTGTTAATGTTAAGCTCGACATAATAAAAATGCACCAACTGAAAATATGTTTTACTTTTTTATTCAAGCACTGAGTATTTGTTTGTCTCTCTAATATTACAGTATTTAGTTTGCTGTATTTATTTTAAGCAGTTTTATTTTGTTATATTTTGTCAATATATAATAGTTTCTGACCATATGTGCTCATTTGTTGTCTGTTAGCAAAATATCATGAGCCGCTGGACAGTTTTTTCCCTGAAAGTAGCTAAAGTGGTTTGTGTGTGTAACTGTCAGGTTTACAGATCTGAGGGTTAGGTTGTTGTGGTAGTAGCTGAGAGTCATCCTCAAAGTGGACACCTGAAGCAGTTGGAGCTGAAGCATCTTTAAAGTGCATTCCCACTTTTTAAAATCTGTGCGCAGCTTTGATTTACATGGCAGAGCTGCAGGAATCCAGATTGTTGAAGTTGCCAGCTTTCCCAGGGTTCCTGAATGCATCAGAACATAATCCTTTGGCTTTAGTTTGTGAAGGAGAAGAAGAAGAGCAAGAAGAGGAAGATGTTTAGATTTTAACAAAACTTTATTTACACAATAAGTTAACACAACAGTGTTAAACAAGGTGATCAGGACAAGCTTAAAAGGAGGAGGAGGAGGAGGAGGAGGAGGAGGAGGAGGAGGAAAAGATGAAGGATGGGGAGGAGGAGAAGATGGGTGGTGTTTTATGAGACATATTTCTCATTAAGAGGAAACAACTCGTTTCATCAGTTCTTCTCTGAACGTTCTGAAACTTTGATTGATTGATTGATTGATTTCACCATCAAAAACATTGAATCTGTTGATTTCACCCATCAGAAACATTGAATCTGTTGATTTCACCATCAGAAACATTGAATCTGTTGATTTCATCATCAGAAACTTTGAATCTGTTGATTTCACCATCAGAAACTTTGAATTTGTTGATTTCAACATCAGAAAC
>NC_056508.1:46584790-46592905 GCF_014905685.2 Nematolebias whitei | reverse complement strand
GAAACTTTGAATCTGTTGATTTCAACGTCAGAAACTTTGAATCTGTTGATTTCAACGTCAGAAACTTTGAATCTGTTGATTTCAGCGTCAGAAACTTTGAATCTGTTGATTTCAACGTCAGAAACTTTGAATCTGTTGATTTCACCATCAGAAACATTGAATCTGTTGATTTCACCATCAGAAACATTGAATCTGTTGATTTCACCATCAGAAACATTGAATCTGTTGATTTCATCATCAGAAACATTGAATCTGTTGATTTCACCGCCAGAAACTTGAATCTGTTGATTTCACCATCAGAAACATTGAATTTGTTGATTTCATCATCAGAAACATTGAATCTGTTGATTTCATCATCAGAAACTTTGAATTTGTTGATTTCAACATCAGAAACTTTGAATCTGTTGATTTCACCGTCAGAAACTTTGAATCTGTTGATTTCAACATCAGAAACATTGAATCTGTTGATTTCACCGTCAGAAACATTGAATCTGTTGATTTCAACATCAGAAACTTTGAATCTGTTGATTTCAACATCAGAAAGTTTGAATCTGTTGATTTCAACATCAGAAACATTGAATCTGTTGATTTCACCGTCAGAAACTTTGAATCTGTTTAAATCTGTAAAGTTCAGAGTTGACCAATGAGAAGTTCTTCATCAGGCAGAAAGAACCAAACTGAAGATGTTTCTGAGTTCTGATCCGGTCTTCTTTGGGTCCAGAACAGTCTGAAGTGTTTCCTGCTCCTGCAGCGCCCCCTGCCCATCAGAACCAGACCCGCAGGATGTCATGACCTCTGGACTCAGCTAAACTTCAGCTAAACTGGACTTTTGAATGTGCAGCTAAAGTTCTTCAGACAGGAGGTGAAAAGAAAACACGTGGAAATGAAACAAACAAAAAACAGCAAACCCTGACACGAGACTGCTGAAATCTGCTGAAGAAGCTGAAACAGCTGTTCAAATCACAAGAACAGTAAAAACAGCAGCACGTTTGCTTAAATGAACACAACAGTAGCTAAAATCAAAACTTAAAACAAAAGTCCAGTAAAACTAAAAGTAAACAAAAGCACAATAGTATTTAAAAGCTAAAAACTTTGCTCTTCTGTGGCTAAAAGTAGTAGAACCATGCCTAAAATTACATTTAGCCAACTTGTAGCTAAATGCTAAAATAAGCAAAGAAGTTGTTCAAAGCTAAACTATAGCTAAATGATAAGCTTAGCACAACAGTGGCTAAATTCTATGTTTACCTCAACTTTTGCTAAATTATAAAAATTAGCAAATAAGTAAAAGCTAAATTATACCTAATTTATAAAATGAGCACATTAGTAGCTAAAAGCTGAATTGAGCTAAATTTTAGCTACTTGATATAATTGGCACATTAGTGATTAAAAATGGACACACATTTTTATATATTTTATTCACAACACAAACATAAACAAGTCCCTCAAACAGCTGGACTCAGCTGCACACAGGCAGACTGGATCTTATCGGCCCGGACTTCTTTAGTCCAGAACCAGAACCACCTGGGAGGACAGCAGAACTGTCTGCCTTCAATCAAACCGTCAGCTCGGAAAGAATCGTGAGAAAAGGCTAAAATCAAATCTGTGGCTTCTGGGCTCTTCGGCTGTTTCCCAACAGCACTTGTTGGTAATCCTCCTGATCTGGGGGGGTCAGATGTAATCCTCCAGAACCGGGCTGCTCCGGGCCACAGTCAGTACCAGATGAATCAGTTAACAGAACCCAGCTGGCAGCGGGTCAGCTGGTCTTTGAACCGACGTCTCAGAGTTACACGATTGTTCATTTCTGAGTCGATTTGTTCGACTTAAAACGACTAATCTGAGAAAAACATCAGCTATAATTAGATTTTATTCTCCGGGAATTAAAAACAGGATTTTTATTATTTTTGGTTTGAGAAAAAACATTATTTGTTTTTAAATAATGAGATCTTACGACATGGATTCAGAATAAACAGATTACAGAGATCACTCTCAGCTACTACCACCACACAGCTCAACATCTGCACTGAGCTGAGGTCATTTTTGTGAGGGCTAATGTTCATTAGCTGCGGTGGCCATCTTGAATCGGATTGACTCCAAAAGTTGTTCAGTTGTAAACTCACATTTAATAATTTCTTCCTGGAAGTTTCATTAAAAATCATTGAGTAGTTCATGAGATATTTTGCTAACAGACAACAAGGTTGATGCCAACACTGAAGTTTTAAGCAAAGCCCTTAGAGCTCAAAGTGTGTCAGAGATGATTTTCAGCTGCAACCAGCCCAAACTTTAGCTCATTATCTGTAAAACTGATACCTTTTGTCTCGCCTAAAGTCAGCTGGCTGTGGCAGCCATCTTGAATCAGATCGACTCCAAAACCTCATCAGTCGTGGACGCACATCTAATCATTACAAGAGGTGCTTTAAAATCCATCGAGTGGTTCACGAGATATTTTGCTAACAGCCAGAGTCCATCAGAATCCACGGGCCTTGTTCTGGTCACCCAGCAGCTGTTGGTCTGTTCAGTCGACGCTGGTGCTGAGGCGCCTCTGTCGTCGCCATGACAACAGGGAACAACACAGCATCGCTCCCCGAGCGTGACGTGATGTTTCCCTCCAGGTTCTGGACCCAGAACCGGCGCTGGAGCCCGGCCCGCTGAAAACAGAGGGATTAAAGGAAGCGTTTCCAGGCTCAGATGTTTTACGTTCTCTTCATTAAAGACACTTTTCTTTTCCTTCGGTTCCGTTCGGCCCAGTTGTTTTATTTTTCCACAGCTCAGTCAGAACCGCTCTGCGTTGGTCCGTCTCCTCCGGGCCAAGAGCTTAAAAGGCCCAGAAAGTCCCACCAGAACCATGACTCCAAGTTTCCGTGTGTCCCTGCAGAGGGAGCAGAGCGGCGCCAGAACCGCCCGAGTTCTCCAGTGACAGAACCTCCTGCAAGGAGAACCCAGGAGAACCCAGGAGAACCCTGCAGGTCCACTTTGAAAAGTTGGACATTAGGAATGAACGAGACAAACTTCTTCTTGCTGCTGTTCCCTCTGCAGGGTCTCCACAGAGAGTCCTCCAGCATCTGTCCTCTGTCCTCACTCTGTCCTCAGCATCCTCTGTCCTCACTCTGTCCTCAGCATCCTATGTCCTCACTCTGTCCTCTGTCCTCACTCTATCCTCACTCTGTCCTCAGCATCCTCTGTCCTCACTCTATTCTCTGTCCTCACTCTGTCCTCTCTCTGTCCTCTCTCTGTCCTCACTCTGTCCTCAGCATCCTCTGTCCTCACTCTATTCTCTGTCCTCTCTCTGTCCTCACTCTGTCCTCACTCTATCCTCAGCATCCTCTGTCCTCACTCTATCCTCTGTCCTCACTCTGTCCTCAGCATCCTCTGTCCTCACTCTGTCCTCTGTCCTCAGCATCCTCTGTTCTCACTCTGAACTCTGTCCTCAGCATCCTCTGTTCTCACTCTGAACTCTGTCCTCTGCATCCTCTGTCCTCACTCCAACTACCTCCATGTCCTTTCTAACTGCAGCCATAGATCTCCTCTGTCTTTTTCCTGGCAGCTGCATTTCTAACATCCTTCTGCCAATATACCCACTGTCCCTCCTCTGGACATGTCCAAACCACTGTCCCTCCTCTGGACATGTCCAAACCATCTCAGTGTGTCCTCTCTAAATTTGTCTCCCAGTTGTTCAACCTGTGCTGTACCTCTGATGATCTCATTCCTGATCTTCTCCATCCTGGTATATCCTAAGGAGAACCTCAACATCTTCATTTCTGCCACTTCCAGTTTTGTCTCCTGTCTTTTTGTCCATGTCTCTGTCTCCAGACCATAAAACATAGCTGCTCTCACCGCTGTCCTCTAAACTTTTCCTTTGACCTTTGCTGTCGACACAATTCAACAAACAGATCGTTGGTGCAAAGTTTGTTTAGATCCAGATCTTCAGCGGCACTTTTTATTTTGTTGTAAAATCGTTTTTGTTTCTGTCTCGATTAAACCTCCGAGCTGCACCTAGTCAGAGACATAAAGACATGGACATATCGGAGACATGTCAGGAAAATAAAGGAATTTGAACACATCAAACTGCACCACTCGTGTTCGGACACAACCACAAAAAAGTTGCATCATTCCCACAATTAAAGTGACCTAATTATGTCTCAATTTGATGATGAACCATTCTTTATGATCTCAGGCAAAACTTACTGTTTACCTTGTGCTGGTGAGTTCATGTCTACAGAAGATTCACTTTTGGACTCAATTCAAGATGGCTGTCACAGCTGTGCAACCTTAATACAAAAATGGCTCCAACTCAGTGAGTTTTGAAGACACTGAGCTAAAATTAGGTGTGGTCATAGCTGAGAGTCATCCTCATCCCACACTCTGAGCGCTGACTGATGCTCTGAGGTCTTTGTTCAAAACTTTATTATTTATTTTTCAAATATCCAGTGTGGAAATGGACTGTGAGATTAAAAAAACAAACAAAAAATAGTTCACGAGTCTAAAGACGTGTTTGAACCCTGAACAATCTGTTTTTATGTCCATTTACCTTAAATCACTTCTTTTTTTTAAACAATAATTAAGATGAACTGAGATAACTTGACTCCTCTTAACTGTCAATCACTTTGATGCTTCCCCCTCATTGGACAGACGTTTCCGTTATCTCGCTTCTTATTGGACAGATCTTTAAAAGGCGGCCCACAACAGTCGCTTCTGATTGGACAGCGTCACTGACGTCACGCTTCATTACCCGGAAGTCCCACTCTTTCAAGCCGCTAGCGCGTAAACTTGAACAGAAATGGCTGAAAGTTACTCAAAATCCAAACTTAAACGCAAAAAACCTTCAGCGGAGGAGTTCCGTTCTGAGATGTGTTCCCGAGGAGCGAAGAGGAGCAGTTTAACATCTTCATCCAGAGACGGAGGCGCAAACACGGACGGGCGAGTAAACGAACACAATCAAATTCAAGCTAATTATTTAAATAACGAACTGAGACCGTTCATTTGATTTAATCTCATCCAGTGTTTGCCAGGTGAGAGGAAGAAAACCCGTAATCTGTTTAAATCCGGGATTATTTGTGCTCGTTTTAATTTCAGACAGAGGAGGATCCAGATGTTTTCTGGATAAAAACGTGATTTTTGATGAGTTGCATGAAGAAGAATAGACAGAAACTCAACATTATTGAAATATAAACACACACAAGAGTCGTGGCATGTTGGCAGAGATCGGAGGCATTATCCAGAACTTTTATACTTTGTCAAAGTGTTTACTGAAGATAAGATAAATATAATTAACAGCTGAACTGTCGTTATAAAGTCGGACAGTAACATATTTTCATTTAGACAAAAACATGGTTCATTTTATTGTGTTTGATATTTTTGGTCAAAGTACATTAATCACAACTAAAACCATTTTATTATTATTGTTTTAGAGCTTCTTTGCAGAATTGAAGAGTTTAACTCGTTTATTTTAATTTTTTTTACATATTTTTAATATTTTATTGGTTTTTAAATGATAAATCAGCTCTGGAGTTAACGTGACCGTTGATCATTTTCTCCACTTCTCTCTCTGTCAAGACCCTCCACTTTAAATGGCTGCACATGAGATGATGTCAAAAATTAACCTTCGAGATCATCGAAGCTCGCACCGGAGCAACCTGTCAGTTACCCAGAATGCATCGCAGCGTAAATATCCATCCATTATCTTTACCTGTTTCATCCTTTTCGGATCACTGGGATCACTGGTGCCCATAACCAGCAGTCAGTGTGTGAGGCGGAGACACCTGGACAGGTCTCCAGTCCATCACAGAGACACATAGAGACAACCGTTCTCTCTCACCTAGGGACAATTTAGAGTTAGAATCAGTCTAACATGCATGTTTTAGGTCTGTGGGAGGAAACTGGAGTACCCGGAGAAAACCCACGCATGCACGGAGAGAACATGTGAACTCCACCCAGAAAGGCCCCTGGACCGGGATTTGAACCAGGACGACATCTCACCGAGAGGAGGCAGCAGCTCTACCAACTGAGCCACCGTGCTGCCCATCATAGCATAAATATCTGTGCGTCATAATTTGTCAAATTTATACATATACAGTAATCCCTCGCTACGTCGCGGTTCAACTTTTGCGGACTCGTTCTATCGCGGTTTGTGTACGTACAGTACTGTACATCTTTTCCAAAATAAAAATGTGCAGCCATTTTGTGGTTTTCTTTCATTAAACCTTCACCGTTGGCACAGAACAAAAGTTTTCACATAAATTATAAAATAAGGAAGCAGCAGATTTGTTCAATCTTCACGTCATCACAGTCTCTCGTCCTGAGCGAGCACAAAGGAGACAGTGGAACGAAAAAACTCCCTTTAAACAGGAAGAAACCTGCAGCAGAAGCAGCTCAGGACGAGCGGCCGTCTGCTTCGACCGGCTGGTTTGAGAGGACAGGAAGTAGAAACCACCACAGAATGACAGGTCCAGGTGTGGTTTCTATAGAAGATAAAAACATGTTAAGATATAAATAACTACAAATACAAACAGGAAGTAAAGACAGAGAGAGGACATGAGGACATTGTGTCCTCCAGCAGTCTCAGCCTATAGCAGAATAACTAAGGGATAGTTCAGGAAACCCCAGCTGACCCTAACTATAGGATTTATCAAAAAGGAGTTTTAAGAAAATCTTAATCTTAAAAGTCGACACTTTGTAAACACTGCGTGTTTAGATTTTGTTTGCACTAAAAGATCCCGTTAAAGTTAAAGTTAGCAAACTGTTGGAGAGCCTGAAACTGATGGTTTCACAACTGAACATAAAATGATTTTCTTTAATTATGAACGAGTTATTAATTATTACAAAACTTTTCTTATTCTAAGAACTTTTTCAAGCCTATCTTTGAGAAAAGCATCAACAGTTTTAATGTACGCAGGATAAGAACTGTTGTGTTTTATTTTAAACAAAGAGCCACCAGATCAAAGGAAAGTCATGAATAATTTCTATTTCTATGATTTAAAATGTTTAAGAAATCATTTGAATAATGGATAAACAAGAAATTAAATTTTAAATCTTTTGGATAAATCTGTTGAAGAGCTCAGAGGGGTCTGATGATGATTATATTTTTAATAATAATAAAAATAATCTGGTTTCAGGTCTGCTGGCCCCCCAGCAGCAGCACCATGGTGGAGAACTGCACAGCCCCCCGCTGTGGAGAGCTTGTGGGCGTGCACGCTCATGTCTGCTCTGCAGAACCTGGAGAACCAGCTCTGGGACCCGGTTCCTGATCTCCCGCCTCCTCCCGCTGCGGTACGTTCTGATCCGCCGCTCCCGAGGTGAAAACACACGAGCGTCGAGACCACGAGCCGTCGCTCCAGCGCTCGGTTCCTCTGCGTTTGGACGGATCTTCTTCTGATCCGCAGCAAACCACGATCGTTAAAACAATAAATAACTCCCCGTTAGAAACTGCTGCTGCGCCTCCTGTGGAGTGGGAGATCTCAGTTCAGGGAGGAAACTCCTCGCTGAGAGTTTATTTTATTAATGACTTTATGAATGCGGTCGGTTTAGAAATAACTTCTTTAAAGTGTCCGTTGAAGAGCTGAACGTACGCGTGAGATGTGAAACCCTGCAGGGATCAGGATCTCAGGAGTTCTCCGTGACGCGTTCATCGAGAACGCCTCATTTTGGACTAATCTGATCCTTCTGACGAGGTCTTTCATCTTTTTATTCAGAAAAAGAATCAACAATGAAACAAGTCTGTTTAACTAGACCCGAGTCGTCCGTGGTCGGGTTGTGGAGAATTCTTCTCCAGCTCCTCCTGGGGGACCCCCGGCTGTGATGGTTCCTTCAGCTGCTCTGCCCAGAGACAGGAAGTGCCTCACCTCCTCCAGGAGGAAGTTGTAGGTTCTTGTTTTGTTCCGTCTCCTGGTGGAGAGGAGTTCAGATCACAAACTGGATTCCATCTTCAAATACGGATCAAGTTTTCCGGTGGCTGGACCTCAAATGTTTCCAGAGTTAGACCCAAAGATTTTCCCTGAGAACATCTCCCGAGGGAGGCGTCCTGATCCGAAGTCTGAACCACCTCGGCTGATTCCTTTTGATGAAGAGGAGCAGCGTCTCTACTCTGAGCTGCTCCTCTTCTCTGGAAGGCTGAGCCCAGAC
>NC_056508.1:46584363-46584690 GCF_014905685.2 Nematolebias whitei | reverse complement strand
CAAAAAAAAAAAAAAAAGCTGAAAAGGCAGTAAAAAGCTTAAAGTACCAGAAGGATGTGTAGAAGCACATTTTTGCTGAATTAGGCTGATTAAAACAAAGTCCATGCTCAATAATCCAGGTATACAATCCAACATTTTTCAGTCAGGTCATCTGGACAGTTTCTTTTTGTTGTGCTGAAATGTTTCACCTTTGATCCAGAAGGCTTCATCAGTCTGAGGAAACACACAAAACAAAATAGATTCTTCCCCCAACAGCTTACTCCAAAGTGGAACAAACCAGTTGCACCAACATAACTGGTTTGTTCCACTTTGGAGTAAGCTGTTGGG
>NC_056508.1:46583356-46584263 GCF_014905685.2 Nematolebias whitei | reverse complement strand
GACTGATGAAGCCTTCTGGATGGAAGGTGAAACATTTCAGCACAACAAAAAGAAACTGTCCAGATGACCTGACTGAAAAATGTTGGATTGTATACCTGGATTATTGAGCATGGACTTTGTTTTAATCAGCCTAATTCAGCAAAAATGTGCTTCTACACATCCTTCTGGTACTTTAAGCTTTTTACTGCCTTTTCAGCTTTTTTTTTTTTTTTTTGTGCTAATTTCAGCTTTTTTAGCTAATTTACTACTTTTTGTGCTCAATTCTGCTTATTTAACCCAAATTCAGAATATTTGTGTTCTTTCTTCTTTCTTCTGCTAACTTAAGCTTGTTCTTCCATTTCAGCATGTTTTTAGCTTATTTCAGCTGTTTTTCAGCAAGTTCTTCTGCAATAAGTGTTCACACTGCATTTTCACAGGTAATGCAGTTTCTCTAGTTTTAGTTTTAGCAACAAACCACAAAGACACATAGGAACGAGTACTGCATACAGCACGTTATACACCCGTCAACAAACTATTATACAGTGATCTATGGCGACGCCCCGGACAAGCAAAGAACTTGTATAACCTCTGACCTTGATTTTTGCCATTGACCTTGAAGCTGGGATGACAAGAAGAGTATGCAACACTCTGTCTAGTGATGATGCATGTGTACAAGTTTTGTTAAGTAATCTTCAGCAGATCAGAAGTTATGGTCCAGAAAAAAAGATCTTGTTTGAATTTTGACCTTGATCTGCGACCTTGAACTTGGTGTTCTTACCGTATTTTTCGGACTATAAGGAGCACCGGATTATAATGCGCAATATCAATGAACGGGTCTGTTTTATAAGTGCACTAGATTATAAAGCTCACTGTCGACTTTTGAGAAAATTAAAGGATTTTAAGTTTCGCCTTAAAGTCCGAAAAATAC
>NC_056508.1:46577625-46583256 GCF_014905685.2 Nematolebias whitei | reverse complement strand
AGACACATTTCTTATGGCCCATGCAGCCACACGCCAAAATGGAAGTTGGTTCGTCCCCTATTTTTCAAGTTATCGTGCTCACAACATGCACACAGATGGAAAGTATTCCCAATTCCCCCTCTTCGCTCCATGACCAGGGACCTTTAAGGCGGTCCAACCCAAAACCTGCAAGGTGGACCTGATGCAGTCTGAGGGACTTTGAGATTCTGCTGCAGTGGAAGGATCCAAACTCCTGGAAATCAGACGTTTAATCCCACAAATCTGTAGCTGTGGAAATAATCCCAGAAATATTTGTCCTCGGCTTCACGTCATTTATTGTGTTTCCATCAAAGATTCAAACTTTCAGGCGAGAAAAAGAAACCGACCCTGACAGTAAAGTTTCAAAGTGACCTTTAGATAAACGAACGCGTTGATCTTGGTGTTTGATTCATGAGTTATAAAAGAACACACACAGGACTTGTTGTTATGCGTTCACACAGAAAGCTTTTTTGGAAAAGATCAGCATCGACTCGAGGCTGCTGGTTTTGTTTTTTTAAGGAAAGGAAAATACCCCTCCACATGTTGGAGGAATAAACAAACAGAAAGTGTAATTACTGTAATATTCGGTACATCTGGTTTGAAAACTGCAGCTCTTTTCCATGATCTGTTTTTTTTTTTTGGGTGGGAATGACGGCAGGACTGTACCGAGGAGAGAAAAACAACAGAACGCTGAGGCTGCTGAATAATTGTGGTCGAGTGAATCAGAGGTTTTTGTCTGGTGTGTTTCCATGGTTTCTCATGAGTCCCTCACTCCGCTAAAATGTGAGCCGAGGACATTTTCCGAGAACACAAACAGGTACAGGTTTCCTCCTCGTCGTTTCCTCGGTTTTTAGAAACCCAGCTGGGGGAGGGCTTTAAAACAAACAAAAATCTGTTTAATTTTAAAATATATATATTTAAACCTATTTCAGTCAGAGCTCAGTGACGCCTTTTTGATACCAAAGTGCATCGTTTTATTGATTTCTACTTAAAAATAAGGGATCCAATTAAGAATAATTACACTTGACTTTTGATTCAAAATACAAATGTTTGTGTTTTCTCTTGATTTAATGATCAAAACAGAATTAACTCAAGATTAAAACTCTAAAAGCAGAACATCAAATGCAGCTGGACTTTGCTTATTGTTGTTGTTGTTGTTATTATATTTGCTTCTAATCAGAACAGCTTCCTCTAAATCCTCCTTGAATGTTGTGATTTTTAGTCAAAGAGCAGAAAACTGGTTGGATCAGGACAAACAGAACTTGCATAAACCCCGCCCCCTCAGTCCAGAAAATTTAGAACATTTTTAAAAATTTATAAAACTCTTGTACCAAATTGTCAATTAGTTC
Source organism: Nematolebias whitei (assembly GCF_014905685.2). Lineage (NCBI taxonomy): Eukaryota > Metazoa > Chordata > Actinopteri > Cyprinodontiformes > Rivulidae > Nematolebias > Nematolebias whitei. Next base: position 46,581,889 of record NC_056508.1, on the reverse strand, counting down.
TTAAAAAAAAAAACAACATCCCTTGGAGAAATGCATATCGCCCGCCAACTTTCATGCCAACGTTTTAATGAAGGACGTTGTGCAATCAGTTAATGGAGTGTGTGTTAGGGATGACTCTCAGCTACTACCACGCCCACTTTGAGGCCAGTATCTGTAAAACTGACTGAGTTACAGCTATTTTTGTTTTTGAAATATCAGCAAGCTGTGGTGGCCATTTTGAATCAGGTAGACTCAAAGTAATTTAGTTGTAGTTGTCTGTGTAATGAATGGTTTGAGATATTTTGCTAACAGACACACGGGATTGACTCCCACAGTAAAGCCAAAGATCATACAAAATGCATAGCCTTCAGAGTATGTCTTTGGGATGACTCTCAGCTAGTAATACCACACCAGATTTTAGCTTATCTATAAAATTGACTGAATAATAGACAGTTCGCCAGTTATAGTTAAAACAGGATCATGCTGCTAACTGTTAGCAGCATGGTCCTGTTAACAGTGTGGTTCTGTTAGTAGCTAACAGGACCATGCTGCTAACAGAACCACATTGCTAACAGGACCACACTGCTAACAGGACCACACTGCTAACAGTACCATGCTACTAACAGTGCCAACAAAGTTCATGCTCAATCATGCTGCTAACAGGACCATACTGCTAACAGAACCATGCTGCTAACAGAACCACACTGCTAACAGGACCATGCTGCTAACAGGATCAAGCTGCTAACTGTTAGCAGCATGGTCCTGTTAGCAGTGTGGTTCTGTTAGTAGCTAACAGTATCATGCTACTAACAGTGTCAATAAAGTTAATGCTCAATCATGCTGCTAACAGGACCATACTGCTAACAGGACCATACTGCTAACAGGACCATGCTGCTAGCAGAACCATGTTGCTAACAGAACCACACTGCTAACAGGACCATACTGCTAACAGGACCATGCTGCTAACTGTTTGCAGCATGGTCCTGTTAGCAGTGTGGTTCTGTTAGTAGCTAACAGGACCACACTGCTAACAGGACCACACTACTAACGGTACCATGCTACGAACAGTGTCAACAAAGTTCATGCTCAATCATGCTGCTAACAGGACCACACTGCTAACAGGACCACACTACTAACGGTACCATGCTACGAACAGTGTCAACAAAGTTCATGCTCAATCATACTGCTAACAGGATCATACTGCTAACAGAACCATACTGCTAACAGGACCATACTGCTAACAGAACCATGCTGCCAACAGAACCACGCTGCTAACAGAACCACGCTGCTAACAGAACCATGCTGCTAACAGAACCACGCTGCTAACAGAACCATGCTGCTAACAGAACCATGCTGCTAACAGAACCACGCTGCTAACAGGACCATGATGCTAACAGTAACAGTGTTTTTAATAACACAGTTTTGTTTATTTTAATTACTTTTTGTTGTGTATGTTGTCTGTCTAAAACAGGTCTCCTTTGAAAATGAGTCCTTGTGACTCGATGAGACTGTCTGTAGAAAAAAGGTTAAATAAAAAAAAAAATAGTTATACGTTTGTGTTTTGACTGGCTGTGGCAGCCATCTTGAATGAAGTTGACCTGGAAAGCTAATCAGTGGTAGTTGTACATCTAATTAATGGTTTCTGAGAGTTTAATTAACATTCGTCCAATGGTTCATGGGATATTTTGCTAACAGACAAACGTGCACACAGATTGCAAACGTTTCAGGCGCACAAAAGCCACTCTCTTCTTCAAGTTCTTAATGGTGTGATTCATCCGTCCAAACCGTAAGAACAGCTGGTTTGTTCAGCTTCTTCTAATCTCCCACCACGTTCGAACCACAGCTGCGTCTTGTTACCGCGCTAAAGAGGAAAATGTTTCGGCTTGTTCTTATTGGCGTGTTTTGGTGTTGTTGTGGGGAAACGGTCCCTGCTGGTGAACCGTCAGTTCTCAGATGAAGCCATTAAAAAGCTCCTGACAGCAGCGAGGCGCTGGGACCGACGGTTCTGACTTTAAACACGACGAGTGACAGAAAAAAGGTAGGCGCTCAAAGAGTCGTCTTATTTCACGACAGGAACAAAACAAACAAACAAACAAACATGTCTTTTTGAAGATGAAAACGTTAATATGACTTTATCAAATGATTATTAAACGTTTTCGTACACTCCAGCTGGATTTACTGCACAAACAGTGAATTGTGTGAATGTTCATGAAGCGTTCGCTCCGTTGTCGTCCGGTTTTCTTCTGGACGTTCTTCAGCACAATTCTCGTCCCGCAGTTTTCTTCAATTTCAGCAAATCATAAATCAAAACGTTCGGCTCTTTCAGGACAATCCTGCTGTGACTTTTAGTGTTGGTGCAACTTTAGCTTTTTTAAATATTTAATCTTTTCTGACACTTTATTCTCACAGAAAATGAACTGAGCTCATTTTACCTCCTTCACATCTTTAGATCCGTTTACAACCTTTTACTGCTCCTTCCACATTTTGTTCTGCTTCAGCTTCTTTCTGCAAGTTTAAACCTTTATTCAGCTACTTTCAGCTGTTTTTTCAGCTGTTTTGTGCTCCTTTCAGATTCTTTCTACTAACAACATTTTTGTGCGTCTTCTAAATTCTTTGTTCATTTCAGCTCGTTATGCTCCTTTCAGCTTTTTCTGCAGGTTTCAGCTTTCTCTACCATTTCAGCTACTAAATAGCTGTTTTTTATGCTAATTTAAGCTTCTACCTTTACAGCTACCTTTTAAAAAAATATTTTGCCTAATTTCATCTGTTTTCAGACCAATTCAAGGTTTTTGTGATAATTTCTGCTACTTTCAGCCTAATTGACTTATTTCTGCTAATTTCAGCTTTCAGTTTTTTCTACTAGTTTCAGCTTTTTCTGCCATTTCAGCTGCTATTACGTTGCTTTTTCAGCTAATTTCACTTTTTTTCCTCTCATTTCAGCTCCTTCTACTTCCTTCTGGTAGTTTAAGCTTCTTTCTGCCTTTTCAGCTATTTTTTTATTTTGCTAATTTCAGCCCCCCCCCCCCCCTTTTTTGTTGTTGTTTATACTTTCATATTTTTTGTGCTTATTTCTGATTATTTAAACCTAATTCAGCAAATATGTGTTCTTTCTGCTTTCTTCTGTTAACCATTTCGGCTACATTTCAGTATGTTTTTAGCTAATTTCAGCATGTTTTTAGCTAATTTCAGCTGTTTTTAGCTAATTTCAGCTGTTTTTCAGTAAGTTCTTCAGCAATAAGCATCCACACTGCATTTTCTTAGGAAATGTAAATTCTCTAGTTGAAAGTTATTTTTAAATGTGGCTGAAGAAAAACAAAAGCCTGTTTCCATACCTGGTCTGCAGCTGTTTTCAGAAAGTGATTCTGCACAGCTGGAACTAACTGGATCTAATCACGGAGGCTGAAAGGGCCGAGCATCCCTTGAAGGAATGCATATCACCCGCTCCCTAAACGAAACTCCTGCTCTGCTCAGAAGGGATGGAGTTTTGCCCATTTTGGCCAAACTGGAGAATAGTCTCCATCTTCTACTGCAGTCCAGAAGGACCCAGGTCCAGGAGAGATCCCAAGGTGTTCCCAGACCAGAGAGGGTCCATTATCCCTCCAGAGAGTCCCGGATCTGATCCGAGGCCTCTTCCCTGTGGGACGTGCCTGGAAAACCTCCAAAGGGAGGAGTCAAGGAGGCGTCCTGATCAGATGAACCTCCTCAACTGACTCCTTTTGATGCAGAGGAGCAGCAGCTCCGCTCCGACGTCCATCCAATGATTCCACTGGATTCCATCCACGGGTTCACGAGATCTTTCGTCATCGGTATAAACAAACAGACACGAGCAAAAACATGATCGCCCTTTGGTCTCTCAGCAGCGGGGATAAATAAAATCCCACAAATGGGTAACGAAGACAAACCCAGAGTGTTAACAGGAAGTGCTGAACACTTCCTGTGTGAGGCTCCTCGTGCCCCTGAGCCACTGCTTGACGATCACCGTTTGAACTCACTTCACATGAAAACGGTCGAATCTTTGACCGTAACTTTCAGATTCATTAACGAGGACTCTCCATCATAGTGTTTTAAATTTAAACGGATACTGTTTTTCAGTTTCTTTTTCTCATCTTCATCAAATCCCTCGTCTTCCTCCTGCCTCGCCCTTCATTCTTTAATTTTTATTTTTCTTCCTACCTACGCTGCTGTCAGTTTCACCCCCTCATATCCGGGCTCCTCTTCCTCCTCCCTGCTCATGTCTGCCTTACTCATTTTCTTTTTTTTATCTTTTCACATCCTTGTCCTCCTC
>NC_056508.1:46574834-46577525 GCF_014905685.2 Nematolebias whitei | reverse complement strand
TGAAGCAGTGGTTGTGCTGTGTTGTTTCCTGAAACCAGATTGATGTGGAGGTAAGATGTTAAATGAGTTCAAATACTTCTTGACTTGAGAGTTTATGAGTTTTTTTTTTTAACTTTAGCAAGAATGCAGAGTTTAGAGATTGGTCCATAGTTGTTCAGTGAGGTGGGGTCTCCTCCTTTCAGCAAAGGAAGAACAAAGGCTGTTTTCCAAGTGTCTGGGATGGAGTTTGGGTTTATGGACAGATTGAAGATGTGACACAGTTTTAACGTTTACCAATTGGACAAGAAGAGGAAGCGATAACTGATGCTAAAGGCTAAGATGCTAAACCAGGGCGGTCCAAACTTTTTCATCTGCTTGCCAAAAATATCAAAATGAAAATGCTCGCGGGCCACGAAAGTTTTAGCTTAAGATTTAAGGTTGGTTTTTTTGTTATATATACTGTATATATATATATATATATATATATATATATATATATATATATAATTTCAGGAACAATGTGAACAAAATTTTGGAGAAATGATCAGTTTTCTAATTTTTGTAGAGCAGGATTTCTAAATTGCTGCTGGTCAAAACGGTTCACTTCCTGCCCACCAGGCTTTAGGGTCGGGTGTTTGGAGTCTGGTAAAGTTGACCACGTAAACGAGGACACAATGACATCAGCTTTGAGACGTCCTCAGTCCACCTGAGCGCCTGTGTGACTGAAATGTCTCCTGGAATTTAATGTTTAAGTTTTAATGTACATGAAATGCTGGGAACCTTGCCCTGTGCTACATGTGAATGAGACGAGTGGCGTTTGGGTGATATCGCTCACTTGTGCCACTAGGTGGCGCCACTTTTTCCACACTTGACCATCAAGATTCAATAAATTTCACCTAAATTCAAACAGAAGTTCATCGCACTTAAATCCACTGAAGAAGTTCCTAAATGTAAGTTGTTAATGTTCAGTCTAATACCACTTGTATCCTCATTAACTTTTTTATTAACCCAATTCAAGATGGCCACCACAACTGGCTGGTTGTAGAAAACACCTTAAAGGCCGCAGTTCAGTCATTGTTGCAGATTTTGATCTAAAGCTTGGACTGGTAGTAGCTGAGAGTTATTCCTAACTGAAACATTGACGATCCATGAAATTGCTCGCAACGTTTTTGAATTTCTCTTAAGTTTTGGTCCTAAACTCGGCGGGCGATCTGCATTCTTTCAGTCTTGCTCTTTAAATACTCTGGATGTTCTCCGGGGTCCGACTGAGTCATTTCCCTCTTTGTTGTGCAGGTTGTTCCTGGTGATCGAGTACGTGAACGGCGGAGACTTGATGTTTCATATGCAACGGCAGAGGAAGCTTCCGGAGGAGCATGCAAGGTAATCATCCAGATGTTCGACATCTGCTTCCACGCTCGATCCAAGTCCCGCTCCGGAGCTTAACGATCTGTATTTAGATACGTTCCGACGTGTTTAATTCTGTTTTCCACATTAAAGAGTCATTACTACAGGTGCGTGTTCCAGGACACATGTGAACCGACTGACTCAGGTTCAACATGTGGCTCATTTGCTTTCGTCTGGAACTCAAACTGTTGGTTTTGTAAAAGATTTTGTGCTGCAGCTTTGATTGATGCGGTTTTTATTTTAATGTTCCTCACATTTGTCTTCCACGCGGATGCTTTAACGTCTCCGTGTGGATGCGGCGCCGCAGCCAAAGCCAACGCAACACTTTTCTTCTTCCATCTCGGGGAAACATAATGAGCGCCCATACTTCATTGTGCCTGAGCGCTCGCGGGGCACTCCAACCGCGCCTCTGATAAATGCCAGATCAAAGGCTCGGTAATTTAGAGAGGCACCGTCGGAGCCCCAATCGGGCCGAACAATCTGGATCCTGGAGACAGCGGCTCCACACGTGCAGATCGGCATGTTAATCACTCATAATGATTGTACATATTCATGAGCTGCGCTCCTGGAGGAGAGAAAGGCTGCCGCATCCCCCCCCCCGTGTGGCGGGGGAGGCGGGCCGGTGGGCGATGGATGGCGACGCTGATGAGCTTCGTCTGACGGCGGCGGTGAAACGACCTGTCCAACGGAGGCTGTCACAGCCAAGATGTGGGAGTTGTGATTGTTGCGTCAAACGTTGCTCCGGCGCCATGTTTTGACAGCCACTGGTTGGAAGCAGCCAGACAGAGTGAGGCTCGTCTCCAAGAGGACAACGCACGCCGCTGACTCACGGCAGACACAAAGTTTTTATGAGCGGCGTGGTTTAAAGGGCAGGATGAGGCTGACTCAGAGCAGATTTGAGGAGCGGCTGAAAGTTTAACGTTTAGATCGATCTCCTGAAGTTGTTTCAGATTCGGTGTCAGAACGTTCAGTAATCCGTCCTGAATCGGCTGCGATCGTCTCTGCTTCAGACTGAAACAACAAAAATTAAATCAAAAACCAACATTCCTCCAAGGAATGCATGTCGCCCACCACCTTGAACGTCAAGCCTATAAATAAAGATCGTGCACGAGCTGTTGAGCTCAGAGTCTGTGTTAGGGTTGACTCTCAGCTACTACCACGCATGCATTTACCTCAATATCTGTTTGATTGAGTGAGTTTTGATTGTCTTTGGCAGCCATCTTGATTATGTGTTCACTCCAAAAGTCGATCAGTTGTAGGTGTTCATCTCAAATTTAGTTGGCTAAATTAAAAACACTGTTAAAATTA
>NC_056508.1:46569952-46574734 GCF_014905685.2 Nematolebias whitei | reverse complement strand
GTCTCAAACTGGTGCTAAATGCTGACAAATCCAAAGGGATGTTGTTTTCAAACAGGAAGTTGGTCCCAGCAGTTCTTACTTCTATTTTATCTTTAAATGGTGTCCCTATGGAGTTTGTTGATTCCTATAAATATTTGAGTATCTTGGTCGATTCAAATCTCTTTTAAGCTCCACGTGGAAAACTTGTTAAAGAAACTGAAAGTTAAACTGGGTTTCATTTTCAGAAACAGATCCTGTCTAACCCTGAATGTTTGGAAACACCTTGTATCTGTGACTTTCCTTCCCTCCATTGATTATGGTGATATTATTTACATGAACGCTCCTACAAGAACCTGCAGATGTTGGATGCTGCAGATGTTGGATGCTGCAGATGTTGGATGCTGTCTATCATGGTGCACTAAGATTCATAACTGGCTGTAACTAACGTACCCACCACTGCACCCAGTATTCACTGGTTAACTGGACACCATTAACTTCACAGACTTGTCTGCATATGATGTCATTTTATTAAAATTTCTGTGACAGACATCATCTCTGTTGAAGAACTTCCCTATAAAATACCCGCCAAAAGTATTTTTACTTGATTACAGTGAACTTCTACAACAATAAAGCATCAAAGCCAACTTCTCGTGGATAACGCTCTGAGAATAAATGGATTTTGTTGGGATTTAAAATTCGCCCCTCGGGTCCTTTAATGAAAACCTTTATCAAACCAGACGGATGAACTGTCACATTCAAAGAGCTTCAACAGAAAAGGGCTCCGAGCGCCGGCCTCATCGTTTTCTTACCGACTTTCTGTCTGGAAACACGAGTGGAGGCCGACCAAGAACGGGTTTGTGGAGGCCTGCTCGAACACGTGCTTCTCCGTCTGCACCCAGTCGATATCCTGCAGAGACGAGGGCAGACGGACAGAAACGGAGAGGATCAATTTGTCTGATCGATGGGCTTTTCTCAGGCAGTGGATCTCTGAGTCGCCCCAGATAAGAGGCTGGAACTTGAACGCTGCGTCACAACAAATCAACACAAACTTGTTTTACAAAGTCCGCGACACAACGAGCAGCCCGGCGGTTTGTTAAAGACATTCAGGACGTTGGCGCAGGTTCCAACCAGACTTCCTGTTCTCGTTTGTGAAGACGTCTAACCTCTGATCCAGGACTTCTGAGGTGAAACGTCTTCGTCTCATGAAACAACTCGTTATACAAGTTCTGACAGGGTTTAATGAAAATACAAGACACCGAACCAAAAGCGCTGGAGGAAATACGTCAATGAAGATAAAAAAAAACGTGTGAAAAGTTGAATCCAACAAACGCTCAAAAAGCAACACATTCAGGTAAAAACAAAACCTGAGTCGTCGGTTAGAATGTGGATAAATCAACATTTTAATTAATCGAAAAGGTTTTATACAAACTACAGGTCATAAAGCGCTTCACCAAAGGGTGGGGAAAAATGGATTCGAACAGAACCTCTCACCTTAAATTAAAAAAACTGAGGTCTGATGAAATTTAAATAATAATAGTAACCGTTACACAACCGCAACACAGAAAAAGTGACAATGTTGTGTAACATGTAAACAAAGACTGATTCACAAATCTCATAATCACATACTTTATTCTCAATGGACAAGAGTAAACATATTAAAAAGTTTTAAAGTAAGTTGTTTTTCTTTTGTTCAAACCAGCTGGTAATCGGAAACAGGTCAGCAAGAAGGCCGGGTTTAAAAAGAGCATTTTAGTTTTATTTGTTGCCGATATCTGTTGGTTGTGTTATGTATAACAAAAAGATAAACAATCAACAAAAAACAAGTTAGAAAAGAGCGTTTAGAAGTAAAGATGGGCAGAGGTTCACCAGTCTGGGGAAAATTCTGTCTAGAACTTGAAACAGTTCTTCAACAGAAAACTGTGAAGACTTTAATCTCCATCATGTTTTGTTCATAATCAACAGATTAGAAAAATGTGAAATGGTCAACTGTTACAGCAGGACGTTCTAAAATATGGAGTTCCACAAGGATCCATTTTGGGTCCCTTGTTGTTTCTGATATACATTAACGATTTACTTAAAGCATCTAGTAGTTTGTCACTCGTCTTATTTGCTGATGACACCAATCTCTTTGTTACTGACAGTAACCTTGACTCACGTATTGATAAGGTAAATTATGGGATCATTCAATTTGTTCAGTGGATTCAGCTAAATAAAATATCACTTAATCTTAAAAAAAAAATCTAATTTCATCTGATTTAAGAATAAAAACTACAATCCCGAAAAAACTAAATTGTTTAATAATTTACTTTCCAATTTTTCATCAACTAAGTGTTTAGGTATCTATATCGATGAGAAACTTTGTTTTAAGAATCATTGTGAATTTGTGTGTAAGATCTTAAAATATTTAAATATTATCCATTTCAGAAAAAACACGGAGCTGGAACAACGTTAAAGAAACGTGTTGCTGACATAAAATTTAAAAATTAACTTTTATTCCACCTTAAATTATTTCAGTTTCTTGGTTGAACCATTTTTTTACTTTGTTCCACTGAATAAAACGTTTGAGAACTTTTCAAATCGTTACGTTTTGATTTGCTTCTACACAACCAAAGATTTTTGGAACTGTCTCCATCTCGTCATTTTGTTTTATGAGCAGCGTTTGACCGAAGCGCCGTCGTCTTCTGAGGCCTGAAGTGCTCCAGAAGAAGAACACCCGTTGAAACAGCGACAGACGTTTAGGGCGCGCTCCGTCACGGAGCGGTGGGGTGAAGTACGGGGAGCGCGTTATCAGCCAGCTGTGGCTTTAATCGTCCACTCTTCAGAAACGGAGAGCCGAGGCTGTTCAGCCGGAGGAGATTAACGCTGATTTAAAGTGTCGATAAGTGGATGATAGCTGATGTTTTTATGCCCCACAATAAACTGGATCCACAGTTTGAACTTCCCACGCTGCGCTCCGATACGTTTAATGCCTAATTCATAACAGCACACACCACAGGCCGGGAGAGAGATAATAAAATCCTTTTGGGCCACAAGAATTTATAAAGAGGCTGAATATTTGATCATAAAGCATCTCATGCTGCTCATTTCAGCAGCTTTAGTTGTTCGAGTCTTTTGTCCAAGATTTGTTTTTCATACCGGAGATTAAACAAGTGTTTATGAAAACGATCAGGGAATAATTAAAAAGTTGACGTTTAATCACAACATTGGAAAGACTCGTTGATTTCCTTGAATCTCTTTTTGTTGGCAGAAAACAAAAAGTCTCGTTGAGTTGGTTTTAGATCTTCGGAGACTTGGAGCTGTGAAGATGTTTCACTTCAGGTCTGACGGGAGGAGGAACAGTTTTTAGGGAACTGGTTGAACAACAGCTCCACCTTCTGGATGTAACCTGAACTACCAGCAGTCCAAAGGGTCCGCCATAATTCAGTCAACCTTCATTTATACAGGTTAGTCTCGCTGAGCCTCGAGGACTCATTTACAGTAATGGGTTTCTAAAAGTCCATTTTAGACCATTTGAACCAGAACTAAAACATGCACGTTACGCTGATTGGTCAAATTGTTTTAGGCTCAATTGTCCCTAAGAGAGAGAGAGTGAATGGTTGTGTCCCTGTGATGGACCTGTCCAGGGTGTCCCCCGCCTCTCAAACAGTGACTGCTGGATATGGGCACCAGTGACCCCCGTGACCAGAAGAAGAAGAAGAAGGATGATGAGGAGGAGAAGATAAATGGCTGTTACGTGCACGTCCTAATATAAACTGTGATCTCTTCAGGGGCTTTTAGGATCTTTTAAATCCATCACTCCTTTGTTTTAATATATATACTTGTGGTGTTTGTATTCATATAGCTGGTGGTGGCCATCTTTAATTTTGACTTGACAATCCACTTTTTCTCTGATCGTCACTTTCCTTACGTCTGGATGTCTCCACACGCCAAAATAAAAGTCTGTTCTTCACTCATTGTTCACGTTACGCTCACAGCGTGCACGGACAGACGGACCGAGCGTATTTACAGTTCCCCCTCTTCGCTCTGCGATGAGGGACAGTTACAAAGTACTAGCTGCAAACTCCTGCACAGAGCGCTGAACTCCCCAGGTGTGGGCCGTGGCTCACCTCGTCATCGTGGACCAGCTCCTTCTTCACCACCTTCATGGCGTACGTCTGCTCGTTCTTCTTCAGCCGGACCAGCAGAACCTTGGCGTAGCTGCCTCGCCCGATCACCCGGATCAGCTCGAAGTCGCTCAGGCTGAGACTCACGCCCTGCGACAGCTTAATGCTGTCGATACCGTCCACCACGGCGCTGATGTCCTTCAGGTGGTTCAGATCAGAGTCCTGCAGGTGGGACGATACCTTCACGTGAGTGACAGCTCAGGTGTTTTAGACAGAGTGAGCAGACAAAGGTCTCACCTCCGTGTCCACATCATCCGTTTTGTCCACTGCACAGTTGTGCGGTAGAAACGATACTGTAACGAGACAACAATGAATTTATCCACTTTATTTATTCCTGGGGGCTCCAGTGTATAAATGATTATGGGTACAACTTCCTGTCAGACAGGAAGTAGCAGTAAGTATTGGTTAACGGAGCGCAGACCGCGGTTTATTTGAAAGTAATTCTTTCAGTTCAGCAAATAAATTCTGTTTTTGTTTTGTTTACATCTATTTAACAACCATAAAGTTTACTAAAACAGCCGTGCTGAGTTCAGGTACCTGTTGTGTTCATGGCTGCAGATCAAGCGGATCAAACTAAATCAGTGGCTACAACAACAGAGTTTGAACATGAACCCAAAACAAAAAGAGTTCCTGTGATAAG
>NC_056508.1:46567627-46569852 GCF_014905685.2 Nematolebias whitei | reverse complement strand
CCCGAGACCTGAGTCCAGAACAAGAGGAAGATGATGGATGGATGGATCTCTCTGAGGTTTTGGTCCATTGATCCATCTCCTGCTCCATCCCTCAGGAACTGGACTCCCAGACACCTGGACTCCAACTTTCTGGGTGAGAACCTCAGACTGAGGAGCTGCTGAAGGTCCAGACACCAACAGAACTGCATCATCTGCAACAAACAGAGAGAGTTCACCAGGAGTCCAACCTGCTCGACTTTGTGCTGCGCTCATGGTTCTTCAGGGACCAGATGGACTTCAGTGGTCCTGGAACCGTGACTAGACTGAACCAATGGGTTAAAACCGTTTTCTTTCTCCACAGGATCCACCGGCTCCAAATCCAGACGAACAGCGGTGGGGTGACCTCGGCTGGGAGGTCCCTCCCCTCCCAGAATGCTCTCTGCTCTGTCCGAGGTCTTCGTTGATCCGGGCCTCCTCCCAACTGGACCTCCCGGTTCAGACCAAAACTGCTCAGAACCCACCTGACAGGAGTCAAAACTGCCTCGCAGAGCCTCCTCAGCTCCAGCAGCATGGGGAGGAGGCGACATCATCATCCTCAGCGGGGCGACGAAGGGTTGGAGGAGAGATCGGACCGACGATCCAAGAACCGAAGGTTTCTGCTCCGGCTGAAGAAGAGGAGGCGCAGAGACGAGATGAAGAGCCGCAGAGCTGCCCGCTGTGTTTACGGGCCTTCCCTCCAGGGTAAGAGCTGCCGGACCTGTTCCGGAGTCTGTTAGCAAAATAAAATCTGAAAATGTCCTGAAAGTCCTGTGACTCCGTCTCCAGGTCCACGCAGATGGACCGGGACGGCCACCTGGCCCAGTGTCTCTCTGAGCTGGACGTGGACATGACCTGGTGAGGGGACGGGACACTTCGGGACCCCCTCGGATGGACGAGGAACTGCTCAGAGCTGCTGACGTGTCCCCAGGTTGGGACTCCGAGAAACTGGACCTCTGGGGCTCAAGTCCAGATCAGAGTTTAGGTTTTATCGAAGCAGATGACTCAAACTCCGATTCTGTATCTGCTGTTTTGTTTTGGTCGGAAATAAAATAAGAGCTGCTGATGGACGCCCGCGTTTCATTAACGACAATTTATATGAATTGGTTGCAAAAGTATTAACCCCCCCCCCCCCCCCTGAATTTTAGTCACCCCTGGTTTACCCCCCCCCCCCATCAGTTGATTGACAGCTCGAGTTTGAACGTTAGTGCAAGAAATAATTCTCGATTCAGTTAAATTGTGATTATAAAAACTGAAAAGCATAAATATTGCAGCTCTGAAGCTCCGACCTTTAACCTCGTTCATTGAGCTCCACTTGATCTAAGCCTCAGGGAGGTGCACCTCTAAGGTCTACCACAAGAAAAAGACATCATGAAGACCAAGGAACTGTCCACACAGGTCAGAAAGTTGTGGAGAAGTACGGGTCAGGTTATAAAATGTCCCAGAACCCTGAACGTCCCACAGGAGCTTCAAATCCATCATTCATTCATTCATTCATTCATTCATTCATTCATTCATTCATTCATTTCTGCAGTTTAGTCTCACTGAGTCACGAGGACTCATTTACAAGAGAGACCTGGTTTAGAGACAATAGTTCAAGTCAACTTTGTCGTTTCCAGCACATGTGGTACATGAGGTGGAACAAAATTATGTACTGGTACTCAATGTCCCGGTTACATCCATAAATAGCAAAATATAAAGTATAAAAAGAAACGATAAATAAGAATTAAAGATAAACGCTAAACACTAATGTAAAATAATGCGGTGCAACAACAGCAGCCTGAACATGAGTCTGTGGTGAGCAGATGGGTATGAATGAATGAATACAGCAGCACGAGATCAGCAGCATGGATAATCAGCAGCATGAAATAATCAGCAGCATGAGATAATCAGCATGGATCATCAGCAGCAAGAGATAAGCAGCATGGATAATCAGCAGCATGGATATCAGCAGCATGAGATAATCAGCAGCATTAGATAATCAGCAGCATGAGATAATCAGCAGCATGGATAATCAGCAGCATGAGATAATCAGCAGCATGGATAAACAGCAGCATTAGATAATCAGCAGCATGGATAATCAGCAGCATTAGATAATCAGCAGCACAAATAAGTCACGCATCGCCAGTTAAAGTGGCATTAGTGATTATTTTTTCTTAGTGATCATCCTGGTTAGGGGATTAGTGAGTAACAATTTTATGGAAGCTGTT
>NC_056508.1:46561991-46567527 GCF_014905685.2 Nematolebias whitei | reverse complement strand
TCATCCTGGTTAGGGGATTAGTGAGTAACAATTTTATGGAAGCTGTTCCAAAAACTACAGTAAAATGTAATTAAAATAAAAACGTTTTATAAAACAACAAATCAAGGTGCCGTGTAAAACAAGGTGAAATCCTAAAAACAAGAACGTATTTGATGTTTCCATTGACCTCATCAAATTCAAGACGTGAAGCACTGGTTTAAGGAGAACCAGTCCTGGTCCAGTCAAAGCCCAAAGCCCTGGAGCTCCTGAGGAGATCGTCACTTTGATCATTTGCTCGTGTGAAACTAACGCGTCTGCTTCCATAAGAAAAGGTGACAAAAGTTTTGAAACTCATTAAAATGTAAATTTGTGCAGCAGGACAAAACTTAACGAGATGATGTGTTGAACCACCTGCAGTGGAGGAGGCTCTGCTGCTTCCTCAACTTGAGTCGGCAGGAAAAGGAAAAAAACGGTTTACTCTTAATCAAGTTAATTACGAGTTAATTAGTCGGGGCTTTTACTCCAACATGTTTGTGTTGGCAGGCGACGCTCTTCACCTCCAGCTCGTTGTTGCAAAGTGTCGGTTTCAGTGATCGCTCATCAGCTCTTCTCTGCGAGGAGCTTCAAACGCTAATCAGATCATCGGCCTCGTACGGAGAACGAGCGGTCAGAGGACCGAGCTGCTGCTGGGAACCGCTCCCGAGGTGAAAACCACCAAACGGTGCGAGCGAGTCCTCCGTCAATCCAGAACCGTTGGAGGTCTTGTGGTGACCAACTTGTGACGGACCTTTACGTGGTCCTTCTTGAACAGGAGGAGCTTACTGCCGGAGGTCAGTCCGTTCCAGCGTACCAACCGTGGCTCCAGGTGGTCTCAACCTCACCATCGTCCTCCCCCATGAGACAAGATGGAACTAGACCAAGGATGATGTCATTTATGTTTCTTCTTCTGTGGTTGAGTCAGAGTCAACAGATCCAGGACAGATACCCAGACCTCCCTCCCCAGCCCCTCCTGGTGGGACCCCAAGGGCTTTTCCCAGTGGGACATGCCCAGAAAACCTCCAGATGGAGACATCTAGGAGGCAATGCCTGAACCACTAGACCTCTAAGACTTAAACGGCCCCCCACCCTACGGCTGCTTGTATCCAGGATCTCGTTCCTTCAGTCCTGATCCAGACCTCAGGACCACAGGTGAGGGTTTGAACATAGACCAGTAAATCCAGAGCTTTGCCTTTGGACTCAACTTTCTTCACTATGGCCGACCGAAGCAACGCCCTCATTACTGAGGACCAGGCCCTCGATCCATCTCCTGCTCCATCCTACCACCCAGATACTTGACCTCCTCCACCTGAAGCTCCTTGGTTTCTTACATTCCTGATTAATGGCACCAGCAGCACTGCTAATCGTAACCTACGGCCTCGACACAATTTAAAATACAAAAACGGGTAAAAACCAAACAGCCCGTCTAAATAAAGGTTGAACGAATGAAACTTGTCCTTTAAAACAGTGGTTCCCAACTCAGGTCCTTGGGGAACACCATCCTGCATGTTTTACTCGTTTCCTGCTTTGACGCACCTGATTTGAACGAGTGAGTGATTAACAGGCTTCTGCACAACTCGACGTAATTCAATCTCTGAATCAGGCGAGTTGGAGCAGGAAACAACTGAAACGTGCAGGATGGCGTTCCACAAGGACCAGGGTTGGGAACCGCAGCTTTATAGGTCCAACGAGTTGCATGTGGTGACATCTAGTGGCTGAAATTGGAACTTGCTAAATGCCCCCACCTATAAAACTGAAAAGGTCCACTTCAGTGGCAGAATGTCCCGTTTCATCCACATTTACAAGCTGGTTGTTTTATCGTAATAAATAGTGATAGAAAACACACAGATAAATAAAAACTTGTTTTTTTGTGTGTAGATCAGCCTGAATGATGCTCACTGGAGTTACAAAACATACAGCAGGTGATAAATATTTGTGCTTCTCATAAAACGTGTTAAATGTCCGTGCTGGTCGGAACGTTTCCTGTTCTTCTTGCACCGTTCGGGTGGAGAAGCTGCAGGTTTCTGCACTGAACCTGGACCAGCTTCAGCTCGTGTGGTTGTGCCCGAGCTGACGCAATCATCCGAAGCTGCAGATTTATTCATACTCTAGTAAACAGCTGGAAGTTTATTTTCTCGGAATCACAGAATTAGAGGCTGAGCATCAGATAATTACCTTCTCCAGTCGCCGAGTGATCCGACGCTGCGAGGAAACACTAAAAATAAAAAAATATCTGGAGCATCGGAGAACATTTTCTTGCTATTGTCCTGGAACAAAAGGAGAAAGGATGGGCTCAGTTCACAGAAAAACAGTTTAATTTTTTTTATAATTACACATATTTACAACAAAGGAAGCAAAGTTTAGCAGATCTGAGCAGTTGAAAACAAACTTCATGGTTTTATTTAATTTAAATTCCTCCAAACGTTTGAACAGCCTTCCACTCCGCAGTTTGGATTCAAGGACTTTCAGTTCATTCATTCGTTCGTTCGTTCGTTGGTCCCTTCAGGAAAAATAAAAAACACGCCACTAATGTTTCTTTTAATCGGAGAAAAGGTCAAATAAAATTAGACGCAGCAGCAGAAAAGACGAAGTCTTAAACCGAATCCTTTCGATTCTTCGCCGGTTCTCGTCTCCACCTGGTCCTACGCTGCAGATCATCGAGATCTTTTAACTCTGGACCAACTAGTTAAGAATATTAGTATAAAATTAGAACGGCTGGGTTTTATTTACTATTTCTGAGTCTGGGATCAGCCACGATGTCTCCAAACTAACCGGCTCGCGCTGAAGGCGTCAAAAACCTCAATCTGAGATTGTAGAAATGTTCACAGTGGATTGTTTTATTCTGTTATTCATCTGAAGTTTGTCCTGATAAAATTTTCTAAAAATACAACAAAAAAAAAAAGCCTATTTGGTTAAAAAACAAAAATCTGTTGCAATTTGAAGATTAAATAGAGATTGTTTTATAAAAAGGAGCCAACCCAGAGTGGATCTCAGCTACAGGTGATCTCACAGGTGAGGGTAACGTTGCTGTGACTCCCGTTCTGCGTTTTCGCTTCAAACGAGACAAAAGACCGGAACGTGGGAGTTGAAGCCACTGCAGAGGAGCACTCTATGCCCCGCCCCTTTTAGGTAAACCAGTGAAACGTTTTTCTTAAAATGCAACAACGCACTTTAGAGCTTTGTTTCACCTTCTGCTTCGTGCAGTTTTAGTGCCTCTCTGCTGTTCATGAGTTTTAAAAGTGCGTTCGGTGCTAATAAATGTTTTGAGGCTAGAATTAAAGCGTCGTGTTACACTGTGATTGACAGTCGAGTAGGCGGGACTTCTGCATCGAGGGTCAGCCCCACGTCCCCAGCGCACAGACTCTGGTTCCAAAAACGCAAGATGGTGGAACCCACAAAAACAGACATTGGGGCTTCATGTTTTGTCGGCGGTGGTGTCTCACTGCGCTGCGACTGTTGGAAACACCAAGTTTCACCTGGAATCATCAAACGACCGGTTTCACCAAGATCTTCTGGTGGGAACGGTACTCACTTTCTTGTAACTTTAATAAAAATCGCAGCAGACTAGCCTCGATCGGTTTCTCACAGATTCTTTTCCACGGTACACATCTAAAGAACATCACTTGGTATTCCTGTCCGGGACAAATTCTAATTTTCAAGTGTCGGCCATCTTGGTTTTAAAGTAAAACTGTGAAGTTGAATTTACTGAAGAGAACCGACAAATTAAAACGTGATCTTTTTCTGCTGCTGCTCAGGTGAGTTTGTGGACAATCGTCAATGGTCTGAAAACAAAAGGGCTCGTGATTGGAGACTGATGAAGGATACTTCTGATTCTTCCAGAACCTGGTTTTTCATCCCGTCTGGACCTTGGTTTGACCAGTTTAACCTTCTGACGGGTGGAGAATGTCCAATCAGTGCAATCAGACATAATTAATTTGATCTGTGAGGCACTTCTTAAATTAAATCCATCCCTCGGTTTAGTTGGAGAAAGTCCTACAAGACAATAAAAAGAAAAGTTTACCAATGAAAATGTGCCACTTGCATCAATAGAAAGGCATCGTTGATTTTAGATCCACTACCTACATTATATTACACAATAACTTAATTTCGTTTGTACATTCTTGTTTCGTTCAACTCCTCTACAAGATACAAAAGAAAAAGTGCAGATTCAAATTGTTTTCAGTTCTTCGGCAGAACTCGTCGGGAGACGTGAGACGGGTTGAAACGGTTTCTTTATGACGGCAGGCACAGAATGAGACGTGAAGGTGGACGCTCCGCGGGGAAACGGGAAATAATCCGAAGGAGAAAAACCAAAGAAACGATAAAAGCAGGGAATGTTCTCGCAGTCCAGAGTTTCTGTTTCGCTCCTTCAGGAGAGTCTGGTGATCAACGGTCCAAGAGTTCAGGAAGGAAAAGCTTCGTCTTCGTTCCTTCACGACCGGTGCAGCTCGTCCTCCTCGTCTTCTCTTTATTCACGTTTACATTTTTTGGCTAAAACGGCAGCTTGGACGGACAGAAGGTGAGAGAGGACGCTGGTGTCTCGTTCATACGGACTCCTCTGTGGACAGCAGCAGAGGGTTGATGTATTCAAACCCCTCGAACTCTGACTGGTCTATTCTCTTGATGACGTCCCTGAGGAGGAGAAGACAGAAACATCAGAGGAGTTGCTCCATCACCTCAACGATCTTTGTCCTAAAAATTAAACGTCCACATTGACGGACACTTTGACTCAAAACATACAAACAGATGAAGACAAAGTCCAACCAACATGTTGGTCACAGGACTGGTTTTAGAACGTAAATGTGTTTTAATTTGACAATAAATCACGTTTCAGTTCCTCACGTTGTTCCTGGAATTCAATTTATATTAAATTATCTAATTAACACCAGTTTGTAAACAAGAGTCACTTCAGAATACCAGTTAGTAAAACAGAAAACCAGATAGACACAGAAGGGCTGGTCCAGGTGTAGTTCCTATGGTTCAGGTATAGCTTCAATGGTTCAGGCGTAGTTCCTATAGTCCAAGTGTAGTTTCTATGGTTCAGGTGTAGTTCCTATAGTCTAAGTGTAGTTTCTATAGTCCAAGTGTAGTTTCTATGGTTCAGGTGTAGCTTGTATGGTTCAGGTGTAATTCTTATGGTTCAGGTGTAGCTTCTATGGTTCAGGTGTAGTTCCTATAGTCTAAGTGTAGTTTCTATAGTCCAGGTGTATTTTCTATAGTCCAGTTGTAGTTTTAATGATTCAGGTGTAGTTTTTATAGTCCAACTGTAGTTCCTATGGTTCAGGTGTAGTTTATATAGCCCATGTGTAGTTTCTATAGTCCAGGTATAGTTTCTATGGTTCCGGTGTAGTTTCTATAGTTCAGGTGTAGTTCTTTATAGTCCAACTGTAGTTTCTATAGTTCAGGTGTAGTTTTTATAGTCCAAATGTACTTTCTATGGTTCAGGTGTAGTTGCTATAGTCCAGTTGTAGTTTTTTTTATGGTTCAGGTGTAGTTTATATAGTCCAGGTGTCGTTTTTAT
>NC_056508.1:46550398-46561981 GCF_014905685.2 Nematolebias whitei | reverse complement strand
TTCAGGTGTAGTTTATATAGTCCAGGTGTCGTTTTTATGGTTCAGGTTTAGTTTCTATGGTCCAGGTGTAGTTTTTATTGTTCAGGTGTAGTTTATATAGACCAACAGTAGTTTATATGGTTCATGTGTAGTTTCTATAGTTCAGGTGTAGTTTCAATGGTTCAGTTATAGTCTCCATAGTCCAACTGTATTTATGTGGTTCAGTTGAAGCTTCTATGGGAAAAACATGTTATTGGTAGAAATAACTTTATGTATGAACATCATGTATGTCCTCCAGCAGTCTAAGCCTGTAGCAGCAGAACTAAGGGATAGCTCAGGAAACCCAAACCAACCCTAACTGTAGCATTTGTCAAAAAGGAAAGACTTAAGTCTAATCTGAAAACTGGACAATGTGTCAGCCTGACAGACAGAAACTGGAAGTTGGTTCCACAAGAGAGGAGCCTGAAAACTGAAAGATCTTTCTCCCATTGTACTTTCGAAACTCTAGGAACCGCAAGTAAACCTGAGAGAAAAGTGGTCTGTTTGAAAAATATGGAACAATAAGATCTGTAATATAAGATGGAGCTAGGCTGTTGAGGGCTTTGTAGGTTAGAAGTAAGAGTCTGAATTCTGTTCTGAATTTGACAGGGAGCCAGTGGTTCACCGTTTCATTCTAGTCCTGTTTCATTTTGTTTAAATCAGGTCTCTCTTGAAAACGAGTCCTCGTGACTCAATGAGATTAACCTCTATAAATAAAAATTGAATGAAAATTAACAGAAAAGAGTCAAAAGTTTTGTGAACGCAGGTCAGAACTTTGAACTGTATTCAAATTTTTAACTGAATTTACAAACGGGTTGAAACATGAGGCTCTTTCACAAAACAGTTCTGTAAAATGGCCGCAAAGACCAGTCCGTCTTTGTGCTCCTCTGGCCGTTCATAAATCCCTGATGGACATGGACACGTCCCGCTCAGACGTGAGCTTCATTTCAGAAATGAAACCAATTGTGGCACCATAAAAAAGTTTGGATGAAGGACGACGTCTCGGAAAACAAAAAAGCGTCCAGACGACCTGACTGAACATTGTTGGATTTTAATCTGGATTATTGAGCATGAACTTTGGCATAAAAAAGTTTGTTTCGACTCTGTCTGCATTCGACCCTCAAATGCAGCACAAAGGCTTCAACCTCCCTCGCTGCCTCGGTCCACTCAGAAATCAGGCCAAGCATCGTTTTGTGTAAGAACCTTCAGTTTATAAACGAGCAGTTCCCCGATGTTCCCCGTCACAGAGGAATTTGGAAAATGAATGTTTGTAGTTTTTGGAGATGAGTGTTTTTCTGGACTGGAAATAAACGGAGAATGTAAATAAACCTAAATGTTTTTGGTGCAAAATATTCAAGTGGGTAAGAGTTGCACAGCGGGAGGTTGTTTGTTGTTCTTCCTGTCTGAGGCGGTTCAGATTGATGGACCCTGAAGAGACGAGAGACATTTTATCCACGACCAGGAGCAGCGGCAGAGCCGTGGGGGCAGTGATGGCCATGGCCACCAGAGACAAATCTGTGGCCACTAATCATTTGAGAAAACTGCTTCTAAGCAATATAAAAACTAGAACGCATGGTTTCCTCAAAAGGAACCTTTCTTATGTGTGGATGCACACACACCATAATGGAAGTTGCTACCTCACGTACTTCTCAAAGTATCGCGCTCACAACGTGCACGGAGGGAATGAATTTCAAATCCCCCCTTTTTCATTCTGTGACAAGGTTCAGCAATGTCAGGTCTTTTTGATATCATCAGCTGTTAGCAAAATATCTCATGACCAACTGGACAAAAAAAAACAACGTCCAACATTAATTGTTGGTTGTACCTCTACAGTTGATCTACAGTTGATCTACAGTTGATCTACAGTTGATCTACAGTTGATCTACAGCTGATCTACAGTTGATCTACAGCTGATCTACAGCTTATCTACAGTTGATCTACAGCTTATCTACAGTTGATCTACAGCTGATCTACAGTTGATCTACAGCTGATCTACAGTTGATCTACAGTTGATCTACAACTGATCTACAGTTGATCTACAGCTTATCTACAGTTGATCTACAACTGATCTACAACTGATCTACAGTTGATCTACAGCTGATCTACAGTTGATCTACAGTTGATCTACAGCTTATCTACAGTTGATCTACAGCTGATCTACAGTTGATCTACAGTTGATCTACAGCTGATCTACAGCTTATCTACAGTTGATCTACAGCTGATCTACAGCTTATCTACAGTTGATCTACAGCTGATCTACAGTTGATCTACAGCTGATCTACAGCTTATCTACAGTTGATCTACAGTTGATCTACAGCTGATCTACAGCTTATCTACAGTTGATCTACAGCTGATCTACAGCTTATCTACAATTGATCTACAGCTGATCTACAGCTTATCTACAGTTGATCTACAGTTGATCTACAGCTTATCTACAGTTGATCTACAGCTGATCTACAGCTTATCTACAGTTGATCTACAGCTGATCTACAGCTTATCTACAGTTGATCTACAGCTGATCTACAGCTTATCTACAGTTGATCTACAGCTTATCTACAGCTGATCTACAGTTGATCTACAGTTGATCTACAGCTTATCTACAGTTGATCTACAGCTTATCTACAGCTGATCTACAGCTTATCTACAGTTGATCTACAGCTTATCTACAGTTGATCTACAGCTGCTCTACAGTTGATCTACAGCTTATCTACAGTTGATCTACAGCTGATCTACAGTTGATCTACAGCTTATCTACAGCTTATCTACAGTTGATCTACAGCTGATCTACAGTTGATCTACAGTTGATCTACAGCTTATCTACAGTTGATCAACAGCTTATCTACAGTTGATCTACAGCTGATCTACAGCTTATCTACAGTTGATCTACAGTTGATCTACAGCTGATCTACAGTTCATCTACAGTTGATCTACAGCTGATCTACAGTTGATCTACAGTTGTTCTACAGCTGATCTACAGTTGATCTACAGCTGATCTACAGCTGATCTACAGTTGATCCACAGCTGCTCTACAGCTGATCTACAGTTGATCTACAGTTGATCTACAGCTGATCTACAGCTGATCTACAGCTTATCTACAGTTGATCTACAGTTGTTCTACAGCTGATCTACAGTTGATCTACAGCTGATCTACAGCTGATCTACAGTTGATCCACAGCTGCTCTACAGCTGATCTACAGTTGATCTACAGTTGATCTACAGCTGATCTACAGCTGATCTACAGCTTATCTACAGTTGATCTACAGTTGATCTACAGCTGATCTACAGTTCATCTACAGTTGATCTACAGCTTATCTATAGCTTATCTACAGCTGATCTACAGTTGATCTACAGTTGATCTACAGCTGCTCTACAGTTGATCTACAGCTGCTATTCAGTTGATCTACAGCTGCTCTATAGCTGATCTATAGATGATCTACAGCTGCTCTACAGTTCAATTCAATTCAATTCAGTTTATTTATATAGCGCCAAATCACAACAAAGTTGTCTCAGGGCACTTTACAGAAACATTCACATAAAAGCCAATTAGTAAAGTTCTCTATCTAAGGAATCCAGCAGACAAGTTGAATCTTGGCTTCGTCGCAGTCTCCCATCCTGAGCAAGCACAGTGGCAACAGTGGAAAGGAAAAACTCCCTTTTAACAGGAAGAAACCTCCAGCAGAACCAGCTCAGGACAAGTGGTCATCTGCTTTGACCGGCTGGTTTGAGAGGACAGGAAGGAGAGACAGACAAACACAGAATGGTAGGTCCAGTTGATCTACAAATGGCCGCCACAGCCAACTGATACGTCAGTTTTACAGACATTGGGCTAAACTTGGTGTGGTCGTAGCTGAGAGGCATTGACGCATACGATGAGCTCTAACAGACCACACAAGATCTTTGGTTAAAACTGTGGCCTGAATGGCAGCAGGCAGTATGTGTCCCTCCAAGGTACGCTCCTTTTGTAACAAAACATCTCAGTCCGTACCAACTCATAACTAATCAGTCCGTCTGCATCAGCCAAATTCCCACAATCCATCACTGTTCAGAGGGTGAAACTGACGCGACGCCACTGTGCAACTGTGCCCCAGGGTTGGGCTATAAGCTGCATGTAGACACAAACAGACGTAGAAAAGAATTGCTGTCAAACAGATAAAGATGTTTTCTTTCATTTCTCTCATTTCTTCCCCTCGATGCCTTTTCTTCGCAGCGTGAAACAGAAGGCGTGCAGTTAAAAGTGCTGCCTGTTTGAGTTGAGCTCCCGCCGCTGATTGGCGGCCACTTGATGAGCAGATTCTTCGTCTCTCGCAGAATGAATGTGATTAAAATTGGATCTCCTTCATGGAGGAGTCATTAGACAAGGGGTGGGGGTGGTGCAGACCAACGGTGGAACCATACCGATTTTCTTTTTGTTTTCCCTGAGAATGCTCCTCTTTATTAACAAAAGAATAATGACAGGTAAATGAAGTGGAACCTCATAAATAGTGGCTGAAGAGTGGCTGGGTAAAAATAAATGGACTCCCTTAGCAACACCGCTGCTTTCTTCTTCTGCAGCAACAGGCTGTTTACTCATCTGTGTGTGAGGTGGCCAAACGAAGCCCAAAAAGGAGGCCCTCTCGCTGGGAACGGCTTTCTCCCAGCAGACACCGAGCGGGGGGCTTTGAAGCTAAAACAAAAGGTAAAACAAAAGGTGCGTTCACTGGTCAACCAGGTGGGTGGGAGTCTCACTTTCGGGGCCACCGGCGGTGTCCAACAGGTTGCCGATCCCACCCACACGGAGCGCTGGGACAAGTGAATGAAACGCTACAGTGTCTTTCTCCTCGAGTGAGCTGACTGGAATATTGATGAAGCAAATATTTTTCTTCCGTCTGATCTCATGTGAAGTACTCTCGCCGTAGGAGGAGGTCAACCAGCAGGACAACAATTAGATTTAGAGCGGGGAGTTGTTGTTTTTTGTATTCTGGAGTTTCTGAGAGGCAAGAAGAAAAAAAGACCGCAGCGATGGACTCACAAAGGAAAGGAGCGAAGCTTTGGTGGATGACCAAAACAAACGCTGGGCACGACCAACGCCGCCTTTTCCCTTTCCAGGCTTGGGTGACTTGAAAGCGTTACCAGATGCAAAGAGAAAAAGGAGGAACTGACAGAGGAGGGAGGGGAGTTAGCAGGAGAGTTTCAGAGTTTTACCTCGGTTTTGGAAATGAAAACTAAAAAAAATGGTGACAGCCCAGTCACAGTTGCTTTGCTTCAGCTTCCAACAGAAATACCTCTAACTGTATTCCAGGCCCCTTGTTCCACACTTCACTACCTGTACCATCTCAGTAACTTAACATCGAGGACAGTCTCACTATAAAACAAGGTTTAACTATGTTGTGACAAAGACCATACTGGTCAATTGAAAACGCACCTGAAGTCCAAAAATAACCTCCGTTGGTTAAGGTCCAGTACAGTTCATGGCTTTGATGAGACGAGTCAAACTTTGGTGTCATGCTGCAGTGATTCTTCTGTGAGCAGAGCCGAGCAAAATGTTGTAAAAACAGTGAATAAAGATCAGCAGACCCACAGGAAGTCCTGGTGTGGTATGCGGGGCGTGCAGACGTCTCTGGCCCAATGGTGGAACCAATGAGCACATTAGGCTGCCCACACAGGTCTTAAAGGTTCTGGTCACCCAAGACAAACCACACCAAGGAAGGATCGTCATTGTGCGCCAAGCATTCCAGAACCTCATGACACTGGAGCCTGCCATTTGGACGTAGGTACTGGACGTCCAAGTCTACATGTCATCTCACACTGTGAATCAAATGGTTCGTATCAGCCGGACTACGGGTTCCCAGTCTCTACAGAAGCTCCTGATAACAGAGCAGAGATGGCTACATTTGAAGTGGCACTGCAACCAGAAGACATGGACGAGTTGTCCATGTCATAGCAAGAGATGAATTTTAGTTCTCCAGCACCAAGGATGACCACCGTGTGTCTGAACGATGGCACTGAGGGAGGAGGACCAAAACTGTCCATGTTTTAGAGACACACAGGGTTTACTCCTGGTATCATTATGTGAGGAGACGTGGGGAGGAAATTCATTCAACTTTTATTTATACAGGTTAGTCTCATTGAGCCTCGAGGACTCTTTTACAGGACAGACCTGATTTAAACAAAGAATAATGACAACAGTAAACAACAATGACAGCAAAAATGACCTCAGGTCACCTCTGGTAATAAGTTGGAGGACCCTGATGGCACGGTGCTCCTTCAGTGCATGTCTCAACCCTCAAGAAACAGTCCCCCGTTAGTCTTACACCAAGACAAACGTCTTACAGACAGCATGTGTCATCCTGAGGTCCTCCTGGGGTCAATGTACAATCGATAAACCAGCACGTTGTCGCCACCTAGCTCGAGTGTCAAACTGTCAACGTGAGTCAACTGCTGCAGTGCTATGTGCAAGTCAACGACACCACGATAAACACTTGAATGAAATCTGTTGTGGTGAGAACCAGATTATTAATGATTCTGTCAAACAAATGTCGTCCACCCAGGAAAGAAAAAAAAGTGTGATTCCTTTGGCACTGACTGAGGAGTCAGAACTGGCATCAAAAGCCCTGAAGACCCTCCACCTCTCTCTTTTCACCACACTGGCAAGGGCCCCCCAGCTATTCTGGATTTTAATGTTGCAATGTAAATCTCCAACATGGGGGGTGTACACTTCCCTCTTCCTACACGGCTCTGGCTTCTCTTTCTTCTTGTGCCAAACCCATCGTGAGTGGGAGCGAGGGGAGACTGAAGAGCTTTTTGCATCACCTCCCTCCTAGTGAGAGTGGGCGACGTCAGCCCCTCTCCTTGGTAACAGAGAGGAGAGAAAAGGGATGGGGAGACACACTGTGAGACACAGACAAGAGGTGTGGGTCTTTTTATCTTTTTTTTCTGCCTTTTTTTTGGCATTTGGTCGTTCATCAGGTGGGAAAAGCAGAATAAGTTGCAGTCCAGTTGGCTGGAACAACCACATACCAACCACTCTGCTCCATGACAGCCACGACGTTTGATGACTTGTTGACGTCTCCACTACCAAACTGACAGCGAGCTCCCCACCCCGTTCCCTCTCTCGTCATCCCTCCCCACAACACTGTGACAGACTCAGTCATCTAACTCTGTCACAAACGAGAAAGGATGAGCTTCAGCGTCGTCAGACTGCAGCCTGTTAATGAGCAGCGGGGCTGGTTTGAAGTCTGCCGAGCAGAGAAGCACCTTCAGCCAAACGACGTCTGTCACGGCTGCAGAATGTGACGGGCATTTAATAAGGCCGCAAAGAATGGTTCTGCTGGCGAGAACACTAATTACTGACAGCTTCAAAGGCGTCTTGTTCTTTTGGAGGAAGAGAGTTTTGATGAAGCTGCGAGTGACTGGAGGTGCAGATGAATATGAGCCAAGACAGACAGGCGTCCATCAGTTTGACATCAGCAAATTAAAACGTTTTCAACTTATAATTATTGCCCCCTTTATCGAGATTTCACGTTTTACTGTATGTGGGAAGCAACTGTCCAGAGGAGAAATTAGTTTCAAACTCACAATCTTTAGGTAAATTTAAAAAAGTAAGAAAACTCAGAAATCTGTGGGGACTTGATCCGACTGTCACTATTTCTTGTTCATTGCGTTACTGAGGTTTTCAAACTCGTGTTGGAGCAGTACGGCCTTTTCCTGGGTCATGCAACAGCTGACCAGATCTTCACCTTTGCAAAGATGCTAAAGGGTCATGGGACCTTCATTGTTGGGTTCATGTGTTTTGTGGATCTGGAGAAGATTTGCCTGTTTCCTAAGGTGGTCCCTGAGGGGTGTTGTGGACTTTTTCACGGGCCATCCAGTCCACGTGTAACCAAACCGAGAGCTGTGTCTGAATCCTCGGCACAAAGTCAAGCTCGTCCCCGGTGCACGTCTGTCCCTTGTCTTCAGGCTTGTTGGTGGTGCTCATGGACAGGACCTCAAGGTGCAGTCGTAGAAAGCAAGGTGCCTGGTCTCGGTACCTCAGGGTCTCGTCTCTGCTTTTCATCTGATGAAGTTCTGTTGGTGCCTTCAAGCGTTGACCTTTAGTGTGCACTGGGGCCGTTTGCAACAGAACGTGACGCTGCAGAGTTAAAAATCTGCTCCTCTACGTTTGAGGCCATGGTTTACAAACTGAAAAAGCTGCAACGGGGGTGAGTCTCTGACTGAAGCAGTGCATGACTCAAGTATCTGGAGTCTTCTTCACAAGTGATGGAGAATGGAGCAAGAGCTTTACCAAGGATTGGGGCGTTGCTTCAGTTTTTTGTGGTGAAGCCAAAACAAAGGTCTTGATTTCATTGTCTTGTTCTTTTGTGTCCCAACCTTCACCTTTCGCCGTGAGATCTGGATCATAACTGAAAGAATCTGAGCTCCGAGTAGTCGCTGCTTCTCTTCAGCTGAGGTGGTCTGATTTAAGATGTCTCCTGGGTGCCGCCCCCACTCTTGACGTTTTCCAGGCATGTTTCATGGAGAAGAAATCTCAGGGTGGACCCAGAACACACTGGAGGGCACGGGGAGCCCTTGAAACCCACCAGGAGGACCTGGAAAGTATTGCTGTGGATGGAGATGTCTGGGATTCCCTTCTGAACCTTTTACTTCCTCGAACCGACCGTGAATAATGAGAAGAAAATGGATGGACGAACAGAGGGTCCCAAACTTTAAAATAATGGTGGCAGAACCTGGTCCAGGCTTTGCTTTACCAACTGTACCGATGCCCCTACAACCAACTTACTATTTTTTATTCATCTATTTCTTTTTCATAACAGCTTCAGTTAAAATATGTGATAAGAAATTATTCTGAAATCAAACTAGTTTCCTTGGGTTCATCTCCAGAACCCAACAAATCAAAGTTCCACCCGTTTTATACCCCAGTTGTTTCTGCTGCGTGTTTCCACTGATTCACGCTAACGAGGAGCCTGTTTTTTAAAGTGGGTTAGGTACGCCGTGAATTTAATTTTCTCTTCTGGTTTTGAGCGGCAGCCTTGCTCAGAAATGGTCGGCTAAAACCCGTCCAACAAACGCTCTGCAGGAGGAAATCTAAACGCTGGAGACTGAACAATCAATCCCGCATGGATTTATATGAAAATCCAGTCTAACAAAAGCCTGGTAATATCTGCTGGCAGAGCTCACCCTGAGCCGTATGGAATCTATTTATGAGCGCTCAGAGAAAAACAGGCCGTATTTGTGTCTTCGTGCTGCGTCTGCAGACAATCTTCGGTGGTTGAGTCGTGTCTGTTGCGGTGCCAGATACCCTCAGCCCTTGTTTTCCTCTGCACAAGTAAAATCTTAAACAAGAGCTCCTGTCAGATGCTGAAAGAGGTCGGTACGCTGGTGTAGATTCTCAATCATCCAGGGCATGGCAAATCCAGATAAAAAAAAAAATAATTAAAAAACAAGACTATTCTGAAACCGAACATGTTTTGAACTGAGAAACGAGAAGCAGGACGTAGTTGGTGTTAACCAAGACAATGTCCCTGATGGAAAAAGACGTGGACTCTGGAAACTCACAGGGGGGATGTTTTGCTGAGTTCGATGAGAACCTCCTCTGGGAAGATGGCACAGCGTGTAGTGTTTGTAGAAAAGTACATTTAGAAAGCAGACCGTTGTTTTTAAACTCAGAGCACGACTGGAGAGACTCTGTTGGCCAACATGAAGTCACAGCTCTGGTGACCAGCGATCAGGCTTTCTGAGCCACTACGATGCGTTTTGCACATTAAAGCAGAGGATAAATGTAAATGTTCGTAGTGTTTGAGATGAGTGTTTTTCTGGAATAGAACTGAACAGGGAATGCAAACTGTGTTTTACGTGGATAAGAGTTACACCGTGCAGAAGAACCGAGGTAGGTGGTTTTTTAGCTCGTTCGAAGCGGAGCAGAGAGACGGATCCTGACGAGAGGAGGGAACAGTTTTATCCACCACCAGGTGCAATGGTGGAGCTAGGGGGTGACCAGTGGTGGCCTTGGAAATCATAAATTAATCTGTGGCCACCCCACCAGCTACTCCAATCATCTGAGGAAACTAAACTTTGAAGCAATATAAAAACTAGAAATCAAAGTCTCCTCAAACGATCGTGATGGCCGGTGTATATAAATATATGGTGGTGGCCATCTTGGATTTTGACGAGGCAACCCAATATTCTAAAGGAATCTTTTTAAAGCCTGGATGCAGCCACACACTAATAAGGAAGGCGGTACCTCACTTATTTTTAATTTTATCGTGCTCTTGATTTGGATGGAGGGTATTTCCAATTCCTCGCGACGAGGGACAAAAATCTCAAAAACCACCGATTGGATTTTAATGAATCATTTAAATAAACCTTGAATTTATGTCTTCAACCAATTAACTTTGGAACCAACCTAATTTAAGATGGCCGACAACTAACTGACCCCCATCCAATGCAAAAATGGCTACGAGTCAGTAAGTTTTACAGATACTGAGCTAAAATTGAGTGTGGTAGTCGCTGAGTGTCATCGCCAACATAGATGTGAGAATCTCATGAAACTTTCTACGTTTGATCAAAACAGCAACAACTCTGTCACTTCTCAGTAAAAGATGATCTCAGTCTAAAACCCAGCGGGTGATGTGCATTCCTTCAAGGAACGCTTGGTCTTTAATATACTTTTAATTTAACTTTTTAATTATTGTTCCCTGGAGCTGTGAGGACGTATGATGATTTTCAGAACACAAAGTAACTTAAAAAGCTTATCACACAAATAATATTAGTTTCAGTGTAGTTATGACTTTACATGTTCTCCCCCAATGCTTGAAATTTAAATTTAAGTTGTTGCAATCATATTCCTGAGTATTTATACAATAAACTGAAAATATAATAAACAGTGACAAAGTAAAAAATTGCATTTCATGCCAGTTAAAGAGGCTACAAACTACACTGCAAAACTCTGAAAACAGCATCGTGCTGTAAAGTGTCTCATACGAGCTAAAATTAAATATTTTTATAATTTAATCGACGCGGGGGAAGAAGCAGTACTTACTCGTCGTCTGGCGTTAGCTGCACCGGTTCGTTAGTAAACTGCGTGTCGAAGTTTTCCAAGCCGTACTCGTCTGAGATCTGAGGTTTGAATGGCGGCGTCATCTCCTTCTTCTCCAGCTGAAGAAAAACAAATTAAAACGCGTCATCGTCGAGTCCAAGAGCATTTAGGATTCCAACGGAACGAGAACAGAGGGGAGAACAAACGGGACGTGTCAGAGCTGTGGTAACGGTCTGGTTGTGTGAGTGGTGCAGTTTTATGAAGTTTCAGTTCAGGTTTGTGCTCATCGTCCGGCTGCAGCGTCACGACGAGGAGAGAGAACAGAGAAGAGAGAACTTAGAACAGAGAACTGAGATCCGAGAACAGAGAAGAGATAACTGATAAAAGAGAACTGAGAACAGTGAACTGAGAAAAGAGAAGAGAGAACTGAGAAAAAAGAACAGAGAAGAGAGAACTGAGAACAGAGAACTGAGATCCGAGAACAGAGAAGAGAGAACTGAGAAAAGAGAACTGAGAAAAGAGAAGAGAGAACTGAGAAAAAAGAACAGAGAAGA
>NC_056508.1:46531818-46535398 GCF_014905685.2 Nematolebias whitei | reverse complement strand
TGGATGGATGGATTGATGGCTGGATGGACGGATGGATGGATGGATGGATGGATTGATGGCTGGCTGGATGGATGGATGGCTGGATGGCTGGATGGATGGATGGCTGGATGGATGGATGGATGGATGGATGGATGGATGGCACTGTGCCGCACAGGTGAAATGAAACTGTTTTCACCATTAAATAAACGCATAATAAATGCAATTAATTTATGTTTTTTCCTCTGTGTGATGCTTTTTTTGACCGATGCGACTTTTACTCCGGAGCGACTTGTACAGTACGCCGGAAAATACGGTAGAGAGGTAGAGGTAAAATTAAAACAAATAACAGAAAGAAATGCATTCGTTTCACGCCGTGATAAAAATGGGATGAAACTGCATTTATAATGGGATTTCCCTACGGTCAGTTCCCCCTACGGAACACTAGAGGGCAGTAACGTTACTGCGAGGTTACGGCAGCGTTTGAAACGTCCGACCAAGCAAAACAATTTTTAAACGATTTTTAAACTTTGTCAGGAACCACCGTGTTTTCTGACAGCACCAAAACAAACAAATAAAAACACGAAGAAAATTAAACGCGTGGCTGATTTTTCGCCAGAGGACTTTCAGACGGTTAAAAGTTTTATGAGTTTATGAACATCTCAGAAAACATCAGCTAAAGTTGTCCTTCCGTGGTTCTTTTCAGACAACTTTTACGTCGCTGGGTCTAAACGCCGTTGTACGAAGCACAAATGAAGATCGTGTCTCCTGCTGCATCGCAACTGAAAGAGTGCCGGCACCCGGCTCTTTAGCTTCCAAGTGACGGGCTTCTGCTCGGCGCTCGTCACCCTGACAGCTCTGGCAGTGAGGAACGGTGCGTTTGGAGGGGGATGAAGGCGAGCGGCAGGTAAGTGATATTCAAGCGTGTCATCTTGTTCAGAGAGGAACCTCGGCGCTCCCTCAGGAAGCGCCCGATGAATATTAATATGTGGTAAGTACGGCGGCTGTGTGCCAGGCCTGTCAGGTCTGCAGACAGTTCCTGGTTTGAGGGCAGGGAGCGTCGCGGCTCCACTCCCCTCAGCTTTGTCAACTCTCTGCACAAAGTGGGAGCTTCGTGCGATTCCTCTCAGCTTTGGCTTCTCCTCTGACTTTGTCTCTGGTGAACTTCACTCAAAACAAGGCAGGCGTCTTCAACACAATATTATTAACAGTCTCTGCTTTTATTGTCTTCGTGCTTCCTGTCGATCCACTCAACGATCCCAGCGTTGAAGAAGTTATCCGCACTCATCTTAAATAAACATAAATATCTGATCAGTTATTTCTCAACTTCTGAAGCTCAACTGTACGTGCAGAACAAATATAAAGTTGGTTTAAAACGTTTTATCAACCTTTCCAAGCAGCTAAAATTGGCCTTTTTAATGTCATTTTTAAAGTCTGAGAAAAAGCTTTCTAAACTGCTGGTTTGTTTTTCTTTACAGAAGCAGAGAAAACTTTAGCTGTTTGCTCGTCGTCTTCGCAGAACATAAACAAAAACATTTTATGGGACTGCGTTTTTTACCAACGCTGAAGACAAACTTCGCTTCGGAGGAACCGATGTCGACGCGGCGCAGATTTATGGTTCGTGCTGAAGCAAAACAAAAATAATGTTTTTGTCCAAACTTTTAGTTTGAATCTTTACTTTCTATTTCTTTAAATCAAACACAAATGTTGCTGCAGAGCTGTTTGACAAACTGACTTCTATAACCTTTCATTGTATCAAAGCAACAACTTTAATATCTTACTTTACCGTACTTTAAGACCTCGTAATGTCCTCAGGGTGCATTCTGAATTTGATAAAACTGTTTTTTTTGTTGTTGCTTCCTTTCTTTGGAATAAACATGAGCCTCGTCCATCTTGATGCTAAATTGTTTCAACAAACATTTTGTTGCCTCCAGTTCTTTAATAGTTTCTAAAGATAAATCACCTGCTCCACCAACAAGTCAACCAAACATTCTCTTTGTCACCGCTCCATCAGTGCAGTCACCAATCTGTTTAAAGAAGTCTGGGCAGTGACTGATCCTCGCCCTACAAAGACAGATCATTTCAGCTGCTTGGATCCAGGATCTGCTTCATTCGGTCATGACCCAAACCTCTTGACCACAGGTGAGGGCTGGGACGTAGCTGGAGCAGTAAATCTTTTAACTCAACTCTTTCTACACCACGACCGACCGAAGCAACGCCCTCATTACTGAGGACAAAATGACAAAATCAAGAAATCCATCAACAGGGACGTCAGCAGGACTTTAACTTTAAAAAACACATTACTGCAGCTGACAAGAGGGAAACAAAAAGAATCTGGTGCTGATTTAAAGTTGTCACATGAAACTGAAAAACTCAGTAAACTGAGGAATGACATAAAAACATGACACATGACTCATGCTGCAGCCTTCTGACATTCACGAGGACAACTTGGAGGAGAAAAGATCTAAAAAAACCAAAAAACTCCAAATACAACAAGTTTACATAACGTTAGCTGATATTTAATAAACTCAGCTGTGGGAACTTGAACGTTCTGAATGGGTCAACAGTTTATTCTGAATAAGAACGCTGTTAGCAGAAATGAGTAAACAGATAAATCCAGAGCTGCATGGAATCATCAACATCTACTCTGAAATTTGAAATGGATGAATTTAAAGTTTAGAACTTATAAACAAAAACTCTCAGGCAGAAGATTCGATGTTTGGTGGCAACATGGTGGATGAAACCATCTCAGATCTTCCAGTCAGAGTTTGTAAAGTTGGAAAACTTGAAGCCGTCACCGGATCACCGTCAGCGCTCCCTTCTTCTGCAGACGATAGCTGACGTCAGAGAATCACGTTTTGTTTATCCCTCACGTTTTATGACGTCGTGCCGTGATTCTTTTTAAAAGTGGGAAAATTCCTCCTACAATCAGCAAAATTCTTGTTCAGCAATAAGTCGAACAAATCGACAGGGACAATCTACACCTGCCATTTTATTTCAATAAAAAAACTAAATGTAGGTCCAACATGAGTCAGCACTACGGCATGGTTCATAGTTTAAGGCAGTATTTTACTGGGCTGCCTCAGTTAGAGACTAGTTTGTGATGGGTTGAGAAGGGTTTGAGACACCTGAAGTAACTAGAACTGAAACGAGTTCCAGATGCCCACAAGAAAGAGACATGGGTTTGAGATGTCCATAAGGGTCTGAGACAACCACAACAAAATTAAGATGGGTTTGAGACACCCATACAAAAACTGAAACTTCTCTGAGACACACACAACGAAAGTTAAACTAGTTTGAGTCACCCATGACAGAAGTGAGATGGGTTTAAGATGCCCCCCCAAAAACTAAAACTGGTTTAAAAAGCCCACAACGAAACTGAAAAGGGTTCGAGACATGGGTTTGAGATGCCAAAAACAAAACTGCAATGGGTTTGAGATGTGCACAATAAAACCAAGGTTTGAGATGTCCATAAGGGTTTGAGATGCCCACACAAAAACTGAAACTGGTTTAAGATGCCCACACTAAAACTGAAACTGGTTTGAGATGCCCACACTAAAACTGAAACTGGTTTGAGATGCCCACACAAAAACTGAAACTGGTT
>NC_056508.1:46521442-46531808 GCF_014905685.2 Nematolebias whitei | reverse complement strand
TTTGAGATGCCCACACAAAAACTGAAACTGGTTTGAGATGCCCACACTAAAACTGAAACTGGTTTGAGATGTCCACACAAAAACTAAAACTGGTTTGAGATGCCCACACTAAAACTGAAACTGGTTTGAGATGCCCACACAAAAACTGAAACTGGTTTGAGATGCACACACAAAAACTGAAACTGGTTTGAGATGCACACACTAAAACTGGTTTCAGACACCCATGACAGAAGTGAGATGCTTTTAAGATGCACCCCAAAAAACTACAAAACTAAAACCGATTTGTTGCCCACAACAAATCTGAGATGGATGGAGACGCTGTAACATCTTTGATGTTTTGCAGAGAAAATTATTTGCACAACATTGTTCAAGAGACAATGTGCGACTCACAAGAAAACTGAGAACCTCTGCGAACGCTTCCAGACATTGTGGAGACCCCCACGTGAAGGCCATTCTCTGATTACAGCCCAACAGCTGCAGCTCAGTGACGTTCTTTAGCGAGCTCCTACACTGACTATGTTGAGGTGCTGGTGGGCTCTGAGAAGACAATAAAATGAGGTTCAAGTTGTGTTGAAACTGGCGCAGTCTTGTGTGTGTGTTCTCCTGGAGGCTTCATGTGGGCCGTGTCCTCCACAGGTAACGTATCGTTGGAAAGCACCAGACGACAGATTTCCTTCTTCGTGCAGTTCGTCTCTCTGCATGAACCAGGCTCCAGTCTGATCCTGCGAGGATGGAGTCAGGTCCTGACCTCCTGCTCTGAAGACTCGACGTGGTTCAACTACCAGATGTAGTTGGAGGTTTGGTGTGATCCAGTGACTCGGAGCTCAAACTTCAGAACTTGGTCTGTAGTTCGGTGTGATGTCTTGTTTTAGCCTTTGTCTGAGACAACATCTACACAACCAAAGACGTGTACTAATACTGTGTTAAGTACATGTACCTGTACTCAATACACGGCGAACCACACGGTGGAATAAACTTATTTGAATGACGTTCAGGCTCCATAAACTTTTATTTGCAGCTTCAACATGAGCTGCAAATAAAAGTTTAGGACGCAAATGTTGAACAAAACTTAATTTCTAAAATAATTGTTTGTGCTCATTTAAAATATAATCTTTTGTTGTGTAAGTCTTCTTGTTTTTAATATCATGATTTATTATTTTCATGCATTTTTGCTCTTTTTAAAAAAAATAAATATATTTTGTGCATATGAAAAACATACAGAACTAACTTACTGCAACTTGAACCCATGCAGAGCAAAATGTTTTTGAGTGTGTGATTTGAAATTCACTTTTATTTGCCTTGTCGCTGCTCACAGAGGGAGGCACGCCGAACGAGTCTACGCACAACGTTCACACGCACATCAGTCATTTTTAACTCAAACAAAAAGGCCCCACCTCGCTCGTGAGCCCGCTCAGATCGTTACAGGAGGGTGTGCGCTCCGTGTTGTTTATATATTCAGCAGACACGCAGCATCCAGGCTGATGAAGGCTGCTCTGAATGGCTAATGACAGCCGTGCACTGCTCTGCTTCTTTGAGCTCACTGGCGCTAACTGTGGGCGTGTAGTCTTTGTTGTTTTTAGATGAACTTGAAGTGAGCTGTCAGGTTGTCGAGTCAAACCCCAGATCAACTGCGAGCAGCAGGAAGCAGCTGCAGAGCTGAACGGATTATCTGCTGCGTCCTCAAACTTTATTTAATAGTGCGAGATAAAAGTCTCATTTCTATTTATTTTAAAAAATCCTTTAGAATCGCTTCAAGTTTCTATTCTATACTTTATTCTTTTATTATTTGCAGAATATTTTATTCTTTAGGGCTGGGCTGAACGTGTTCATGAGAAGGTAAACTTACAGTAGCACATACGACATTACACGCCCGTCGACAAAGTATTAGAAGCAATACAGCAATCTATAGCAATGACCGTGACAGGGCAAGACCTTGTTTTAACTGTTGACCTTGATTTGTGACCTTGACTTTGAAGCCGATGTGATGAAAATCATACATGACACTCTGTCTGGTGATGCATGCGAGTACGAAGTTTGTTAAATTATCTTGAGAAAATCAGAAGTTACGAGCGGGATAAGCAAAGACCCTGTTTCAAATTTGACCTTGATTTGTGACCTTGACCGTGAAGCTGGAGTGATGAAAATCATACGAGACACTGTCTGGTGATGATGCATATGTGCATGAAGTTTTGTTACATTATCTTGAACAGATCAGAAGTTATGGTCAGGACAAACTGGGACTATAGCATCATACACACACCTGTTGACAGGTGCATCAGAAGGATGTAAATATGGGCAGGAGGTGTTTGAATCAAAAGTCCAGTGCAAAGCTTGAGTTAACTTGATTTAACTGATTCATATTTGCATGTAATGGTCTAATTCTCAGTCATTTATGTCATAAATCAAAAACCGTGTTATCTTCTACGCTGATGATACCATTCTGTACGTCACTGGTCCAACAATAATTAAGAATATCTTGAATCACACTCTCATGGATCTAAGGTCCCGTCACAGAAGGTGACAATCCCGCTACGCTCAGTCCCTGCATATTTGTCATAATATAAAACCCTCTTTAGTGTGAAGGCAGTCAGGATGCTGCTTCGCTCTTGGTACATGTGCTGTAGGTTGCTTCTGTTACATTCAGCATCCCTGAGATACAATTCTTCACCTTCACCGTGCTCTATATCGATATCAACGAGTTCCCATAACGATCTCACTGTGATGATACTACATCCCTGTGCCCTGCCTTGAAACAACTTTCTCAGACTTCACACTAGCAGACGCTGTCATGAGTTACTACGCCTGCACTGGGTTGTCTCCATGACTTGTCACGATCATGAATGTAGCCTAGATGTGAGACCAATGCAGCCAGTCTGGTTTCAACTCCTCAACAACCAAACCACACCAGCGCTTTTGAGCTTCATGTCATGGCTGCCATCACGTTTCCCTACGCTCCACCCAGGACCCAGATGTGCTGCCACCACGATGATAAACCACCATGACATCATGTGTATGTGCATGCTCAAAACCCTCCATGTCACTTCCCACGTAATGGGGTACCCACCGTGTTCTTACACTGCACCTTAAAATCTACCCAAGGCCCCACAAGGATCACCCACATTCTGGCAGATTTTTACCTCTTAGGTTGTTTTCTACCAAAGAGGGGGCCTCACCAAGAAACATACATCATGGAGTATAGAGAACATCCTGACGATGCACCTTGGTACCGCACCTGCTGAGTGACCAACAAAGATTTTGCAACGTGAGGTAAAGGTGGCTGGGAGACTCGTAAGGGACTCATCCTGCCGAGCTACGCAGTTAAATTCATTATTTTAAGTCTGGTATCGTTTACTTAGATGCTGCTTTGCTTGTCAAAGTAATTTTTCTGTGAATTCTGGGGCCCAAAGTGTCCCGTCAGAACTTTGCACTGTGGGTTCTTGATCAACGTCACTTAATGTACCATTCTGAGGCAGTTTTGAAGTGACCCTGGACGAACATAGAGGTACTTCTCTTGCTTCCCTACAGGAATTGAGTGTACAATTTGACAGATTAAAGTGAAATCTTCTGCCAATATTTTGACAAAAACAGCGGCAAAACACAGTATTTTATTTTCTGGCACGCTTCACCCGTTCAGCACTTACCTGGTCCCAGATTATATAGCGAAAAAACGTGTGTGACTTGATATCTGTGAAGCCCGTCTGGACCTGGCACCCCAACCGCTCCTTTGGATCCTGTTGGGGTTTAAAAAAAAAAAAGGGTTAGACACAAAAAACTGGGGCAGATCAAAATACAGACAACCCAGCGTACTCTCAGGGTCATTGTGATATATATCAACAGCACTTTCACTTCATCAGGCGGCCCGACTTGGTCCACACACCTTTAAATAATTTCCTTTTAATGTTTATGGCAGTGGTGAACCTCGACTACACGAGCTAGGCCTTCAGTTAGGATGTAACATCCTGTGAATGTGAACATCACTTTACTCTCTGGTAGGACTTCTCTTTTAATCCATCGAGTCTGACTTACGGTGTCATTTCTTGAGTCACCAACAACAACCTGAACACAAAACCCAACACTAAACAGGAACAACATCTGAACACAACCCGAGAAAGTCCATCCATTTTTGTCCCAAGATTACCCAGAATGCTCTGCGGCTCCCCACATGCCATGAAACCAAAACACAACTTTAATATTAAAAATTATTGTAAAGCTAAATTTGATTCCTTCATTTTTTAGAGCAACAAATTCGGTATGGATTTTTGAATTTACAGGTTGCAATTGAATGCATCACAAATCTAAAAAAAGCTTCACAGGCCTTCTTGAAGGCTCAGGGCTCGGCGTTTTGGTCCCGCCCACTCTACATGAACATTGATTGGTAAATTTTCCTGCCAGTTATTCAACAAACTCCTCCTGCGGAGACTCTGACTGAGCTCAGCCTTCTCTCCTGACACTGAAGTCCTGACCAATGAGAGAGATCCTTCAAACATGATTCTGCCCGGAGACACAAATTTAAAAGAACCTGATTGGATAACTGGGTTTTCAGGAATTAACAAAAGATTCTTGCTCGACTGCAAAGTACTTTACAGAAAATAAAAGACATTAGTAAAAAAAAATAATAAAAACTACATTGGAATTATTTTATTTAAAACAAACACTAAATGAATGTTTTAATGTACCACTTCGCATGTATGGAAGTTTTAGGCCTTCGCTGAAGGCGTTGAGTGTTTTTTTTTTTTTTTACAACCAAAACAAAACTAAAAACCAGCTCAACT
Source organism: Nematolebias whitei (assembly GCF_014905685.2). Taxonomy (NCBI): domain Eukaryota; kingdom Metazoa; phylum Chordata; class Actinopteri; order Cyprinodontiformes; family Rivulidae; genus Nematolebias; species Nematolebias whitei. The sequence continues at coordinate 46,527,036 of NC_056508.1, read as the reverse complement.
GAATTGTTTGGAGCTGAACACTGCCTGCCTAACAGAAGTGAACAGACTCACACGGAGTCCAACAAGCGGCTGATGGGAGTGGATCACTCTCACCTTGTTTAGAAAGCCCTTGAGCACGCTGGCAGCTTTCACCGACAGAGACCTTGGGATGCGAATGGGCTTCTCGAGAATGACTGTTGTAACAAAAAAGGAAGGAGGACAGCCAGAAGAGAAGGAAAGTGGGAGAGACAATAAAAGGGCAGTCGTGAGTAAGGAGGAGGATGATTCAGCGGCCAACCTGCCTGTGGGTGACCATGTCTGCTGTGTGGGAGTCAGATGTGGAGTTATTCTCTGCTTTACTCACATTTTAACACTTCTAAATACTAACGTCAGTGATGGAAACACAAAAACAAACACTTTTCACTATTAAACTCTTCACACAGAGTATGTGAGGCAAAGAGAAGTTGGACTTTTTTATACTATAATACAAGTCGTATGTTTCCTGGAGGGGGTTCTGCAGGTCTGGTTCTTGGAGGTGGTGGAGATGTTTGGATCGTGTTAGTGATCGTTCTACATGCAGGTAAAGTTACAACTCCAGTTCTCAGCCGATACCAGTCCACATCTTTGAACCAAAACAACAAACCTCATGGACCTCAAACGGTTCTGTGATATCTGAGACTTGTGTTAAAACAGATTTAGGTGAATGTGCTTTTCTTTAATAAAGTGCTGTTTCTAATCAACGTTACAACATCCAGTGGTCCCAGCATGAATCATTACTCGTCTTATAAACAGATGGACAAAAACAAATAAAAACATCTCGCATCTATAAAGGGTTTTGAAGTTGATCAGAACTCTCCATTGTTGGACCGTCATTCACCGAGCCAGCAGATTCTTCTCTGCCGTTACAAAAACCAGGACTTGCACAACGGCCCGAGAACAGAAGAGGTCCAGACTAATTATATAAAAAAAGCAAGAAAACGCAAACGTTTTATTTAAATTACTGTAAATTTACAGCAGTTTTATTTAAATTCATGGTAAAGTCTGATGAAATAAACGACAGCTAAATTAAAATAAATTATCAATTAAAAAAAAACATATTTTCTGCCTAAAATAAATAACTAAACACACTGAAAACTTTATTAAATCACCAACGTTTACAGAGCACCTTTAACCTTTAACGTGCCAGAGTGTTTTGATTTTTGCTCACGTCCGACAGAAAAGCCTTTTTGCGGTCTAATAAATCCCGTTTGGCGCGCGACTCTCTGCAGCGCCGCTCTGGCACCGGGTCCAGCTCTGAGGCATATGGTCGGTGGCTCGTACGGTGCAAGAGCCGGCTTCCTCTGCAGACCTTCATCCAGGAACCTGCTGATGGACAAGTAGGACCACCAGGAGGACGGTGCCGGTGGCAGATGCTCGCCGTAGAGCGGCGCGGAGTCGAAGCGCGTCACGCGGCTGTCCGAAGGGATTTCTGTTGCAGCGGGCGGAGTGAGGCAGGGAGGAGGTGACCCGGGTTGTTCTATGTAAGGAAACCATATGGCTCGAGGACACACAAAGATGCAGCTCGTTCCTGCCGGGTTCTCGCTCGGACGAGAGAAGTCAGAATGTCGCAGGCGCCTTCCTGCACCGATAAAACGTTGTAGCTTTAAAACGCCTCCTCATAAAACTGTGTCAAAACAACATGTTGGAGCAATTAAACCGACAGAAGACAGAAACGTGTTTTCAGGTGGCTCGGGATAATTGTCTGGCACCGGCTCCTCACGAACGAAACATCCGTCCGCTGCCAAACGAAACTAATAAAGCAAAGACTTCAGTGTTCTTCGTGCGTCGCCAACGTCATCTGTAACGGAGGCCACGATGTTCTGCCAAATATCCAGCAGCTCGGAGGCGCAGGAGTTTGTCCTGGAGCTGCGTGAGCACATCAGCACGAGAGCAAACCTTCATTCAGAACATCAGATGTGAAAACGCCTCGATGGAACAGAGAACTCTGAAGACGACAACCCGACGGAAGATTTAAAATCTGTTCCGACACAGACAGAAAGAAGTGACCTTGAAGTCAGCGGACACGTCTTCACCGTTTGTCTCCGAGTCCAAGCACAAACTCTGGGGGGACCGGGCCTTCTGGGTCGCTGCACACGGACTGTGGCACCAACGTCCTGAGCCCTGCATCACCGACCTGCACCTTTAAAATCTCATCTCAGAACTTTCTGCTCAGGCAGGCGTTGAACACCTAAACTCTCACATGTTTGTGTTTTTGCTTTGTGAAGAACTTGGATCACATGTTGGCTGTGGAAAGAGCTCCATAAATAAACACCGATCGATCGATCGATTGATTGATGTCTTCCTCATTTTCATCTGTCTGTCGTCACCTTCATCTGCTTTGTCTTAATCTTTTTTATCTTATTCTCGGTCTTCCTTGCTTTCTTCCTTTTATGTATCTTCTCATCGTTTGTTGTTTTTCATCTTTGAGTTTGTGATTTTTCCAAATATATTTTTCTTTATATTTATTTCATTTATCAACGTCTCCATCTCAGTCTTCTCCCGTTCCATCAGTCTCTTCATCGTGGTAATAATCATGTTTTCATGAGGTGGATCTATAAACCAGATGATCCACGAGCAGCAGCTGGTCGGCTCTAAATTGACCTTTGAACTGTCAGAAAACGTTCAGAACTCGTTTTGTTTCATGACGCCTTCAGTACGACCACAAACTTCACCTCATCCAACAGATGTTCCCTCTGAGGAAACCATCCTGGTTTGGTTTATTCTCCAGAAACCAGAGGTGGCGCCTCCTGCTGGTCGTTAGAGCACGGTGCAGGTTGGAGCAGCTCCTGCTCTGGTTCAGTCCCAGTTCACAGAAACCATCAAAGCTCGTCTTCCATCACAGACACGAGCAGCAGGTTCTTACCTTGAAAGAGGTACTCCTCAGTGTTCATGTCAGGATTGTCTGTAATGATGTCAAACGGAGACCTTCCAGCCATCATCTCAAACATCAGGACGCCCAGAGCCCACCAGTCCACACTGAAGCCTGCGGGGGGGACAGAGCAGCAGGTTAGAGACCAGGAGGGACAAATAAAGGCATGTTTGCATGAGCTGAGGTCCAGATGAGAGAGGACGTTCCCTGAAGGTCACATGGGGATCGGCGCCTCTCACCATGGACCACTCCAGACTGGACAAAGGTCCAGCCCCTCCCAAGGAGACCGGTTCCAGAACCAACGCTGTGCATGGAGGTGAGCCCAACCTCAACCTCAGGCTCCTTCCCCACCAGAGAGGTGACGTTCATGCCCCATGAGCCAGCTTTGTTCCACGGCCCCCACCTTCAGCAACATGCACTTGACCTGTATGGCCCCTCCTGCAGGAGGTGGGCCCACAGGAAGGCAAACCCACGTAACTCACTCAGGCTGAGCCCATGGGCAGAGACCTGGTCACCAGGTGCTCGCTGAGGAGCCCCCCCAGGCCTGGCTCCAGGGTGGGGCTGCAGCAACCCACGTCTGGGCGAGGGACGTCAAGGTTCTTGTCTTCTGTCCATACGAGTGTTCTGAAGCTCAAACAGCTGCCAGCTCAGTAAAAACTGTCAGTTCTGAAGTTTCAGGTTTGGACGAGCTGAACAGATTGACCGACCGTGAGGCCGTCTGTGCACGTGTGTGCGCTCACCGTAGTCCTCTCCTCGGAGGATCTCGGGTGCGATGTAGTTTGGGGTTCCACAGAAGGTGCTGGTGGTGTCTCCCGGTCTGATCCCCTCCTGAGAGGAGCAAGAACATCAAGAAGAAGAGCACCGTAAAGCCTCAGCTGAAGGAAAGCCAGTCATCCTAAGGTCTGTACAGACACAAACATGAACTAAACTGTGCTTCCTGTCAAAATAAAGGCTCAGCGCTTATTGCAGAACTTGCTGAAAAACAGCTGAAATTAGCTAAAAAAATGCTAAAAAAAAAAAAGGTAGCTGAAAATGTACAACAAGCTTAAATTTGTAAAAGAAAGCAGAAAGAACACACGCTTGCCCAGTTAGACTGGAAGAAGATGAAAAGAGCAGAAAACAAGTGGAAACTGTAAAACTGAAATTAGAAAGAAAAAAAAAAAAACAGCTGAGAAGCAGCTAAAAAAAATCAGAAAGAGGCTTAAATTACCAGAAAGGAAGCGGAGATGGCACATTTTTTCTGAATTAGGCTGAAAATTTTTTAAATGAGTGCAAAAAATGTGGAATTAGCTGAAAATGCTTAAAATAGTATAAAACAGCTAAATAGTAGCTGAAATAATAGAAAAAGCTGAAACTTGCAGAACTAAGCTGAAAGGAGCAGAAAGACGTTAGACGAAACACAAAAATGTTGTAGTTAGCAGAAAGAAGCTGAAAGGAACACAGAACAGCTGAAAAAAACAGCTGACAGTAGCTGAAAGTAGCTGAAGCTGAAGCAAAACAAAATGTGAAAAGAGCAGTAAAAGGTTGTAAACAGATCTAAAGATTTGATGGAGGTAAAATGAGATCAATTCATTTTCTATGAGAAAAAAATGTCAGAAAAGGCTAAACATTTCAAAAAGCTAAAGTTGCACCGATACCAAAAGTCACAGTAGGATTGTCCTGAAAGAGCCGAACGTTTTGATTGTGATTTGTTGAAAAACAAGAAAACTGGATCACAGTAGCGTGAACGCTTCATATGCTTACGAGCGTGAGCACTATTAGATGGTTTTGTGTTGCACCTTGCACATGCCGTAGTCTGTCAGCTTGATGTGACCATCGTGGTCCAGGAGAACGTTGTCGAGTTTCAGATCTCGATAGATGATGCCTTTTTCATGAAGGAAGTTCAGAGCGATGCAGATTTCAGCAGCATAAAACCTGGAGAACGCAGAAAAACAACGTGAGCCTTTCGTTGTGTCCACCAACACCACCAGGAGCAAAAACCTACAATTGTCTGTGGTTACATGTTCTCTGAAGGAGAAGCTCTGTCGCTCTGCCCAACACGTTGGAGCACAGGCGTCGCAACCACTATATGTGAAGGGGACATGCCCCCCCCACATAAAAAAACTTTCATTTAGCATGTTAGCTTAGCAGTAAGTGTGAGGCTGTGAGACGCTGCAGGTGGAGGAGAAATGGTGTGTTCAGGTGCATTAAAGTTGAAATGTCTTTAAACCCCACACCTTGTTGTCCTCAAGCTTCATGAACAAACATCATTTAGATGAGTCGTGTTGAACACAAGTAAAAAAGTCCAGTGGTGATGTTTTTATTTCTCTATAAACACAAATAGTGCTGATCTGACGCTCTGTGTTAAAGTGTACTAAAGTTAAAACGTCTTTAAACCCACAGATGAATTTACACAAACTTGGTGAGAAACATGTTTTAAATGTGTGGAATTAAAGGAAATCCAGATGAAATGTTGATTTTATGTTCACTAGTCAACATGTTTTTCTTGCGTGCGCACACATGTGTGCACGCGCACATACACACCTACACACATCAGTGTGTCCTCCCCACATGACAAATGCTTCTGACGCCCTTGTGCTTGAGTTATGGTATATAACTCAAACACAAGTATATATATATACTGTATATATACTGTATATATACAGTATATATACTGTATATATACAGTGTATATATACAGTATATATACTGTATATATACACTGTAT
>NC_056508.1:46504808-46511442 GCF_014905685.2 Nematolebias whitei | reverse complement strand
GTTTAAATTAAATCCACAACGCTCGGAGAAACAACATTAGCTCGTACTGTTCACACATAAACAAACGTTGATTCTGGTCCGCACCAGAAGTCACGCTCATAATTCACGCAGGGCAGCATGGGGGCGAGGAATAAGGTGGAGAGGTGGCATACAGGTTAGAGAATATAGGTCTGCGATCGTAAAGCTGCAGGTTCAACTCCCCAGACTGACAACATCAAAATGTGGGTGGAAAAGGTGGAACACCCACACCTGCCTCCACCCTTATTCGTTCCACTCTGGGCCCCTGAGCAAGTCCTTTAACCCCCACCATCTGCTCCCAAACAGGTCTGTCTTGAATATGAGTTCTCGAGACTCATTGAGACTACCTGGATGAATAAAGGCTAAATTAAAAATGTAAAAAAGGAGGATAAATAAAAAAAGTTTAGCCTTCCTTTGTCCACCAGAGGGCAGTAAAGAACCAAGATTAGAGTCTAGAGCAGAAGTCACCAATTAGTTTTTATCATGTCTGTGTTTGGACTCGAGACGTGTCCAGGTGTCCCCCGCCCCTCGCACAGTGATTGCTGGACATGAGCACCGGCGACCCCCGTGACCCAAAATGGAAGAAGCAGGTAAAGATAATGGATGTCTGTGTTTGTCTGTTAGCAAAATACCTTATGACTAAGAGGAGGAATATTAATCAAACAGTCATAGTAATCATTAGATATAAATCAACAACTGATTAAAAAGTTATTTGCCACATTGCGGGTCAAAGTTCAGGATCAAGATGTTTTACAATCTGCAAGTGATGGCGATGACTCTCAGCTACTCTCATCATATTTTAGCTCAAGATCTGTTAAAACTGAATCATCAACGTTGTTGTTTCTAACGTCAGTTAACTGTGGCGGCCATCTTGATTTGTGTTGACTCCAAACAGCTTGGATGAAGTATACCCGGTGGCTCGTGATATATTTAGCTGAGACACATGCAGTTACATGATTGCCCATCGTTTGTGGTGACGGGGGATGAACATTTAGACAATTTTTAAATGAGACAGGGCAGCACCTCAGAAGAAGTAGAAGAATAAAAAGTAAGAAACAGAAAGAGAAAAGTAATAATATTAGTAGTACTAGTAGAAGAAAATGAACAAGAGGAAGTAGCAGTAGTGGAATGTGTAAAAATACTAGAAGCAGTACTAGAAAAAAAGAAGTAAAAGAAGAAAAAGCAATATATTAGTAGTAATAGTAGTAGTTGAATAAGTAGAAGTTGAGGAAGGAGTAGAAGAAAACACAGTTAGAGTCGTGGGAACTTATAAAAAGTACTAGTAGTCACATAAAAAGTAGTTTGAAGAGAGAAGTTGAAATATTCGTAGTAGAAGAACAAGCGGTATGCCAACGTCCCCCATCGCTGGGGGGTTGAACAGTGAATGTTTGTAGTTTTGGAGATGAGTGTTTTTATGGGCTGGCAGTGAACAGGAGACTCAGACTGCAACATAAGTGGGCAGGAGTTAAACTACGTACTTTATTTGTTTTTGCTCGTCTGAAGCAGCAGAGTGATGAACGCTGGCGAACAGAGGGAGACATTTTATCCATGACCAGGTGCAATGATGGAGCCAGGGGGTGGCCAGTGGTGGCCTTGACCACCATAGATTTATCTTCGGACACCCCAAGGGCCACCCCAGTCATTTGAGGAAACTATACTTTTAAGCAATATAAAAAATAGAAAGTACTGCTTCCTCAAATTATAGGGGTGGCTGGTTTACTTATTTATGTGGCGGTGGCCATCTTGGATTTTGACGTGGCAACCCAATTTTCAATAGGAACCTTTCAAACGCCTAGATGCAGCCACACACCAAAATGGAAGTTCTCACTTATCGTTCCAAGTTATGCTTACAAGACGGGTGGAGACTATTTCAAATGTTGCTCCTAAACAGTAGTTGTGAAAAAATAGAAGAAAAATAAAAGTAACAGAAGAGCAGAACAACAAGAAGTAGTAGTAGTATGATAAAAAGTAGTAGTAGCAGTATCTTACTCCCGTCTGTGTCCTCCGCGTCATCCGGTGGAAGGTCCACCTCTTCGCTCTTGGCGTCTGAAGGGGGTTCCTGTGATGGCATGACTGGATCCTGGAAAAATAATTTGGCAATTTCATCTAAATATCCCCCGACGTGATCTCCCAGGTACCCGGCGACATAGCCGCTCATGCTTTTATACTCCTGGTAGAGAGCGTGCTGAATCATATCTGTAAGAACCTGAGTGGAGAACTGCATCTGGACAGCTGTTCTCTGGCTAACGCACAGAAAGAGTAACGGCGGCGAGGGGATTCTCTGGGACAGAGCGTTTAATCTCACGGGGCTGCGGAGTCACTTGTCTGAGAGTGAAGACAGCGCCGTGAATCAATGCTCTGACAGGGAGCTCAGCACCACAGCAAACACTATTGATCACATTGATTTCCCAATCAAGACTTTTATCTTTGGGGGCTGGGTTTGGGGGTTTTGCTCTGTGAATCGATTGATTACGTGGAGCTGAGCGTTTGTCAACCTGATGCTCTGTTCAGATACTGGGCAGCAGAAAGACGGCACTTAAAGAAAAGGTTTTCAGAGTTTTACATCAATAAAACTAAGATTTTCTGGTTGTAACTAAACTCTGAACATCCCATGACGCACCAGTAAATAAATCTAAGACATTTACAGAAATATGATGGCACTACAGAAAGCCCATAAAACCACTATTTGTCATAAAATACACAGAGCTGAGCTTCTTGAAGTAGCTGGAAACAGCCATTGCATAAAAATAAAAAAAGTCTCGTCTTTTGTTTGGAATTTGCCAAAAGGCCTAAACTAAACGAGCCTCCCCAGATGTGTGGAAGAATGTGGCATAACCAGAAGACTAAAACTGAACTTTTTGACCGATGACATCACTTCTCTGGCACCAGTTGAACGCCTCTCCTCTTGATGAGAACACCGTCCCCACACTAAAGCATGGTGGAGGCAGCATCATGCTAAGGTTGATGTTTTTCAACTGGTCAGAGTTCATTGAGAGAAGGGCGGCGCAAAATACAGAGAAATAATGAAGGAAACTTGTTTGAGCCTTGCAGAGATTTGAGATAAGGTCCACATTCCATCAGGACAATGACGTGAAACAGCTCTGGTTTAACGAGACCAGTTATGGGTCCTGGGATGGACCGGGCAAACCCCAGACCTCACTCTACCCTTCTGACCTGCAGGAGCCGTTTGGTCCTGCAGGAGGTGAATGTAATGCCAAGTTTTATATTTTTATTGCTTGCTTCAAAATTAAAAAGCTTGAGGTCCAATGACCAGAGCGCCCTCTAGTGGTTTTAACTGGACAATCTTAAGCGTGACGGGATATCTCAGAGTTTTTGTCAAAGTTGTAAGGACATTTTCAAAAAACTGTTTAAAAATATCTGAAGTAGAGCACAGGATCGATCAAACCATCTGTAAATATAAAAATATAAAAGTTGGGACAATGTTCATAGAAACCACTGCCTGTTTGTTTTTTTTATTACTGAGGCGTCTTTAAAATGCTCATTTATACACAGCCCTCATGATCTGTTGCTAATTAATCTAATACGTTGTAAAATGCTCCTGCAGCTGTTTTTATTATTATTATTATTATTATTATTTGATTCACACCATTTACTTTCACTGCCTTTTGTTCCTCTGGAACGACTTGTGTAAGATGTGCTAAAACCATAAAATTTAAAATTACCTTCGTCTGTCAAAACTACTTTGTAATTTCTTAGTTTGAACATTCAGTATATTAAATATGTTAAACATATTGGTGTATGAGATTTGCAAATCATAGCATTTTGTTTTTATTTACATTTTAGACAATGTCTCAACATTTTTGAAGCCGTTCATAGAAAAGCAGCAGTTTTTAACTTGTTGAACCAAACGTGCTGATGTGATTATATTTCAACGCTTGTGCTGAGCGGAGCTCACTGGTGTCATCCTGAAGTGTTTGTCTGGATCGGAGCGCTGGCTGATGTCTGGGTTTCCGTGATGGAGGACTCACCATAAGCCTTTGGCAGGTCTGAGGGAGGAGTCGGTGACAGCGCTTATGGACCAGCAGCTTGCAGTTGATACACTTGTAGCCCTGCCCGCCCAGCCCCCATATCCTTTCACTACAGTGGCCACAGTAGGCTTTCTAGAACACACACACACACACACACACACAATGTAAACAACATCAGGTCAGTCATTCAGTCAACACAGATTTTTATTTATTATGGTTTAATAAACAGAAAACAAGACCAAGTTAAATAAATGTAAAGAATGTGGAGTCAAAAGCTACAAATATCGCATCATTTAACGTATTTCTTAGATCCTTGTATACCGTTTCTTCTTACACTTTTTATTTTTGCTATTATTGGGTGTAACTGGGACAGTGAGTATCATACATCATTTTGTTCCGCCTCATGTGAATGACAATAAAGAACCTTGAACCTTGAACGATCCATTTTCCAGAGACGGAACAGATTTTCTTCACGTTCTTTACTTTTTGTATTTTGCACTGATTAAAAAGATCGTCTTCAGTAAAGTCACTAAAACAATCTATGACGGCTTTACGTGACCAAACATGAATGAGAAATGCTTAAGAAAAAAAAAACAGATTATTTACTTCAATTCAGTTCAGTTTATTTATAAAGCTCCAAGTCACAACAGAAGTCGTCCTGAACAGAAACATTCAAATATAAAATAATAATTGAACATTATTTATCTGAGGAGCAGCTTTGAGTTTAACTCCATCATAAACTCTCATCCTGAGCATGAAGGCGACAGTGGAAAGAAAAAACTCCCTCATGAGGAAGAAACCTTCAGCAGAACCAGGATCAGGACTAGAGGACCATCTGCTTCGACCGGCTGGGTTTGGTAAGAACAGATACACAATGGCAGGTCAAGAATCACGTTAAGATAGAAATAGTATTAAATGAAAACTATTCAATTTTAACAATTCATTTAAGGAAATGAGGTCAATTTATTGTTCAGTACTTTCACAAAGTAAAGTACTGGAGAGTACTTTACTTTATAGCTGTAAGAAGAGTACGACACATTATACGCAGTCGACTAAATAATGTACAGCAATCTATAGTGATGGCCTGGACAAACAAAGACCCTGCTTTAACTTTGACCTTGGAGCTGGGTTGATGAAAAGTGCACGTGACCCTCAGTGTGGTGACGATGGAAACGTGTTTTAAGTTTCTTTGAATTATCTTTAGCAGAGTGGAAGTTCTGGCCTGGACAACAGTTTACACGTAGATGTCTTGATGAGCGCATACTAATTAAAACAGCCCCGAGTCAGAGTTCAACACCAAAAATAATTGATTAATAATTTATTAAACACTTTTACAGGGCGGCTGTGGCTGAGTGGTTAGAGCAGCTGTCCTCCAATGAGAGAGGTGATGTCACAGATGTGTGGTTCATCAAGTTCAAGTGGTAAATGGACCTTTCCATCTGATCAAGATCCTCAAAGCTCTTCACAACAATCTGTGCCCCGTTGACCCGTTCGTCCAGCACTCTATAGATCTATAATCAGAGCTTTATCACATTCATGCACTGATGGGACACATCAGAGGCAATGAGGGGTTCCGTGTCTTGCCCAGGGACACTTCAGCACGTGGCTGCTGGTGGAATCGAACCCCCAACTCTGCTCTAACCGCTCAGCCACAGCCGCCCAAAGACTAAATCTCAGCTCATCGACGTCGTCATTTCAACATGCTAGCTTGGCCAAACACCGACCGGCCACGGCTAGATGACGTCCTCAAACACAAAACTACTCCATCATTTGTACAGAATGAGCTAAATGTTAGAGTGGTAGTCGCTGAGAGTCATCCTGATCTCAAACCCTGAGCCAGAAACTAAGTACAAAGGATCTGAGTTTAACCTCCTGAGACCTGAGCTCTGGTGTGCGATGCATTTTTAACATCTCCTGGATATTTGTGATGAAATGGACCTGGTGTGTGTATAAATAAAGCTTCCGCTTCAAACAGGAAGTTGTATTTTGTTACATGGTTATGACATACTTTTGTAAAATAAAATAATGGGGACAATGGGCTTATTTTACAGCACAACAACATTAACAGGCTTAACGTATAAAACACTATTGAACAGAGTGAAGTGGAAGGTACAGCAAGGTCAAAACGTACTGTCTCCAGATGTGGACGCAGGGTCTCAGGAGGTTAAAACATGAAAGCTGGCGGGTGATATGCATTCCTTATTTTTGTTATGAAGCCGTTATTTTCTGGGTTTTGACTTTTTCTTTTTAGGACGTTTGTGAAAAACAGGATAAAAACGTGTTCGAGCCACATGATGGACCGACGTGGTGTCACTTCCTCTTTCTTTTCATTTCACTCCAGCGCCCCCACATCTGCGACAAACTGAAACTGTTCTAAGTTCACTCTGTTACATAACCTGCTCTCCGCAGTTTGTTCTTTTATGAGCTTCTTTTAAAGCGCTTGTGTCGGCACCGCAGGACGTTTCGTTTGGACCTCGTTGTCCCCGACATCCAGGACTCTGTCAGCAAAATGTCTCCGAAGGGATCAAACACTTAAGAGTCAGCGTACGTCTCCATCAGTAACCTTCATTCACAAAGTGACTCTGTGTGTGTGTGTGTGTGTGTGTGTGTGTGTGTGTGTGTGTGTG
>NC_056508.1:46480799-46504708 GCF_014905685.2 Nematolebias whitei | reverse complement strand
GTGTGTGTGTGTGTGTGTGTGTGTGTGTGTGTGTGTGTGTGTGTGTAGAACAAAGCCTCCCAGTTACTGATCCGTTTCTGTGGAAAGGCTTCAACGAGACTTCAAACGTTCCTTTCAAACCAACTCTGAGGCTCTGGAGCAAATTTTCTCTTTAATCTCAAACTTGTGCAGCGGTTCGTCTCTCGTCTCTCTTCTCTCTTCTCTTGTCTCTTGTCTCTTGTCTCTCTTCTCTTGTCTCTCTTCTCTTGTCTCTCTTCTCTCGTCTCTCCGCTGCGACAAATAATACAAGTTGTGTTGACTATCAATAAATAACTCGATTAGTTACAGCCACTCCAACACTCCGCTCACTACGTGCACGATGCCCAGCTGTCCCACAGCACTGGTTTGTGGTTCACCACTATGAAGAAGACCACATAACAAAAATTTGTCAAAGGATGCCAGGGACCAGATGGTGGATCGGTACGAGGCTGAAATGGACTACAAGACTGTCATCAAGAAGCTTGGTGAGGTGGTTCATCTGCTGCTGCCGTTATTTAAACAGACCAGCATCCTTCGATTGGAGCTCCATGCATGATCCGTCCTCAAGTAGTGAGGATGATGATGATGAGAGAGGTGAGGGAAGAAAACAAAAGGTAACCCACCCATCCATCCATCCATCCATCCATCATCTTTTTCGTGTTCTCAAGTCAGGTCTCAGGGGCAGCATCTTGAGCAGGGAGGTCCAGACATCTCTCTCCTCAGCCACCTCTTCCAGCTCTTCTGGGAGGACTCCAAGGTGTTCCAATGATGTAGTCTCTCCAGCGTGTCCTGGGTCTTCCCTGGGGTCTCCTCCCAGTTGGACATACATGGAACACCTCCAATGGGAGACGTCCAGGCAGCATCCTTACCAGATACCCTCAACTGTCTCCTCTGGATGTGGAGGAGCAGAAGCTCTACTCCAAGTCTACCCTGGAGAACTGAACTTCTCACCCTCTCTCTAAGGGAGAGTCCAGCCATCCAGTGGAGAAAACTCATTTCAACAGTTTGTATACGTAATTAAATTATTTCTGTCACTGCACAGCCCATAGGTGAAGGTAGAAATGTAGACCGACAGGTAAACCCTTCCTCTTCACCACAACGGACCGGCACAAAGTCCACAACACTGCAGAAACTGAACCAATCGGTCTGGTGTTCTCACGCTCCATTCTTCCCTCACTCATAAACAAATCCTGAGATACCTGGAACTCCTCCACTTGAGGCAACGCCTCACTCCCAACCCACAGAGGACGGTCCACTCTTCTGACTGAGGACCACGGCCTCAAATTTGGAGGTGCTGATCCTCATCCCAGCTGTGAACTGCTCCAGTGAGAGCTGGAGATCACAGCAATGAGAAGACCACATCATCTGCAAACAGCAGAGACAGAACCTTGAGGTCATCTAACCAGACCCCCTCCACGCGCTGTTAGCCAGTGAACAGAGATATAAATTAAAAACTGAACATTCCTTGAAGGAATGCATCTCGCCCTGGTATCACACCAGGGAGAGATGGAGAGGAAGAGGAAAAGAAAGAGGATGAAGGTGTGGAGACTGAGACAAAGAGGGATAAAGTGATAGAAGGGAGGAGAAATGTGACCTACTTCTTCCACTGTTTGATATGCTGAGGGTGGAAGCGTGAAGCAACCAGAAGCCTGGAAGCTGCCAGAACAACAGTCAGAAAACATCCGGAGACTGAAGCGACCGGGCAACAAACAACAAACACGCTTCGTGCTTTAAACTCTGAGTGCACATTTACAAAACACGAACCATGATCAACAGTGAGAAAAAACATCAAGTAAAACATAAAAAAGTCTGATTTGAGTTTAAACTGACAGAAACTTCAACAGTTTGGAGAAAGTTTGTTTGAGACCAACTGTTTTCACTCCAGCAGCTTGCCGATGTTTTTCCACCCAGATGTTAAATCACCACGTGTGACCCCTGCAGGCAAAATGAATCAGGACATTTTCAGTGTTTTTTATTTCTCCATTTGAAAAGCTTCAAAATGATCTGTAGTTTGTTACAGCCATTTATCCCCTGGCCTTGTTGGTGTTCTTTACGACGGGGCTGGTTTGAAAAACTTTTTTTTTTTTTTGTCTGAAGTGATGTCAGGAAGTAAAGCTCTAAACGGTGGAGAAAATAATTTGACCTGATGATGACACTGACGATTTAGCAAATTTTCCCACCTACAAAGAATAGAGGGGTCTGTAAGTTTTATCATAGGTACACTTCGACTGTGAGAGAGGGAATCTAAAACAAAACAAGAACAAAAATCCAGGAACTCACTTTGTGTGAATAAATAATTTGCATTTCATTGCATGAAATAAGTATTTAACAGAACTTAATATTTGGTACAGAAACATTTGTTTGCCGTTACAGAGGTCAGATGTTTCCTGTAGTTCTGGACCAGGTTTGGACACACTGCAGTGGATTCTGGCCCACGCCTCCACACAGAGCTTCTCCAGGTCTTTCAGGTTTCGGGGCTGTCACTGGGCAGCATTGAGTTTCAGCTCCCTCCAAAGATTTTCTGTTGGGTTCAGGTCCTGGACTGGCCAGGCCACTCCAGGACCTTGAAATGCTTCTTACAGAGCCACTCCTTAGTTGTCCTGGCTGTGTTTCGGGTCAATGTCATGCTGGAAGACCCGGCCACGACCCGTCTTCAATGCTCTTATTGAGGGAAGGAGGTTGTTGGATAAAATCTCACGACACACGACTCCATCCATCCTCCCTTCAATATAGTGCCGTCGTCCTGTTCCCTTTGCACAAAAGCACCTTGAAAGTACGGTGTATGATGTTTCCACCCCCAGGCCCAGAATTCCTGACAGAAATGAAAACCTCTCGCTTTCTTTCATACCAGAGATCTAAACCAAGATCATCTTGTGCAGAGGAATGACAACGTTTTTGGTCAATCTTTAGAAATAACATTATGCGCCATCTTGTGTGATGTCTGAAGCTATCCTGCTCAAAGTATTTGCTTGGGCCGACTCTCAGCAACTACCACATCAAATTTTAGCTCAAAATCTTTAAAACTAACTAATTTATAGGCATGTTTGTGTTTTCTAAGGTCAGTAAGCTGTGGTGGCCATCTTGAACAGGTTTGACTACAAAGGTTGATCAGTTGTAGACATACTGTCTGCACGTCTTTATGAGTCTTCATGAGCATTTCCCCTCCTCGGGGTGAATCGTGTTGGACATCTTATGTCTGGGCTTAAAGGGTGGGCCACCCTCCTTGGTTGACCCCAAGAGAAACAGGTTACGGGAAACAGGTTGGAATGGAGACGGACCAGTAAATACAGAGCTTTGCCTTTCAACTCAACTCCTTCTTCACCACAACTGACCAAAGCAACACCCCCATTACCGAGGACGAGGTCCAGATCCGTCGATCTATCTCCCGCTCCATCTTACCATCACTCAGGAACAAGACGCCCCGATAATTAAACTCCTCCCCTTGAGGAAAACACTCCCAGTTCCACAGATCCAAAAAACAAGGAAAGTGATCAGTTAAACTGAACTCCGAGGGTCTGAGTTGTATCAATTACAGGAGGAGCTGCTCAGATTTCTAATTTGTTTCCAATTCCTTATTTCTGCAAACAGTCGTGTTTTACCGAGTAGGTTGTTCCCAAAGAGCTTCAATGGTTAAAAACCACAACCAGGAAGGAGATGGAGAAGTGCTGAGTCAGCGTGACATCAGAGCACTCAGCTCTACATCCAGACTTTAAGACTCCCACCATGGTTCACCGTGAGGAGGGGAACAGCTCAGCTGACCATCATCACCATCAGCTATGAACACCTTTAAACAAAACGTGACGCGTCAGCTTAGCCGAGCTAAAGCTAATGCAGCTATTACAACCCACAACGGCAACACGAGGCCGGGGTTCAGCAGCAGTAGAACCTGATCTCCTTCCTTCAGAGAAATCACATCACGGCCTGGCAGCTCTGTACGCATTTCTTCTGGAGTGGAATAAAAACACTTAAACGCTGCTTGATGCGAAGAAGGAGAGCGTTAACATCTTGGCAGGGAAATGATTAAAGCCTCCTCTCAGGTACGGAGACGAGGCAGCGGATAAACAAGCCACGACCAGGACAGCGTGAATTATTTATCAACGCACTTGATCACCTGTGATTTATTATTTAACTGCAGTGAATTCATGACTTGCTGTTCAACAGACTGAACACTGAAAACAGGAAGACGTTCAGCACAGATTTAACACGATGGTTCACAAACTGTGCACACATTAAAGGCGCGCCGGGTCGTTACAGAACCTGACCACCCCAGTTTCATTTCATTTTTTTACTTTCAGGGCTACCGTACATCCCTGTGACTGACCTGGACAGAAATAACGAGGAGCAGAGAAAGACGTTTAACCTTCTTGTAACCGTTTACACAATATCGACTTCTAGAAATGTTTTTTTCAATGTTTATTGACACATTTGCATGAAAACGTTGTAGTTTCCATGCCAGGCAGGGTTGCCAGATAAATAAAAAAAAGCTCAACTGCTGCAGTGTTGCTTTAAAATTTTAGTATTTTGACTCCAACTGTCATATATGCCGAGTGAGGATGTTGTAAGATGAGGTGTTTGTTGTGTTTGGTCATGTGCACAGAAACAGAGGGGGCAAAAAACACTTTATTATCTTTATCTGGCAACCCTAAAGTCAGGCTCAGCAGCATGAATTGTGCGTGCAGTGTCTGCACGAACACAGTTACATCCAAACTGGTGAATACAGGAACGTCCCTTTGGACCGAGGATGTTGTTGGTTGGCTCCGACATTCAGAAAACGGGTGAGTAGCACAAAATAAAAACGCTTTGATCTCTGTCATTTATCGTAAATGTTGTTAATGTAGAAAATCTGGACTGCAGCCGTCTAAAGTGTGCATGTGCGACTTCACTTCTGCAGACTAGTATTGCGCATGTCTGCAACGGTTTTTCCTTAAATTCCTCCACTGTGAGACCTTGATTCAGTAACCTTGAGTTTCAGAGAGAATGAGGGCTGTTGTGTATCCGAACAGCCGAACCTCGGCAGAAAAGCTTCGGTTTCACTAAAAGTGCAGCGTGTAAACAGGGCCTTAGGGAAAGTTTGTAGTTTTTAATAAAAAGTTATTACAGATTTGAGCGGGACAAATGTCTGTTTAGTGATCTGTGTATGCGCACGTAGAAAAAACTGCTTAAAATTAAAAAACGAGATGGAAAATATCCTGTCTGTTGATCAAAACAAGATGTTTGTGTCTTGACCAAAGTCAATATTACCCAGTGAAGCCCTCAGACACTGTAAATTAAGGTTGTAATCGAGAAAAGATGATCCCACTCTCAGAAACAGAATCAGTGCAGAATTAAACGGTAACTGCAGTAACTATGCCAGGCCTGTGTGTGGCGCTGTAACGCTGCCACAAAAACACACTAAAAACAGGAAACACAGTCGGATTTGCACAATAACGTTAACACAAGAAACAGAAGAAGAGTGTGCAATTGTGTCGTAGGTTAGATTAGAGGTGGGGCGATGACATCATTGTTTTCTAAAGGTTGGCCGTCTAAATGAAAACACCAGGGTGGAGTTTCAAGAGTTTTTCACTTTAGAACCTGATTTTTTTTAAAAAATCCTATTTAGGAGCTCAGGAAGTGCAGAAACAGGATGAAACATTACAAAAGATATTGTGTGAGGTGGGGCAGTCGTCTTAGGACTGGAAAGTTGCAGGTTCAAGTCCCATCCATGCCCATATGTTACGGTGTCCTTGAGCAAGATACCCATTCCCTAAGTGCTCTACGAGCTCTTTAAATAGCTGCAAATGAATGGACGCATTCATGGGCGACAACACTTGCACCTATCATTTGAATGGCTCCTAAAATTTCCTAAAGACTTGGAAACAAACTCTTCTTAGTCTCACAACTTTTAGACTAATGATACAGTTCATAAAATAAGTTGCAGACATGTTTACCTTCCTCCACAACGTGTGTTTACATCACTGCTTCTGTCACTTATAGTTCTATAACTTCTTTGTATTACTATTTATAACTTTAATAGTAATAACTATGAGTCATTATTATTATAATGCTGTTAAGATGTTCAGCACATGGTCCAGCCGGTGACAGTGGCAGGTGTAGTTATATACCTGGAGACGAGCAGCTGTGTTGATACGATGAACCTGTCCTTGGAGCTGAAGCTGGTGAAGATGAGAACCACTTCATTTTCACAGTCGCAGAGATTTATTTGTCATTCGCATCTCATGTGGTACATGTGGTGGAACGAGATTGTGTACGCAGGGTCCCAGTTACATCCCACAATAAAATGTAAAACAGTGATAACATCTAAGATATGAGCTAAGAAAAACATCAGCTAAATATACACTAACAGCATAAAAACATTACGTCGAACACAAGTCTTTTTGTCCGCAGTCTTTATTTTACGATACGGCTACGTGTTGTTCCCTGAAGTACTGGAGATCAGGAAGGTGCTCGGTCCTGTTGACAGGGCGGGCGCCCTCCTTTAAAATTGTGGGTAATAATTATTTGTGTTTGTGCCCTTGTAATGAATCAATAAGTGTATATATTGTTGTGGAACTGTGAGCCGCAAAGTCTTACATTCCTGAATAAACTGCTCTTGACTTATAACTTTTTAAGACAGACTTTTAGTTTGAGGCTTACTTTTCGGTCCGTACTTCTGCTCCGTCTGGCAGGAAAAGGTGGAAATCACCACAGCAACCAGTGACTTATCATATTCTGGGTCACTGGACGTTTTGTTTTTCAGCAAATTATTTGTTACGTCATTCCATCATGTCTGGTTGCAAGAGAAACATTTTAATGCAACTCGTAATTTTGTGCTTTTGAGAACTTCAGGTCTCACGAGGTCCACTTGTTTTATACCCTTGATCCCTAATCATCTATTTTTGTCAACGGTTTCCTGCATATTTTAGTGTGTTTGGTACAGTCCATGAGGTTTCCAGTACTGTTCAGGGCTTGGTTGTGCAGATCAAATTGAATCCCGTAAAAACAGCTTCTAGTGAGTCCTTGACGCCCGCAGAAGCTTTGCTGCGTGTTCTCCTCGGATGAGAGCAAACGTCAGTAAGCTGCGACTCACCCTGTTAAAGCGTTTGGCCTGGAAGAGGTGTCCGTTGGCTCGGTAGAGTTTCCTCCATCTTCTGGCCCCGCGGCGATAGATCGACTCTGGAAGAGGGAGGAACAGTTGAAGAGCAGCAGCATGGTGGGGGTCTAATGAGGAGATGGGCTTCGTAAAGAGAGGAGACAGATGTGAGCGAGTGAGAAGATGAGGTGAAGATCCCGAGGCTCCGAGTACAAATGAGGAGACAACAGTAAGAACAGACCTCTCAGCTCTCCTTAAAACCTTCTGTTCATATGAAACTATAAAACAAATCATGTCAAAGTATTAATTTAATGTGGGCTTTGATATTTGACTCACTAACATGGAGTAACTCAGTCATCTCATCTAACAAGATGCTAAAATGATGGAAATAACTTCTGCACCAGTTTACTACGATTCATTGTTGCTTTAACATCTGAAACCTCCAGAGACAGAAACTTTCTTATTTGACCAACTATGAATAAGAACAGATGTTTACAGAGGTGCTTTGACTGGAAGAACGAGGGGATTCAATGTAATTAGTCTAGCTCAAAGACAGCTCCTGAAGTGTTTGCCGCCACAATTACTCACAAGTGGAAAACATTTAGGAAAGCTGTCGATCTGCCCTGGAGTGAACGTCGTCACCCCAAAGGTCAGACTGTGCAATGCTCAGAGGAATTAGTCCAGACTTGTACAGAATGCGTGCAGGAGAAAGTCTCTTCTCTCTAAAAACAACATGGCAGCATGACTTTGATTTGCAAAGTTTCGTTTGAAGGATGAACCAAAACCTAACAAAAGTGTACATGTTTACCCAGAATGCACTGCAGCAACAACTCCTCCCAGCTGTTAGCATGGTGGTGGCGTGCTGATGGCCGGTTCATCGGTGGATTATTGAGCATGAACCTTGATATTTTGAAACACTTTGGCCATGACTGCCCCAAACGAGTCGGCGGGGGAGAGGGCGGACTCCAGAAACCATCTGAGCACCATCAAACTGGTTCACCCACTATGCGAAGGTGCTATTTATACGACTGAGTTTGTTGTGGCTCCTTGGACTGATGAAGTCTTCTGGATGAAAGACGAAACATTTCAACAAGAAGAACCTGTCCAGAGGACCTGACTGAACTTTGTTGCATCAGAAGGGTTCATAAATGGCAGATATCAGCTGGATTAGAGTTTTCTCCAAGAACTTACAAACATTATTTATTTACTTTTGTTAATTCAGAGCAGAAAAACTTTGAGTGAAACGCACCGGCCTGTTTTTGCAGATGTGTGCAGAAGTACTTTATGGATAAAGCTGCTGCTGTTTAAATAAATCACATACGACACAGTTTACATGTTGGACCTTAAAACACCCGTTGGTTGAGCTCCATCAGTGAATGCCCCCCTGGTTCCCACTCCCAGTCCGTTCTGGTTTCCCCGTGTGTTTGGCTGCTCTGCTGATGGGTGTGGCAGTGCTAACCGCCATCACTCAATCATCTTTTGCCTCTGTTGCCATGGCAGCGCTACCGTACACTCCACCATCTATTAGCTAGCTGTGAGGATGTCAGGGCGGCAGCGCCTTCTTATCAAAGTGCATCACGTCTGCTGTTCCCATCCTGAAAATGTGAGGACGAGTTAGCGCACCTCCAGGTAAACTCCACTGGGCTTTTATCATCTTTAAGACGAGCACTTACGCTTTTATCTTTGTCTCAGCGCTTAGCTTTCGTCTCCGTATGTAACAACAAGTTAAAAAGCAAAACACTATATTTATTGCACTTATTGATCAGAGATATTGTTCCTAGATCAATTTCTGCCACAAACAAAAGTTATTCTCCTATTACAGGCATAAAGACAAATCTTTAAACACAATGTCAGACCGTCAGTACGAGCTGCAGAGGAAAACCTAAGAGTCAGCGTGCGATTCATCGCATCAGGTCGGGGGTTAAACCAGATACGGTCAAACTAAAAGCACATTTTCAGATTCCTGCTTTTTTAAGTTACACGTTATGAAACTTGGATCATACTGATATCACGAGTGGCTCCAGAAATGTGGGTTGATTTGTCTGTTAATCTGGATAACCCCTGGAAATAAATCCCATTTTAACGTATTAATTGATGTCTGGATATCATTTGGAAGAGGAAACCTCTCTGCTCAAAATCAATCAATGTTTGTCATTGGTACTGCTCAGAAACGTGCTTCAAAACATTTTTCATGATTATATTTTAAACAGTTTGTTCAAGGACCTATAGAAAAGATGCATCATATTCTGACAAAATCCAGCTGCTCCCTCGAGATGGCAGCCCTCTGCTCCACACGTGGGCAGCTCCGTGTTTGGGACCCCTGAGAACGGGAGGGGAAGTGACAAAATCCAATAATTGCTCATTTTTCTATCAAGGCGCTATAGCTGCCTGTATCTCAGCAGACCACCTGAGACTTGATCCTCGGGTCGTATGTTGTAACTCTTGTCAGAATGTATGATGACATCATAATTGACAGTTTCTGTGTCTGTCTGTCAGTAAAATGTTTCATGAACCAGATAAAGGATCTTAATGAAACTTACACAGCTATGGTAAATTAACTGTATTTAGCATAGCATGGCACCTTTTAAGTGATATACAACTCAACCTGTGCCTTCACCATCCACACACACATTCATACAGCAGTCTACGACATCTCTACACGCCAACGTGAATAAATCTTTCTATAGAGACTAATGAGTGCACATTCAAACACCAGCACATCAGATACAACGAGAGGTTCAGCCCACACTTCGACAGGTGACAGTGAACTGGTGAAATCGAACCTCCGACCCTTTCGTTAGAGGACGACCGCTCTAAACACCGAGTCACGTCCGCCTTAATCATCGGATGGACATCTATAATTGATTAATGGAGATAAACAATTCAAGATGGCAGCCACAACGCATTTTAGAGTGCAGTAGCTGAGACTGATCCCAACACATAATTTGAATGTTTACAGATAGTGAAATATTTTAGTTTGTTGTTTTTTTCATTCAATATTTGGGCTCAGTTCTGCCTCTTAGCAGATTATATTATGAACTACAGGACAGATTTTAACAAAAGTTTCATGGAGTAATCGTTAAAAGTATATCCACGACTGATTAACTATTGGAACCAATCCAATTAAAGATGGCCGCCACAGTGGACTGACCTTAGAAAACAAATAAACAGCTTTAAATTAATCAATTTAAAATAACTAACGAACCTGTGTTTAGATTTCATTGAAGCTCTCAGAAACCGTCACTGGATGCTCATCTACGACTCATGAATTCAAGTCGACCAGGTTCAAGATGGCCGCTACAGCTAATCCATACTAGCAAACACAAAAGTGTCTATAATTCAGCTGTTCAGACGCTCAGCTGAAGTTTAGTTAGGCGGTAGCTGGGAGTACTCCGAGCGGCAGCAGCTTCACGAGATCGAGCGTTGCATGAATGTCAAGGCTCGACTTTTCTTTTTAGTTTAATAAATGTTTGAGATTTTAAAATCTTTCTGTTTTTCATTTCAGCTCTGAGTTAAAGTGAAACTTAAAGCCGGGGGGGGGTCATAAGCCCCGCTCTGTGGGGTCTGAACTTCTTTTAATCCTGTTCAGTCGAGCCCAGAAACGAAAGGGATCGTCTGACTCATAATCGCTGCTGTGTTTCCATGGTTACCCCGAATGTTCTGCCCTCCCTGTGCTGGTGGGGGAGTGAGGGGGGAGACCTCTGAAGAGGAGTGGGAGACAAGAGCCAACTACATGATAAATACAGAGCATCAAAGAACAAACTGCATATTTATCACCTGCTGTGATGAGAGGCAGGTGATGATGTGTGTCCACCACAGCTGGTCATCATTAGCCATCACCATCATGGCGATAACATTTTTACCTGTAAAATGGTCAGACCATCTTATCACAAGCCGAACTGGTTTGTTCCACTTTGGAGTAAGCTGTTGGAGGAAGAATCAGTGTTGTTGTGCGTTTCCTTGACTGATGAAGCCTTCTGGATGGAAGGCGAAACGTCTCAGCACAAAAGCATAAACTGTCCAGATGACCTGACTGAAAGATGTTGGATTGTATACCTGGATTATTGAGCGTGGCCTTTGTTGTTTAAAGGCTTCAGTTTCACAGAAAACGACTGCTGTTGTGTAGACGAATGGTCGAACTGCAGCAGAGAACGCTACGTTTTTGGCGTGTAACGATAAACCTGCAGCAGAATGTCTTCAGGGAGTTTCTCTGTAAACTCAGAATCACTGCCTCGGCATCATCTCTAAAACTCGCTCAGTAAGAACTTGTGACAAATACACTTGTGGGATTTCCCTTCTCAGTTCATTCTTTGTGCTGTTAACAAATGATAAGACCCGAGTGAGCCCCCTCCGGCTGCATCAGATGTTTTTACCGCTTGATAAAACCATTTCTGATCCTCGACATGAATCTCTGCCTGCCTGAAGGTGAGAAGCGCGTCAGAAACACAGATGATGTGCTTCCAACACCTCATTTGTACCTGACTAACACTCCGTCAGAGAGCTGACCCATTACAGCACCGCCCTCAGGAGAACCCAACTGTTTCATCGCCCCATTGTCCTCCACAGTGAAAACAAGAAGACAAACGGATGGAGGGAAACAGGCAACGCACTTCTCAGAAGAATGAGTGAAAATACTACACCTCCAGAGGCTAAAGCCATTGCACACAGTCCGGCCATTTGTTCTGCTGGCGGTATGAAGAGGAGCATGCGGCCGAACGTTGATGTTCTGTAGGTGAAACAACGAGGAACGCAGTGGGCCGGCAGGCTGGTTCTAACAGATCTGTTAACACGGGACATTTCCAAAGACCGGACTCACTTCCAGACATTGTTCCTCTCACTCACAGGAAAGTAGCAGCTGCCAACAGTACCCACCCTTTCCCCTCAGATACCTCGATTACAAGAAAATAAATGGAAAAATAAAACAAGTGGAGATGATTAAAGGGCCAGCCTTCTTTAAAAGGATGCACATCACCTGCTGCCGTTCAAGCAGGAGTTTGAACTATGATTATCTTATAATAAAAGATGACTGAGGTGCATTGGAAACTTTTACAAAGTTACATTCAGGACACACTTCCTGCTGCCGTTAAATGAAGAAAGCGAGGCTATTGTTGTCTAAAGACGATTTGAGGATCCATGAAAAAGCCTCGAAGCAATTAGAGCTAAAGAACACCGAACAGAACCACGACTAACTTCATTAGTTTGACCATTAATTAAAACGTTTGTCCTCTAATCATAAAGTCTTTGATAAAGACCTAGAAAAAAAAAAGACAATGCAAAGACTGTGAAATCACAAAAGCCTTCCAGTTAAAAGGTTTGATCCGGATTTAGACTGTGAAGGATTTTGAGGTCCGTCGGGGGGTTCTGAAGCAGGAAACTGTAGGAGGGCACACGGCAGCCACACAAACCAGTGAGTGGGATCATCTGGACCGGAGTCAGCATCACATGCTGATGAGTCAGTCCTGCTAGGTGACACCATGGTAACACATCCATCCCCATCACACCAGCGAGATGAGGTGTGCACAAAAACACATCGCACAGTCTGACAGTTTCTCTGGAGTGGGCCGCGGAACCAACACCAGCTAATATCAGCTAAAATGTGTTCCGGTTTCGGTACAAAGAAGTTAAAGCTGCATCCATTTGTCCCAAACCACGACAGAGTTTCTGTTCAGTATGTGTTAAAATGCCTGATTAGTTCAACAACTGATCCAACCGGGTCTACAACCAGAACTGCAGGCCTCCACTGATCTGGGCTGTATGTTGAGAGTGGTTCAATAAAAGCCTCCTCAGAGCTAAACAGCTAAAAACTGCTTGAAGGACTCTGGCTGTCAGCAACGAGGACCAAAACGACCCCCACAGTGAAGCACGGTGGTGGCAGCATCATGATGTGAAGGTGATTCTCAGCAGCAGAGACTGGGGGAGGGTTGAAGGAGAGCTGAGTGGGACTCCTGGAAAACCTGGTTCAGAACCTCAGATTGAATCAAGGGTTCACCTTCCAACACAAAAACAACCAGCTCATCCACGAGACGGGTGCTATGTTTGTTTGTTTGTTCTAAATATTTACTTTTATTTACAAATATTTTCCCCAAAGAAATACATGGACTTACATAAAACTCTTTGTGTCAAAAACTTTGTTCTCTTCAAAATCTGCTTCGGCTGCTGGCTCTGTTTTTGTCTTATGCTGACAAATGAGACTGACCTGTATAAATAAAGGTTGAATGAGTTATGCTACTTTTAGCTTTAAGCTATTGTTTGGTTACCTTCATGTTTTGGTTAGCCTTTTGTTACGTTTAGCTTTAAGCAACCATTTTGCTACTTTCAGCCAGACTTTTGTTATTTCTAGTTAGTCTTTGAAACTTTTAACTAGCCAGTGTTATTTTTAGCTTTTATCTAGTTTTTAGTTGCTTTACACTTTTAGCTGGGCTGTTGCTACATCAATCATCTAGCTAGTGTTTTGCTACTTCTACTTTTTGCTAGCTTTTTCCTATTAACTGTTAGCTAACCTTTTGGTACTTATAGCTTCTTACTGATGTCAATTAAGCTTTGTTTTGTTACTTTTAGCTTATAGCTAACCGTTTGCTACCTTTAGACTCAAACTAGTGTTTTGAATTAAATTAAATTCAGTTTATTTATATAACGGCACCAAGTCACAACAGAAGTCATCTCAGGGCACTGAACAGAAACATCCACATACAGAAAAAGTCAGCTAAAGCCATTATTTATCTGATGAGCCTTTTTTTTACTTTTAGCTTATTGCTAACTATTTGCTACCTTTAGCTTCTAGCTAGTGTTTTGCTACTTAGGTAGGGCAGCCGACTCAGGACCCGAAAGTCCCAGGTTCGATCCCCAGCCATTCCCGCATGTCGTGGTGTCTCTGAGCAAGACACCTGATTGCTAATTGCTCCTTACACAGCTGCCCACTGCTCCACCTGAGTGCATCTCAGGTGCGATAGGTTAAATGCAGAGAAATAATTTTGCCATTGTATGAGAACATACACTGATGACATCATAGCACTTTACTTTAGCTTCTAGCTTGTGCTTTTCCCATTAACTATTAGCTAATCTTTTGGTATTATAGCTAACTGATGTCAATTCAACTTTGTTTTCTTACTTTTAGTTTATAGCTAACCAGTTGCTACCTTTAGCTTATAGCTAGTAATTTGCTACTTTAGCTTCTAGTTAGCTTTTTATGATAATGGTTTGTAGCTAGAAGTCAGCCTTTTTTGCTTTTAGCTGCTGTCAAGTCAACTTAGTATTATTTGACGTTTAGCTAGCCTCATTCTTCTTTAAGCTTTAAAAACTCAGTATCTGCTTCTTCAGCAGTCATTCAGCGTTTTCACTTTAGTGTTGTTCATTCGGAGAACCTTTTCTTCACAGGAAGGCACCCGGCCCAGAGGAGCGAAGCGGTCCTGAACCCACCTCAGAGAGCTCAGAGTGCAGAAAGTTTACAGAATCATCCAAACCTTTGACTCGAAAGTAGAACAGCAGCGTGAGCAGCATCCCTCCTGCTAAACGTGGGCCGCTCCTTCATACTCTGGATCTCCTGTCAATCTCCTCCTCTTCATCCTGCGCTCATCGAGCTGCTTGGCTTTCCTCCTCCTTGATTCCAGTTAAATCTCCCCGGAGCTGCTCCGCTTCAGCTTCCTGCCACACCAACCGCAGCCTCCCCTACAGAAATGTCCACCAGCTCTAAAACGACCTTACCCTACGTCTGATCTGCACAAACGCTTCCACACTAAAGACACAGAACCACATGACCCAGTTTTTCTTCTTCTTCTTTTCATCTGCATCAGAGCTGCAGTTTCAGCTTCTCGTCCACAAGATGGCAGAAGTGTCTGTGAATTGAGCAGCAGCCTCCTCTGCGCTCTACACATTTAACCTGAATATAAACCTGATCTATTTTTAGCTGCAGCGCTGCTTCATGTCATGCTGCTACCTGGGCAGCACGGTGGCTCAGTTGGTAGAGCGAGCAGGTTGCCCTCGTTCAAATCCCGGCCAGCGTTTCTGCATGTTCTCTCCGTGCCGCGTGAGTTTTCTCTGGGTGCTCCGGTTTTCTCCCACAGGCCAAAAACATGCATGTTAGACTGACTGGTAACTCTAAATTGTCCCTAGGTGAGAGAGAGAGAATGGTTGTTTGTCTCGTTTGTCTCAATGTGTCTCTGTGATGGACTGGAGACATGTCCAAGTGTCCATGATGGACTGGAGAACTGTCCAGGGTGTCCCCCGTCTCTCACACAGTGATAGCTAGATATGGGTACCAGTGACCCCTGTGACCCGAAAAGGAAGAAGTGGGTAAAGATGATGGATGGATGGATGGATGGATGGATGGGTGGGTGGATGGATGGATGGGTGGATGGATGGATGGATGGATGGATGGATGGATGGATGGATGGGTGGATGGATGGATGGATGGATGGATGGATGGGTGGGTGGATGGATGGATGGATGGATGGTCCCTTCTTCAGGGGTCGACACAGTGATCTAATTCACATAAAAACTTGGCAATTATTTTTACGCCAGACGTCCTTCCTGATGCGACCACAGACACCGAGCTACCACAGCCTCTGAGTGGAGCAGAGAGCTGCATCCAGGACACCCGGGGAGCAGATGGTGGGGGTTAAGGGCCTTGCTCAAGGGCCCAGAGTGGGACAAATGAGGGTCGAGGGTGTGGGTGCTTCACCTATCCCACCCACATTTTGATGTTGTCGGTACTGGGAGTTGACCCGGCGATCTTCCAATCACAGGCCCACCTTCTCTACCCTCTGCACCACCGCTCCCCGTACTTAGCTTAACTTACATTAGCTAAACACGCGCTGAAATGTAGCTGAAACCAAATAACATGCCTCAATTAGCAGAAGTAGAAAGAACACATATTTGCTGAATCAGGTATACATTAGTAGAAATGAGCACAAGAATTATGAAATTAGCTAAAAAAGCTGAAATGACCAAAAAACAAAGTAGCTGAAAAGGCAGAAGGAAGTTTAAACTACCAGAAGGAAGCGGACAGAGCTGAAACAAGCTATTAAAAAAGTGGAATTAGCTGAAAAGGATAAAATGATCATAAACAGCTAAATAGTAGCTGAAATAGTAGAAAAGTGTAAACTTGCAGAAATAAACTAAAAGGAGCATAACAAGCTGAAATTAGCAGAAACAAGTTAGAAGAAGCATAAAAATGTAGTTAGCAGAAAGAACATGAAAGGAGCACAAAACACTTGAAAAAAACAGCTGAAAGCAGCTGAAAGTAGCTGAAAAAAGTTTAAATTTGCACAGGACAGCTGAAAGAAGCTGAAGTTGTAAACAGATCTTAAGATTTGAAGAATATAAGATCAATTCAATTACAACTCACAAAAAAAAAAATCATATCAAATCACAGAAAAATATCGGCCATCTTGTTTTCATTGGTCTCTCCTCGCAGAACGATGTGCTCCACTGAATTACGAACCCCCCAGGAAGGTCTGCACTGAACAACAGAGGGACGATGACTTTGACCTAGCTTCCAGTTTCCCCACGTCCCAATCCGATCACGCATCAAAGGAACGAGTCGGTTCGTCTGGTCAACTCTCAACCCTAAGACTGGCCGGACACAGAGATGCTCCCGTTTACTCGGACCAAATTGAAAGTGAAACTGTGTTAAAGAAAATTGTAAATCCCTTCACTGACAAGATGATTAAGCCTCATAAATTCCACCATGAACACGTCGATTTAAGACGGGCTCGCTCGAATCTCTCCCTCCCTCGCCGCCTGTCGGCCCAACACAAACTTGGACCCGTTGGTGCCTCTCGTCGCCAGCCGGCGTTGCAACAGCAGGGAGGTTGTGTAAGCATTTTCTGCATTCTTCAGCAGTGACGAGGGAAGGCTCCTCTCCAGGCTGGACGCTGCGTTATCGCAGCAACCTTCAGGACATTCTTTCCTTTATCTGTGCTTCCAGGAGCAAACGGGAGACGCCGTTCACTCGCTCTGACTGAAAGAAGTGCAAAAACACAAACCGATTATGTAAAGGTGTTCTCCACTGGGGGGGGGAGTAGCCAAGACAAAATAACAAACCATCTCTTTACATGGTGGAGTTATTGCCTGGAGCACTGGCGTTAGAAGCTCTTCTAATGATGGGGGACACATTGGTGGGGGGGTCTGGGGGTTCTCCCCCAGAAATTTTGGATAAACGAGATGCCATTTCCTGCGTTCTGGTGTATTTTAGCAGGTTGTTAAACATCTAAGTTTACCTGCATAAATCAACAACGAGAGCATGGCACAATGCGGTCTCCTCCCCCCACCCTAGTCGACAATTACCGGCACTAACGTAGCGCTAAGCTAGCAGTGTGCAATACAGACATTTTAGCTAAGATGCTACAGAACCAAGCACCAAGAACAGAACCGAGCACCCTGCCTTCCCCCCACCCCGTCGACAACTGCCAGCATTGATGTAGCGCTACGCTAGCAGCACGCAACACAGACACTAGGTGTTGAATGAGTACATAACTTTTGAACTCGACATCAACACAATAAAACCTGAGTAGAACTCGAGTATTTGATGACGTCATAGATCTCAAGATACAAAAATAAATAAATAAATAAAACCGCCAAAAAAAGGTAATCATTTACAAAAAAAAGACCAACAAAACATTGGGAGCGTATATTATGCCCCTACCATTTATCATACTGCAAATAAGTCACAAAAAAAAACTAAACTATTAGTTATTATTATTAAACTGCAAACGTGAAGAAACGTGCAGCACGTCAAAAACGAAACTTAAACCGAAACTGGTTCTGGTTCTGGTGGATTGGACCCGGTGTTACACCATACTCTGTGACCTGCAACAGTGCAACACCGCCCCCTACGGTCATACGGTGGTCACATAATATGGCGTCACTACGGGTACTCGACTTTACATTTTTAACCTCGATAGATGTCCTAGCAATCGATGTGTAGATTACTCGAGTACTCTGTTAATGCCCTAACAGACACACTAGCTAAAAGCTCTGTTTCCTTCATGGCTAGCTGCCACAAAGCAGCTTTTCTTCAAAAATCAAACACTTCACGTGGATTCAAAAATCTAATCTAAAAATAACAAATGCTCCTTTGTGGAGAGAAATGTCCTACAGTGACCACCCTGAAGTGGTGTAAACACACCTCCGCCGGATATCAAATGTCCCAACACAGACTGAATTTCACGGTTCTGTTGGGCTCAGCCCGAGCCAGAACAATCTGCAGGAACTCACCAAACACACAAACGTTTGGCGAGTCCAGGTCCTCCAGCTCACAACATCTGCAGCAGGTTATATATCTCTGGTGGTTGTTGTTCCGTAGCTGGTTTATAGAAGATCAAAACGCTTTCGTTTCAGATTGTCAGCCGGGGACAGCAAGGTGACCCGGTCAGGCGTGAGGTCCACCGAGCAGAGAAACGCAGACGAAAACAGAAAAACTAATAAAACAAAAAGCTGCGAAAGCAAAGAGAGAGCCAAGTGTTATTGAAAAGAAAGGACACAGAGATGTGAGGGTGGGTTTAATAAAAGGAAAAGAGGGAATGCCACAGGGGAGGCAGCTGAAACCAGGTCAGTTCAGCTGGTAGGACTCAAACCCGACCCGGGTTCAGGCAGCAGCTTCGGCTCGTGTCCTCGGCACTGGAAGCTGCAGAGGTGGTTGCTGTTGGGGTCGTTTGCGGCGGCTGAAGGCGCTGTCCGGTGGGAGCGTTACGCAACAGCCCGGCCGTTTGTGGATTAGACTTCTGAACAGATGTGCTGACGCTGTTCTCTGCAGGGGGTCTGCAGCGGGACACGCCGACGGCTTCAGATCCAGCTGCGCAGCAGAACGAGGTCAGCCGCAGAGGCGGGACGGACACGAAGAGCGCCAAGGAGAGCTCCAAGTGGAACAACGTGCAGAGATTAGGCTTTTATTATTGCCAAGAGCTTTATACGGCCTTCAGGGAGGACGAATAAAAATAAAAATAAAAACCCACCTTGGATGCCAACGAGTCTCACAAAGACCGTATGATGCAACAATTGACATTTTATGCAGATGATGTGGAACTTGTGGAAGTTTGACAAATGAAATGAAAAGAGTTTAAAAATACGGGATTGATTAAATGATAAAAATCCAGAATTTTTTAATAATTATTTTATTTTTTTCTTATACTTCAACAGTACTTAGATTAGTCAGGAACATTTTATTTATTTTAGTTCATGTTTTTATCTATTTTATTTTTAGTTTCAGCTTGTTGATGTTAATAAACACAACCATTCCTGACAAATCCTTAAAAAAATGTAATTAATTAATTAAACTTGTTTTAACTTTATCAGCACTGTTTGCAATGCTCCATAAACTCCCTGACACGCCCTTTAGCATTTCATGGGGAACAAATTGACCCCATTGAAACCCATTATAAATGCATAGTTTGGTCTCCTGCTTGTCGTTTCGTAAAATAATGTGTTTCTTTCAGTTGTGATGTTTTTTATCTCTATCTCTCCACTTCAGACTGTTATATTAGCCCGCTTGCTGGTCTGTTACATGTGAAGACACGAACATCACCGGCCAGGCTGGAAAAGAGCGCCTCCCTCATGGATGGAGTTTCCTGTGGGGTCCGGTCTCTCATCTCGTCTGATAAAATTGTTGTAGTTTGGCAGTACGGAGCAAAACAAAATAAATGCTTTTAAAAGAATGACTAATTTAAAGTGGAAAAATATGATTTATTCCCCCCAGGAGTTGTATGAAGTGGTCAATTATTGCCATAAATTTAACTCATTTGTTACGAACGTGTCGCTGACGACACGGTTGTTAAAAGACTACCAGGTAGAAATGTTGAGGCTTAGGTGGTAAAGGGTTAAAGGACAATTTGAGGATTAAAGGAAAGTAACGTGCGGTGCTGAAACCAACATCTGAAGTCCTAAATGCTGCAGTTGAGTTGTCTGGAACCAGACGGATCACGTGCACGAGCTCTATTGACCTTTATTTAACCAGGCACATCCCACTGAGATCACAAAGGTCTTTTGTAAAGGAGGTCTGGATCTCAGAGTCCTCGGCTGCACAGCCAGCCCATCAGCTGAAGAGCACCGTGATCCATAAGACCAACCAAAGCCCAGTTCTCAAAGCTCTAATGGGTTCTTTCCAGTGTAAGAAGAAGGATCTGTCCGAGAGGAACTGGTCAGGACAATGTTTGAATCATTCGTTCCTAAGTGAACTGTTCCTTCATCTGGAGCGTGATATGACCCAAATTCAGCCCGGATACGACAGCCGCCTCGTTACTTAAAGGTTTACTTCTAACCCAGTTAGTAAAAATAGGCAGAGAGACAAAAAGGAGGCTGGAGTTGAGTTCTTTTCACAGAACAAACAGCACAAACCTGAACAGACTGATGTTGGTGGAGCGTTCCATTCACACGTTTCAAGAGTTTCCAATCATCTCTGGTCTACGTTTACGCTGCACAAAACTGGATCCTTCTGTTGGTAATTCCAAGTACACAGTTTTTATTTATAAACACTTTTATCTCCACTGTGAGGAATCAAAGCCGCTCAAAGCCCAACAGAACCGCTCACCGTCTGCTCCGAGTGAGTGACAGTGAAACTTCTGTTTCTGATACTTTTAGCTACTATCCTGCTAATTTTAGATACACTTTTGCTACATACAGCTTGTAGCTACAATTTAGTTAATTTTAGATTGATAGCAAGTTCTGCATTTAGTTTTGAGCAAATATTTAGCTACATTTAGCTTTTAGCTACTCTTCTTAGATTTAAAATTTAGTTTGTTTTGCTAAATTTTACTTCAAGCTACAGTTTGAACGATGCTTATACAAATTTTTGTTGTTGTTATATTGTTTTACATGTTTGTTTTTTTTTAGCTTTTAGCAACTTTAAACTTTTTTTTAGCTTTCAGCTATGGTTTTTCTCATTTAGTTTTAAAATATGTGTTGGACATTTTAGGTTTTACCGACTATTTAGCTAATTTTAGGTTTAGCCTACAATTTAGTGAAGTTTAGCTTTTATCAACAGTTTACTGTCTTTTAGTTATTGTTTTGCTAAGTTTAGCTTTTAGCTAATGTTTGGCTAGTTTGTTCATACCTATGGTTTTTCCTAATCTGAGCTTTTGGATACTTTGGAATAATTTCAGCTTCTGTTCAGCTCGTTTCGACTCAGTTTCAGCTTCTTCAGCGCTCAGAGTTCACACTTTATTTTTGCAGAAAAGGCTCATTTCTCTGGCGTTGGCTTCTTTTTACGAGGATCGGCTCGTCAGAGTCCGATTACAGAACAACAAACCGCCTTCGTCCAGATAAATCTCCTCCAGCTGAACGTTTCAGGTCTGCTGATGAGATTCACGGAGGAATGCAGCTTTCCCCCGAGGCTAGGCTAAACTAACTTATTTACATGATTTCTGTATTTATTAAAAGTAAGATCAGAAGTGGT
Organism: Nematolebias whitei; assembly: GCF_014905685.2. Lineage (NCBI taxonomy): Eukaryota > Metazoa > Chordata > Actinopteri > Cyprinodontiformes > Rivulidae > Nematolebias > Nematolebias whitei. The sequence goes on along the minus strand of NC_056508.1, from coordinate 46,483,235 downwards.
TGAAGGACCAAGACATCTGTTTATTAAAAACTGTTGGACCAAATGTCTGGATGTGATGTGAGATGTGTCTTCAGGTGGATCAGCTGTTTGCTCTTGCAGCTCAGAAACTTTGCTCTTCTTAGACAAACTCATGTATTCTGTTTATTGGTTGCACCGGACTCAGATGTCTGAAAGCCATATTTTAAATAAAGAACACCACCCCCACCCCCACACCCACACCCACACCCACCTGTTCTCTCCTTCCTGTTTCATTGGTTCGACTGTGACTTCTTCCGTAATTTCATTGGTCAGATTTTTTTTTACCTTTATTTATAGAGGTAGTAGTCTCTCTTGGGGGGGTGGGTCCTCATGACTCAATGAGACTACCTCATTGGCTTTCCTTCCCTCCATTGATTACAGTGACATTATTTACATGAACACTCCTACAAGCACCCTGCAGATGTTGGATGCTGCAGATGTTGGATGCTGCAGATGTTGGATGCTGTCTATCACGGTGCACTAAGATTCATAACTGGCTGTAACCAACGTGCCCATCACTGCACCCAGTATCCACTGGTTAACTGGTCATCATTAACTTCACAGACTCTCCCACTGGTATATTTTCATCTTTAAATCACTTCCTGGTCTGCTGCCTTCATACATCTCCTCCTACATGTCTCTGAGTGAGTGCAGCTACAGCGTGCGCTCTCAGGACATCATTACCTGCAGTGTTCCCTCAGTGAGGACTGAACTAGACAAAAGGACCTTCTCCTACTCCGCTCTTGTTTCCTGGAATATCTTGTAAAAACAATTGAAGCTCTCGACCTTTGACCTCTCTACGTGGTTTCAAACATCTGCTAAGTTCATGGCAAAAACCAACACAGACATGTTCCTGTTTTTAGTTTTCTAGTATTCTGTATCGCCTTACAATCTAGTCGTTTTGTTTTTAATACAATTTTCTTTAATTTTTCTTTCATTTATTCTTCTAAATTTCATGCTTTGTTTTATGATTGTCCACTGTTGTCATGAGTCTTTGTTAAACCATGTCTCTCTTGTAAACGAGTCCCCGAGGCTCAATGAGACTAACCTGTAGAAATAAAGGCTGAATGAAGATCTGTGGGGTTCACTCGGCCTGTGCGAGTCACGAGGACCCACCCCCCAAGAGAGACGTGTATTGGGCAACTATCTGAGCGCCTAGTGTGACGAAGCTAAATGTTTTTGGTGGCAGGAAGCTCGTCAGCCCATCAGAAAATAAAAAACCAATCCATAAATTAGCCGCAGCACTGTTTCAGCCTCAGAGCTCAACGCCTGTGAAAAAAGTAGCAGCTTATAGACCGGAAAGTACGGTAGTTGACTGTTATCCCCAACACATCCTGCAATACTTTATTTAAAACATTTGGCCTTATTGGTTAGATTTAACACCATTTTGCTGTTAGCATAATTTCTCATGAACCACTGGACAGATTTGATCCCTTTACGAAATGCCCGGTGTTTAATTTCAGCGATGCGTCGGCCTGTGCCTATAAACCCCAGCCCTGTATTCAGTGTTGTTCTCAGACTGCTCGTGCTGTAAGCAGCTGTGAAAAGTAAAAATATCATCATTGTAGCAGCAGAAGGTGCAGGTGTTTGTTAGCTCTGCCTCTGTCTGCATCTGTGCAGCACCCAGTCAGGCTGAACAAACCCTTTAGTTTAATTAAACTGTTGGTTAAAGTGATGGACAAGACTCCAGGAGACCTTCTGTGGTGTCTGCTCAGCCCAGAGAGCAGGTGTCAGAACCAGAAGATCGATTGCACATCACACGTGTGAACTTCCAGACTGACTCATGCTCTGCAGCAGCTTCATCATCCTCATCACCGAGGGCTTTAAGCGCCCGACGCCTCTGCTTCAAACACGTCTTACTCCCCCAGCGTTCCCGTTTCTGTCTTCAAGCTGCACCACGAGTGTAAAGAATCACACTCCTGCACATCAGCTGGATAATCAGCGCGATAACACCCGGAGAGGCATCAGGCAGCTCAGGTCGGACTGAACTTTGGAACAGGAGAGCTCTAAATGTTGTGGCTGCTCCTTCTGCAAGAAAACTCACATCAGATTTGGAAACGGTTCGTGAGTTTCCTGATGACACCTGGGCTTGAACTTGCAGGCTTAGGATTTAAAAACCACTGAGGCACCGCGGCCACAACGACAAGTCAGGCTGATGTGCAGAAGTTGTTCAGTAGTTCTGGGAAACAAAGTTTAGACGAGTCGGTGTTTGTGTACTTAAATTATATCGTTATCAATCCATCAATCAATTAATCAATCCATCAATTAATCAATCCATCATCTTTAACCACTTCTTCCTTTTTGGGTCACTGGTGCCCATGTCCAGCAGTTACTGTGTGAAAGGTGGGGGACACCTGAACAGGTCTCCAGACCATCACAGGGACACCATGGACAGGTCTCCAGTCCATCACAGGGACA
>NC_056508.1:46468725-46480789 GCF_014905685.2 Nematolebias whitei | reverse complement strand
CCATCACAGGGACACCATGGACAGGTCTCCAGTCCATCACAGGGACACATAGAGACAAACGAGACAAACAACCATTCTCTCACTCATCTAGGGACAATCCAGAGTCACCATCAGTCTAACATGCATGTTTCTGGTCTGTGGGAGGAAACTGGAGTACCTGGAGAAAACCCACGCAGCACGGAGAGAACATGCAGACTCCACCCAGAAAGGCCCCCAGCCAGGATTTGATTCTTTGACCTTCTCACTGAGAGGCAGCAGCTCTACTAGCTGAGCCACCGTGCCACCCTTCCAAATTATCAAAAAACTAAAAAGCTTGACAGACAGAAAATACAGTTTGAGCTCCAACAAAGTATTTGTCAACTGTTGCTGAGAACTTGACCTACGGTTGATCAACTACAGTTCTTCATCAACTGATGCTGCTCCTCCACATCAAAACGAGTCAGCTGAGGTGACTCGGGCATCTGATTAGGATGCATCCAGACCTGAGGATGTTTTCTGGGCACGCCGCACTGGGAAGACACCCCCAGGAGGGACTAAATATCCTCTCGGGCCTGGGGAAGCCTTGGGGTTCTCCAGGCGGAGCTGGAGAGCGTCACAGGGAGAGGGAGGTCTGTGTTTCTCTCCGGGACCTGTTGCCTCTCCAACCTGATCACTGATCAGCAGCAAGGTGGAGATAATAATCAGCTCTTAATCAAACGTTTGCGCAGCAGCAAGTGTCCAACACTGTAAACTACTGAGACTCAGATCTGATTTTATTTACATTGAAAAGTTTATAAACCTTGAGCAACACTAGGTGACTCTGCATCGTCTTGTTGCAACTAATTTGTTTCGAAGTATGAGTTAACGTTCATGAGGTGACCTTTAGGCAGTAATTAAACCAAGTTTGTTAAGTGAAGTGTTGCCTTCAGGCTCTAAAACCAAAAACAGACAAATCTGGTCATTCTAGCAGGAATAAACCTGTGACTCGAGCCTAAATAAAGTTTCACTCCAGTATTTAGTCTCATGTTTATCTCCTACCACCATGTACAGCAGGCCATCATGCCTGTACGTTATTTGTTTTGTCTGACTGTTAGCAAAATATCTCAAGAATCAATGGATGGATTGCAAAAAAACTCTCAGAAAGTAAGCTACGCTTGATTGATGCTTTGAGTCAACGCAATTTAAGATGGCCGCCACAGCTAATCAACCCTGGCAAATAGAAAAAGCCTATAACTCAGCTGGTTCTACAGGGTTGGAGCTAAAACTTGCTGCCATCCTCCACACGTGCACCAACAGATTTGATTGTTTAAAACTGTGGCATTCATTTCTCAGTCAACAATAAAATGACAAAACAACGGGTGTCCAAATATTTAGCTCGTGTTCAGTAAAAAACGTCCATTAAAAGACGGATTCGTTCAAACAGTCAAAACGAAGGCGGAGTCGTCCCAGAAGAGCACGCCTGTCACCCACAATGCATCATTGAGCTGGTACAGGAACGTCAGTGTGCTAGCAGCAGAACAATGGCGCTCTGCTGTGCCACATCAACGCCCAGATGTTCGACAGAGAGTCGATTCAGAGCTGCTGCAGCTTTGTGTCGGCAGCAGCGCCGCTAAAATAAACTCCAGAGGAGCAGAGGTCCACAGAGTGTGGGCAGGACAGCCGTTTTAAGGTCAACACTGTGATTGTGACTCAAAAACATGTTCACACAGGAGCACCAAGTCAATCTACTAAATACTGATGAGGTCCCACAACGGGTGGAATGGCCCCTCTGGGTTGGGGGGGGGGGGGGGGTTGTGCCTCAGCTGGAGGAGTTCAAGCATCTGTGCATCTTGTTCCTGTGTGATGGTAGGATGGAGCGAGATGGACCAGGGCCTCATCATCAGTAATGAGGGCGTTGCTTTGGTCAGTGGTGGTGAAGAAAGATTTAAGTCTAAAGAAACGTCTCAGTAAACTGGTCCATCTACGTTCCAAACCTCACCTGTGGTCATGAGGTCTGGATCAGGACCAAGAGAACGAGATCCTGAATACAAGTGAATGAAATGAGCTTCCATTGTGGGGGGGGTGCTCAGGTTGAAAGATAGGAGGAGGAGTTCTGTCATCAGGGCGGAGCTTGAAGTAGAGCTGCTGCTCCTCCGTATCGAAAGGAGTCAGTTGAGGAGGTTCATCTGATGAGGACGCCTCCCGGTGGAGGTTTTCTGGGCATGCCCCACTGAAAAGAGGCAGATCCAGAGTTCACGGAGAGAACGATCCTCTTTGGAACACCTTGGAACCCCCCAGGAGGAGCTGGAGTGTTGGTGGAGGGAGGAAGGTCTGAGCTTCTCTCGTGGATCTGTTACCTCCATGACCCGACTATCGATAAGCGATGGAAAACAACAGGTGAGCATTAACAGTCCAACAACACTTTTCACCTTTGATGCCAGAGTTTGACCCATTTACTCTAAAATGAGACAAAACGACATCCTGCACAACCTCATGAAATACTGCCAGATGTGTCAAAGCTCCAAGAGCTGAGGACAATTCTCAGCTGCTGATGAGCTCAATTTTAGCTCGTCTACATTTGACTAAAATAAAGCGACTTGTTTGCTAATGTTCAAATGCTGCAGCAGTCATCTTCAATCCAGTTGGCTCTAAACATCAACCAGTTCCAAATGTTCCTACAAGGAGAGATATTTAGCTAACAGAGAGGCACAGGCAAAAACATCATCACCCTTTCCTCTCCAGCGGTAGGTAATGACAGAACCGTCTCAGCTTGACGCCCAGATGAGGCTGGGAGCGTCCCTGCAGCTCTGTCAGCAGCAGGGAGAACATGTGGGTGTGCTGCAGTGCAGCAGGGAGGCCTGACCAGCTACAGAACCACCGCAGCTATTTCTGGAGCCGGCGACGTTCAGGAGTCCGGAGGTGCGTCGAGCGTTCAGGGTGTGGAGCCGGGCTCGGTCCACGTCCAGCTCCCCTCGTTAGTGATCAGCTGACATCGTTGATTTAAAGGTTCGAACACGCCGTTAGACGTGAGGGAAGTGATCAGGGAGAGACTGATCTCCTCGGCTGTTTGTTTACGTACCTGCACTCTGACTTCTGCAGACTTTATGCTAATTCAGCTGCTCGAGCATCAAAACGTTCAGCTCATTCAGGAGGTGGGTGACAAAACCTTTGGTTCATTAACTTTAACATTTTTACAATAAATTACCCTTATTTACAAATATGTTTATTTTAGAACTACATGTCTACAGTTCCTTCACAAATGTTGATTTCTTTAAAGTCTGCTTCAGAATACTAACTATATTTTACTTTGTTTATGCTAGATCGAGCTTTTAGCTACGCTTGTGCAACTTTTAGCATTAGCTTAGTCTTTTGAGCCTCTTAGCTAATCTTTTGCTACTTTAGCATGAAGCCAGCTCTGTACTTTTAGATTTTAGCTCATTTGAGCTGATATTTTGTTATGTTTACATATTAGCTAACCTTTTGCTACTTCTAACAAGAGTTTTATTTTAGCGTCTAGCTAGCCTTTTTCTACTTTTAATTTTTAGCTAGCTTTTTGCTAGTTTCAACATTTTTGTTTTAGCCTAGTTTTGCTACTTTTATTTTTTAGGTCCTTTCGAGCCTTTTCCTGCTTTTAGGTTTTTGCTAGTTTCAGCTGATGTTTTGTTATGTTTACCTTTTAGCTAGCCTTTTGCTACTTCTGGCTAGTTTTATTTTAGATTCTAGTTAGCCTTTTTCTGCTTTTAGCATTAAGCTAGTATTTTTCTACTTTCTGCTAGTTTTTCAACATTTATGTTTGAGCTAGTGTTTTGCTACTTGTAGGTTGTGTTTTATTTTTAGCTCCTAGCCTTTTTCTACTTTTAGCTATTAGGCAGAAGTTTTATTTACTTTTTTAAGTTTTAGCCTGGTATTTTCCTATTTTTAGATAGTAATTTGCTATATTTAACTCGTGAATAGCTACTTTTAGCTTTCAGCTCGTGTCACACTGTTTTTAGATTTAACGACTGACTTTCAGCATATTCAGAAAATGTCATCAGTCATTTAGCTCCCAGCTTTCAGCTCGTGTTTAAACAGAAAACCAGTTTCTCTGGTTTGATTTGAGATGATGTCACGTGACTCAGAGGAAGTTCTCCGAACTGGACCTCATAAAGACTTGGATCCTAAAGATCCAGTAGGACTCTCCTGCCTTCATCTGCTCCCTCAGGCATCTCCTCAGCAGATCATCTGCCTCAATATGACCCCAGCTCCACGGTTCAACCCCCCCATTCTTCTGCACATCTACAGTGGAGCTGCTTAATGTTGTCAGTCCAGTTTAAGATGGCCACCGCGGTGAATCAACGCTCGCCAACACAGAAACAGATATGAACCCGTTTGACAGATGTTGGGCTAAACCAAGAACGTCTGGTCTCTTGCAGCGGGCGCTTACCTTACAGTGTTAGCTTGCTCTGCTCGGAGCGTGAGTCACAGTTACACTTACTGACACGATCCGCTGAAGATGGAAAAATTATTTTATTACACGTCTGAGTCATGAATCAGATTTATTTCACGGCGGGTTTCTGAGGTCAGTTCAGAAAAAAATAATCCAAACAGCTGAGCTGAAAACAGAATATTTCTGTGGATTACTCTAAAGTGAGGACTTTTACACTGAGTGTGTTTCCAGCTTCAACGTGAGTTTATTTTCATGTTACAGTGTTTGTTTTTAATAGTTTGTGTTCAAAGCTGCTGTAAAGGACGTCTACAACGACCACAGCAGCTTCAGTCAAAGGCAGCTGGACTTCCTGAGTCGCTGGATGAAAACGCCGAGTCACCGTTTTCCTGCTTCAGCTGCTTCTGAACCAACTTCTTCAGCTCACGTTCAGTTACTTCAGCCATTCAGGTACCGAGCTGCGACGAGCTGCGACGAGCTGCGACGTTTGGTTTTTGTAACTTTTATACTTTTAAAAAATATTTAACTTTGTTCACATTTGATATTAAATGCTTTACGATTTCTTGAAATCCTCAAGAGACTGAGCTCTTTGAAATCTTCAGCATTCTTCATCTCTAACTTTTAGCTAGTTTTAGCTTTTAGCTTCTGTTGGACTAAATTAAGCTTTTAGTTAGCCTTTGGCTACTTTTGGGGTTTAGTTAACCTTTTGCTACTTTTAGCTAGTGTTTTGAGATTTGTAGCTTCTAGATAGCCTTTTCATACTTTTAGCTCTTGGCTAGAGTTTTTCTATACTTCAGCTTTAGCTAGTGTTTTACTACTTTTAGCTCGTGTCACATCTCTTAGCTTAAACAACTCAGTTTCAGCATAGTCATATTTTTTTTTGTTTTAAGGTAGTTTTGCCCAATTGTTTTGCTCATTCAAGCTGTTCCTGTTCTCCTAATTTAAGGGTTTAGTTACTGTTCTGCTCCTTTTACCTGTGAACAACAGTTCTGTTGTTTTTAGCTTTGTTAGACTTTATTCTAATTTTAGGTTTTAGCTACATTTTTATCATTTTAGCTTGTGTTTTTTTAATGTTTCAACTTTAACAGCTCAGTCATTCTGCACGCACGTAGGAACATTTGATTTGTGTGTGTATGTGCATGCGTGTGCTCGTGTGTACGTGCACACGCTCAGACTCAGTCTTATCCTGAAAGTTGCATCAGGCAAAACATGAGTAGGACTAAAGTCTAAATCAGGTTTTTTTTTTGTATTTAGATTTTTAAAACAAAGCAAAAATTAATAAAAATAAAAAGTACACAGCTTTGTTTAAACCATCTGCCCTCATCTTCCTCGGAAATCCCAAAAGCATTAAAGACACATGCTTTGTTATGAACATAAACACACAAATGAATAAAACTATAAGCGGAGATCAGCGCTGTTCTCACACTTGTAAAATCCCACAGCATTACTATGGTGGCCATGGCCACCATCGGCCACCCCCTGGCTCCACCACTGCACCTAGTGGTGGATAAAATTGCTCCCTCCAATCTCCAGGATTGACTAAAAACTAGACACTCTATTTATCAACGTCAGACTTGTTCTTTAATGCTTAACCTTGAAACAGAGAGTGGTTTGAAGGGGCCTGGAGTCGTTGCTGGAAGGACTGTATCTGCTGCAGCACAGTGACAGGACCAGAGGCTTCTCCTCCCTGATCGCACCAGACAGTGTTCCAGATGTTAACTGGGCTTTTGGGCAAACTAGTGCCAGCCTCGGGCGGCCGTTCTAAGACTTCAGATACGTTGTGTTTGGAAATCATTGACAAGGCTGGTCGCTTATTGTCCTCCATCGCTGAGCGAACGGGGGATTTGGAAATACCCTCCGTCTGTCTGTTCATCTAATTTACCCCAAATAACTTGAAATATAAATCAGGTACCGACTTCCTTTTTGGTGTTTGGATGTATCGAGACACAAGGACCACTAGTGCTACGTCAAAATCCAAGATGGCCACCACCATCCATATATACCATTGTTTCCCCTGCCTTTATACAAAGAGGGTGCCCCGCCCTGTCAACAGAACCACATGCCCCGCCTACCGAAACTGCCCTTCACCCACAACCCCCCTTAACAACAGCCGGCCCTGATGTAGTGCTAAGATAGCAGCATGCAGATGCACCAGCTAAAAAGCAGACGTAGCGCTCCACTTCTCTCTGCTCACCCCACCCCTCCACCCCCACCCGGGTCAACAAAAATCCACCAAGACATGAGCGCTCTGCTGAGCGTCGGCAGTTGACCTAGGGGAAACACTAGACCCAGATCATTTGAGGAAACTACGTGTTCTAGTTTTTATATTGTTTCAAAGTATAGATTCTTCAAATGGTTGGGGTGGTCCAAGATTAACCTACGGTGGTCAAGGCTACCATTAGCCACCCCCTGGCTCCACCACTGCTCCTGGTGGTGGATGACATTTCTCCCTCCTCTAACCAGGATTCATCACTCTGCTCTGCCTGGACAAGACAAAACACCCACCTCTGTTCTTCTCCACAGCGTAACTCCTACCCCACTTATTGATTATTTATTAACCTTTATTTAACTTGAATATCTTACAACACAAACTTTAAGGTTGAGTTGCATTCCCTGTTCAATTCCAGACCAGAAAGACATTCCCTGTTCAAATCCCTCGGTGACGGGGAACGTCGGAGTACTTGCTTGTTTCTTATTAAAAACAAATAAATTGCTCAAGTTTGGGACATGTTTGGAGTCTTAGGGTCAACACTTGTAAAGAAAACGATGAATGTTTCACCGTGAAATAAACGTGGTGCCATTTTATTCAGTCCCATAAAAAAAAGTCCAAGTCATCTCAAGTTAAAGCTGTTTCAAGAATATGTTTGAGTCTGAAGGAAAATCTGCATCAAACAGAATTTAAAAACTAATTAAAACGTGTTAAAATAAATTAAGCTGTCAGGAAATGATGACGCGTTCTTTTAACGCTCATGAAGAATCCAGATCATTTAATATTTTACATTTAGGTAAAATCTTTACACATTAAACCTGGACTGAAACACCGAAGACTCAAACTCTTCGTGTTTTTGGCCGAGCATGAGAACGGTCATGGACGGTGTCGTTTCAGAGTAAAAGCCATATAGTTTTTCACAATAAGAGCACAGCAGTAAAGCAGTAGAAAACATTTACAAGCTGTTTAATGTTCGACAGACTGTTGGAGCGTAAATTAACTCATTTGAAGAGTCTGTTTATTGTTACTTAAGGAAATGTTCTTTGGCGTGCAGCCATCCTTTGAGATGGGGTAAAAGGAAGCTGCTGGATGGAGTACGATTCTTTCGGCTGCGCCTTCAACACGAGTCACCACGGCTAAAACAAAACTTGGCAATCGGTTTTACGCCGAATGCCCTTCCTGATGCAACCTGGAGTAAGTGGACCAGTGCCCAGCCTCTGAGTTAACCCTCCCCCTGCTGGATCTGTCATTACAGTAAGAAGATATCCATTCTGTATTCCAACGCTTTTCTGCAGGACAACCGCCCAAAACCCCGAGGCTGAAAGTCCTCAGCAGCTGACCGCAGATGGAGGCCATGCAATTGGCCAAAACAACCAAAACTTTCTAAATCTGTAAACAGACACGAAGGAGAGGCCAAATTAACTCCACCAAAACAAAACCATCCTGCTGCATTCTGTTGAACTGGCAGCAAACACTGACTTGTGTGACGGTTGAAGGTCTATCGTCACCATACTGTTGCAAAGACGTTCTCGTTCCACAGCTTTCATCTATTTCAACAAATCATTTAGCAAAAGGTTCGGCTCTTTCAGGACAATCCTGCTATGACTTTTGGTTTTGGTGCAACTTTAGCTGTTTGAAATATTTAGCCTTTTCTGACACTTTTTCCTCAGAGAATGAATTGAGCTCATTTTACATCCTTCAGCTCATTAAATCCGTTTACAACCTTTTACTGCTCCTTTCACATTTTGTTCTGCTTCAACTTCTTTCAGCAAATTAACAAAAAAAAAAAAAAATCAGCTATTCTCAGTTAACTTCAGTTGTTTTTTTAGCTGTTTTGTGCTCCTTTCAGGTTCTTCCTGCTAACTACATTTTTGCGCTTTTTCTAACTTCTTTCTGTTAATTTCAGCTTGTTATGCACCTTTCAGCTTATTTATGCAAGTTTCAGCTTTTTCTGCTATTTTAGCTACAATTTAGCAGTTTTATGCTAATTTCAGCATTTTCAGCTAATTCCACATTTTTTGGACAATCTTTTTTCAGCCTAATTCAGCAAAAATGTGCTCTCTCCACTTCCTTCTGGAAATTTAAGCTTCTTTTTGCTTTTTTAGCTTCTTTTCAGCTGTTTCTTGCTAATTTCAGCATTTTTCATGCTTTGTGCTCATTTCTGCTTCTTTAAACCTAATTGGGCAAACTTGTGTTCTTTCTGCTTTCTTATGCTAATTTAAGCTTTTCTACATTTTCAGCTACATTTTTTGCAGGGTTTTTTTAGCTAATTTCAGCCGTTTTCAGATAGATTAAGGTTTTGTGTGGTAATTTCAGCTACTTTCTGTCTAATAAACGTCTTTCTGCTCATTTCAGCTTGTATGCTCCTTTCAGCTTATTTCTGCTAGTTTCAGCTATTTAAGCTACTATTTAGCTGTTTATTCTAATTTTAGCTTTTTCAGGTAATTCCACATGTTAACTGATTTCAGCTCTTTCCACTTCTTTATAGTAATTTAAGCTTATTTCTGCCTTTTCAGCAAATTTTCAGCTATATTAGCTAATTTACACCAAATTCAGCAAATATGTGTTCTGCTTTATTTTGCTAATTTAGGCTTGTTCTTCCATTTCAGCTACATTTCAGCATGTATTTAGCCAATTTCAGCTGTTTTTTAGCAAGTTCTGCAATAAGCATTTGCACTGCATTTTCACAGGGAATGTAATTTCTCTAGTTTATGTTGAAAGTGAAAAAGGACAACGGGTGTCTCGTTTTGTTTTTAGAACCCCGTTTCTGCAAAAGTAGAAGGAAAAGAAGTGGCCAATAATGTTCTAATATTAAATTAGTTAAAATAGGTGAATTTGAAGCATTAACTCAACCATAAAAGCCAGCTTTTATTAGTTTATTCATTTATTTATTTATTTTAACACGACACCTGGTTGTGATGCGCCAAGTTGTTTCATAATGGAGCTTTTCCTGTCGGGGTGCCTTTTTTGACACAACACCTACCGCCTACCTAGAGGAGGAAAACACCTCGACGCACCACCGGCGTCTGCTTCTGCCGTTGTATTTTATTCTGAAAGGTTTGAAAGTGGAAACTTGGTCATGGGTGAGTTCCGCTTTACGGTCTCTGTACCCGAAGCCCGTTTCATTACAACACGTCCTTTTTCAGTCGAACAGTGAAACTGGGAGTGGTCCTAAGTTATAAAGCAGCAGCTGAGATTAGAACTCGTTAAAATGCTTTACCTGCTCGTTTGCTGACGCTTGTGTTTTATTAAAAAGGTTTGAACCACTGTGAGTTGGTCTATCGTTTGTAGAGGTGACACGTAGGTGGGGGGTTGGACAAGACCAGCAGAATCTGACCAGACGGAGGTGAGGGCAGGTCAGATAGTCAAACAAAAATCATCAAGGGACACATTCAAAGTGTGTTTTTGCTCATGATGCCTGTCTTTAGCTGCTACCACGCCCAACACCTCTCATTACTCGAGTTACAGCCTTCCTTGTGTTTGTAACGTCAGCAGTCTTAAACTGGGTTGAGTCTAAACCTTAACCATAAAATAAGCCTGGTTCATGGGATATTTTGCTAACAGGATAAACAGGGTTGACTGCAACTGATAAACCTCAGATTGTGTTGGGGATCAACCACACCAAATCGTAGCTCAGTACCTGTAAAGTTACTGAAATTTAGCCTTTTTTTTTAAATATATTTTTAAGGTCAGTTGGCTGTGGGAGCCATCTTGAACTGGGTTAGCTCCAAATAATAATCAGTCGTAGATGTACAACCAGGGGTGCATGAGATGTTTTGCTCTCAGACGTTCAATAATAATACCAATATTAATAATCAAAAGCTGGAGCAGGCCGTTAAAGCCAGACAAAAATGTGATTGTTTACTGTCATGATTGGTGTTTCTTTCACATTTATATCTGAGATTAAGTACAAGTATAAAGGTTGTTGTAAAAAGCACACATCTGCTATAGAGATCGAATACTATAAAGTCATGATAAGCAATAAAAACATTTATATGATGCTGACCAGAAAACGAACTGAAGACATCAGAACTTGTTTTAATTCCAACCTGCTCAGCAGCGGCTGATGTTCTGCTCTTCATTTTTACAACAAAAGGAAAGTATTTAAAATCAATCTGTCACTTTCAGAGCGTCACACTTTGGCCGGCTCGTATCGGCAAACAAAAACTCAGAGCTTTTTAAAATAAGTTCCCCGGCGTTGCGCACAAGGACCCCATAACGGCGATCGATCGCTTTAGGATGGATTTTTTTTCTGCTGTCACATTTGTTTCATAACGCAGACAGCTGGGATCAGTACTGACATGAACAGCGAATAACTTCTGGTGTGACGTCAGAGGAAACTGACCGACTGGCTTTAAAAAGACAGGAAGTGGTAAATTATGACGTGGTGACACGTCTCGTACCTTCAAACACCTCCGCCCTGTCCGCAGCGTTGGCTGAAACTTGGAGTTTCACCTTCAGCGAAAGGGCACGGTGATCAGAAGACATTACGTAACAGCATCGTTGGATCCCGTTTTGTTCTGTAACAGTAATCTGACGTGATGCGGAGTTCAATCGCACTACACCATTAACCTCGATCCATGCTTCGCCCAGTCCTCGTTGGAACGTTTAAGATCATTTAAGCACCAAAGAGCTGAAGATCAGCGTCTAAAACAGGGGTGCCCACAACTTTTCAGCATTAAGCTACTTTTACAATGACCAAGTCAAAGTGATCAGACCTGTTTACACGAGAACAACCTCTGGAAACGGTAGTGTTTTTTCAATGTTTATTGGGCGTAATAAACAAAAAATGAGCCGTTTTTCATGAAAAATGCTGTAGTTTCCATGTCAGCCAGGTTGCCAGATAAGAAATTAAGAACTAAAGTACTGTGGCTTTACAATGATAGTATTTTAATCTAAATGGTCAAATGTGCTGAGTAAAGATAATCTAAGATGAGGTGTGTGTTGTGCTTGTTGAACATGTGCACAGAAAAGGAGGTGGTAAATAAGACATTTTAAATTCATCTGGCAACCCTGAGCAGGGCTCAGCTGCATTCATTGTGCATGCAGCGTCTGCATGACAGTTAGTCCAAACTGGTGAAGACACCAACGTCTCTTTGGAGCCTGGAGTTTATTAGTTTTGCTCCAACATGCTGCAAAAGGTGAGCAGCACAAAAACACTCTGCTCTCTGACATTTATTATAACTGTTATTTATTATAACTGTTGTTATTTATTTTAACTGTTGTTATATTTATTATAACTGTTGTTATTTATTATAACTGTTGTTATGTTTATTATAACTGTTGTTATTTATTATAACTGTTGTTATACTTATTATAACTGTTATATTTATTATAACTGTTGTTATTGATTATAACTGTTGTTATTTATTATAACTGTTGTTATTTATTATAAGTGTTGTTATTTCTAACTGTTGTTGTTGTTATTTCTAACTGTTGTTATTTATTCTAACTGTTGTTATATTTACTATAAC
>NC_056508.1:46461696-46468715 GCF_014905685.2 Nematolebias whitei | reverse complement strand
CTAACTGTTGTTATATTTACTATAACTGTTGTTATTTATTCTAACTGATGTTATTTATTCTAACTGTTGTTATATTTACTATAACTGTTGTTATTTATTATAACTGTTGTTCTTTATTATAACTGTTGTTATTTATTATAACTGTTGTTATTTATTATAACTGTTGTTATTTATTCTAACTGTTGTTAGAGCAGAAACACTTTGGACTGCAGCCGCCTGTAGTGCGACTTCACACAAGGAGAATTTCACACCTGTTTTATGGGGAGGGGGGGGTGTCCCCCCCAAAATCTCCACCCTGACCTGGTTTGACAGAATGACGACTGACTGGCTGCCCTGTATGTCAATCAAGTGACAAGTTTCATAGTGAGGATGGATGATCGGCTGACGTCTTATTTTTTTAAATGCCATGTGATCTACCCATAATGCCTTTGCGATTGACCGGTAGATCACGATCGACATATCGGGCACCCCTGGTCTAAAACAATTAAATAATTTTGTAAAGTTGATTTAAAACATGTGTAAGTAAGATGAATTAATTTCTCCTCATAATAATGTTAAATTGTGTTAATCCTGCAGGATTTATTATTTCTGTTAATAGTTCTTCTTTAGCTGTCTGACCGTAGTTTTTTTATACGAGCTAAAATCACAGTTCAGATGTTCAGCTTGTAGTTTAATGCTCAAACGTTTACAGGTTTTGCGTCAATCAGAATTTGGCGCCGTGTGGAACAAACATGCCTTTTGTGCATCCAATAAACATCTGTCTCTTAACGAGTGCTGCAGAGAGCGCATTATACGACCAACTACTGTGCAGCAACCTCTAGAGATGGTTGCAATTTAGACCATGTATAACCTTTGACCTTGATTTGTGACCTTGACCCTGGAGCTGGGGTGATGAAAAGTGTACGCAACACTCCATCCAGTGATGATTCATATGTGTGTGAAGTTTTGTTAAATTACCTTAGAGAATCTGAAGTTATAAGAGGGACAAGAGAAAGTTTATATAGAGACTGATTATACCTTAATAGGCCCCGCCTCTAACGGGTGTTTAAAAGTTAAATAAAAATGAATGTAAGTGATCCACCTGCTGCCTGAGGCTGAATCAAAAAGCAGCTCGTTTCCTTTAAATGTCAGAGTTCAGAGTGGGTAAAACAAAGAGGGAATCGTTCTGAATGTTGGTGGTGTTTATGTTATGGCTGCGAGGCTCCTTGAGTTTCCTCCTGGGATCCATGTCCCGACTTCATTTTCCACGGCCAGAGTGACTCGTCTCACTCTGCTTTCACTTTGGACACTTTGAACAAAACCATCCGTCAGGCTGGATGACAACTTGTTTTTGTGCTTGTGGTGATTCTCAACAAAACTACAGCGTTTCAGAAAAACGCTGAGCAGAAACAAGAAACAGTTTGTTCAATCTATGTGTTTGTAACGAGCAGGACAGTTAATGAAGGTGAACGTCTAAAACTGCAGATTTAAAATTCTCTACTACAGTTTATTTAACAAATTAGTGTGAACTAATGATGTGCTAGTGACGGCAGAAGTGGTTGATCTAACATGTAGCAGACTGAATGTTGCTCAAATCTAAATGTAAAGACAGAAAGCCAAACGGGAGCTGCCTACAACCCGTTCCAGTTAAAGAAGTAAGTTCCCAGTTATTCTGGAGTGAGTGTTGCTGAGGTAAATAAATCCACGGAGCAATCAGATTATATGTCTGAGTCGAAACATTCCAGGGGATTACATCAGTGGCTGAAACTTAAAACAAGTAATGAGTATGAGCTGAAACAGTAGCCTCCGCACGCTGGTTCCAGGTCAGGGATCATGAGCCTCTGTAATACCAGTTTACTGGTACTGGGTCCAACAAACACACTTCCTGTGGCAGTCCAAACCATGTAAAAACACTTGAAGTTACGTGTACATACATATATATATATATACTGTATCTAGATATATATACACAGTAGTCCCTCGCTACTTCCCTGTTCGTTTTCCACGAACATAAGAGTGGACATGACGCACAATTGGCTGATTGATGGATGAGCGCATGATTGGCGTGGAATTTTTATTAAAAATAAATTATTTTAAATTATTTAGCACCTGCTGCACCTGTGTGCAGACCACACTGCAGGATAAGCTTCATCCTGCAGCTGATCAGCTGTTCTTTGTGCAAAGCGGAGAAGTGGGTGTGGCCAAGAGGAACTGCAGGTGGCTAAGATCAATGGAGGCAGGGAGCTGACATCATGACATTCTGTGCTCTTTCAGAGCCTTTAGAGTTTAGAAACATTGTTTAGAATATTGAAAGAGTGTGAGAAGGGTTTAAAACGCCTTTATACATATACACACATATATATGTATATATATATATACTAAAATAAACTACTACTTACTACTAGTACTATTATTCCTACTTTGCAATTTTTCACTTATCGCGGGACTTCAGGGTACAGATCTCCTGCGATAAATGAGAGACTACTGTATGTATGTATAGATGGATGGATGGATGGATGGATGGATGGATGGATGTATAGATAGATGTATAAATGTATAGATAGATGTACAGATAGATAGATGTATAGAGATAGATACAGACAGACAGACAGACAGACAGACAGACAGACAGACAGACAGACAGACAGACAGACAGATAGATAGATAGACAGACAGATAGATAGATAGATAGATAGATAGATAGATAGATAGATAGATAGATAGATAGATAGATAGATAGATAGATATGGTGGTGGCCATCTTGAATGTCGACATGGCAACTCCATTTTTGATAGTGGTCCTTGTGTCTCGATACATCCAAACACCAAAAAGGAAGTCGGTACCTGATTTATATTTCAAGTTATTTGGGGTAAATTAGATGAACAGACAGACGGAGGGTATTTCCAAATCCCCCGTTCGCTCAGCGATGGAGGACAATAAGCGACCAGCCTTGTCAATGATTTCCAAACACAACGTATCTGAAGTCTTAGAACGGCCGCCCGAGGCTGGCACTAGTTTGTCCATAAGCCCAGTTAACATCTGGAACACTGTCTGGTGCGATCAGGGAGGAGAAGCCTCTGGTCCTGTCACTGTGCTGCAGCAGATACAGTCCTTCCAGCAACGACTCCAGGCCCCTTCAAACCACTCTCTGTTTCAAGGTTAAGCATTAAAGAACAAGTCTGACGTTGATAAATAGAGTGTCTAGTTTTTGGCCTCTGCTGCTGGATATACTTTTCTTTTAGAAGTCCATGTCCACAAACGAAACATTTGTTTTATAATAGAAACAAGACAATTACAAGAGCCAAACATAAGAAACAGATGTGCTGAAGCATCTAATTTAAAGGAGGCACAAGTTTATTTTGATCTAGTCAGGCAGAACTCCATTGACGCTCTCTAGTTAACCAGTTCAGCTACTTACAGGCTGACTGGAGCCGAATAATGTGCCCCCCTCGGGCCTAACAGCAGAAACCCAGCCGAGGGTTGTAGCAGCTTTATGTGCACTGACAAACAGCGATGTCCACTAACAAGAGGAAATGGGAGCAGATGTATTATTGTGCTGTGCTGCATATCAATGACTGCCCTGCAGCCTGAGCAACATCCATTAGGTGCTAATAATAGGTCGGTGTCCAGTCAGCAAAAATGACACAACATAAACACCAAACTTCTTCCACTCGTAAGAAGATGGAAAGACGATCAGTGACCAGAATGACTCGGATCACACAAAAAGCTTCAAGGATCCCTAAATGCCCCCAGAAGATGCCAAAGCCTCTGAGATTTAATACTTCTACTAAAACTGAGAAGTAACGCTGCAGATCGCAAGCCAAGGTCAAAGAAGCTGGAAGCTAAAAGTTGTTTTATCACCGGGGGGGGGGGGGGACAGAGATACACTCAGAACCTCAACGTTTCACTTTGCAGGAGAACTGAACCTGCTGATCCAACACTCTTCAGGTGGACCACAGCTTCTGAGACGACTCGCCGTAACGATTTATTTGTAAGGATTAAACCCAGTCTGTCAGCGTGTCACTTTTTAAATCACTATACCTCAAACGCAGACTTTTATACGACTGCAAACATCAAATATGACGACGCAGCTGACGATACAGGCTGTGGATTTATGGACTCTAGTCTTCGGCTGATGGCTGAAGCGTTAAACTCTCAGCTCCTAGCAACAAGCTACTGCAGCGTCTGCGTCTGCAGGACTTCACGCCTGTACGAGTGGAGCAACGTAAACGTGTAAAATCTCTTTCAAAGGACAAACTCCGGCTGAACAAACAGGACAAAATGATGTGATCATCATGTAGCGTCCAGTCTTAATCAAAGGAAATCAGGCTTTTCTTTTTAAATAGAAACATTAAGGGCACGGTGGCTCAGTTGGTAGAGCTGCCGCCTCTCAATGAGAAGCCCGCCGGATCAAATCCCAGCCGAGGGCCTTTCTGGGTGGAGTTTGCATGTTCTCTCCGTGCATGCGTGGGTTTTCTCCAGGTACACCAGTTTCCTCCCACAGACCAAAAACATGCATGTTAGACTGACTGGTAACTCTAAATTGTCTCTAGGTGAGAGAGAGAGTGAATGTTTGTCTCGTTTGTCTCTATGTGTCCCTGTGATGGACTGGAGACCTGTCCAGGGTGTCCCCCGCCTCTCGCACAGTGATGGCTGGATATCGGCACCAGTGACCCCGTGACCCGAAAAGGATGAAGCAGGTAAAGTGAGTGGATGGATGGAAATGTTGAGGTTGCACCGATACTAATATTGTCCTGATAGGCTGTGTACTCGTATTAGTGAAAGTATTTTATTACCACTTTACGGTGGCGTGAGTTTCACTTCTCAGTGCCAGTCTGATGGTAGAGCAGGAGTAACCTCAGCCACGTGGAGGCAGTTTTTCCTTTTCCCTGACCTACACTCCTTACAGTTGGAGACAAACTTGAAGCTAAGCACCGATAAGCACCAGACGAAGCCACGTAGAGGTATTTCAAAGTGCGCGCCTGAGCAGAAGAGGCTCGAGGGAATAAACAGATCTGAGCCTGAGCCCTCCAGCAAATATCACCGCTCAGCTCCTGGGAAGAGGTTGATGAAGGCCTCCATCATCAGCACCATTGAGCTGTTGGCCAGAGAAAGTAGAGCCCGTGGGGTCCAGGAGTCATCCAGAGTTAGCAGTGAGTGGATCCAGCCATGGCGTCAATCTACATCAATCTGAGGACGGAGGAGTGGGTATGACCGCAACTGACTGCTTATCAGAGGCTTCTGCTACGAGTCCTTAAAATGTTGCTTAATGAGCAGAAGCTGCCGATACGTTCTCCGGGGAAGGCGCTAAGCTAATGCTAAGCTAATGCATCAAAGCAGTGACTTTTATTGTGGTCTCCACTCATCCCATTGAATCTGGATGACTTTTAAAGAGGTGAGTGACTGAAAGTATGTTCATCGCCTCTTTACTTATTACTGTTCACAGTTCAGATTTCAGGGACGTTATCAGGTAGAAAAAGTGCTTCTGCTGCGATTTATGACTGTGGTGGTTTGTCCACTTTTAAAATAGAAAATAACGCGTTAACACTATGGCATCTTATCATACGAACACTTGTTAGGACAGATTAGGTTTGCATTTAAAGTTGTAAGAAAGGTACGAAAGGCAGTGGTATTTATTAGTACTTGGTATCAGTAAGTACTCAACAAGTACTTCAGGGTTATTCAACTAAACTGCTCAGGGGGGCCACAGTGACTGAAAGCCACGAGCTCAGGGGCCGGACATCCAGCAGTTATTGTCATTAAGTTTGTTTTATGGTTTAAAATCTAGTTTTATTTAAAAATGAGTCCATTGGTGGACCCAACGGAGCTCACTCATGGGCCTGATTTGGCCCCCGGGCCACCAGTTAAATACCCCCCCGTTCTATTCAATTTGAAAAAATGTGTTACCAGTTCATCCCTAGATGCAGTAAACAAAAAGAAAACGTCTGTTTTTATAAAGTGACTTAAACTCAACAGTATCATCTACTGCAATATGTTCATTTAAATCTGTGAAGCTACGATTTAAACAAAAAACTGCTTAAAATAGTGATTTTTAACCAAGTTTAACCTAAACCCTGATGACATCACCAGTGCTATTCCCTCAGATTTAATAAATAAAGTTTCCTCCAAAGACAGACTGGTTTGTGTCACAGCTGAACAAACCAACTAAAGTAAATTGATCCTGATGTGTGCACCCTCTCTCTCTCTCTCTCGATGCTTTCATGTAACACACTTATCTGCAGATAGCTGCACCATTACGAAGTGAGAAATGCTCTGAAATGTCTCCGGACACACAAATTCAGACATCTCTGCATCGTGACCGGCTGAGACGAAGCAACGCTTTGCTTCACGGCCGATGGATGCACATGGAGAGAGCATCAGAAGGTCAACCTTTGGATTAAAGCTTCTATTTGTTTCACCGTCCACACATTTTAATGCCGCCTAATTTCCTGAAAGCAGCAGCTTCTCTGGTGGAAACACATCCCATGATAGCATTAGACATGTCAGAGGAGATCTTGGCGGATCTGACGTGCAGCCGTCAGATCAGCCGGGTGCAACACATCCGAACAGTCTGATAAATGAGACGGCACAATGAGGATGCAGCCGTCTCTGCACGGCAGCACCGCGTCGCGCTCACTGGCAGGTGCAGCTGCTGCCAACAGACCCAGGGCTAAAGCTAACGCAGCTAGCCGGCTGCACAGACAGTCTCCGCCTGCGGTGTGGGACGTGATGAGGCAGGAGTCAATCCCACATCGCAGAGGAAGACTGATCACTAAAAATAATCCGGGCAAACTCGTGAAAAAAGAAAAAGGAAACCGTTGTTTGTGGGGTTTGGCGAGGAAACAAAGACAGACTGATGGGAAAGACGGAGAGATGGAACGAACGATGGATGGATAAATATCAGATAGCTCACCAGTTTGCCTCCTTCCCTTTCTGTCCACCTCTATCAGCACATAATCCAGGCTAAATGTGTGTGTGTGTGGGGGGGGGGGGGGGGCATATGTGTGTGTGTGTGTGTGTGAGTGTGTGGAGAGCCGGCG
>NC_056508.1:46449567-46461686 GCF_014905685.2 Nematolebias whitei | reverse complement strand
CCCCCCCCCCCCCCCCCGGTACTTCACGTTCACTCTGTGGGGTTTTTGAGCGACGCAGCAGAGACGCAGGCCCCGCCCAGGAGACGGCGGTGCCACACAGCGGAGGAGAGGAGAGGGGGATGCTGGGAAAAAGAAAAGAGGTGACAGCGTGGAGGAGGGAGGTGGGGCTGAGAGTGGGCGGTGCTTGATGCTGATGGAAAGTCCAGCGCACCATCCATTTCCACCTGCTCCTACCCTCTACTGACACACACACACAGTCTA
Source organism: Nematolebias whitei (assembly GCF_014905685.2). Classification (NCBI taxonomy): domain Eukaryota; kingdom Metazoa; phylum Chordata; class Actinopteri; order Cyprinodontiformes; family Rivulidae; genus Nematolebias; species Nematolebias whitei. The sequence continues at coordinate 46,461,425 of NC_056508.1, read as the reverse complement.
AATAAAATGAACTCAACCTGTGACACTTTTATAATGTTTTACATATCCGAGTGAGTCTGTTAGTAAAATATCTGTATTTTGCTGAACAGAGCATAGTAAGTTTATTTTAACTGATCTGTAAAATAAAATAAAAAATAAAAAAATCAATGAATTCTCTTCCATCCTGTAACTCGCTTGTCATTAGCTACGTGCCTCTCAAGTTGTCAAGCTAGCGTTTGATAACCTAGCATAGGCTGTTGTCTTATAAAACTTTATCCAGAGCAATAAATCTAACGTAGAGATGAAATGTATCAGAGTTAGTAACTTTGTCTTTGTTGCTCTCAGTAAAATGTATTGTTTGTCTCAAATCTTTACTTTCTGTAGAGAAAAATAAGAAACCCTGCTGCGGTCACTACTAATTACACCTTCACCGTTCGTCACTGACTGTTGAAACAACGAACAGGTAAAGGTGTTTCTTTGTTTGATTTATATTTTTGGGACACACTTCATGACTTTATGGTGAACAGTGGAGGATAGAAGATGTGAACTCACGTTAGAAGACAGTTTTTATGACCAGTGCACCACTTGTACACCTACTGTGGGACTAATTAAAGCGTGGATCTGATTAGCTTAGCTTCATGGTTGCTAACAGCTGCGCTAAATAAACAAGCCCCGCCCCACTCGCTGTTTTCTTACATTCTTGGGACGGAGAAAAATAAAAATTTGCAGCCATTATATCGGTTATTGGCGGTCACTGTACCCTCCTAATATCAGCGAAAGACAAAATGTACATACTGGTCGTGCTCTAATGTACATACTATATATTTATATGTGCACATAAACTTTTTTCTGTAAATATGTTGAAAATATTTTTTTTTTCTGTGCATTCTTGTTGCTGCTGTGACATCTTAAATCCCTAATTGTGAGATAAATAAAGTCTGATCTTACTTTCTCTTCACACCTTAAATTAAAAAAAATTGAAGCAAACGCCTGGTCATAAAAAATAATAAATGCATCCCTTAAATTTAAAAATAAATTATGAAGCTGTGTTTAAATCATGTCTGTAGAACTATAACTCTCCTCTAAAATGATCATAAAAAAACAATTATCTAAAGATTTTGAAGCTCAAACTTAAAAACAATAAAAACAGCATCGAGGAGGAACTAAACCAGTCGTACAAACTCACCTGCAAATCAGAATGAATTAATCTGAAGTCGTTTGCTCTAGAACGTTAGAAAATAACTATTACCGTATTTTCTGCGTCGCACCGCCCAACATGTGGCATCAGTCCAAATATGTCTAATGAAGTGGAACAAGCCATGAAAACATCGCTGCACCGTATACGTCTCATCTATTCTGCGTCACCGCTGACAACCTGGAAATGTGGGCTGGTGTTCAACCAAAAATCGATTGGCTGCCAAATGGCGGCCGCGGCAGCGTGCACGGGAGGACTTTAACAAGAATTTAACAAGATAGCCACCTAAAAACATTTATTTGTTTGTTCAACTTTATAGTAAAGGTGTGTCTCAGTTGAACTTTTACTTAATAAATGCACTTCAATGGTCAGATCAGTTGCATTTCGTCGGGGCGGTGCAGAGAAATGAAGCTGATTTGATGGTTGCTCCAGACAGACGATGGTGGCAGGCTACGGCAAGCCGATTGTATCATTAATAGCCACTTTTACCCATTAGATGACACAACGGCATGTCATACTGCTCGAGGGCCATCTAGCGGCTGAAAATGATAGTGTTCAATATTTTCAGTCAGAATGAATGAAACCGGTCACATCTCAGCCAAAAACTGGTTTATAAATATGAGAAATTTTGTCTTTTGGTGTACAAGTTGCAGAACTTGTTTAAAAAAAAAAAAACTGTGACTTATTGGGCAAAAAATACGGTACTTCTATTACTAACAGATGAAGTGTTGGACTTAAAAAAAACTCAATTATTTTTTATATCAGCTGGTTACAGATGATCTACTCTGACAAATTATTTACCGTTTGCGTCGTAGGTTTGGAAACGTGAAGTGTGTTTGTGAGAAGAGCAGCTGGTCCGTTCATATTTAGTCATTTCAGGGAGTTTTCCGTGTGTGAACGTTGTAGCAGGAGTTTGGAGCTGGCCTTGAAAATAAACACTGTAAATGAATGAACAACAATGTTTCCCTCCACCTATCGTCCCTTCAGTGCTCCCACGCTCCTGTCCTCTGCTCAGATGACCAGCATCAGCAGAAAGCAGGTGAAGGTTGAAGAGGAGACGCACACGAACACAAGCGGCGCACGAGGTGTGCGTCTGTTCGAACGCACCTTCAGAGCGAGTTCAGCTCCTCGCTTCGAACAGAAAACTGAGTCTGTCTCAGGAAATGAAACCTCCCCTACCATAAAACACAAACGTTCTCGCCCAGGAGTCTGGTCCAGACGCTGCAGAAACCTGCCGCCACGGCAAACACAGCGAGGGGTGGGGGGCAGCAAACGGTGTGAGGGGGGAGGGACAATAATATTTAGATGTTTATTAAAATGTCAATCAGATGCAAAGATGAAACTCTTAAAGTTCTCATGGCTCACAGAAGATACTGTGAGTTCTTTGTGTCGTCGCCTCCGAGCTCATTTCAAGTCCAGCTTCAAGGATCCTTCATGGAAAACTGCGTGATGTTTAAAACATTGAGCAGGTTGAAGGTTCTCCACCAGCTTCACCGCTGCTGGCAGACCACAAACACTCGCACGCACTCACCCTCATGCTTCAGGAATTAAAAATAATAACTGTGCAACTAATTTTCTCTTGAAATCATCACGAGCGTCTGAGGCCCAGCTTAAGTTTCGTTTCCACAGTTCTGGAGCGTTAGAAGCGTTCTTCACGTGCACACACCTCTGGTGAACTCTGGCACAAACTTCACCGCGAGTTTCAACGTGGTTCTTATAGTTTATCTCAATTTTCTCGCCGCCGCGTGAGTTCTACCTACGATGTGCATCGATAAATAAATAATCAATGAAAGTAAACTTGTTGAACTTCAAGTCAAATGCGTTAAGAATGTTTCTTAGATTATCAAGGTTTACTGAGAATATACATCAGCACTTTTGGATTAACAGATTAACACCAGGCTAAGTTCTGGATAACAGAATATCTCCACTAGTCTTAAATAAAAATATGGATTTTAACTCTTTGATCAACAACTTTAGGAGCAACCAGCAGAACCAGTACGAAGGAAACTTAGTCACAATGTTTAAATAAATATACACATGTTGCAGTTTCAATGGCTTAAAACCTAAAAACTGTTTGATTTAATCCATTTTAGGTCTTAAACATTTAATTCATCTCTGTTCTGAGTAAATTAGGTTAACTTTTTTGTTTCGTTATTTGGGCTACATCACGATTTCTTTTTCAAAATAAATAAATAAAGTGTACAACCATATTCTTCCTCCATCCATCCATTTTCTGCTGCTCCTTTGTGGATGGGGCTCCCCAGAGACACCCCAGCTCCTCCTGGGGAGCCTCGAGGTCTTCCCAGACCGGAGATTTATAATCTGTGTAACGAGTTCTGAGGAGTCTCCTCCCAGCGGGACGTGCCTAACCAAGGAGGCCTCCTAATCAAACGCTGAACCACCTCAGCTGATTTTCGATGAGGAGGAGCTGCGGCTCTACTCCGAGCTCCTCACCCCGTCTCTAAGGGTGGACACACGACAGAAGATTGTTTCGGCCGCTTGAATCCGCAATCTCATGACTTTCTCTCAGATCTTTCTTCCCCACCACAGACCAGACCAACGCTCTCATTACCGCGAACGAGGCCCCAATTCATTGTCGATCTATCTCTCGCTCCATTTGTGACCCAGATTGAGAAACAGTTTATTTTGCCTAATTAAATGGGAGCATCTGTAAAATCAGCTAAACATCAGCTAACAGACAATCCATCACTCGCTGAACGCTCAGCTACAAGTGTTTGCCCCCGTGTTCGTCAACCCGTTGACAGCTGGGGAATCCAAACTGTTCACCGCAGCACGATTCTGTCTTCATTTCTTTGGACTCAAAAGTTCATGAGAGAATCCAGAGAGAAATTCATGGTTGGCGAGTCCAGGTCTTCGGGGCGAACTGTTCAATTTGAACTAAAGTATCATATTCTTTGATAAGAGGGCTGCCATGAAATTGACTGAGCACGCCGACGTCCCCAAGAGCCCAAACCCGGAGCTTTTAATTACAGCGCGCCCTTTGCTCTGCAGAGCTTCATCATTGTGCAGAGCTAAAGAGAAATCTGGTCCCATTTCATTAGAGGAACAGCTTTTAAACTTGTGCGGCCTCGGAGCGCACGAGGCTCGTTCAGTTTGTTTGTCCGCAGGATTACTCAGATACTCATCAGCAGCCGCGCATCAGAAGCTAGCAGAGGTGGGGCTTCGTCCACACCAGAACTGATCCAGGAATATTTTGGTTCTAAGGCGTATTGGAATAAAACCGAGTGCAGCATGGAGGATTTTCCAATTCATTAAAATAAAATAAAAATTGGTAATAAAACAAAGAAGAGCCGATTTGCTTATTTGTATTTTACAAACATCTTAACTTTCTTTGCAGGGTTGTCACTGTTCACGCAAATGTGAAAACTGTCCCGAGCTCGTTTCTTGCGTCTTTAAATAAAATCCAGACTCCCGCGATGAGTCGTGTTAATTTCAGATCCTTTACATGAATAAATTCACAGCAGGAGGAAACAAGAGAAAACCAAGCAAACGTTGAGCAGAAGAAAGATTATTAAACAGTAAATCAGTAAAGACTGATTTTCACGGTGTCTTACTTGAAGATATTTAATATTAAACTCGGAACATTTCTGACATTATATCCAGATGTGCCGCCTCTGATTCACCGCTGGAAAGGTTGAGAGGAGAACGGGTTCAGAGAAAGGTGAAAAATAAAAGGTTTTCACTCACTGTCTTCTCCGGGACACGGCAGGCCGGGCTTCTCCGGGATGCTGGGGAAAACTGGAACAGACAAAGTTTTAAAAAGTTAATTTATTACGTTTACTATAATCCAGGGGAAATGAGACTTAAAGAAGAATAACAACAACTTTTAATGTCACCTGATTATTTTGGGGTGAATCTGTAGATCAAACAGATTTCTGTTACACTGAAGCCGTTCTTGTAAAATATAAATTTTAGTCTTTATAATAGTATCTGGCATTAAAATGTATTTAAAGTAGGTTCATAAACATTCACTGACTTCATTCTGGTACTTTTCATGTTGCTGTTGGAAGGAAAATGTTTTTATAAGTTATAAGATCAATAACAGTTAAATAAAACTATAAAATGGTTATTTTTATTTATTTTTTTTAGATGCACCTGTAGACAAATCAAAGACAACTACGGATAATATTAAAGGTAGAAATGAAAATAATGCAACTAAACAAAAGATTTAAACTAGATTTGATGCAAGAACTGAGTTTTAAGAGTGACAATGAAAGAAGGAGCTCCAGTTCATAATCAAAACAGACTGAAACATTTTTAAAAATGCACATAATTTAAATTTAAAACATGTGAAAGGGATTTATACTATTCTCCACGGTCAGCAGATCGTAACCAGACATTTAAAAAAATGGAGGAATTTGAAAGTTTAAAAGGCAAAACGATGGATTGATTTGAAATCTTTGGTACAAACTTACTTTAGAGAAAAAAATGCTGGCTTTCCTTAAACTTTTTAACATTTGAAAGTCTAAAATGTTTAAAAATTCAGATTTTTTAATTCATTTTCAGAAGGTTTTTCTGTGCTAGTCATTATTTATAACACAAAATGGGATTTTTGTGACTCGGTTAGGGTCGAGACTTTTAACACGTTACTTAATTACAGATAAAAATAACACTTTTTTAAAAACTAGCTCATTTAATCACACTTCAGTTCCCCTCTTTTTAACACTGATAACTACAGCACAACCGATATGTCGGCAGGGCCAATAATTTGGGCCGATATAAACGTTTGGGGACATATCGTATCGGTGATAATTGTTCCATTATGCGCTGACATAAACACATAATTTTCACCCCTAAAATGCTGGAACCAGCCGAAATTGTACAATGTATCCAGCAGAGGGCGCATGAAGACCACTTTCAAGTCATGGCCGTTCACTTAACTTTCACTTTCAGCACAGACGAAGCAGGGAGCAACACCGTGGAGCGTATTTTGCTGAACAGAGCATGGTAAGTTTATTTTATAACTGATCTGTAATATAAAAAAATCAACAATAATAAATTCTCTTCAATCCAACCTGCTTGTCATTAGCTAAGCGCCTCTCAAGTTAGCAAGCTAACCTTAGTGTTCAGTTGCACTTCCTTCACGTTAGCCTCGTTGTCAGTAGTTATAGGAATCAGTCCTTAGATTCATGGGGGTGGACAAGGCTCAAAACTTTTCAGCCATTATAGGTTATCGGTGGTCGCCCCTCCTAATATCGGTATTGGCGACAGATAAAATTTCCGTTTCGATCGGGATCTGCTGATAACGCTGCTGTTCACACTCCAGCCCAGTAGGTGGCAGTAATGCACCTAAAGTGTGTTTAAAACCTGCAGCATGTAGCTCAAGACATTTGTTAAATAGAAATGGAGGACAAGTTGGGCGGGGGAAAATAAATAAATAAATCCTAATGGTAGCATGAAGAAGAACAAAGTTATGTGTAAACTGTGCCAAAAGGAATTTTCTCATCAGCGCAGCGCATCAAGGTTTGATGTAAAAGAAAACGGGTGTTTGCGAACACTGGTACTGAAGCGAACGCTACAGCCGTCCTTCAGGAGTCTCTGCCGTCTACAGGTAGTTGGTCCAACCGGCCCACAGAGACCAAATGATGGTCTCAGTGGAGACTGCTGAAATTGCAGTAGCTTTATTTATAATAATATTATCTTTAACTTTTTATTGTTGGTTACTTTTATTATCATAAATGTCATCATCATTATTAAAAATATTTCATTTGTACATTGAATTTGCACTCATCTGTGAATATACCTTAAATTAATATACAAGATTAAAAAAACTTTTTGTTGTTTAAGTTCATGCATGTTTCCTTTTTGAACCACTTTGGCCGGGTTGTCCTCAGGCTGGTTCTGTGAAGAGCAAGCGGCCATCAGGCCACCAACGATCGACTGTTAGACTGATGCTCCTCCTTTTACGTGTGAAACGTTAGTTTCTGGAAGTCCACAGCAGACTGGTTGGATCCACTTTGAAAAGATGTTATTTATACAACAGAGTTTGTGGCAGGCCTCAGACTGACGAAGTCGTTCAGATAAAAGACGAAACGTTTCAACCAAGAAGAATCTGGACAGATGGCCTGATTTAACTTTTTTTTCAGGTATGTTTATTCATTGATTCAGACATCAACCATAATTTATTAGAATTGAAACTCTTTGGGGCGGCACGGTGGTGCAGTTGGTAGAGCTGCTGCCTCTCAGCGAGCAGGTCGCCCTGGTTCAAATCCGACCAGAATTCCTCCCACAGACCAAAAACATGCATGTTAGGCTGATTGGTAACTCTAAATCGTCCCTAGGTGTGAGTGAGAGAGTGAATGATTGTCTCGTTTGTCTCCATGTGTCCATGTGATGGACTGCAGACCTGTCCAGGATGTCCCCCGCCTCTCACACAGTGACTGCTGGACATGGACACCAGTGACTGCCGCAACCCGAAAAGGAAGAAGTGGGTAAAATATAATGAATGAATGAATGGATGGATGGATGGATGGATGGATGGATGGATGGATGCATGGATGGATGGATGGATGGATGGATGCATGGATGGATGGATGGATGGATGGATGGATGGATGGATGGATGGATGGATGGATGGATGGATGGATGGATGGATGGATGGATGGATGGATGGATGGATGGATGGAAGTCTTTGCTTACTGTGTTGAATATTACTATTTGATAAAATGTGATTGAGATTAATTATAAAACCTAAAACACATTTTGTGTTAAACCACACTCCAGCTCTAGAATCAAAGTTTTTATTCAATAGAAGTCAACTCTTTACTTGAAAAGTAACTCACCGTGCAGCATCAGTCCGGATCTCTTGGTCCGACTGTGAATCCGAAAAGCTTCTTCCAGCTCCATCTGAGAGGAAATGGTGCAAGGATCTCCTGCAAACAGAAAACAGACGGGCTAACGTTCAGGAACATGTGACCCTGTCACATGAACACGCACGTATATATTATTATTATTATTATTAATATTATTATTATTAATTGTTCACTTTTATTTAACCAGGCAAATCCCATTGAGACCACAGATCTCTTCTGCAATGGAGGCCTGAAGGCAGCCTCACGTGCATGTTTTTACACGGTGGGAAGAAACGCGAGCACCTGGAGAGAACCCATGAGGAGAACTCAAAAACAGAAACCCAGAAAGATCCCAGGTCCAACCCGGGGATCGAGCCCAGGTTGCTTGCTCCGAGGCAACAGTGCTAACCACTAAACTTATATCTATTCATTCTATATTACAGATCATTTTGTTCCATATTTTCCTAACAGAGCACTTCGCTCTCTGACTGCAGGTTTACTTGTGGTTCCTAGAGTTTTCAAACGTAGAATGGGAGGAAGATCTTTCAGTTATCAGGCTTCTCTCTTGTGGAACCAAATTCCAGTTTCTGTCTGTGAGGCTGACACATTGTCCAGTTTTAAGACTTTCCTTTTGGATAAATCCTATAGTTAGGGTTTCCTGAGCTATCCCTTAGTTATGCTGCTATAGGCTGAGACTGCTGGAGGACAACCTGACCACATGTCCTCTCTCTGCTGCTGCCTTTACTTGCTCTACCCGTTTGTATTTGTAATTATTTCTATCTTAACATGTTTTTTTTTATCTTTCCTTCTATAGAAACCACACCTGGACCTGTCATTCTGTGGTTGTTTCTACTTCCTGTCCTCTCAAACCCAGCCGGACGACGGCCGCTCGTCCTGAGCCTGGTTCTGCTGGAGGTTTCTTCCTGTTAAAAGGGAGTTTTTTCTTTCCACTGTCTCCTTTGTGCTCGCTCAGGATGGGGGACTGTGATGAAGTGAAGATTCAACTCCATCTGCTGCTTCCTTCCATAGAGAACTTTTACTAATTGGCTGTTTATGTATGTGAATGTTTCTGTTCAGTGCCCTGAGGCAGCTTCTCTTGTCTGTTGGTGCAACAGAAATAAACTGAATTGAATTGAACTACCGTGCTGCACATTCATGCATTCTATGAACAGGTAAAAACATCAACAGTGTGAAAGATGAGTTTTGAGTTTAGGTATGAAACGTCTCAGTCTGATCTGCTCTGAGCTCTGTGCTTCAGGTTACAGTACATCACAACTGTGTGTGGTATTTGACCCGGACGTCAGAATTTGGATCTAAGAAAGACATCCCACCAAACCTCATTGTGTTCCAGCTGTAAGACCAGTGTTGCTGGTTGGCATGCTCACTGAAACATGTGGCTCAAAGCTGAATGCAAGAATTACTACGCTGCGTTCTCAGGCTGACGTCCGGATCATGAAGTGTGGTCACCTTCGTCGTCGATCCACTTGAGTGTGATCGGCTGCTGCTGGGCGACGCTGCACATGGTCTTCACTTCCTCGCACAGCTTCACGAAGGTTACCGAGGCCGCCAGGTCAGTGATCAGCACGTAACTGAAATGAACACAGGAAACGTCAGAGCTCGTCGTTATTTTTAAACAGAACGGTCAAACTCACAGACAGATACACTTTTTTTTAAAAAGTAAATGTATTTACTAATCCAACGTTTTTCAGTCAGGTCATCTGGACAGTTTCTTTTTTTGTGCTGAAACGTTTCACCTTCCATCCAGAAGGCTTCATCAGTCAAGAAAACACACAACAAAACTGATTCTTCCCCCAACAGCTTACTCCAAAGTGGAACAAACCAGTTATGTTGGTGCTAAGATGGAATGAGGAGGATGGAGGAGGGGGCGTGCCAAAGACACCATCTTAGCACCAACCTAACTGGTTTGTTCCACTTTGGAGTAAGCTGTTGGGGGAAGAATCAGTTTTGTTGTGTGTTTCCTTGACTGATGAAGCCTTCTGGATCGAAGGCGAAACGTTTCAGCACAAAAAAAAGAAACTGTCCAGATGACCAGACTGAAAAATGTTGGATTGTATACCTGGATTATTGAGCATGGACTTTGTTGTATTTACTAATATTCAGTTCAACGTTAACCTCTCCCTTTAGTGTATTGGTAAGCTGGTTTATTCAGCTGATATTTGACAAGAACAGGATGCAAACAGGAAACTGTGAATATTTCTGTTAGAGATGGGTCCAGATATCTGCTGGGCTCAGACTGCAGCAAAGATCGGTCTCACATCAACACAAGATGGTGCAAGTGCTCAAATAAACCACTTAGAATTTGACTAATTAACAGCTAGTCAGTGGGGCGTGACATCCACAGATGGATCTGTGCAACTTCCTCAGTATTGTGGACTCTGTGCCGGTCCGTTGTGGTGAAGGGGAAGCTGAGCCCTCTACGCTCCTACACTCATCTATGGTGAGGAACTCTGACTGAATGAACGAGATCGTGGATAGCTAAAACAGTCAACAGATGATTAAAATGCTTCTTCGCACCAGAAGAGGGAGCTAACGTACCTTCAGCGGTACCAGTACATCTTGAAAACCACTGGATTAGACTTTTCTTGAGCAGAAGTCTTGAATGGAGACTTTGCCCTTGCTTAAATACTTTAGCTATAAAACAGACACTTAAGAAAGTTGGCGGCTGAAACCAAAGGTCATAAAATAAATGTGTTGATAAACGCTGCCTTCACAGTCTCGTATCAGCCCCGGCCTTCACACACCCTTATCAGCCGAGGACTCCTTTAAATAAGGGTGTGAATGTTCGGTTTCAACATCAACCCTCGGGGCTCTGCTGGGCCCGCGGATCGTTGGACAGCATGTTTTCACATTCAACACGACCCAAACACACAATCAGCTGCACATTTTCCTGTTTAAAACCAGTTTCTGGAGGCGAGTCAGCTGACTGGTCCCAATGAGGACGTCCGACTGGCTCCCGGGGGCGTTTATGGAACATCTGAGTTGGACTCTGACAAGGTGGAGCAGAGACAGCTTGGCTCTCAGCAGGCACTGCGCCACACTGTCAACACACACACACACACCTGAGTGTGTGTAGACTGGAGACTTACCTCACATCGATCCATTAGATGTCTTGTAATTAAATCAGAGCAACAGGGCGTAATAACGAACATGAGTACGGGCGATGATGCAGAATTACTTCTTGTTGTGTTTATTTATCTTCAGGACACAAAGTCGATGCAGGTTTCAGCATCTTGGATTAAAAAACAAATAATGAAACTAAAGGAAATTAAAAAAACATTAGATGCTAAAGTTTCTAGAATTTAGCTTTGTGTGTCTGTGACACTGTCTACTTTAAGACAAGGCTCAGGACTTTCCTTTTTTGATAAATCCTACAGTTAGGGTCCGCTTGGGTTTCCTGAACTCTCCCATAGTTCTGCTGTTTTAGGCTTAGCCTGCTGGAGGACAAACTGACCGCATGTCCTCACTCATTCTACTGTTCATGCTTGTATTTGTCATTTTTTATTTCATTAACATGGTTTTTTCTTTATCTTTCTTCTCATAGGAACTACACCTGGACCATAGGAACTACACCTGGACCATAGGAACTACACCTGGACCATAAGAACTAGACCTGGACCATAGGAAATACATCTAGACCATAGGAACTACACCTAGACCATATGAACTACAACTGGCCCATAGAATTTATGCCTGGACCATAGGAACTTAACCTAGACCATAGCAACTACACCTGGACCATAGGAACTACATCTTGACCATAGGAACTACACCTGGACCATAGGAACTACAGACCATAGGAACTATATCTAAACCATAGGAACTACACCTGGACCATAGGAACTACACCTAGA
>NC_056508.1:46442140-46449557 GCF_014905685.2 Nematolebias whitei | reverse complement strand
GAACTACAGACCATAGGAACTAAATCTAAACCATAGGAACTACACCTAGAACATAGGAACTACACCTGGACTATAGGAACTACACCTAGACCATAGGAAGTACATCAAGACCAAAGGAACTATACCTGGACCACTTCTTTTTTGTCTGTCTCTGTCCTCACTAATCCCAGCCGGTCGAGGCAGATGGCTGCCCATTCTGATTCTGGTTCTGCTTGAAGTTTCTTCCTGTTAAAAGGGTTAAAAGTTTCTTCCCACTGTCGCCTCATTTTGAGTATTTTCCTGTGACAGGATACAAAAAGTGTGGATTTTTCACATTTTTAGAAGTAACTTTTGACTGTTTCACTCTTTTACATCTAAAGACAAAATTAATTTTCTGTTTTCCTCTAGAATGTAAGGAACTCCCCAGGATGCGTTGAAAACAGTGGTAGCAACGAGTTCATTAAGTGAACACACCAACAGAGAGCAGCTACAGTTTCACCACCTGGGACACTTTAGCTACGACACATCAATCACTTCCTGTCCTGGAGAACAGACTTCCTGCCGTTCAGGAAAGCAAACCAACGGCCTCCTGGTCCTGATTGGCTCTCTGAACCAGTGGTTCCAAACGCTGGGGTCAGGACGCCACAGTGGGACATGAAAATAGATTAAAAACCCTCAGATAACCTCCAGATATAATCTCACATGTAGAAATGTTTAGGTTGTCTTTTAATAATCGTTACAAAGAATAAAAACAGTCCTAATGGTGTCGCAGTTGTTACAACTGTTTGTGTTGTCATTGTGTCCTTGTTTAATTGGGTTATTAGCAAAGTTTATTACTTTAAACCGGTGGGGGGGTACCAAGCTGTTGTCACGACTGCTTTATGTGTCAGAAGCCAGGACGTTTGGGAACCACTGATCTAAACAACATGGAACTGAAATAAAACGGTTTCTGCTCCAAGGACAAGTTAGAGAAATCTGACAACCAGACAGTCTGATGGAGGTTCATCCATTTTAATCGAACACAAACGTTCTACACATTTTTCACAACTCTGGACCAACCAACTCATGTTCTTAGCCAAGAATGAATCAACTAAGACACCTGCTGGATGTATAGTTTTTGACTCGCTATTAAGGACTCAAGTGATTAAACAGATATATTTTAAAGACTTTTTAACTATTCTTAATAAAGTCATTAATTAGGGATGACAGATAGCTTCAAGGTGGGAGTGCATCAAGGATCAGTTCCGAGCCCCTTCTTGTTTGCTCTGGTGATGGACCGACTAACAGATGAGGTCAGGCAGGAATCCCCGTGGACTATGATGTTTGCAGACGACATTGTGATCTGTGGTAAGAAAAGGGAACAGGTGGAAGAGAACTTGGAGAGGTGGAGGTATGCACTTGAAAGAAGTTGAATGAAAGTCAGCCGTAGTAAGACAGAATCCATGTGTGTGAATGAGAGGGAGGAGGTGGAACAGTGAGGCTACAAGGAGCAGAGGTCACAAAGGAGCAGGACTTCAAGGACTTGGGGTCCACTGTCCAGGAACATGGGGAGTGTGGTAAAGAGGTGAAGAAGAGTCCAGGCAGGATGGAGTGATGGAGAAAAGTTTTGGGAGTGATTTCAGACAAAAGGGTGTCATCAAAGGTCAAAGGAAAAGTTTACAAGACAGTGGTGAGACCAGCTATGTTGTATGGTCTGGAGACAGAGACATGGACAAAAAGACAGGAGACAGAACTGGAAGTGGCAGAAATGAAGATGTTGAAGTTCTTCTTAGGAGAGACAAGGATGGAGAAGATCAAGAATGAGATCATCAGAGGTACACCACAGGTTGGACAACTGGGAGATAAAGTTAGAGAGGACACACTGAGATGGTTTGGACATGTCCAGAAGAGGGACAGTGGTTTGGACATGTCCAGAGGAGGGACAGTGGGTATATTGGTAGAAGGATGTTAGAAATGCAGCTGCAGGAAAAAGACAAAGAGGAGATCTATGGATGCAGTTAGAGAGGACATGGAGGTGGTTGGAGTGAGGACAGAGGACACAGAGGACAGAGTGAGGTGGAGGAGGATGACTCGCTGTGGAGACGCCTGACGAGCGAAAAGCTTAAAGAAGAAGAATGAAGTCATTTGGTTCTGTTCCAGTTTTGTATGTGCAACAATCACTGAGGTGAATAAAAGTTAAAGTGTTTAGATCCAGGCTGGGCCCAGCACAGCTCCTGGATCTTTGGTCGTCATGTCTTATCAAACCAACAACACAAACCACAATCCACAGGTCGGTCTACTTTTTGTTCTTCGTCAGGAACTGCTCACGAACAGATGCTGACAATAGCCGCCAGGATCACTGAAACGATGACGCCTCCGTCAGAACCAAGTGTCCCGTTCCACCCTGAAGAGCAACACTGTAACTCTCTGCGGTTTCCTGAGGACGAGTCGATCCTGTGACTACCACACAAAACCAGCTCTGACACAAACTATCAGGAAAACTGACAAACTGCTCCATGTATCACCTCAGCCACGTGTCATCCAACCAGTCATCAGGCAACATTTGCTGCTTCGACTCCTACGGTTCTCCTTGAAGGAATGCATATCACCCGCCGGCGTTCGTGCCAGAGTTTTAGACCGAGCTCATGAAACGCTGAGAAGCTCGAAGTTGTTTTGGTCAAACCTTGAAAATGTGCGATGGATAACGAGAAGTCGCGCTCAGATCACATGTTGAAAACGACTCTCAGCTACTACCACATCTGTATCTGTAAAACTGAAGAATGTAAGGTCAGTCAGCTGTGGGAGCCATTTTGAATTGGGTTAGCAAAGACCTCACGCAACAAATAGCACCTGTGCTACGTGTTAGAGGTGAGTCTCTGCTACTACCACGGTAAAGTTCAGTTCATTTATAAAATCAACAAGTTATAAACATGTTTGTGTTTTTATCGTCACTTGGCTGTGGCGGCCATGTCAAATCAGGTTGGTTCCATAAGTTTATCAGCTGTAGATGTGATATTAGTTTCAGAAGGTTTCAGTATAAAACATTATCGCCCATCTTTTCCTTTGGGTGGCGGGTGAAGAAATGAATCCTCGTGAAACCCTTCGGAAATACCAGAATTTGAGCTTTTAATTCACTCAACTGATGTTTCATCAGTTTACCACAATCCTAAAGAAGTCAGATGGAGTTCAGCGTTAACGTTGGTTTAGCGACTCCTCCTCCTCCTTCTCCTTCTTCTTCTTCTTTCGGCTTTTAGTGACAACGCACTGAAATTAAATCCAGGAGTTAAACTCACTGATTCAATCAAACTTTGTTTTTCTCTTGATGATGAGATGAAATGAGCCGTACAATCATGAATCAAACACGGGAGGTCCGTGTGGATTATTAGGAAACCAGAAGGATTAACAAGTCTGATCCGGCGACCTCACCTCCAGCTCCCACACACACACACACACACACACACACACACACACACACACACACACCTTTTAAAGTTCACGCCAAAAAGCGTGTCTGATCAGCTGCTGAGTTCTTAGACCACAGTCGCTGAGCTGCTCCTTCAGGACAGAAACAGTCTGACATGTGCAGAACTGTCCAGAACTTTTGGCACATTGTTCTGGTCCGGCAGCAGTCGGTCCAACATGAATGTTAGTCACGCTGTGTCACATCCTCCCAGCCTCAGATCACTTACACAAAAGGCTTGTTATTACTTCTGCAGCTAAAAGCTTTTTTCTTTTCCCCTCTGAACATAAACAGAACTGGAGAAATTGCATTTCCTGCAACTTATTACAGAATAACAGCTGAAATGAGCTAAAAACATGCTGAAATGTAGCTGAAATAGAAGAACAAGCCTAAATTAGCAGAAGAAAGCCGAAAGAGCACGTTTGCTGAAGTAGCTTTAAATAAGCAGAAATGAGCACGAAAATCAGGAAATTAGCTAAAAAAGCTGAAAATTTGCGGGAAAGGCAGAAAGAAGCTTAAACTAACAGAAGGAAGTGGAAAGATCTGAAAAGAGCTAAAAATATGGAATTAGCTGAAAAAGCTAAAATTAGCATAAAACAGTTAGTAGCTGAAATAGCAGAAAAGCTTAAACTAGCAGAATAAAAGCTTAAAGGAGAACAAGCTGAAATTAGCAGAAAGAAGAGACTGAAAGTAGCAGAAATTACCATGAAAATTTTGAATTTATCTGAAAACAGCTGAAAGTAGCTAAAAATGCTAAAAAGGTAGCACAAGCTTAAATTAGCAGAAGAATGCAGAAAGATCAGATGTCTGCCCAAATGGGTTGAAAGAAGCAGAAATGAGCACAAAAAGTGGAATTTATCTGAAAAAAGTTGAAATTAGCAAAAAATAAAAATAAAAAAAACTGCTAAAAAGTAGCAAAAAAAATCAGAAAGAAGTTTAAATTACCAGAAGGAAGTGGAGAAAGCACATTTTTACTCAATTAGGCTGAAGAAAGTTTGAGTGCAAAAAATGTGGAATTAGCAGAAAAAGCTAAAATTTGCATAAAACAGCTAAATAGTAGCTGAAGTAGCAGAAAAAGCTGAAACTAGCAGAAATAAACTGAAACGAGCAGAAGCTGAAATGAGCAGAAAGAAGTTAGAAGAAGCACAAAAATGTTGTAGTTAGCAGAAATAATCTGAAAGGAGCACAAAGCCACAGAAAAACAGCTGAAATCAGCTGAAAGTAGCTGAAAAAAAGTTTAAATTTGCAGAAAGAAGCTGAAGCAGAACAAAATGTGAAAGGAGCAGTAAAAGGTTGTAAACAGAGCTAAAGATTTGAAGGAGGTAAAATGAGCTCAATTCATTTTCTGAGGAAAAAAAAGTGACAGAAAAGGCTAAATATTTCAAAAGGCTAAAGTTGCACCAATACCAAAAGTCATAGCAGGATTGTCCTGAAAGAGCCGAATGTTTTGATTTATGATTTGTTGAAATAGCTGAAACCTGCAGGAAGAGAAAGATGCAGAGAAACGTACAGAAGAAAAATGGATGAATGCTTCATGAATAGGCCTGTCGCAATAAACAATTAACAATTAACAATAAACAATAAATCAATTAATCACATGATAAATGAAAATTATCAACCTCATTTTCATTTATCGGCTTTATAGTTTCTTCGTGTCTCTCGTTCTACTGAAGACACTGGACGACAAAAGGCTCAACTCAGGTGCTCTTCACTGACCCCTCCCTCTCTCTTTTAACGATCCAAAATCACATTTTTGGATCGTTAAAAGCAGCTACGCTGAGAAGCTAAGCTACGAGCTAAGCTAACAGGCCGACCTCGGGGGAAAAAATCCTCAGTCTTGTCGAAGCTCCAAAACTCACGGTTGAAAATTGTCCTCCCTGCCATTTTTCTTAAAGAGACACGCTGCTCGCTCCCTCACTATCCATCCTTCGGTTCAAACAGTCTCATACTGCCCTCCAGTGGTCAAAAAAGTTACTACACACAGAAATTAACCAACGTTTCTCCTTAAATTTGACATTAATTTCTAATTATTGTCAAATTTCAAACAATATTATCGTTTATCGCAATAATATCTGTGACATTTAATCGCCCAGCAGTATTTGTTATCGTGACCGGTCTATTCATGAACATACACACAATAAAAACAGGACAACAACAACAACGAATGCTGACTCAGCGACAACACATGGAGGGACAGAAGATTCAGCAGCATCAGAACTTCCTCCAATCTGGCCCAGCTCGCCTCAGAGGAGTAGAACTGGTCCAGGCTGTTGTACGTCAGAACACGACAGGTGTGGTGCGAGACGGCCGATCCTCAGGTGTATAAACCCACGGGGCGGCTTTGTTTACCCACATTCATATCAACAGGAAGTAGAGCTCAGATGTTCTCTGCGCCGCTGTAGGACAGACTCACAAGCAACAAGTCAGCTGAGCTCGGGTTGAATCGGGTCAACTCACCTGAGCTCGACCCGATTCAGTGTTTACACGCCGAGCTGGCCCGACTCGTTCCAGACGCCCAAACACTGCACATGGAAACGGGTTCTTTTACTCAAACTGGTGACTAGAACTTGTACTATAAACAGCTGGAACATCTTCACTAACGGTCTGAAACTTCTGGACCACAATCAGAACCAAGAACTTTAACAGAACCTCACTGTGCACTGCAAGAAACTTACCTGTTGTTGTTGTTGTTTACTACTGTTGTTTAAAGCTCGAGCTTCTTTTGTAAACTACTTCTGCACAGTTTGATTCTTCATCAAAACATCAGCCTAAGTTGTTGACTGTGTTTTTTGTTAAACTTTATTTACAAATATTTTGTGTACATAAAATCAGTTCCTTCAAAAACACCGTTCTTGAAGTCTTAATTCAGAATATCTCCTCTCTTACCGGCTTCTTACGAGACTTTACCTACTGGGTTATTCAGTTTAGCTTTCAGCTACTGTTCTGGCAATTATTTTATCTTTTGCACCCACTTAAGCTTATTTTAGCTACAAGTTACAGTTTTGCTTTTTAAACCTTAGTGCTACTGTTTTACCTTTTGACTAGTTACACCTTTAAACTTTTACCCACAGTTTTGTTAATTTTAATATTTAGCTACTGTTTAATTTTACCTCTTTTAGCTCATTTGACCTTTGAACTATAAATTTTCCTATGTTATCTTTTAGCTACTGTTTTGCTTATGAAACATTTTGGCTACATCAAAGTTCATGCTCAGTAATCCAGATTAAAAAATCCAACCAAGTTAAGTCAGGTCCTCTGGACAGTTTTTTTTTTTTTTTTTTTTTGTGGAAAAGTTTCGTCTTTAATCCAAAAGACTTCATCAGTCCGACTCAGACTGATGAAGTCTTTTGGATGAAAGATGAAACGTTTCCACAAGACGAAACCGTCCAGAGGACCTGACTTAACTTCGATGAATTTTGGCCACAGCTAAATGTATCTTTTAGCTACTGTTTTATTGATGTGACCTTTAGCTAATGTAACAGCTTTAAACTTTTTGCAACAGTTTGGAATATTTTTACCTTTCAGCTACAATAGCTCATTTTTCCTTTTAGCTACGCTTTTGCTAATTTTACATTTAGCTACCGTTTCACTTGTTGTACCTATTAGCTAAAGTTTTTGATAACTTGCTTTTACCTAATTTTTAGCTTGTTTAACTTTCTATCTACAGTTTTGCTTATTTATCTTTGGTGACAGGCACTCATATTATGGTGTACTTGTTTAGCTGATTATAGTTTTCAGTTAGGGCAGCACGATGGCTCAGTTGGTAGAGCTCCCTCCTCTCACCGAGAAGGTTGCACCTGTCCAGGTGTCCCTGTAATAGACTGGAGACCTGTCCAGGTGTCCCTGTGATGGACTGGAGACCTGTCCAGGGTGTCCCTGTGATGGACTGGAGACCTGTCCAGGGTGTCCCTGTGATGGACTGGAGACCTGTCCAGGTGTCCCTGTAATGGACTGGAGACCTGTCCAGGGTGTCCCTGTGATGGACTGGAGACATGTCCA
>NC_056508.1:46441946-46442130 GCF_014905685.2 Nematolebias whitei | reverse complement strand
GATGGACTGGAGACATGTCCAAGGTGTCTCTGTGATGGATTGGAGACATGTCCAAGGTGTCTCTGTGATGGACTGGAGACCTGTCCAGGTGTCCCTGTAATAGACTGGAGACCTGTCCAGGTGTCCCTGTGATGGATTGGAGACCTGTCCAGGGTGTCCCTGTGATGGACTGGAGACATGTCCA
>NC_056508.1:46441210-46441936 GCF_014905685.2 Nematolebias whitei | reverse complement strand
ACTGGAGACATGTCCAAGGTGTCTCTGTGATGGATTGGAGACCTGTCAAGAATGTCCCTGTGATGGACTGGAGACCTGTCCAGGATGTCCCTGTGATGGACTGGAGACCTGTCCAGGGTGTCCCTGTGATGGACTGGAGACCTGTCCAGTGTGTCCCTGTGATGGACTGGAGACCTGTCCAGGTGTCCCTGTAATGGACTGGAGACCTGTCCAGGGTGACCCTGTGATGAACTGGAGACCTGTCAAGAATGTCCCTGTGATGGACTGGAGACCTGTCAAGGATGTCCCTGTGATGGACTGGAGACCTGTCCAGGGTGTCCCTGTGATGGACTGGAGACCTGTCAAGAATGTCCCTGTGATGGACTGGAGACATGTCCAGGGTGTCCCTGTGATGGACTGGATACATGTCCAGGGTGTCCCTGTGATGGACTGGAGACATGTCCAGGGTGTCCCTGTGATGGACTGGAGACATGTCCAGGGTGTCCCCTGCCTCTCGCACAATAACTGCTGGACATGGGCATCAGTGACCCCCGCAACCCAAAATGGAGGAAGTGGAAGAAGTAGGTAAAGATGATGGATGGATGGATAGCTTTTAGTTAGTTTAGCTGTTTTTAGTTGTAGTTAAAGTTTAGCTGTTTTTAGTTTTAGTTAAAGTTTAGCTGTTTTTAGTTTTAGTTAAAGTTTAGCTGTTTTTAGTTTCAGTTACAGTTTAGCCGTTTTTAGTTT
>NC_056508.1:46438486-46441200 GCF_014905685.2 Nematolebias whitei | reverse complement strand
CAGTTTAGCCGTTTTTAGTTTTAGTTACAGTTTAGCTGTTTTTAGTTGTAGTTAAAGTTTAGCTGTTTTTAGTTTCAGTTACAGTTTAGCTGTTTTTAGTTTTAGTTAAAGTTTAGCTGTTTTTAGTTTTAGTTAAAGTTTAGCTGTTTTTAGTTTCAGTTACAGTTTAGCTGTTTTTAGTTTTAGTTTCAGTTTAGCTGTTTTTAGTTTTAGTTAAAGTTTAGCTGTTTTTAGTTTTAGTTACAGTTTAGCTGTTTTTAGTTTTAGTTACAGTTTAGCTGTTTTTAGTTTCAGTTACAGTTTAGCTGTTTTTAGTTTCAGTTACAGTTTAGCTGTTTTTAGTTTTAGTTACAGTTTAGCTGTTTTCAGTTTTAGTTAAAGTTTAGCTGTTTTTAGCCACAGTTTCTGCTCCGTTTGTTTTTAGCTTGCAGTTTATTTTTCAACAAACTTTATCAAAGTCTCTCAGAACTCATGGCTCAGACTAATTTCTCTAGTTTATCTGATTTATCCCAGCATGGCGTCACTTTAACCCTCCTGCTGCCCTTGGGTCAAAATGACCTCCGAGGCCTTTAAACTCTGACCTCAGGGCCTGCGGCTCCCTGACCTTTAACCCTCCTGCTGCCCTTGGGTTAAGTAGGTGTCCATGATCTCACACCAAAATGAAACAAGAGAGAGTCACTGGTTCGTATTTTAAAAACTAAACCAAAGTCTGTGCTTGTTGTCGTAAAATCAAAGTACAACTTCTCTGCTGCAGGTGAAACACTGCGCCTGATGACTCGGGGTACAAACTGACCCACAACACCATCTTGGACGGCTCCATTCCGCAGGTGTCCCCACCCTCCCTCCCTCCCTCCAGCCGGGTAAACGCTCTCTTTCCCCGGCCACATGCCATCACCTACCCGCTGTAGTGCGCTTTAATCTTCACCCAGTCCGAGTCCAGGTCCATGACGGATCCGTTTGACGCCAGCATATGCATCGTTGACGCTAAAAACTCTCCACAGGTCCAAAGTTTGTGTCGCGAACCGCGCCGTGACGCTTCGAAATGTAGTTTTCACATAGCACGGCGGAAGTTACGGAAAGTCCAAGATTCTTAAAAGAAAACTAAAAAAGGTTTCGGTGAAGTTTCTGTCGTTTGGGAAACATTAACCGCTTCGATGACGACGGAGCTATCAAGCTAGCTTGAGTAGTATGAGTGCTTCCGGAATGTGGCTTTCAAAATAAAACAAATGCTGGACAATGTACATGGATTTTGAAGCAGAAGTTAGCGGCTTGACTTTTACTTTGAAAGCCAGCACGTTAACGGTTGTTAGGAGGAATGATTTACCTCGACCAGGTTTCTTCAGGCTCACTATGGTTACGGTGATCTAAAGACACCTGTCCGGTTGTTACCGTCGATGCCTGGCACCAACAAAAACTCTCATTATGATGCAGCGATACAAAGAGAGCACATGGAGGTTGATCGTTTGATCCGAGCGAATTAATATCTGTATAATGGCTTTAGATTAAAAGTATTCTGGAGAAGTTTTTATTCTTAATGTTTTATTTTACAAAAGTGGGCTAAAGAGAGTTCCTTTGTTTTTCAATGAATGAGCAAACAGGAAAAAATATAGGATTTTTGTTTTTACCTTTATTTAAGAAAAGGGCAAAAGTATAGAATAAAAAGCACGATAATTATTTCGTCCTAGTTTAGCACAATAATAAAAGTATTATGGCGCCATCTCCTGGTCAAAAGATGAATGTTCAGATTCATCCTGTTTGTTTTGGGATTAGTTTTAGGATTTTATTATAATAAAAAAAACAACTAATGAATATAAAATATAATAAGACTAGTTTATTTATGGATTTGATGTTTTTTAAAACAAATATTTTAAACCAAAACTTTTTTTTATTTAAAAGTAAAATGGGTTTATTCATATTCATGTTTTAGTTTTTATTGACCGTTAATCATATGATGTTTTGCTTTTTTATTATAAAAATCATGTTCTTAATCAATTTACATATTTAGTTAAAGCATTCTGGTCCAACTTGTGGGGTTTGATAAATAAACTTACATTGACACAACACAGTAAATAGCATTGCATATTACAACTGATACATTTGATTTAAACAATTTAAACTTTGTAACATTAGCTAGATTTATAATTATTTTACTAAACTGTTCATTGTCTTGTGCATTCTGGGTTTTTTTGTAAAAAAAAAAAAAATAGATTTCGGTTTCCAGTTATTTTGAACTCATTTATAAACTCAACATGTAAAAGTGAACAAAACGTCAGAGTCCAAAGGATTTTATTGTTTTTGACACACTTTAATGAAAACTTTAGAATAAACAGATATGACAAGGAAAAAACAAATGTGAGAAATGGTCAAAGAAAAGCAGTTACACGCAAAATTTTGTTAAAACAATTAGTTTCAATTTTTATTCTGCCACGTTTTAGTTTCTTTGTTACTGATGCATTTAGTCGACATAAATGTGTCACAAGAATTTAGTTTTATTAGAAATATTTCAATGAACTTTAAAACGTGAATTAAGATGTATTAATGTAACAGTTGTGTAACCCGTCCTGTCATAAACATTGTCAGAGGCCGATGGGTCGGACGAGGTAGCGCTTCACTGTGAATGAATGGTTCGGAGCACAAACAACATGGTCAGCTCCTCTACTGGCACAAACATAACACGGTCAGCTCCTCTACTGGCACACACATAACACGGTCAG
>NC_056508.1:46435834-46438476 GCF_014905685.2 Nematolebias whitei | reverse complement strand
ACATAACACGGTCAGCTCCTCTACTGGCACAAACATAACACAGTCAGCTCCTCTACTGGCACACACATCACAGCAGAGCGCTTGTAAAACTCTGATAATTCCTGTTTTTAGTTTGCTACAGTCACCTTATAATCTAGCTGTTTTTGCTGCTTTTTTGCCATCTTATTTTAATTTGTAAAAAAAAAAATCTGTATGCCTTTTTGTAACTGTCTATTGTTGACAACGATGGACAACAACGACATCATTCTTTGTTGAAATCAGGTGTCTCTTGTAAATGAGTCCTCCAGGCTCAATGGGACTAACCTGTCTAAATAAAGGTTAAACTAATAATTTTCAAATATCGGTCACAATGAATTTTAATAATATTCTTTTTAACATATAGTGGTTTTAGCATTAATGTTTTACAATAAATCTAATACAATCTGTTTTAACCTGACATCCATTTTTTCAACGAAATAAGAAATTAGAAAAATAAATGCAGACAGCAGTTAAGATGAATTATTAAATTGATCTCTGGTGGTTCACAGAAAATATGACGCGGTGTGTCGTCATGACAACCAACAGACATTGTCCAAACGTAACTGAATTAACTCAGAATATTTAGAATCAGAATAAACTTTATTATCATCGCACCGAGACACAACGAGAACATGCACGTACAGTCGTCCGAAAGATGGGCCAAGTGCACGAAGCTGCTGCTATAAAAAGCGCGGCCCTCTTTATTCTTATTCTTCAGAATAATATTTTGCTTAGATGAGAAAAGAAAACATGAGGAGAGACGGTATAAAAAAAGATCTCTCACGCCGTGTCCTAGTCAGGGCACGATTTGAGGCATCAAAAAAACCTACCACAGCAAAGCAACATGAACAGACGTGATACGTACAGGCGGTGAAGACATTGAATTTTAAGGGAAAGTCGTAGCATAGTCCAGACCCCCCCCCCCCAGCCATTGTCCAGATGAGAGGTGACGTTCATCTTCAGCTCTGTTGAGGTTCTGTCACATGTCCACGGCCTTGGGGGAGGGAGGGGTGAGGAGACAGACAAAGCATCTAACATGCATGTTCGACTGACTGGTGACTCTAAATTGTCCCTAGTTGAGAGAGAGTGAATGGTTGTTTGTCTCATTTGTCTCTATGTGTCCTTGTGATGGGACCTGTCCAAGTGTCCCCCGCCTCTCACACAGTGACTGCTGGACATGGACACCAGTGACCCCTGTGACCCAGAAATCAGAAAGCTGTTTTTGAGCTCAGGTCAGACTCTGACTCCGTGAGGATGAAGTGTTTTATGTTCATGTTTAACATGTGTTTCCTTGACTGATGAAGCCTTCTGGATGGAAGGTGAAACGTTTCAGCAAAAAAAAAGAAACTGTCCAGATGACCTGACTGAAAATTGTTGGACATGTTCTCCAGGGTTCCTCTCCTGAAGTCTCTGGTTCTGGTCCCGTCTTCCTTTTCATCAGAGGAGCTGCCGGCTCTTTGCTGACCAGTTCTGGGACTGGACCGTTAAAACGGTGAACGGGCTCCAATCAGAACTCTTCTGACAAACAGCTCAAAAGTTAGAACAGTTGAGTTGTTCCTCTCAGAGAAGTCTTTATAAGTTTAGAGTAAAACGATTGAAGGTAAAGAAATGAGTTTGACCTTTGTTTGCTTGTAACCCACGGTTGCTAAGCAACACAGAAACGGTAGAAAGTACAAGAACAACCAGTAATGGTGTCGTGTTGATCCGCTCCTGCAGACGACGTCGCTGACCGAGCTTCCCTCTTTGACCTCCGTTTGGGTTTCAGAGCATCTGTTAGAAGAGAAGAAGAAACGTTTTGTAGTTTATAATCTGAATAAAAACTAAGCTGCAGTTCCTCAGCTGACCAGCAGGTGGAGCTGCAGCTCAGTGGAGGACCTCAGCTTTGATTATAGTCATTTATTTTTAACAGCAGAGAGCTTAAAAGACACAACTGTCTTCAAAATGTATTTACTTTTTATAGGCCTAAAATTAATTAAAGTTCAGTGTTGATTTAAAACAGACAGAAGTGTCATGTGACCTGTTAGATTTGCATCTTATTTAATGATAACATGGTGGTTTTCATTGCTGCGACTTAAGAGACCAAAAATTCAATTCACTTTATTTCTATAGCTCCAAGTCACAACAGAAATTGTCTCCGAGCACTTTACAGGAACGTGCACATACATAGAAAAGACAGTTAGTAAATATCCTGATGCATGCTCAATTAGTTGACCGTCCAATTAGCTCAACGGTTAGTACAGTTCTCTAATGAAGCTGCAGACTCGTTGAATCTTCACTTCGTCGCAGTTTCCCATAAAGTAGATACAATTTCCTGCATTTTGGTGTATTTTAACGAGTTGTTAAACATCCATGTTTACCTATATTTGTAAACACTCCACTTCTGTCAAGCACACCCCCCCCCCCCCCCCACACACACACACACACACACTTGACGGTTCTGAGCCCAACTCCACATGTGAAACCTCCAGGCGTCTCCTCCGTCTGTTCATGTCGACTACCTGTGGGCGACTACCTGTGGGCGACTACCTGTGGGCTCCTACCTGTGGGCTCCTACCTGTGGGCTCTTACCTGTGGGCTCCTACCTGTGGGCTCCTACCTGTGGGCCCCTACCTGTGGGCTCCTAC
>NC_056508.1:46420554-46435824 GCF_014905685.2 Nematolebias whitei | reverse complement strand
ACCTGTGGGCTCCTACCTGTGGGCCCCTACCTGTGGGCTCCTACCTGCGTACGACTGCCTGGTTAGCTCCGCTCTCGCCCCCAGCGCTCTTGGGGGCAAAGATTTTTTTAAGAGTAGACGCAGAAATGCTACTTGAAGGAGCAGATCATATGATGTTGTGTTTAAAATGAGTGTTTATGTAATTATTTTCAGTTTACATGTCAAGTATAAGTTTTATTCATTCAAGACAGTCATGTTTGTTCATAACTTTAAGCCGGAGAACTACCGGATCCAAGCAAAGTTACCGGAACACACCCCGTCAAAATAAGAGAGTTCTCTGATCCTGTTCCGGCAGAATCCAGCTCAAATCAAGCCCTGGCAGTAAAACAGAGTCCATGTGTGAATGAAGGAGCAGAGGTCACAAAGGTGCAGGACTTCAAGGACTTGGGGTCCACTGTCCAGGAACAAGGGGAGTGTGGTGAAGAGGAGAAGAAGAGAGTCCAGAAAGGATGGAGTGATGGAGAAAAGGTTCAGGAGTGATTTGTGACAAAAGGGTGTCAGCAAAAGTCAAAGGAAAAGTTTAGAGGACAGTGGTGAGACCAGCTATGTTGTCTGGTCTGGAGACAGAGACATGGACAAAAAGACAGAAGACAGAACAGGAAGTGGCAAAAATGAAGATGTTGAGGTTCTTCTTAGGAGAGACAAGGATGGAGAAGATCAGGAATGAGATCATCAGAGGTACAGCACAGGTTGAACAACTGGGAGATAAAGTTAGAGAGGACATACTGAGATGGTTTGGACATGTCCAGAGGAGGGACAGTGGGAGGGACATGTCCAGAGGAGGGACAGTGGTTTGGACATGTCCAGAGGAGGGACAGTGGTTTGGACATGTCCAGAGGAGGGACAGTGGGTATATTTGTAGAAGGATGTTAGAAATGCAGCTGCCAGGAAAAAGACAAAGAGGAGACATGTGGACGCAGTTAGAGAGGACATGGAGGTTGGAGTGAGGACAAAGTGAGATGGAGGAGGACTCGCTGTGGAGACTCCTGAACAGGGAAGAGCTGAAAGAAGAAGAAGAAGAAGATGTGTTTGAAAGATAAAAACGTACTTTGTCCACAGAGAGCAGGTCAGACCTTCAGAGGAGAAATATCCGTCCTGACAGTCTTCACACACCGTGTCGCTTCTGTTGGTCCCTACAAGAAACAAACCAAGTTGAACACAAAATTAAAAAACATGAAACTTGGACATGAGTCTTATTTCACTATGTCTCACCTGGTTCTTTGATCCTCTGTCCAGGTTTACAGAGTGAATGTTCCTCCGCCTCGCTGCACCCTGACGCTGCTACAGTTTTACAGAAAAATCCCTTTAACGCCTCACAAACTGTGTCCGCTGTTGTTGAACACTCCTGGTCAGCAAAGAGACCGTCGCCTGAAAACAAACATCCAAACTGGCATCACTGCAAATGTAACTAAACGGACTGCCCGGTAGATGATGTCAGATGTTTGACTGTACCCGGGTCACAGGAGGTGCAGGGGAAGCACTTCTTCAGGCCGTTGGGTTGGTTCATGAACGTCCTCGCCTCACAGGGGACGCAGCGAGTCCCGAACTCAACCGTGCAGTCTTTGCCAACAACCGTTCCTGTTCCATTGAACACGTTCATGTTAGTCCGACTTCAAACGACACGACGAGAAATGAACATCAAGCTGAAAACTGTTTGGTTGAAGCTGCTGGGTCACTGGTTCGATCAAACACTGGGTCCAAAGGTTTGACCCAGAGCTTGGTTTGGAGGTGAGCCGTGTCATGCTTCACGGTCGGCCATTTTAAGCCAGATGTAGATGGTAAAAACGTCAGCAGCGTCAGCAGCAGCGTCAGCAGCAGCGTCAGCAGCATCAGCAGCAGCGTCAGCAGCAGCGTCAGCAGCAGCGTCAGCAGCAGCGTCAGCAGCAGCAGCAGCAGCGTCAGCAGCAGCGTCAGCAGCAGCAGCGTCAGCAGCGGCAGCAGCGGCAGCAGCGTCAGCAGCATCAGCAGCGGTCAGCAGCAGCGGTCAGCAGCAGCGTCAGCAGCGTCAGCAGCGGTCAGCAGCAGCGTCAGCAGCGTCAGCAGCTTCAGCAGCGTCAGCAGCTTCAGCAGCGTCAGCAGCGTCCATCATACCGCTCAGAGAGGAGACAGATTCTGGTTGCATGAACGTGTTTTGGTGCTAAATGTGCAGACCAACCCCAAAAGAGAAGCTAAAAGCTTTGTGGAGATGCTGCTGAAGCTGGTCAGAGTCGTTGTCCAGAGCGAGACAAGTCAGAGTCAGAGTTTCTTTATTGTCATTCGCACCTCATGTGGTACATGTGGTGGAGCGAAATTATGTACACAAGGTCCCAGTTACATCCAACAATGTATAAGAAAAACAGTAATAACATCTAAAATATGAACTAAGAAAAACATCAACTAAATATACACTAAGCACTCATAACATAAAACATTGAACATCAGCACAAACATGAACATGAGTCTGTGAGCAGATGTGCACGCATGAACACATCAACATTGAAACAGATCAGCAGCAACATGAAACAGATCAGCAGCAACATGATATGATTTTTCACAGTGATTATTCTAGTTAGAGATTCATGAGTCTAACAGCCTCAGGGTAGAAGCTGTTCCTCAGTCTAGTGGTTCTACACTTAATGCTCCTTAACCTCCTTCCTGAGGGGAGTGGGGCAAAAAGTGTGTGTGCTGGGTGGGTGGGGTCCTTCATGATGCAGGTGGCCCTCTTCCTGCATCTGGAGGTGTAGATGTCTGTGATGGTGGGGAGACTGACTCCAACATCTTCTGTGCAGCCTTCACCACTCTCTGCAAAGCTTTTCTTTCTGCAGCTGTGCAGCCTCCATGCCACACGTTGATGCTGGAGCACAGGATGCTCTCCACTGCACACCTGTAGAAGGAGGTGAGGACTGAGCTTCCCAGACCAGCTCGTCTCAGCCGTCTGAGGAAGTAGAGTCTCTGATGAGCTTTCTTGATCAGGCTGGTGGTGTTGTTGCTCCAGCTGAGGTTGTCATTCATGTGTACACCCAAGTACTTGTAGCTGGAGACCACTTCCACCGCAGATCCTCTTATGTTCAGGGGGGTGTAGGTGTTTTTGTTCCTTCTGAAGTCCACAATCATCTCCTTTGTCTTCTTCACATTGATGTGAAGGTTATTCTCTCTGCACCAGCTCTCCAGGTGTTCCACCTCCTGCCTGTAGCTGGACTCATCATTGTTTGTGATGCATCCCACCACCGCTGTATCATCTGCAAACTTTACAATGTGACAGCCTGGATGGGTAGCTGCACAATCATACGTGAGCAGAGTAAACAGGAGGGGGCTCAACACACATCCCTGAGGAGAGCCAGTGCTGAGGGTTATGGTGGAGGAGGAGAGGTTGTGGATCCTCACTAACTGTGGTCTGTTTGTTAAAAAGTCTAGTACCCAGTTGCAAATGGAGGGACTTAGTCCTAGTGTGGATAGTTTGTCCATCAGGGTTTGGGGGATCATGGTGTTGAAGGCGGATGTGAAGTCCACAAAGAGCATACGGACGTAAGAGTTTTTCTGCTCCAGGTGGTTGAGCGCAGTGTGGACCACAGAGGAGATTGCATCCTCTGTTGATCGGTTCTCACGGTGCATACTGATGAGGGTCCTCGTTGATGTTGATGGTTGTTTTGATGTGAGTCATGAAATCCTGGACCAACGTGGACTGACAGGACACTCGCAGAGGACAGATTAGATCTTCAGTGAACTGTTTGTCCATAATCACCATCGATACATTTGAAGAGGAAGATGAGAACATCATCCCAGCTGTGAAGCACAGGGCTGTTCTTCACAAAGAAGATGGCATCAGGAGGAAAGAACATATTGACGCATCACTTCAAGACATCAACCAGGAAGTGAAAGCTTCAACACTAATGGATCAATCAAATGGACCAGGACCCTGCCAGATTGGTACAGGACACCTCAAGTTGGGCTTTCCGGCTGCCTCCATGTGATTTCTGATTGGACTGAGGTGGTGAGGGGGTTGAAGCCAACCCATCTGGTGCGCCTTTGAGCTGGGAAGCGAGGTAGTAACAGAGGTGAAACAGTCACGGTGTGGAAAGGTAAGCCGGAGCCGCGGCTCATTATTGTGATGACGTCTGGTCTGTGCGATCACCCTGTCAGGAGAATAAACACTTTTTTTTTTGACAGAAGATACGTCTGTCACACAACCAATACCAAGCAAGTTCTGCTCCACGCCTCGAATGGTTCTGTGATGCTCGCTCCATTTCTGAAAGCTCCAACTTCAGCTGTGATTATGACTGTTTTATGAGAGAGCCTTTACAAAGTGGATTAAAAGTCTGATCACCATCAGTCCCACAGAAGATGAGCGGGCGGCCTACAAACCTGATTCAGACCCACCAGTTCTGTCAGGAGGAACAGAACTAAACTCCAGTAAACTGTGTGAAAAGGTTGTGGAAGGACGCTTGACCCAAAAGATACAGTTTGAAGGCACCGATACCAAACACTAACAAGACTACCGTACCATACACGATACATTAAACGCCCGTCAACAAACTATTACACAGCAAGATTCTAGAGCAATGACTGGACCAGGAAAGATCTTGAATAACCTTTGACCTCAATCTGTGACCTTGACCTTGAAGCCGTAGTGAATCTGCACTGATGTAAAACAGGAAAGCTTCAATTTGATTTAATGTCAGATGGTGTATGTAAACATCTGGTGAGACGGCAGCACCTGCAGCAACAGTAAACAAAAGATGGGAATTTGTTTTTATTTGTTTTATGGCTTTTGTTACTTGAACACAGTGAAGAACCCTCGGGGCCTTCAACGCCTTCAGAGAAGGCCTAAGAATTCAGCACATATTAAATATTACATTTAGAATTTTAATCTAATATTTATTTTATATAGATGAAATATGGTAGTTTTTTTATTTTAATTTTTTGCTCATTTCTCTTATTTTCTATAAATTACTTTGCAGCCAAGCAAACTTTTTTTTTTCAGTTCATGAAAATACAGTTAACCAATCAGATTATTTTATTTTTTTTGTCTCCAGGCAGAAACAGAAGGAGCTCTCACTGGTCAGGACTTCAGTGTCAGGAGAGAAGGCTGAGCTCGGTCGAGTCTCTGCAGGATGAGTTTAATAAGTGACAGGAACAGGAACCAATCACAATGCTGATGTAGAGTGGGTGGGACCAAAACGCAGAGCTCTGAGCCTTCGAGAAGGCCCTGAAAAATGTTTATTTACTTTTTGACCACATGACAATTTGTGTTTCATTCACTTGAAACATTTAAATTAAAAGATTATAGTTGCTCTAAAAAAAATAGTTTTTTTAAATAATGTAGCAGACCTGACGCCACATGAGTCAAAAAAGGAGAAGTCCTTCCTGTTGGCGTGTTACTGGATTCAAATTTAACTATAAGGTGATGTAATCGCACTATTACATAATATCGCAAGGATTGATTAAATATGTTTTATTTATGAAGACATTGTGGGGTTTGGAGATGAGCAGCTGGGTGTGGAATAAAATAAGACATGAAACAAAACGGCGGTTTAAAATAAACAACTACTCCGACGGTCATTGAACGCAACACTGGATCTCTTGCATAAACAGGAAATTGTAAAAAATAATGGGAGTTTTCTGTGGTTTTCTGGATCAGGATGTTTCCAGGTGGGTGGGATCTCGTGATTTTAGTGATGATGGACCTCCTACACACAGCTGTGCGTAAACAAACAGGTCCTGTCCAATAAAGTGTCTCCTGGGAGGTTTCATTGTTGTGGACCAACCTTGGTTGCACATGGGGCAGCACAGGCCGTTGCTTGCAGTGAATTCTTCGTCTCTGCAGCCTGAAGCTGAGGCAGTGAAGGCAGCACACACTGAAAAACACCCACCAAGTGAAAGTGTCACGGCTGCAGCTCCTCTAGTGAAGTTTTATGCGTTTTTCCGGTGACTCACCGAACACCAGCTCTGCAGTAATCATCATGTAACCTGCTCCCACATGAAGAGGGCGGCTCTCCACCATCTACATCAGCTCATATTTGTAGGTTTGGTCCGAAATAAGATCCATTTTCCGCAGCAGGAGCGAGAAGGTCGAGTGAAATGCGGAAATGATCTGTCTCCACCAGAGGAGGCGCTCCTGCATTTCATACCATTTGCTTTGGGTTTCTATCTCCTCCCAGTGTACAACACAGACGTGCTCAAAAATAAATACATCATTATGAAATAAGAAAAATTGGCCTATTTATTTCATAATTGTGTTTTTCATAACGGCTTATTTATTTCATAATGCCACTTTTGAGCAGAATGACGTCAGTGGGTTGGAACTGAGGAAAGCCGAGATGCTCAAAATTAAATAATAATTTAGGAATAAAGGGTTGATGTTCCTCAGGCAAAGGAGATCTTCCATCCATCCATCATCTTTACCTACTTCGTCCCTTTCAGGTCGCAGTGGTCACTGTGAGAGGTGGGGGACACCTGGACAGGTCTCCAGTCCATCACAGGGACAGAGAGACAAACAACCATTCTCTCTCTCTCTCTCTCTCTCTCTCTCTCTCACCTAGGGACAATTTAGTTACCAATCAGCCTAACATACATGTTTTTAGTCTGTGGGAGAAAACCAGAGTACCTGCAAAACAAAACCACACATGCACAGAGAGAACGTGCAAACTCCACCGATGACCCTGGTACATGAGATCTTGACCTATGAGAAAGATCCGAAACATTCCTGCTGTTGAAAAGTACCTAAAACTGTGTGTGTGTTGAAGCTTTCACTTTCAGTTTGTGTGTTTGTTGCACATTTATGACTTAACTTTGAAAGCAATATAATAAGAGAAATAAGAAATGTGTCAAACGTGTGAACATTCAACTCTGTGCAGCTGTTACTCTCATATCCTGTGCAGCCTGGTTATTTCCCCTAAACCTGTATTAGACAACATTTATAACATTTATATACATTACATACCTAAAGTTAGACCTGTATGGAAGGCCGTTTCTGCCACTTTGATTATAAATAAAATAATTTGTCGAAAATATGGGGCGTAACAAGCTTTCAATAATTCAAAAAGCGTTCAATACAACAACAACTGGACTTTATTTGTAACAGAAGACGTTTCGCTCCTCATCCGAGGAGCTTTCTCAATTCAAAGAGCAGAGAGTGAGAGATTCAGGTTATACGGCTGAGTGAGATAAGACACACACACACAAGACACACACACACACACATATATGTATATTGGCAGTTCACACCTAAAAAAACCTAAAACAGTAGGTCTTTGTTCCTCTAATTCACAGACGAGGCCCCTCTGTTCCCATCAGGTGTGAAAACCGGCTGGGAATCTGTTTTAAAGTTGCATTATATGTTTTTGAAAGTGGGAATCTGAGGCCTCCTCCTCTGTTAAGAGAGGGTTTTTCTCTTTTTACATAAATTGCTTCCTTCACCCCCCTCTCAAACCATCTGTGTTCTCGGTCCAAAATGTGCACATTTTGGTCCTCAAAAGAGTGTCCCTTATCTGTGAGATGGAGGTGAACAGCTGAGTCTTGTCCTGTGGAGCTGGCTCTCCTGTGTTGAGCTCCTGTGTCCAGCTCCACAGTCTGCTAACGATTTCCTCCTCCTGCGTTACGAGGACGGCTCGTGGCTGGAAAGAGTCTGGGAGCTGGTCTAAAATCATGGATCCAGTTGGTCCATCACTTGTGGTCTCTCCTGCATCTCTGAGGAACAACCTTAAAAAGTCTGGGACACTCGTTTCCAGCCAAGCAAAAAGCTTTGTCATTAATGTTTACAGGCTGGTTGGTAGGCTGGATGTGACAGGCTGGTTATCTGAGGCTTGATCTTGCCAAATAATTCAGTGTTTTCAAGTCCTTTCCCACCATCACCGGATCATGTCTCATCCCCGTCAGTCTTATTGAAGCTTCGTATTAAAGTTAAACAGATGAGTTCTGTTGTGAAAACCAGCTTCTTTCAGCTCGTCTGCTTTCTAAAGTCACTCCGTAGTGATCTGGAGGTCATCCGTGCCTTTGTGAGCTCTAGGCTTGATTACTGTAACACCTTATATGTGGGTATAAATCAATCTTCTATCTCCTGTTCACAGCTTGTACTAAACTCTGCCGTTGTTGACCAACATGTAAATACGAACACGTCACTCGTGTCCTTTCTTCTTTGACTGGCTCCCAGTTCAGTTCAAGCTGCTGCTGTTTGTTTTTAAAACTTTGGCCTTGCACCGTCCAATATTTCAGAACTTTTGAAAGTCCACCAGCCCAGCAGAGCTTTACCGTCTGCTGGTCAGTATCTGCTGGAGGTGCCTTGCTCAAGGTGCTAACAATGTGGGGACCGGTCTTTTTCAGTTGCAGGTCCACCAGCCTGGAACTCTTCCCCGTGAGCTGCATGCCATCTCTGATCTGGTTCTGTTCAAAGCTAAACTGAAGACACTTTTATTTTAAACGGTGTTTGATGTTTAACTTTTCGTATTTTAATATTTTTTATCTCCTCTACCTCCTTTTATTGTGACTGTTTTTAATTTGCAATAATTTATTGTGCCGTTCTTGTTTTATCTTTTAAAGCACTTTGGTCGATGCAAGTCGTTGTTGGAAGGTGATATATAAATAATGTATTTTATTATTATTATTATTATTATTAACTCTGCATAGTGTCACAGACAACTGGGACTTTTGATAAGTAAATTTATTTTTTGGGGTTTGGTTTGTTGCATCTTACCCGTGTGGTTTTTATATTTATTTTGGTTGCTGCACGTTTTGCTGTCGCTTTGATGAACTCACATTAAAGTTTTGGCAAAAGTGTTTTCCGTCGGATGCCCTTCCTGACGACCCTCACCATTTACCCGGGCTTGGGACCGGCACAAGAGACACACTGGCTTGTGCTCCCTAGTGGCTGGTTTCAAAGACCATGAGGAGGAAGAGGTCCTGGGATGGACTGGAGACCTGTCCAGGGTGCACCCCACCCCTCGTACACAGATTGCTGGACATGGGCACCGGTGACCCCCATGACCCTAAAATGGAAGAAGCAGGTAAAAGATGATGGATGGGGCGTGTGGGTACCAGTGGGATTATTTGGGTGGCGATCAGGCCTCTTCTTAGTCCCTGTTCCATATCTGTTCTTTTAAAGCATCTGGTGGAGGTGGACGTGCAGTTGGGATGTGCAGACTCGCACCAGGAACGTCCATGGACTCTTCTTCTTTCTGGTGCGCTGGCTGAGAAGACTGACACTGAGCTGTACCCCATGTGGATGGGACAGTGTTGCTTAGCGTATGATGTCGTCATCTCGCCCTGCTGGTGTGGAGCAGAGTGACTGATCGTACCTGGATCATACGTCATGAACTGAACTGTGGTGCAGAACAGCTGAAACTAATCTTGGCTCACTGGTATTTCTGCTACTTTTTCTTGATTACCCCTTTTCAGACTTTAGCTCCTCCGTCTAGTTTACATCTTCTTTAGGAGGTTTTGAACACAAGTTGAATCTTTTGTTCTTGTCTCTGTTCCTCGCTGTGCTCGTGTGAAGCTGTGACGCACCAACGCAACGCTACAACAGCAGGCAGTATTCTTCTGTGAGCCTTGGGCTGGATGTTCTCCAGTAGCTTCAGAGTCTCTGAGCTTCACAGAACAACTGAATCTTGTTTTGATCCACTGAAGAGAAGCTGCAAACAGAAGCTGTTCCTGCTCTCACCAGATGTTTCATCCTGTGAAGAAAAGCAAAGTAAGCTATGAATAGGTTAGCTAGCTAATTCATCATTTAAGTAGCATCTTTTCTAAATGCAACAAGTTGACTAAGAAAAGAAAGAGAGTAGACATCTTGGTGAAGAAGTTAAATGGTCTCAGTGTGCTGCTGAAGTGATTTTTCTTCAAAGGTTCTTAAAACCAAAGATAACAAATGTCTCCCAGCAGTGGATCAGAACCTCCTGATTTATTTTGTGCCTCCTCCTCCATCAGCTGGAGGCTCACTAACAGCTGCAGATTACTCAGACTCACAGAGAGTCGGGGACGTGGTGAATGTTCTACATCCAGTCGGAACTTCTGTCAACATGGAACTTCTGATAAAACCATGCCTACTTCTTCTTCCTTCTTCTTCTTCTTCTCTGATGCTGGTATTCTGTGGAGACATCAGTGATACTTCTGATGGATCTGGTTTGGACTTTTTGGTAACAAATTAAGAGAAACATTTAAACATTAAACATTTAAATAAATAAAAATGTAGCAAACAATGAAAATTAAAACATACCTCGTGTTCTATTGAATAATCTTTATTTGGTTTATTTTTAAAACAATTTAAAACATCTGAGAAAAAAATCAGACATTTTCATGAGGGGTAAAATATAAAAAACAAACTTTTTATTCATCAAAGAGTCATCATAGACTTTACCTGGTTTTTTTCTTTTTTTCTTTATGTATAAAATCGTAGTTACAGCGAGGCCAGCCAGTACTACAGCAGCACCCACCACGGCTCCAATCACAATCCCTGTGAAACTTTTCTCTCCACATTCTGCATCAGCTGAAGCTGTTCCTGCTTTTATCAGCTGAAGTTTTAACGTTTCACATCTGGAATAACAGAGAGACACTTTGACAGAAAAACAAACGCAACCACCTACCAGCTGTTGTTAACATCCAGATGTGTTTATTTATGTATTATAGAGAATCTCTTACTGTGTGTGAGGCTGACAGGAAGTGACTGATCCGTCTGAAAACGTTCCTGTGCTGCAGTCAGAACACTCGGTGTCTGAGGACGACGTTCCTGCAGAAAGACGAGGACACTGACTCAGCGTCCACACATCAGGTGGTACATGGGATCAAAGTGAACACTGAAAAGAAAGGTTAGAGAAGTGCGTGGGCATCACAGGGTCAGCCCTCAAATGGTTTAGATCCTACCTCGCTGACAGATCATTTTGTGTCTCCATCAAAGATTTTAGTTCAGCATTGGCAGCGCTTAGATGGGGGGTACCGCAGGGGTCCATCCTCGGTCCCCTTCTATTCTCTTTATACCTGCTGCCACTAGGTGATATTTTCCAGAAACACAACATACATTTTCACTTCTACGCCGATGACTTTCAAATTTACTTCCCCCTAAGACACAATGGTACATGCTCTATTCAACCTCTGCTCAACTGCCTGGCTGACATCAGAGACTGGATGGCTTTAAATTTCTTAAGTTTCAATGAGAAGAAGTCTGAAGTCATGTTGTTCCCTCCCAACGACACGATCATCAACCACTGCAACAACCTTTCTGCTCTGGCTCCGCTAGAGAAACAAAGAGTCACAAATCTGGGAGTGATAATGGACCCTTCCATGAAACTTAACAGTCATGTAAACATGATTGTTAAATCATGCTTCTTCCAGCTGAGGCAGTTGTTTAAGCTGAAGCCCATATTGTCAGAAAATTACCTGGAGACAGTAATACATGCGTTCATAACATCCAGGCTTGATTACTGCAACTCGCTCCTGTTTGGTATCAGTCAGACCTCCATTGCACAACTCCAACTGGTCCAGAATGCAGCAGCCCGATTTTTAACCAGTACAAGCAAAAGAGAGCACATTACACCAGTTTTGGCCTCACTGCACTGATCACCTTCAAATCCAGTTCAAAATACTCCTGTATGTCTACAAATAACTGAACAGTTCTGCCCCCTCCTAGCTCACTGATCTGCTGCAGCCATATGTCCCACCATGTTCTCTGAGGTCAGCAGACCAGTTGCTCCTCACAGTTCCAGGAACTCGTCTTAAGCGCAGAGGTGACAGGGCCTTCTCTGTAGCAGGACCAAGACTTTGGAACGAGTTACCTCTGTTTGTCAGACTGGCCCCCTCCCTGTTTTTAAATCCCGCTTAAAAACGCACTACTATTCTCTGACTTTCAACACTGTATGATCTGTGCTGAACCTGTATGCACCACACTGTTAGTCATTATGTTATTATCTGCTTTTTGTCTCTATATTTTGATTTTATGTTATATGTTGCTGTGTGCTTTACCTGTTTGTTTCTGTCTGTACAGCACGTTGGTTGGCCCTGTCGCTGTTTAAAGTGCTCTATAAATAAAATGGTATGTAGGTAAGAACTTCTCTGTGGAGCCTGGCGTGTCTGAAACACTCGTGTTGGGATGAAAGTTCAGAGAACGCTGATTTGATACGTTTTGTTTTCATTTTGAGAAACAGTTCTTACATTACGAGAATGAACATAAGAGAAGTGAACCCTGAGTTTAACTTGTCATGGGACCACCTCCGTGGATCCAAAAGGATTCTATAAAACCTGTTATCAGTTCATGTTCTGAGCTGCTGGATGTCTGGACCTGTGTGGACACGTAGAGCTTCACCTGTTTACTGCAGTGGAAATTATACAGCCCCAGTTCCCTTGCATGTATTTACTGGGGACTATCCACTTGAAAAGGCTTTAACTCTTTATCAACTTTAATGCGGCCCAAATCACAACGTGTCCCCCCACCCCCACACCCTGCAGGTCAAATTGTGACGAGTGTTTTTAACTCGTCATATTTCTGACATATGGTGCTGGAAAAATGTGAACATTCACACGAGCGTGAACCGATCTCGTCTCACTCACGCTTCTAGAATTTATTCTAAAGGCCTTGTAGTTTTTACACAGCAGCTGTCCAACAAAGTACGGTCAAATCAAAATTTTTACTTGGCAGCAGCCTGCCATCAAAGTTTCTCCTGGATCTTTCTAGTACTTTTATTGCTGTCACAAACCGTCAAGGTAAAAAGGCCTTTATTTACAGAAAAATACAGAGAATAACTTCTTCAACGTCCAAGTGAAATCAAAATTCTGTAAAGCAATACAGATCACATAAAAACACATTGAGTAAAATAATTTATTGCATAAATATTCACCACCTTTGTAGTGGGAGTCCTAATACAACTCAGAGAAAAGATTGAAAAGTGCAAATCAGGAGGACTTTTAAGAACTTAAAACATCTCCAGAGGAGATGGAATGGAAGGAAAAATAGAACATGTGGAAATCTACCAAGAGCAAGTCGTCCTCACAAACTGAGCTAAGCAAAGGAGAATAATGAGAGACCACCGAGATACCTGAGACCACTCTGAAGGAGGTACGAGCCTCAGCAGGTGAGAAGGAAGAGACTGAGCATACAGCGACTGTTGCCAGAGTTCTTCACCAGTCTGAGAGAGTGGCAAAGACAAAGCTAGCCAATATATATTTTGCTTAGTTCCCTAATGTAGATCTGATCTGGAAGACAAACCCACCTGTTTTGTTGATGTATTGTCCCGGTTTACAGAGTTTGTGTTTGTTAGCTGATGTACAGCTGCCGGAGGTGGAGTCGGTGCAGAAAAATCCCTCCAGAGGTTCACAGACTGTGTCTGATGTCTGCATACACGCCTGTTTAATCTTCAGGTTCAATCCTGTTGAAACATAAAGACGTCACACAGACAAAACTCTGAGTCTTTGTTCTGGGCTCAAGACTTTCCTTTTTGATAAATCCTATAGTTAGGGTTGGTTTCTTATGCTGCCTTAAGTTTAGACTACTAGAGGACAAACTGACCTCATCTCCTTAAATTAATTGTTAAAATTAAATAATTTTCATTTGATACTATTTCTATCTTAACATGTGATTCTTGACCTGCCATTGTGTATGTATTCCTCTCAAATCCAGCCGGTCGAAGCAGATGGTCCGCTTGTCCTGAACCTGGTTCTGCTAAAGGTTTCTTCCTCATGAGGGAGTTTTTCTTTCCACTGTCGCCTTCATGCTTGTTCAAGATGAGAGTTCTGCGATGGAGTTAAACTCAAAGCTGCTCCTCAGATAAATAAAGTTAAATTATTATTTTTATGTTTGAATGTTTCTGTTCAGTCCCTGAGACGACTTCTGTTGTGACTTGGCGCTATGTAAATGAATTGAATTGAATCAAGCATAGCTTTATTTCCTTCAGACACAGTAACTTCAGTGAAAAATGATAAAA
The DNA here is from genome assembly GCF_014905685.2 of Nematolebias whitei. Taxonomy (NCBI): domain Eukaryota; kingdom Metazoa; phylum Chordata; class Actinopteri; order Cyprinodontiformes; family Rivulidae; genus Nematolebias; species Nematolebias whitei. Next base: position 46,421,905 of record NC_056508.1, on the reverse strand, counting down.
CGGACACTCATATGTGAATTTATTGACGTAAATTAGAGTTAGGTGTTAATATAAAGTGTGCATTTCACTTTACTGCAGCAGAAAATGTGAAGAACAAACAGTCACCTCCTGAACCACAGACGGAACACGACATGCACTGCTTCTGCCCATTAGGTTTGTCCATGTAAGTTCCTTCTGCACACGACAGACAGGAAGTGCTTATGATCTCTGTACAGTCTCTTCTTACTCGATTTCCTGTTGGAAAACAAAACAACCATTTGAAGTGCTGGTAATAATGAAGTAAAAATGCATTTAAAGCCTATAAATTCTAGAATTGCGCCGTTCCAGGTGGCTGCATGTTGGAGCAGCTCTGTTACTTTCATTCTGAGATTTTGCTTTAGGAAACTTTAATTCCTGGTTTCCAGAGCCCTGTAAAGAGAGAGTTGCGACACTCTTTGAACTCGCCGATACGAGGTCAGGTGGTTCATGCAGCTCCCCATAGTTCCAAACAGCTCATCGCTGTCAGTCAGTTTGAGCAGCTGCTGGCGCAACATAACACAAAAATCGACTTTTCTTACTTTACCTGACGTCTTTCAGTAATTACTGAGCAGTAACGAACTGATTACTTAACCGATTATTGATTATTTCACAGACTATGCATTTTATCAAAGCATTTTTAGAAGCGGCTGATACATTTATCATTAAATTTTAGAAGGAAATGAGACTGCAAACACATATTTGTTAGAAAAAAAAATGTATATGCAATACAGTGATCAATATAGCCATATCAGTGTTTTATAACGTTACACACGATAAAAAAAGATCAGAGTAACTCCTGTTATAAATCTGTTTCTGATGTTCTCTGCAGGATAATGCTCCTCCTTGTCCTCCATGCAGCATCAGATCTGCTCCTGCTTACCTCAGATCATCTGGATGAATTCTTGATTTCTATAGAAGATATTTCCTGATGCATGCTCAATAATCCAGGTAGAAAAATCTAAAAAAGTTAAATCTGGTCCTCTGGACATTCAAAAAAACCCAAAACAAAGAAAAACAACAAAAAATGTAGAAACGTTTCGTCTCTCATCCGAGAGACTTCCTCAGTCTGAGGAGCTGTATTCAGCTCAGTCTCTTAAATAGCACCTTCTCAGAGTGGATCAACCAGTTTTGCTGCTGACAACCAAAACCAGCTGATCACATGCTCAAGAAGGACCATCAGCCTAACAATGGATCATTAGCACACTGATGGCTGTTTACTGTTCACAGAGGGCTGAGTGATACTAGCAATCACAGCATTGTAAGAGGGGGACAGTTGAACCCGGAGGCTCCACCCCTGTTTAATGATGGACGATTTCTTTTCACAAAGATGGCC
>NC_056508.1:46415409-46420454 GCF_014905685.2 Nematolebias whitei | reverse complement strand
CACTCAGCCCTCTGTGAACAGTAAACAGCCATCAGGTGCTAATGACTCATTGTTAGGCTGATGGTCCTTCTTGAGCATGTGATCAGCTGGTTTTGGTTGTCAGCAGCAAAACTGGTTGATCCACTCTGAGAAGGTGCTATTTAAGAGACTGAGCTGAATACAGCACCTCAGACTGAGGAAGTCTCTCGGATGAGAGACGAAACGTTTCTACATTTTTTGTTGTTTTGCTTTGTTTTGTTTTTTTGAATGTCCAGAGGACCAGATTTAACTTTTTTAGATATAGAAGATATTAATTCAACCTTTATTTAAACAGGTTCGTCCCATTGAGCCACGAGGACTCATTTACAAGAGAGACTGAATATAATTGTTGTATTTGTCGTTTTTTTATGGCAACCAAGTACCTGATAACTGAGTTGATTGTAGCCTGACAACTATTGTAAAACTGTAATTCATTGATTAAAATGTTAATTTAAATGAAACTTTCTAGTTAAAATCACAACAGATGACAAAATAAGTGTTAACTGTGCAAAAATAAATTTCCAAACAATTTATTATAAAATATGTAAAATGTAAAGCAAGCTTTAATAAAGTACTTTTACTACTATTTATACTGTTTATTAATGACATCATCTGAAGTCAGCAGGAGCACCATCATCATCATCATCACAACAACACAAAGTGAGTGCTGTAAATTTAATCTGCACAAACATTTTCAATCAGGGCTCAAGATGTTTAACTGTCAAAGAAATGTTCAATAAAATAAACTAATGTCGCTCTACAGACACATTTAGAGAGAGGACAGTTCACAGAGACACAGTGAGGACGAGTGAGACGGAGACACAGTGAGGACGTGTGAGACAGAGACACAGTGAGGACGAGTGAGACTGAAGGAAGTTCAACCAGTTGTTCATGGACCAGAACCAGATGAGAAGAACCGCAGAACTTCCACTGACCAGTGATCTGGCCAGTGATCTGGCCAGTGATCTGACCAGTGACCTGACCAGTGACCTGACCAGTGATCTGACCAGTGATCTGACCAGTGATCTGACCAGTGACCTGACCAGTAATCTGACCAGTGATCTGACCAGTAACCTGACCAGTGATCTGACCAGTGATCTGACCAGTGATCACACACGTTGTTCTAAATTAAACTTTGCTACGAACAGTGTTAAATAAGACAAGTCATATTTTTATTGAACAATAATCTTCATTCTAACAGTGACGTTGTAATTTCAGAGACTGAGGAAGAAACAGAAATGAGGCGAGTGAGATGAGGGACAGATGAAAATGTGTCCTCAGAGGACGGGGACATGTCAGGATCTGATGATCCAGGATCAACAGGACCAGGAGGATGGATCAACAGGACCAGGAGGATGGAGCAACAGGACCAGGAGGATGGATCAACAGGCAGTCAGGGAACAGAGATGAACAACCTGAGGAACAATTAGAACAAAAAATACATAAGCAGGACAGAAGAAACTCACAGACAAGAAAATTAACTCAGTCCTGCGAAGAAAAATGTTAACAATGGAAAATAAATTGACATATTTTTACAAAAGATCAGATGAAGACAACTGGCATGAAGAAAAACTTCCAGCTCCATCTCAATGTACCTGTGATAGTTTAATAAGTGTTTTGTTACTGTTCTACAGTTTATTGATGCTGATATATTCTTGTAATAATTCTTATGTCTTGTTCTGTCTTGAAAGAGTCTCATCTCAACTTGACCCATGATTACCAAACGCTAAACTAATAATATAAAACTAATGTAAATGAACAGTCCTGCAGTAAATACCAACTTTGTGAAGGTTATGGTGTTAAAGTAATTTTATTCAAACATGTTGATTAAGCTGTTATTGTTCTGGAAGACAGAAAATGAGATCTTGTACCTTTCTGATACTTTGAATGCAACATTCAGTTCATGAAGTCATTCTCCTCTGGTTTACCTGGAAAACATGAAAACATTGACTCATCTCCACAATCACATTTTCTTTAATGATAATGTCACAATTTATGCTGCAGTCTTTGACAAATGATCTATAACTTGAACTAAATTACGTCAGTCTTGTTGTCATGTTGTCATCATTCTTTGTTGAAATCAAGTCTCTCTTGTAAATGAGTCCTCGAGGCTCAATGGGACTTACCTGTCTAAATAAAGGTTGAATGAATCTCTCAGGAAAAAAATACCAAATATTTTCTAGCTGAGTTCAGTAACTGGAATTATCATAAATTTAAAAAAGACCACCTTTCAAAATTTAAGCAGTAAGATATTTTAAAACGTTGAATTAGAAATAGACCCGTTTAAACCGTCATGTTGCAGAGCAGCTGCAGTTAAAACACAACTAGTAATTTAACATGTTTCATTAAGTAAAACTGGCGACATGAAGTATTAATGTTGATAAATTGAGGTACAAAACAGTCAGATAACGCTTCACAATGGAGAAAAAGTGTCGCATTTGCATTAACTTACCGGGAAAACACGGAAAATGAACTACGTTCAATGCTGAACCCGCCGTTGTTTGGAACTTTTTGCCGCTGCATGACCCACGTGACTTCCGCATTCCATTCTTTCTATGGGAGTCTATGGGAGTGTCGCAACTCTCTCTTTACAGGGCTCTGCTGGTTTTCTGGATGTAAATCACATTTTTTGGATGATTGTTTCCTCTGGTATCAGATGCTGTGCAGCCGGAAGGATTTTTACTGAAACCTTTTTGGTTTTGGACATTTGTTATGATGCGTAACCACGGCAACAAGGCAGTTTTCTACAACAGCAGCTGAATAACATCTCAAAAGCTCAAATAATATCTCAACTATGGCCCCAACTCTCAAATGAGTTGAAAAGGATGTTCTGTGGACGCATTCTCATCTACCTGCCAGCTGTGCTCGAGTGCCTGATCACTGAGATCCTGGAACTAGCAGGAAACACGGCTCATGACAGCGGAAGGACAGGATCGTCCCTCAGCACCTACAGTTGGCTGTCCGCAGCTATGAGGAGCTCGGCAGACTGCTGGGAAGAGTGGCCATCGCTCTGGGAGGAGTTCTGCCCAGCATTCAAGCGGTCCTACAGTCCAGGGGAACCGAGAGGCCAGCCGAGTCTGGGTGGACGGATCGGACGGCATCTGCAGCCAGTTTCTTAGGATCCACTGTGGGATGGACCTTTACAAGAGATCCTTCCTGCCTACAGCCATCAGTATCTATAACATCTCTTAATGAAATGAGGATAACGAGTTACTACAACAAATAATTTCCCTTTGGGATTAATAAAGTATTATTGAATTGAAAACAAGCTCACATGCTGAACACTGCAGACTGATCAGCATAAACAAGAAAAACTCCATTTTAACCCTCCTGCTGCCCTTGGGTCAAAATGACCCACGAGGCCTCAGTTGAGGGATCAGAGATCTTGCCTCTCCGTTTAGATTTACTCTCTTGATCTTTATAATTTCATTCCTCCAAATTCCTTCAATGGTTTAATGATATTCTGCACTTTAAAAGTAAGAAAAATTCAAATCCCCTCCAGTCTTCTTTAAGGATCACTGTTTTTAACACGAGTTCCTCAAAGATCTGTGACCAGCTGGAGATCTTCTGCTCAGATTTACTTTTTACACACTCTGCCTTTTATGGACACTGAAATGGCAACAAATTGTGTTCTCCATCACTTGTGTAAAGTTGGTTCTGTGATGATCCACAATTTGTCCTCCTCCACCATAACCCTGAGCACTGGCTCCCCCCAGGGCTGTGTGTTGAGCCCTCTCCTGTTCACTCTGCTCATATGATTGTGCAGCTACCCATCCAGGCTGTCACATTGTAAAGTTTGCAGATGATACAGCGGTGGTGGGATGCATCACAAACAATGATGAGTCCAGCTACAGGCAAGAGGTGGAACACCTGGAGAGCTGGTGCAGGAAGAACAACCTTCACATCAATGTGAAGAAGATGAAGGAGATGGTCGTGGACTTCAGAAGGAACAAACACACAGACATCTACACCTCTAGTTGCAGGAAGATGGCCACCTGCATCATGAAGGACCCCACTCACCCAGCACACACACTTTTTGCCCCACTCCCCTCAGGAAGGAGGTTGAGGAGCATTAAATGTAGAACCACTAGACTGAGGAACAGCTTCTACCCTGAGGCTGTTAGACTCATGAATCCCTAACCAGAATAATCACTGTGAAAAATCACATCATGCTGCTGCTGATCTGTTTCATGTTGCTGCTGATCTGTTTCATGTTGCTGCTGATCTGTTTCATGTTGCTGCTGATCTGTTTCATGTTGATGTGTTCATTCGTGCTCCTCTGCTCACACAGACTCATGTTCGTGCTGCTGTTCGGCGTGTTGTTTTTATGCTGTTAGTGCTTAATGTATTTTTAGCTGATGTTTTTCTTAGTTCATATCTTAGATGTTATTACTGTTTTTCTTTTACATTTTATTGTTGGATGTAACTGGGACCCCGTGTACATAAATTAGTTCCACTACTTGTACCACATGTGGTGCGAATGACAAAGAACCTTGAATCCTGGAGTAGAGTTTAATAGTTTACATCACAACTATTTGGAATGAGCTAAATGCTTGGGGGAAAATTTATGGAATTATTTTAAAACTAATCAAATAAAATTGACAGAATATTTAAAATATCTTGGGCTCATACTGTCTGCAACTTAAAATAAAATAAAAATACAGTAAGAATTAGTGTTGGTTTTATTTTTTCATTGCTAACTTGTGAAATAAAACAACATGTAAAACATGTAAAAAAAAATATGTAAAAACATGTAAAGCATTCATTTGGCTCTTACCAGGAGGACACATAGGACAGCATTCATTCCCGATCTGATACTCTGTGAGATGACATGTGAGGGAACGGACACTGAAGACCCTCATTAAAATGATCTGTGGAGATAATAAAGGTTTGTTTTAGAACAATTCAACTTTCATTTCATCAGTATCAGAACTACTGCACAAGAAGAAACTGAAGTTTGCCACAGTGGTGCTCTTCCAAGTTGTTTTTCTGTAGAAGAAATGATGACAACTGTTTTTACTAAGCTC
>NC_056508.1:46407893-46415309 GCF_014905685.2 Nematolebias whitei | reverse complement strand
GTTAGAACTAAAGAAGTAAAGTTAGAACTAAAGAAGTAAAGTTAGAATTAAAGAAGTTGTTTTCTTCCTAACTGTAAGGACCTTTAGACATGAAGTGTATGCCGCAGGGACAAAGGTTATTTCATGATAGCTGTGTGCAGAAAACATTCCTGTTTGTCAGTTTGCATCATTCAGGATAAACTTTGTTCAGATTAATAAACAAATGTTGCCATGTAGAGTTCACAAAGTCCCGCTAAAAGTCTAACAAATAATTTCAGGACGTGTCTTTATTTAAACGAGTCTTGTTTATTTCCACATAAAGACACTAACTCTAAAAGAGTCACGAGTTGTTTTACTGGTACTGACTGGTCCAGCTGCTGGTTTTATTCCTCCATTTTGACGCAGAAACACAAACAGCCGAAACCGAGAAGAATCTCTTTGACTCGATCTGTTCACAAAATAAAAACCTCTGAGGAGTCTGGATTCAACATTTACTACTTTTACAGGGTTTATAAAGTGTCCGACCTTATTTCTAACACAAACATGAACGAGCTTAAAGCAGAAAACACGCACATTCTGCGCACTTACCATAACAGAGAAGAGTAGTTCGAAGAACCTCGGAAATTAGAGTTTCCAGGAGCAAGAAGTCCAGAAAATTCAAACAAACGAACAGAAACCTTCATATCGTGTTGAAACCTGAGAGCAGAGTCCTGGTTTGAAGGAGGAGCTCCACCCACACAAGTTCAGCTGTTACAACCTTTAGCTGTTATCTTAGCTGAATAAAATAAATATCCTATTTCTCTTTTGTTCAGATTTTAATTTTATATAAACTAAAACAGCTTTATGTCGCTGAATGTACAAAGACAGACTTTGAAACATCTTTTAACTTTTTATTTTTTATCACCTGAGAGCAGAACTAAAATACTGAACCAGTTCCTCCTATGAAATGTGCTGATCTGTAATCTGATTCTTCTTCTTCTTCTTCTTTGGTTTTTTAACGGCAGCTTGCATCCATCAATGTTGCACTACTGCCATCTCTTGGTGTTTATAAGTTAATTTCTTTCCTCAAATTCTCTTATTGAGTCCAGTATTATTTAAAAAACGAAATATCTTTCTTTTCCCCTCTTCACTATTCAGCTGCGAAGCCACATTTTCAAATTTTAGTTCCCTTTTACAACCTATTTCCATTCTCAATAATCTTCTTTGACCCACATATTTCCTGCAATTAATAAAAACATGTTCTATTGTTTCTGTGGTATTACACCAATCACATAAACCAGTAAGATGTTTCCCCATCTTAAAAAGAGTGCCATTCAAAAAACTATGCCCGGTTCTTATTCTATTTATAATTATCTCCTCCCTCCTATTTATTCCTCCGATTCTTTTAACATCAACTGTATTCTGTATCCTGTATAAATGTCTCCCTTTTGTCTCATTTTTCCAGCTCATTTCCCATAATTTCTTGCTTTCTTTCCAAACTATACTTTTTCCTTCAGACTTAGATAATTTTATTGACATATCAATATCTTCTTTTTTAACAGCTTCTTTAGCCAACCTATCTGCTCTTTCATTACCTAAAATACCTAAATGAGCAGGAGTCCACATAATTACTATAGTTTTGTTTTGTTCACAAAGTCTATGATGAACAAACAGAATCTCATACAAGATGTGTTGGTGATTACTTGAGGTTCCCTTTTCAATGCTTAATATTGCTGATAATGAATCACTGCAAACTATAATTTTACTTGTTCTACTATCCTCCACCCATTCTAAAGCCAATAATATAGCACATAATTCTACTGCATATATACTCAGAAAATTAGATGTTCTTTTCGAAAGCTTAATCTTTAATTCAGGAATCACTACTGCTACACTAGTTGCTTCAGTTTTTGGATCTTTTGAACCATCTGTATAGATTTGCAGGTAATCATTATATTTCTTCTCTACTCGATCATAAAATTCTTGACAAATATCTGTAGTTTTCCTTTTCTTAATATTTAATAATGATCTATCTACATTAACATATTTCCATGCCCATGTAGGCCTTAAGGGCCATAATACTGTTGAATTAAATTCTTTGTTATATACTTTAAATGTTCTTGCTAAATTATCCCCTATCCACCCAAAACTATTTTTAAGCTCCTTTCCTCTTTCCCAACAATTTTCTAACACTTTCTTAACTGGATGAGTTTCATTGTGTCCTTTCAAATTTATCCAATAATTAGCCATTAACTGCTGTCTTCTAATGCATAATGGCATTTCTCCTGATTCTACTTGTAGAGCACATACTGGAGTTGATTTTACTGCCCCTAAACAAATTCTCAGTGCTCTAGCTTGGATGACATCTAATTTATTTAGTCGAGTTTTAGCCGCTGATCCATACACCACACTCCCATAATCTATTCTTGACCGAATTAATGACACATAAATATGTTTAAGTGACTCAAATGTTGCACCCCATGTCAACCCTGCTAAACACCTCATAATGTTTAGTACCTTTTTACCCTTCTCTATGATATGATCTATGTGATTTCCCCAAGTTAATTTCTTATCAAACACTACTCCCAAAAAACAAAAATAATCAACCCTTTCTAACTCTTTTCCGTATAATTTTAACTTTTTATTAACTCCGATCTTTTTATTTGTGAAATACATGACTTTTGTCTTTTCAACTGAAAATCTGAAACCCCACTCTATTCCCCACTTACTTACTTTATCTATCCCTTCCTGAAGTTTTAAAATAAGATGTTCCACATTTCTTCCCCTTTTCCATAACGCTCCATCATCAGCAAAAAGTGATTTACCATAACTGAAAGATAAATCTTTGAAAATATCATTAATCATAACTGAAAATAGTGTAGGGCTTATCACACTTCCTTGAGGGGTTCCATTTTCTATTTTACATTGTTGTGATATATGCGATCCTATTTTAACTTGAATAGTTCTGTCACATAAAAAATCCTTTAACCAATTAAACATGTTTCCTCCTATTCCTGCCTGATGTAATTTAATCATTAACCCTTCTCTCCATAGCATATCGTATGCTTTTTCTACACCAAAAAACACAGAAACAACAGTTTCCTTATTAATCTGAGCTTTTCTAACATCGTCCTCTAAACATAAAATAGGATCCATTGCTCCTCTTCCTCTACGAAAACCACTCTGATAGTGTGTAATTATGTTTCTTGATTCTAAATAATGCATCAATCTCTCGTTCACCATCCTTTCCATCAATTTACACATACTAGAGGTTAAAGCAATTGGTCTGTAATTTCCAGGATTACCGTGATCTTTCCCAGGTTTCTTTATTGGGATAATAATTGCTTCTTTCCATCTATATGGTAGACGCCCTTCTCTCCATATCTTATTAAATAATATTAATAATTTATCTAATACTTTATCACTTAATTTTTTTAACATATTATAACATATCTCATCTTTCCCTGGTGCACTGTTCCTAGTTTTATCCAAAGCTCTTTTCAGTTCTCCCATAGAGAAAGGACAGTTCATCAGATTTTCATTAATATTCTCTTTTCTTCTTAAAGCTTCTACATTTCTTGATTTTGTTCTCTCCCTTCTCTGTTTTTCATCATCTGATAAATTTTCCCCACTATGTATTTCCACAAAAGTACTTGCTAAAATATCAGCCTTTTCTCTATCAGTTATTGCTATTTGATTATTTTTATTAAGTATTGGATAACTCCATTCTCTTCTGTCTCCCCCCATTTTTTTGATCATTCCCCAAACTTCCCCTATTTGTGTCCTACTACCAATTGTATCACAGAAGTCTCTCCAATATGTTCTCTTTGCTCTTCTTATTGTACTTCTTACTTTTGCCTGTGCTTTTTTATATTCAATTAGATGTTGAAAGTTATGGGACCTTTTGACCAGCTTAAATGCTTTATTTCGTTCTCTTACTGCAGTTTTACACTCAATATTCCACCACGGAACTAACTTTTTCCTATTTTTCCCTGAAGTCTTTGGAATAGATTCCTCAGCAGCTGATAAAATGCTATGACTAATCTCTTGACTCATTCTTTCAATACTCCAGTCATTTTGAGCATTTAAAAGTTTTCTTTCACATAAATACTTATATTTTTCCCAATTTGCTTTCCCAAATATCCACTTTCCCCCTACCATTTCAGGAGTCTGTATCTGACCCATCCTTATATTACTGGTTATAATATAATGATCACTACCAAATGATTTATTTCGTACTTGCCATTCACATAATGGAACCAAGCAGCTAGATACAAATGTTAAATCTAATACAGATTCCTTACCAGAATTAATATCTATTCTTGTCTTTGCTCCATTATTCAAACATACAAGATTTTTATCATCCAAAAATTCTTCTAATATATTACCATTATAATCTATTTTCTCACTCCCCCATAGTGAATGATGTGCATTAAAGTCTCCACACCAAATAATATTTCCTTTCATACCCATCTCCTCCAGTTGACTTAATTCTATCTTTTTGCAGGGATTGTAAAAATTTATAATCATTATTTCCTTTCCTTCTATCCATATTTTAATTGCTACATATTCTAAGTCTCCTTTCCTGTCAATTATTTTATATGGAATACCTTCTTTAATCAAAGAAAGACACCCACCTCCATTTCCTTCTTTTCTATCAAATCTAACTGCAATATATCCATAAACTCTAAAGTCTAAAGAATCCTTCAAACCGTTTCCTGTATACAGATTATATCAGGTTTTTCTGTCTGATCACAAATAAACTGTTTAAAATCTTGACCATTTGACAAAAGACTCCTTGCGTTCCACTGTAGGATTAGGATTGTGATAAAAATGAGCCACATGATCCTTCTTGACTTGCTTGGCTACTTAGCTCTCCCCTTACATCTTCCCATCGGATGTTCTTCATATCTAGACTATGACAAGCTGCCTTCACAATGATCTGAATTCTTTCTGTCTTAGACTTTACATCTACTGTTGCATTTATTACTCCTGCAATAAAAGTCACCATCTTCTTCTTCTCTTCATCTATTTTCCTTTCCACCATTTCCATAACCTTTTGGATTACTTGTTTCTCCTCTGTCACAGGTTTTCCATATGATTTTTCTTTTTCAACCATTTTACATGCTTCTGCATATGTTACTTTCTGCATGACCTTTGTTTTCTGCACAACTGTTTGCTGCTTCATCACTTCACACCCCCAGAAAGCAACGCTATGCTCTCCTCCACAGCTGCAGCATTTTGGTTTGACTCCAGCTCCACATTTTCCATATTCATGATCTCCAGAACATCGGGCACATCTCCTTTTTCCTTTACACAATTTAGCAATATGTCCAAATTCCTGACAGTTGAAACATCTCACTGGTTTAGGTATAAACTCCCTGACACTAAACCTTATCAAGCCTAAGAAAACGTCCTTTGGCACGTCTTTTGTTTCAAACTCCACCAGCACAGTTTCTGTTTCAATTTTCTCTGGACCTTTAGTCATTCTTCTTGCTCCTTTTACTTCTTTATTTCTTTGCTTTAGATTCTCAACCAGATCTTTCATATTTACATTTAAAGGTACTCCTACAATGACTCCTTTACTTCCATTATTTCTTTTTTCACCTACTCTTACAACAGTTTTAACTTTAACTTTGCACACCCACCCAATTTTCCTCGCTTTTTCCACCTGAACTTCCGTATTGCACCCAATCAGAAGATTTCCGTCTCTCAGTATTTTTGCATATTTGATTTCTCCAACTTGTGTTTTAAGTGTTTTTGTTAACTTTAGTGGGTCAATTTTCTTTACTCCCGCTTCTTCTTCAAATCTTATTATAACATTCATTGATGGGCTTTTTGACACATCTGCTCTTTCTTCATTACCTTCACTATCAGTTCCTTCTGTACTTTCCTCATTTCTCTTTCTCCTTTTCCTTTCACTAGCTTGCTGTTTCTTTCCACCCTTCCCCACTTTTTCCCACTCTTTCTCTTCATTTTGATCGTCCATCTCTTCCTCTTCACTACCATCCATGCTATTCCAATTGCTTCTTTCTACTTCTACCGACGTCATGTTCTGACATCAGCCAAACAAAAGTTCAGTTCAACAACCGTTTCCTGCTTTTCACTGCAGCAGTCATCTATGACTACTTGACAGCTCCAAGTCAGAAGCAGGTTCAAGATTTAGCAATCTTCCACCTTTAAAAATGATTCCTCCAAATCCCTCGATTTTGTGGTTTTTGGATTTTTCAAACCTGCCGCCTTATTGTCTCCGGTCACACCCTCCTTTTACCGACCTCAGCTGTCCTTGACCACAACCCTGTAATCTGATTACATTTAGATCTCCAGTAAAATCCACTGGGGAGGCGGCACAGTGGCTCAGTTGGTAGAGCTGCTGCCTCTCAGCGATATGGTTGCAGGTTCAAATCCTGGCCGGGGTCCTTTCTGGGTAGAGTTTGCATGTTCTCTCCGTGCTGCGTGGGTTTGCTCCAGGTACTCCAGTTTCCTCCCACAGACCAAACACATGTTAAACTTACTGGTAACTCTAAATTGTCCCTAGGTGAGAGAGAGAGAGAGAGAGTGAATGGTTGTTTGCCTCGTTTGTCACTACCTGTCCAGGTGTCCCTCACCTCTCACACAGTGACTGCTGGATATGAGCACCAGTGACCCCCGTGACCTGAGAAGGAACTGGATGGATGGATGGATGGATGAATGGATGGATGGATGGATGGATAAAATCGTCTGTTTGTAGTAAAACCTGTTCCACCGGCTCCTTGGACAGTTTTTAACCACACCTGGAGGTTTGAAACCGTTTCAAGGACAACAACATTATAAAATGTTTATTTTTCACAGCCAGCACATTTTCAAGGTTTGTTTTACTAAAAACTTCAACTGTTTTGGAAAAACTTGTTCTACAACTTCTCACTATGTTAGTTTGCAACAGCAGACCGTGTTCGGTCTGGACCAGGTCTCTCTTGTAAACGAGTCCTTGTGGCTCAATGAGACCAGCTGCTAAATAAAGGTTGAATAAAAGTTTATTTCACATCAGCCCACATTTATCAGAACCTTTTCAAACTCTCATCCAGAGCTTTCTGTCACACATTGATATAGTGCACGTGACTCATGGATGAGCACGTTGGGAGGAAGGTTTCTGTGTTTTCAGTGTCATAAAGGCTGACGGGTCAAAGAACCGCTCATTTGTGTGAAAGATCATCTCACTCCTATGGAAGAAAAAATGACCAGGAACTAAATGTTCATCATTGTAGTGTTTGCTAATATTACTATAAAAACTGAACTGGATCTTTGTCAAAGGTCGAAGTAACAACTGTTTTTACGACTTACAGGAAGAACCTCCAACAATAAAGTTCACGGTCAGTCCCAGCTCCCTCCAGGTCTGATTCAAACAGATTATAGAAACTGCCTGGTTAAACATTAGACAACAAATTCAACACTTTACTGTCACTCTACATTCTGTAGAAC
>NC_056508.1:46405733-46407793 GCF_014905685.2 Nematolebias whitei | reverse complement strand
GGGGGGGGTCGGGTCTTAGTACCCTGTGATCCTAGGGGCTATGCTATAGGGTCTCCCGTGGCAAACAAGTTTTTGGGGAAGGAACATTAAAAGAAAACATTTAATTCTTGTTTAACTTTGAGCGGCAGCACAGTGGTTAGTGGTGTCGCCTCACAGAAAGAAGGTCGCAGGTTCACCTCCCACCTGAGCCCCTCTGACTGGAGTTTCCTCCCACAGATTAAAAACATGCATGTTGGGTTCACTGGTAACTCTTAATTGTTCCTGAATGGTTGCTGGTCTTTATGTGTCCCTGTGGTGGACCAGAGACCAGTCCAGACTGTCCCCCACCTCTCACACAGTGGCTGCTGCACATTGAATGGATTTAAAACTCCAATATTTTACCAACTGAACGCAACAATAGTCCTCCAGTAAGTTCTGGGTCTGCTCCAGCAGTTCCTCCATTATATAATTTATTTGCATTGAAATGAGCTGAAATGGATTAAATCAGTTTCCTACATGTAACTGGACCTTTACTGGTCTTATTCTCTTGTTTAGTGACTTAAGAGAGCTTTGCTGGTGATTTGGCATAAATGACTAGAATAACAGTTTACAGCTCCCTCATGTCAGGACTGTATATAATTAAAGCTTTGTGGCTCTCTTCAGATTTTATCTTAAACAAACTGATGTAAGTGAAGCATCAAAGTGAAAGAGAAAGAGTTGCTGAGTTTCCTGGACAAAGGTCAAACTATTTTACTTTTACTTTCACCTATAGTTGTGTTCATAGTCGATCTATCCGTGTACACAGATGATCTTGAATCTCACTGGTTTTAATGGAGTTGAGGTGAAAGCAGCTCTTACTGCACCAGGTCCTGAAGGACAAGGTCTCAAGTTTCTGATCCATCTGGGTGCCAGCTGTTTGGACACTGGTCATTCCATCAAAGAGACTGCATGAGGCTGAAGGAGATTAAGAAATGTGTGACTCAACTACTGTATTTGTGCACAAACGGGCCTCTGTTGGAGCTGCCTGCAGCTCTGACCTCTGCCTACAGACACGAGTGATGAACCTACTGAAGAATGTGGGCGGGACCTGTCCGGCCCAGTGACTGTAAAAAACTGAGACTGAATCACCAAACGCTCTTTAAATATTTAAAATAATTGAAAAACAAAGAGGACAAAAAAGATACAAAGCAAGTTAAGCAGTAAATGTACATTAATTATAAGGAACTTAGTGTTTGTGGGGTGGTGATGTGGTTGGGCTGAGGCCCACCTGTCCTCATCAACCAGCTGCACCTGCTGATTATTAATTTGCCTTCATTCACCTGCGCTCACATCCTTTGTTACCTCGTCTTCGTTTGATTCTCCTTGAGCCTCCTGCCTCTTTAAGAAAGATGAAAAACACACGACTTGTAACGTTTCATCAGCTGATGGTGATCACTGAGCAGTGACTGTTATTCTTTTCTTGTTATTATGATTGTTTGTTGTTTAGGGGAGCGGTGGAACAGAGGTTAGATTAGGTGGGCCTGTGATCGGAAGATCACTGGTTCAACTCCCTGGACCAACAACATCAAAAAATGTAAGTGGGATAGGTGAAGCACCCACACCTGCCTCCACCCTCATTTGCCCCACTCCGGGCCCTTGAGCAAGGCCCTTAACCCCCAGCATCTGCTCCTTCGGGTGCCCTAGACAGCAGCTCTCTGCTCCACAGAGGCTGTGGTAGCTCCGTGTGTGATGTCCAAGACTTCGTGCGAGTTAATTTGCTGTGGCGACCCCTGAAGAAGGGAGCAGCCAAAAGAAGAAGAAGAAGAATGATAACAAAAAAGGTTGAATCATGTCATCTGGAATTCGTTTTTTTTGTTAAAAAGAAATGTTTCGCCCCTCATCCAAAAGGCTTCGTCAGTCTGAGGCCTAGCCATCTGGTATTACCCAGAAGCCACCCTGACTCTTGTGTTCCAAGCCTGCCTCAGATACCCCTGAAGTCTGGCCTTTTCACTAATGGTTTCAAAAACACAAAGTTTGTTTTCTCAGTCATCCAGGTATATAACAACAAAAAAGGTTGAATCATGTCATCTGGACTTCGTTTA
>NC_056508.1:46403887-46405633 GCF_014905685.2 Nematolebias whitei | reverse complement strand
TTACTGGAAGATCTTATTTTGGTTTTGGTTCATTAGTTCAGTTTTAAGGTTGACTGCAGGACTGATTTGAAGCCTTCTTCCTTTTAGTTCCCCATTCTGGAGTGAAAATGATGAGTTGTAACCATCCTCTGCCCACGTTGTGAGGAAGACAACTTGAAAAATAAGTGAAGAACTGGTTTCCATTTTGGTGTGTAGCTACATCTAGGCCTAAGAAAGATCACCATCAAAAATTGAGTTGCCAGGTCAAAATCCAAAATGAGCTCCACCATATGTGTAAACGAACAACCTTGTGTCATGATCTGGTAGTTTAGTTGAACCCGGGGTGCAGACAGGACTCAGAACTCAGGAATAAAATAAAAATTATATTTATTTAAATAAACAAAAGGCTGACGTGGCAACAAAACTTACTCGTACATCGAGGAGACACGGAGGGAGAACAGAACATGGCGCCATACGGGACAATCCACGGACAAATGAGAAGACACTCAGAATATATGGAACACAACTGATAGACAATGAAGAACAGCTGGGGTGACTGGGATAGGGGACAGGTGTGACATCATGAAGGAAGATACACTGGGGAAACTGGAAACACAGGAAAAATAATAATTTCAAGTAGACACAAATATCACACACAGATCCTCTCACCTTATCATGAGGAAACTAAGCTTTATACAATATACTATAGTACTTCAGAGTATATTTTCCTTTAACAACTGGGGTGGCCAAAAATTAATCAGTGGTGTTTCCTCAAGGGTTCAAAACTGGAAATGGCACAAATTGAGACTTTTTTAAATGAAAATGTCTCAAACTTAAATCAGTTTGTCGTGTTGAAGCCAGTTCATCTGTAAATGTTTGGAGGAGATTCCATGAAGAAGACGTCGGCATCACATCCGACCGACCACGGGCTGGGACTTTTAGCACATATTGTGAAAAAGTTTGAGAGTTTTCACAAGCGCAAAGACGCAAGAAGACGCTCACAAACTGGACCAAAGGACATTTGGACGAGCAACAAAGCCGCAGAGTGTAGAAACAGGCGGCGTCTTCTGAACCAAACTAAAATCTCACGAGTTTGAGATAGTTACCAAATAACGAAGCTTAAAAACAACAATAAATGTTAGTGGTTTGAAACTGAAAGTAGTGCCAACACACCTTTAATCAACAAATGTTTGTTGACAAACTAAGTTTACCAAAGAGGTTGAAGACAGAAGAAGTTGGGTTCTAAACCAGAGACCACATCATCTAGCTCCAACACGGTGAAGTCACCCAAGCTGGACTTTCATTAAAACTCCCCGTCAGACTGACTCAGTCTTACTCAACAAATAACACCTCAGTTAACAAAAACACTGAGCACTAGATGGGTGCCAACAACCTCCCACATGTGGCAACACATCTGTCTCTGAGACATCACGGTTCATTTTCAAAGAAATAATGTTTCATAATGTTTTCTTGTGTTACAGCAATACTTTAACTAATCTCTGTTGAACAAGAACAACCCTCCGTTGGGTTTCTTGTGTTTAAAGACGTTCATCTGAAATACATGAAGAGCATTTTTATTGTGAAACATGGAGGCTTTGTTTGTTAAGACATGTCTGGTTGACTCAACTCAAATATATACACAGAAATACACATTTACACAAATATACACAAATATACACAAATATATTCACATTTACACAAATATACACAAACATACACAAATATATACACAAATATACACATTTACACAAATATACACAGATATAT
>NC_056508.1:46385357-46403877 GCF_014905685.2 Nematolebias whitei | reverse complement strand
TATACACATTTACACAAATATACACAAACATACACAAATATATACACTAATATACACATTTACACAGATATACACATTTACACAAATATACACAGATATACACACGTTTCACTGTACTTTGTTTTGATGTCAATGGACAGAGTCTAAAACACAGTAAATAAAACCATTGGTGTGTTTGAACAGTACAAATGTTGAGTGTGTAAGGATTAATGTGTTTCTTCCTTGTAGTCCATCTCAGTTCCTGCATTGTTGTTTGTGCTCTTCCACTTGTTTCATCTTGTCACTCAATAAACTGCCTCTAGTTTCCTCCGCTGATGAAACACCAGAAATCCTGAATTTAGTCATAAATATTTATTTGGAGCTCCAAGCTCACAGAACAAAAAAAAAGCACATTTAAATAACAAAATATTAAAAATACCTAATAAAAGCCTGGTTTTGGTTCTCATTTTTAGTAAAACAATATCATCCCAGCCCTTCTTTTAAAACCTGGACACAGCTGACAACACTAGTAGCATGTCCTACCATGAACCAAACCTTTTTCATGACAAGGATCAGCCAAGTGCAAACTAAATAAATCGGTGCACACATGTCGTATCACAGCGCAGCTCCCCGCTGGTGATGACAAGCTCGCACTGCGCTGCTTCTTCTTCTTCTGTCTGTAATGTCAGCGATGCATCGCCAGTGCGACCAGCTACAGTCCGGTAATAGCTTTTGTTGCGTGCAGCATACAGTACTCACTTGTGCTTTTTACCTGGCTACTGTAATAACAGTCTACACAAAACTCTTTTGTCTCATTCATAAAACGCTAAAATCGGAGACATTTCTGGGGACAGGTCGTGTCCCCGGAAATCGGGGACTTCTGGTGACCCTAGCTTACCATCTACTGCCCTGTCCCCCGTCGACTCCTCCCAGGCAGGCAGCCACAGCCAAACTGGTTCAAGACATCAAAGTTCATGCTCAGTCATCCTGGTACAAAATCCAATAATGTTCACTCGGGTCATCTGGACAGTTTCTTTTTTGTGGAAAGACATTTCTCTGCTGGAGAATAGGTTCACAAATTATTTAATGAATAGCCCAAGATGTTTCATTGTACAAGTCTGTTCAAGAAAGTAACTTTGTCGGAGGCAAAAAGAACACGAGGAAGCTTTGAAAGTTGGTGCAGACGAGCTGGACAAAAAGGTAAAACGTCTGCGTAAACTGCTCGAAAGAGTTCAGTTCAGAAACTGGTCCAGATATCTCCCTTAAAGAAACTGGTCCAGATATTTCCCTTAAAGAAACTGGTCCAGATATCTCCCTTAAAGAAACTGGTCCAGATATCTCCCTTAAAGAAACTGGTCCAGATGAAACCATTTAACCGTTTTTTTTTCAGTTCAGGGGCTTGCTCTGTTTTTGGATTGTGGTTAAATCTGATTACCCGCGGCGCTGACCTCACATGCGCGACAATTGTTTTTGTTTGCCCATTCATTCGGAGGGAAAATGACTGCGTTTAGGGAAGTACTAATTGTAACGCTGGTTCAGGCAATTTTTGTACTCCAACACGGTATTTAATAGTAGTTCAACCTCGCGGTCTGTCCACACAAACGAACCTCCAGGCACCATGATTCAATACTAACAGGAAGTTGTGGTTGCTTTGAAGGGTTGTGATTGGCTGATATACGTTTCACCTTTGCACTACACTGCCTCCTATGGGTTGGGCATATTCTTTACAACGCTCTGTGGTGAACATCACCGGGTTCATGTAGACGATCATTTTCTCTATCCGAACATGTATGTACGGCGATATTTTTTTGCGCAGATATTCGTTTTTTCAAACACCAGGCTACGTGTGTACAGGGCCTGAATCGTAAAGTACTTTGTTTTTTATGTGCTGTATAAAAATGACATTTATTAATTAAAACAAAGGAAGTTTCAGAGCAAACAAACATGATGGTAGTACGACATCAAGGGGAAATCTGACGTCTGACTAAAGGGAAACAGGAAGCCGAGCGCACAACGATTCATCAGAACTTAAAACAAGTTCCATGATGTAGTCTGTTTATTTTAATCAGGAAACTTCTTTATAAGGATCCAAAAATGAATAACAAGCCATGAGTGGGTTTAAGAAAAGAAACACCGCCCCATCGTTTATGGGAGAAAAATAGATTAGTTTGTCTTATGATTATTTGCAGTTTGCTTAAACAGGATCTTTTCTCATTCTTACTCATCTTTATTAAAAACAAACAAACCATGAGATCAGATTGTGAGCGTTTCTTCCTATTTATATTATTATTAGTTAGCCTCTGAGTTTTAATGAAGTAATAACGTAGATTTGATTTTACTGCCAACATGACATAAAAACTAAATTACATAAAAATGAAGTAAAGGTTCTTAAGCTGCTATTTTTTGTTTGTTTTCTTTGAGCGCTGCAGTTTGAGTGATTCTAAATCAGAACATGTTCCAGGTTGTGATGCATGTTCTTCCACCTCCACAGAACCAGATCATGTTTCCACACAAGGTCAAGAAGATATTATCTAGAAGGAACAATACAAGGAAATACTTGAACGAGCACCAGCACTTGTGTATTTTGGAAACAGGGAACAAAAGTGACTCAGTTGGTAGAGCTGGCGTCTCTCAGTGAGAAGGCTGCCGGATCGAATCCCGGCCAGGAGAGTCTATGGAGTTTATAAGCTCTTGCCATGCAATCCTGAGTTCTCCGGTTTCCTCCCACAGACCAAAAACGTGCACGTTAGGTTGATTGGTAACTCTAAGTTGTCTTTAGGTGAGAGTGTGAATGGTTGTCCCTGCGATGGACTGGAGACCTGTCCAGAGCGTCCCCGTCTCTCACACAGGGACTGCTGGACATGAGCACCAGCGACCACCGCGACCCAAAAAGGAAGAAGCGAGTAAATATGATTGATGCAACAAAACTGCATATAAAGGAACAAGACATTTAAAAAAATTTAAAACGTGGAAGTCAACGGTTGAAACTAAAACAGAAACTTTGACGGGGACAGCCACCACGATTTAAAATTTAGATTTGACAGTAACTTGTTGGTGTTCGCTCTCAGCTACCAATAAACCAAATTTCAGCTCAATATGGTAAAAAAATTACGAGCTACAGTAATTTTTCCTTTTGGTAGCCATCTTGGATTTTTTATTTAAAGTTCTCAGCTATAACCACACCAAATTTCAGCTCTAGGTGTAAGAAGAGCCGAGTTAAAGTCATTTAAATGTAGCTTTGGTGGTCACCTTCTTTTAACACAGTATTTATTGGTCAAAGTTCTCAGCCAGTCGTTTTGATATAACATTTGTGAGGGTACACGTTCCAGTTCGGGCCACATTAAAGTTGACGGAAGAGTTCAGATATAAATAAATAAAGTTAAGATACCCATTTTCCGAGGAGAATAATAATAGGGGCCTTCCATATATTGCATGGAGGCAGCAAGGCAACGCACTGCTCTCCTATGATTTGCAGTGGTAATAACAGAGAGAGTTGCATCTGCTGAAGCACTAAAAAGGATTAGGAAAGGATGTATAAAAGATGTAAGAACTAGAAAAACAAAATAAATACAGAATACAAACGACACTCCATGCAACCAGAAGCAAACCCTTACTCCAACAGCTGAACGTCATGTATGGACAAATGTAAAGTGGATGAAAACTTAATGGTGAACAAAGAAAACTCTGTCACATTAACCTGTCATGTTAACATCACGGAGTAAATGTAAAAAGAAAAGGGATCAAATGAAGGTGATCGTAGCAGCAGCAGGAAACAGGACACAAACTGATCTGATCCACTCCAGATTAAGTTCAACTGAAACAACAGAAAATGTTCAAGAACAGGATTGAAACATTAATCATGGTTATCCATCTACTTCAAAGGACTGCTAGTTTACCAGCAAACCAACTTAAAAGATATGCGTGATCTAGAAACAACACCAGATTTAATTTGTGTTCCAGAGACGTGGTTAAAATCCCAGTTAGAGTTCAAAATTCACGCATGCAGTTCAGACTTCAGAGCTGCTGGGAGTTCTCCAAGTTTCAGAGGAATGGGTTTGGGTGGACAGAGTTCAATGGGCAAAAATGGAAGAGTTGGACAAGAAGAAATTCTCCAGTCGGTGATGGTCCTCCATGGTCATATCCAGATGTAAAAGTGGATCTGAAAGTTCTTGAAAAGAAACCAGAGACTAGATGAAGTAGGGGTGAAAACCAGCATAGACCTCAGACATTATTATAATTATCTTAAAATCTCCACAGATGGCTGTAAAAACACAAAGGGGTGTGTGGGAACACATCCCCGAGTTTCAGACATGCATATCCAGCTGTGTGTTCACAGCAGAGATGGAGAGGAATGACAGTACATGTTCTAACAAGGTTGAGTCAGGTCCTCTGGAAGGATTCTTCTATAATGAAACGTTCCGTCTTTAATCCAGAAGACTTCTTCAGACTCAGCCTTGTTTGATGATTCATCTTTCACTGTGCATGCATCAGGACACATGCATGTTCCACTGGGGAAAGGTTAATAGTTTTTTAATGAATGGTCACACCTTGTACACGCACACTCATATCTGAGCACGTTAATCTCTTGAAGCTTTGTTTGAATAAGTCAGACTTGTTTGCATCATAGAAACTCCCTCATGATTCATGCTGTGGACCGTCGTTATGGAGCACTGGGTTTTACTGCTCAGTTTTTAAACTCATCTACATGTTTCTTTGGCATTAAGTAAATTAATATTCTCAGATTCTTTGTGTCTGCATTTGGATTCATTTGTTACTACTAATAAAGAAAATTTTAAAACGATTTTGTCCATTTTATTTTGAAAAGTTCTTACTGATTGTGTGTGGTTCTTCCTGCGTCCCAGTTTATTGATGAAGGTTCTCTCTTTGCTCAGAAACAGCATCGGATCATAACTTTTACACTGAAGAATAAAAGTTTAGATGGCCACAGCTCAGGTCCTCGTGCTTTTCAGCACCAACCTTTAACAGGCGGAGGAGCTTATTATCCCCAAAGACTCTGCAGCTCGTAATAAGGTGCAGCATAAGGACCACAAACCATCTGCACATTTTGAGATAAGTGCAACAGCAGCTGTGCGCCTGCACCCTTAACTGTAACTGTACCCCACCCGCAGCTGCGATCTAGTGGTTTCAAATAGGATCAAGATCGTCCCAGGTCTGAGCTTCGGCGCCGATGTGGGTGGTGTCAAAAGACACCATAGACACAAATAAATACGTTAGGCTGGCCGGGCTTGAACCCTGTAATTAAACTCCACTCCCTCACACAGATGCAGTCACTTGAGACATCACTTTAAAAAAACATTTGTTGCCATGCAAAGCTCTCAACAACCTAGCTCCATCTTATATTACAGGTCTTGTTCCATATTTTCCTAACAGAGCATTTTGTTCTCAGACTGCAGGTTTACTTGTGGTTCCTAGAGTTTCCAAAAGCAGAATGGGAGGAAGATCTTTCAGTTCTCAGGCTCCTCTCTTGTGGAACCAACTTACAGTTTTTGTCCATGAGGCTGACGCATTGTCCAGTTTTAAGACTTTACTTTTTTTATAAATCCTATAATTATGATCAGCATGGGGTTCCTTTAGTTCTGCTGCTAGAAGCTAAGACTGCTGGAGGACACACTATCTAAAATCTAAATCTAGTTGTTTCACCTTTTTAATTATTTTTTATTCGTCGTGTTCTGGATGACGGAGAGACTACACCAACATGTGATGTCACGTGTTGGACTGTGCTGATAGCATGATGGGATCCATGCTTGAGTTTGTTACAGACACCTGCACCTGAGTAGGCGGCAAGAGGCAACATCAAAAGGAAACAGCCTGTGCAGGTTTTTGCACAGAGAGAACATGCAAACTACACCCAGAAAGGTCCCGGGCCGGGATTCGATTTGGCGACCTTGTTGGTCTAGTTGAACTAGTAAACTCTGTTTTTGTGAAAGTTTAACCCACGATGAGTCTGTTTGTGTCCTTGTTGTTGTTTTTTCACAATAAAATTAAAAATGTATTTTTCCACAACACAGAGCAGTGGTTTTAAATTCAAATGTCTGTTGAACAATGCAAATTATATTTTTGATTTCAACAGGTCTGTCTGTGTAAACCTTTTGTGGTGGGGGCAGTTATTTCTCAGCACTGTGGATATTTTCTCATCACATCAGTTGCAGTTCACAGTTTAGTGAAAACGAAACACAGAAATGAGAACAACGCGGTGCATACATCAGGTGTGCTTAGAGGTGTCAGGGTTGCAGGTTCTAAACCCTGTTTAAGTCTGTGTTCTCCCCATGCATGTGTGGCTCTCCTCCCACAGACAGCTCAGTTGGTGTGAAGTGTTGACTCATCTGTGGTTCTGTGGTGGAAACGTGTCCACGGTGTAGCCCCCAGTCTCATCAGGTCTGCAGATCTTTCAAAGTAGCTCAAAGCTACAAGAAGCTAAATGCTAAAATTGAAATAAATTTGTATGCATCACTTGTGATTGTCTACTGTTGTCTTCATTCTTTGTTAAAATCCAGGTCTCTCTTGTAAATGAGTCCTCGTGGCTCGATGGGACTAACTGTTTAAATAAAGGTTGAATGAAAAAAAAATTAAATGCAGCAAAAGGCTATAGCTAAGAGAGAAAAAAAAGCTAAATATTAGCTAAAGTAACAACACGGCTAGATGAAAGTAACAGAGATAGCTAAAAACAAACAGTAGCTAAATGCTAGCTAAAATTAACAAACAGCTAAAAAACACTGAATCAGATTTCAAGAAGAATGATTTGGAAGAAACTGAAAAGATCTGACTATTTTTATGAGGAAAATATTTGTAAATAACTGTGAATATTTATTTAATCAGTATTTACCAGTGTTCATAAAAACTAGGACAAAGTTTTAATTTAACTGTATAAAATATTAAAGTTTGATGTTTTTTGTGTAGTGAAGTTTAAAGGAACGGAGTCAGAGAAGAACACAACCACCAACACAGAGTTTAATATTTTACACAGTCCTGATGTGAGATAAATAAATCACTTCCAGATGTTCAGCCTCACTTTCTGACAGAAATGTGTAATTTAAAATAAAATAAATCGCATATTTCTCACTTTTACTTTTCATTTACACCCACGCCCCCTGGGTGTGTTTGGGTGTGTGACTGACAGTTCCATGAAGCAGCTGGTGCTGCTCCCTGCTGGACTCTGGAGGTTCTTCTGGGTTTAGTTTTCTGGAAGTTAATAATCAGAACTGCTGGTCTGATGAGAACAGATGTTAAATGATGATCACACAAAGTCAGACTGTTCTTTTTCATTATCTCACACTGGTTCTGTACGTGAGCGAGCTCTGTGAGGATGTTTCATGTGAATGAATCAAACTGGAGTCCAGTGATGCTCTAGGAGTCTGGAGGAGGCACGAAGGGGTTCAAACACAGAACCAGAACCGGACCATGCGTTGAGGCCTCCTCGTGACTCCTGGTGCCTCCCTGAGTTCGATCTTCATCTGCTTTTGTTGCAAAGTCAAACTTTTGTTTGTGGTTTAGATCAAAGTTGTTTGTTTCAGGGAACTCCTCGTGGTCCTGGGTCCAAACCGTCCAGAAACCCCGACATAAAGACTCAATGTTTTATAAACCTGTCTGATCTGTACGACTTTAAACCAGACAGACTTTATGTCATCAAAGTTCTGCAGGCTCAGATGTTCAAACTGTCCATACGACGGTCTCTGGGATCAGTTTGACGTCTTTGACCTTCTGTGACTTTGGTTCAAGTTTCTAGGTTCTGGCCCAAGGCTTTCCTCTTGGCCTCTCTAACATGTCTGTGTTTCAGAGCTCCTAACTGGTGTTGACTGGAAGTGGAGGCAGCTGACCAGTGTCTCCAGAAGAGCTTCAGATCCAGCTTAAGATCCACCACTAGCTCTCATTTCTCCCCTCTCTCCCTTCTTGACCTTTTTCTCTCCAGCCAGCCATGATTTGTTAAATAAATATAATTCTAAGTTATCCCATGTGCTTCTTCCCCTTTATTTGTTATGGTCCTAGAGCCAGGCCGTAGCAAACTGGGGGCTCGTTCTCAGTTAAGTTATAGTTTGTGCAACAATTTTTTCTCCTTGAGCTGTTAATTAAGCATTGTTTGTTAATTTAGTTGGGAAGCTAATGTGGGAATCTTAAGTTTTGTTTGCAAAATGTTGTTGTTTCCTCATATTTGTGTCTGGCTTGGGGTAAGTTGTTTGCTTTCAACTTCATTTGATGAATCCAGTGGTAAGTGTTGATTAATTTGTGCAAATAAGTATAGGTAATGTGAACTGACTCCCCTGTAGGCTTCAGCGTGTCTCCCCTTTGGGATTCATGTGCTCATAAATAATAGTGTGAGATCATATGGGTAGAGCAGTTGTCTCGGGGGCACAGCCAGAGTGTTGGGGGGTTGCCAGTTTCTGGTCGCTTTGCCACTCTATTGGTAGATAGTGGGTAAGTACCCACCATCCATGTTCTCTGAAGACTAGGGTTGAGCTAGTTAGTTTATGGTAGGCAGACAGAGGGGAGGTTCGGGTTGGGTGCACAGATGATCAGCCATTTACTGGACTTTCTGAGACTGTTTAATAATTGTTAAAAGTTATCCATGTCTGTTGAAGATTTTACTGAATTTCCATCAGTGGAATTTTTGGAGCAGTGTTCTAGAGAGCAACTGGGAAAGATTGCTGAGCACTATGAAA
Organism: Nematolebias whitei; assembly: GCF_014905685.2. Lineage (NCBI taxonomy): Eukaryota > Metazoa > Chordata > Actinopteri > Cyprinodontiformes > Rivulidae > Nematolebias > Nematolebias whitei. Next base: position 46,395,223 of record NC_056508.1, on the reverse strand, counting down.
TAGGTGTTGGTGACAAACGGCTGAAAGAAAATGTTAAAGCAATTTTAAGGGAGAAATTAATTGAAATGGGTGTTTTTGACATTGCCTTCAAAACCTGATGAGTTGGGTTCTCAGGTTGTAAACCCTAATCTTTTGGATTTTGAACAACAAAAGGAGATGTTAAAGTTAAGAATGCAGCTGGAGAAAGAAAAAGCAGCTGGCATTGGAAAATTTGCAACAGCAAGCAGATTTGGAAAAGGCTCTAGCTTTGGAGAAGATGAGGCAGCAAACTGAATTATCAATATTAAACTTGGAAAGTGAGACATTAAATCTGATGGAAGAATAATCTGCAGCCAGTTTCTTAGGATCCACTGTGGGATGAACCTTTAGAGATCCTTCCAGTCTACAGCATCAGTATCTTTAACATCTCTTAATGAAATGAGGATAACGAGTTACTACAACAAATAATTTCCATCTGGGATTAATAAAGTATATTTGAATTGAATTGAATTGAATTAAATTGACTGTGGAATCTTGTATTGTGGACTCCAAATGTAAATCCTCTGATATTTTAAGAGACTTGCGCCTGGTGCCTAAATTTAGTGAAAAGGATGTTGAAACTTTGTTTGAAAGGGTTGCAGAGACAAGGGGCTGGTCTGATTCAGATCGCACAGGTTTGTTGTGCTCAAGAAGCTTTCTCCATGTTAAGTTTAAATGATGGTCAGGATTATGCCAAGGTCAAAGCTACTGAAGACATATGAATTGGTACCTGAGGTACAGACAGAAGTTTAGGAACTGGAAAAAGGGTGACAAAACTTACATAGAATTTGCAAGAGATTTAGAGATCCGTTTTAATCGGTGGTGCACTTCCTCTCAGGTTAAAACACTTGATGACCTCTGTAATTTAATGGTTCTGGAACAATTTAAGAACTCCGTTTCTGAACGAATTGCAGTGTATATTAATGAACAAAAGGTGAAAACCGTATCAGAAGCTGCAGAGTTGGCTGATTTTGACTTAACACATAAAGTTACTAGGGGACAGCATACAGACTGGATTCCTTTCCAGACCACAGTAACCGTGATTTGGATAAAATTTGTACTTATTGTCACAGAAAAGGTCGTTGGAAAAAAGATTGTGCTATGTTGAAATCAAAAAACAAAAATGCATCTCAGGTTAAACCAGTAGCACTTGCAGCAGCATTTCCTTTAAATGTTCCAAACTTGAAACTTGATTTGAGTGTCTACAAATCTTTTCTTATGGGAGGACAAGTTTCTTTAGTGGGCAGCACGGTGGCGCAACTGGTAGAGCTGCTGCCTCTCAGCGAGCAGGTCCTTGGTTCAAACCCCTGTCCAGGGGCCTTTCTGGGTGGAGTTTGCATGTTCTCTCCGTGCATGCGTGGGTTTTCTCCGGGTGCTCCGGTTTCCTCCCACAGACCAAAAACATGCATGTTAGGCTGATTGGTAACTCTAAATTGTCCCTAGGTGTGAGTGAGAGAGTGAATGATTGTTTGTCTCGTTTGTCTCTATGTGTCCCTGTGATGGACTTACGACCCGTCCAGGGTGTCCCCCGCCCCTCGCACAGTGATTGCTGGACATGGGCACCAGCGACCCCCGTGACCCAAAATGGAATAAGCGGGTAAAGAAAATGGATGGATGGATGAAGTTTCTTTAGTGGGAAGGTATTTTAAGGTGCCAGTTAAAATCTTGAGAGATGCTGGTGCATATGATTCCTCCTGGCATCAGTTTTATTATACCTGTGTTGGTATGGGCATGTCTGGGTTTGGTGTTCCAGTGCATAAGCTCACGCTCCATTCAGAGATGTTTGACGGGAAGTAAAAATGGGTGTTGGACCTGCTCTACCTGTGGATGGTGCAACAGTGATATTGGGAAACAATGTAGCTGGAGGAAGAGTCTGGTCTGGTCAACCAGAGTGTCCAGTTGTTGTTTCAGTACCTTGGATCAGCAGTGGCCCTGATGGAAATGAAAAATCTCACCCTGAAGTTTTTCAATCATGTGCTGTGACACGGGCAATGAAAACATCCAGTGCTGTAAATCTGGATGAAGACTTGGGAAAAGATAAACAGCTGTCCTCTTTTTGTTTGTCTAATGTCTGTTTCACAGACTGATCTGGTGCAGGAGCAAAGATCTGACCCTGCATTGCAGGACCTGTTTCAGTCTGCTTTACCTGCCGAGGACGTGCAGAACCGTGCTCGTGGATACTTTGTTGAAAACAAGGTATTGTTAAAGTGGGTGCCATGTGGTGACAGTATTAAAAGTGAGCCAGTTTATCAGGTAGTTGTGCCTTTGAAATTACGTGACTTGGTTTTGCGTGTAACTCATGATGAGTCTGGAGAGGAGTCCGGAAAACCTATGACCGCATTTTGAGAAAATTCTTTGGGCCTCAAATGAAAAAAGATGTTGCTTCCTATATTAAAACATGTCACACCTGTCAGTTGGCTGGTAAACACAGTCAAATCATTAACCGGGCACCATTTTATTCTATTCCAGCTATTGGTCAACCATTTGAACACTTAATTATTGATTGTGTGGGTCCTCTTCCATCTTCACGTTCAGGTGCTAAGTACCTTTTGACTGTTAAGTGCCAGAGTACTAGGTATTCAGCAGCATACATTGCACACACTTAATGCAAAGTCTGTGGTGCAAGCTCTTATGCAGTTTATTGCAATTTTTGGGATACCAAAAGCCATTCAGTGACCAGGGATCTAATTTCTCATTTGTTTGCACAGGTTTTGAATCAGCTGCACATTAAGCACAATCGATCTACATCATATGCACAGAGCCAAGGAACACTGGAGCAATTTCATCAGACATTAAAATCTTTACTCCGTGCTTACTGTGTTCAGATGAATACTGACTGGGAGGATGGTCTGCCTTGGTTGTTGCTTGCAGCAAGAGAAGTAACACAGGAGTACATAACGATTTAGTCTTTGGTCAGACTGTGTGTGGTCCTTTAACTGTTTTGCGGGAAGAGTGGAAGGATACTGAATCACCACAAAACCTGTTGCAATATGTTAATGGATTTAAGCAGAGACTCTTTACTGCTACACAGTTGGCAAAGGAGAAATTATCATGTGCACAGGAAAAGATGAAGCGCTTGTATGATAAGAAAGTTGAACATTGTGTTCTTTCAGGTGACCAAGTACTGGCCTTACTTCCTATTGTTAGTTCACCATTTCAGGCAAAGTTCTCTGGGCCATATACAGTTGTGAAACAGCTGGAAGAACAAAACTGTCATTGCCACTCCAGAACGGCAGAAGAAACAGCAAACAATTCATGTTAACCTCTTAAAACCCTATCATGTTCGTGCTCACAATGTATTGGTGGATGAAGGTCACACTGTGTGTATTTGTAAAACAGTGACATCTGCTGGAGGTGAATGGAATGGAGACGGGTTACCTGCTCCAGATTCAGCAAAGTTAACTGGTCGACTCAGGAACTCTGAAGTACTGGAAAACTTGGACGCTGTGCTGAATTATTTACCAGAGCCACAATGCTTTGAGTTAATTCAGTTGATAAACTCTCATTCTGATTTATTTGCAGATGTTCCATCCTGCACGCATCTGATTGAACATGACATTGAGGTGGGTGATGCACAGCCTACAAAACAAGTTTTATCGAGTTAACCCAGAAAACACAAACATTTGGATGCTGAGGTTGACTACATGTTAAAAATGGCATCGCTCAGGCATCATGTTCAAGCTGGGCTTCACCTTGTTGGGTCCAAAATCAGACAAAACTTTTTGGTTTTGTTCAGATTTCAGAAAAGTCAATAAAATAACCAAACCTGATTCATACCCTTTGCCTCATATGGTTGATTGAATTGACCAAACTGGTAATGTTAAATTCATCAGTAAGATAGATCTACTAAAGTGACTTTGTTTCTGCAGATCACAATCCTTTGACTTTCTTGAACTCTTTTCGCTGCCCAAATCAGAGACTTGTGAGATGGTCTCTGTTTCTTCAACCTTTTTCCTTGGATCGGTCATATCAAGGGAAGGGATAACGTCATCGCACATGCTTTGTCCAGAGCACCAAGCCAGTAGTTTTTTTTGTTTTCTTTTTCCTTACTTGTTTCTACCAAAGGACAGCACGGTGGCGCAACTGGTAGAGCTGCTGCCTCTCAGCGAGCAGGTCCCTGGTTCAAACCCCGGTCCAGGGGCCTTTCTGGGTGGAGTTTGCATGTTCTCTCCGTGCATGCGTGGGTTTTCTCCGGGTGCTCCGGTTTCCTCCCACAGACCAAAAACATGCATGTTAGGCTGATTGGTAACTCTAAATTGTCCCTAGGTGTGAGTGAGAGAGTGAATGGTTGTTTGTCTCGTTTGTCTCTATGTGTCCCTGTGATGGACTGGAGACCTGTCCAGGGTGTACCCCACCCCTCGCACAGTGATTGCTGGACATGGGCACCGGCGACCCCCGTGACCCAAAATTGGAAGAAGCGGATAAAGATAATGGATGGATGGATGGATGGTCTCTACCAAAGTCACTTCAAGGTACCAGTTGTTGACTTTGGGATGGGGCTTGAAGGGATCCAAAGTTCTATTACTCCAGCCCAGCTGGACTGCGATATTGTAAGTTGTGTTTTTTTTGTTCTTTCTTCTTCTTTCAGCTGCTCCCTTCTTCAGGGGTCACCACAGCAAACTAATTAACTATTAATTATCTGTTTTATTGGTTAACCTTTAACAATTTTATTTTACGTCATGGTTGTTTTGATGCCAAGGTCCAAATGCAGTGACTAAAGTCAGAATCTGCAGAAAATGAACGACAGGCTGACTGATAACCAGAGGACTCCTGGCATTTTCTGACTTCAGGGGCCCCGAGGGGGCCAGCCCTGTACAATGTGGGATAAAGATGTGGGTCAAAACAGGCACAGAGTGGGTGGAGGAGGACAACAAAATAATGTGTGAACCTGGAAACAGCAAGAGATGTTCACAAACTGTCAGCTTCAAATGAGTCTGGCTGACACAAACAGAACTCAGAGACAGAAAATATCTATTTTCTGTTTATTTACCGAGACATTTGCTACGGCCTGGCTCTAGGACCATAACAAATAAAGGGGAAGAAGCACATGGGATGACTTAGAATTATATTTATGTAACAAATCATGGCTGGCTGGAGAGAAAAAGATCAAGAAGAGAGAGAGGGGAGAAATGAGAGCTAGTGTTGGATCTTCAGATGGATCTGAAGCACTTCTGGAGACACTGGTCAGCTGCCTCCACTTCCAGTCAACACCAGTTAGGAGCTCTGAAACACAGACATGTTAGAGAGGCCAAGAGGAAAGCCTTGGGCCATACACCCCCCCCCCCCCCCTCAAAACAGGGTGGTTCCTACTGGAACCCTTTTCAACAAGTACCAACATCTTGAGAGAAAAAAATTGCATGTACTTACAATATCAGGGAGTGGTGGCGCAGAGGTTAGAGAAGGTGAGCCTGTGATTGGAAGATCGCCAGTTCAAGCCCCGGTACCGACGATATCAAAAAATGTGGGTGGGGTAGGTGAAGCACGCACAACTGCCCCACCCTCATTCGTCCCACCCTGGTCCTTTGAGCAAGGCCCTTAACCCCCACCATCTTCTCCTCCAGGTGTCCTAGATGCAGCTCTCTGCTCCACACAGAGGCTGTGGTAGCTCGGTGTCTGTTGTTGCATCAGGAAGAACATCTGGTGTAAAAATAACTGCCAAGTCTTCGTGCAACTTAGTTCACTGTGGCGACCCCTGAAGACGGGAGCAGCTGAAAGAAGAAGAAAGAACAAAAACCACAACTTACAATATCACAGTGCTCTGGACAAAGCATGTGCGATGACGTTATCCCTTCCCTTGATATGACCGATCCAAGGAAAAAGGTTGAAGAAACAGAGACCATCTCACAAGTCTCTGATTTGGGCAGCGAAAAGAGTTCAAGAAAGTCAAAGGATTGTGATCTGCAGAAACAAAGTCACTTTAGTAGATCTATCTTACTGATGAATTTAACATTACCAATTTGGTCAGTTCAATCAACCAGATGAGGCAAAGGGTATGAATCAGGTTTGGTTATTTTATTGACTTTTCTGAAATCTGAACAAAACCAAAAAGTTTTGTCTGATTTTGGACCCAACAAGGTGAAGCCCAGCTTGAACATGATGCCTGAGCGATGCCATTTTTAACATGTAGTCAACCTCAGCATCCAAATGTTTGTGTTTTTCTGGGTTAACTCGATAAAACTTGTTTTGTAGGCTGTGCATCACCCACCTCAATGTCATGTTCAATCAGATGCGTGAAGGATGGAACATCTGCAAATAAATCAGAATGAGAGTTTATCAACTGAATTAACTCTGGTTTAAAGTCGTACAGATCAGACAGGTTTATAAAACATTGACTCTTTATGTCCGGGTTTCAGGACGGTTTGGACCCAGGACCACGAGGAGTTCCCTGAAACAAACAACTTTGATTTAAGCCACAAACAAAAGTTTGACTTTGCAACAAAAGCAGATGAAGATCGAACTCAGGGAGACACCAGGAGTCACGAGGAGGCCTCAACGCATGGTCCGGTTCTGGTTCTGTGTTTGAACCCCTTCGTGCCTCCTCCAGACTCCTAGAGCATCACTGGACTCCAGTTTGATTCATTCACATGAAACATCCTCAAAGAGCTCGCTCACGTACAGAACCAGTGTGAGATAATGAAAAAGAACAGTCTGACTTTGTGTGATCATCATTTAACATCTGTTCTCATCAGACCAGCAGTTCTGATTATTAACTTCCAGAAAACTAAACCCAGAAGAACCTCCAGAGTCCAGCAGGGAGCAGCACCAGCTGCTTCATGGAACTGTCAGTCACACACCCAAACACCCCCAGGGGGCGTGGGTGTAAATGAAAAGTAAAAGTGAGAAATATGTGATTTATTTTATTTTAAATTACACATTTCTGTCAGAAAGTGAGGCTGAACATCTGGTATATACAGGTCCTTCTCAAAAAATTAGCACATTGTGATAAAGGTCATTATTTTCCATAATGTAATGATAAAAATGAAACTTTCATATATTTCAGATTCATTGCACACCAACTGAAATATTTCAGGTCTTTAATTGTTTTAATACTGATGATTACGGCATACAGCTCATGAAAACCCAAAATGCCTGTCCCAAAAAATGAGCATATCATGAAAAGGTTCTCTAAACAAGCTATTAACCTAACCATCTGAATCAACGACGTAACTCTAAACACCTGCAAAAGATTCCTGAGGCTTTTAAAAACTCCCAGCCTTGTTCATTACTCAAAACCGCAATCATTGGTAAGACTGCTGACCTGGCTGCTGTCCAGAAGGCCATCATTGACACCCTCAAGCAAGAGGGTAAGACACAGAAAGAAATTGCTGAATCAATGGGCTGTTCCCAGAGTGCTGTATCAAGGCACCTCAGTGGGAAGTCTGTGGGAAGGGAAAAGTGTGGCAGAAAACGCTGCACAACGAGAAGAGGTGACCGGACCCTGAGGAGGATTGTGGAGAAGGGCCGATTCCAGACTTGGGGGACCTGCGGAAGCAGTGGACCGAGTCTGGAGTAGAAACATCCAGAGCCACCGTGCACAGGCGTGTGCAGGAAATGGGCTACAGGTGCCGCATTCCCCAGGTCAAGCCACTTTTGAACAAGAGACTGCGTCAGAAGCGTCTTGCCTGGGACTGCTGCTGAGTGGTCCAAAGTTATGTTCTCTGATTACAGTAAATTTTAGTTTTGTTGCTTCAGATGTAATTTAGTTCTACAGAATGTAGAGTGACAGTAAAGTGTTGAATTTGTTGTCTAGTGTTTAACCAGGCAGTTTCTATAAATAATCTGTTTGAATCAGACCTGGAGGGAGCTGGGACTGACCGTGAACTTTATTGTTGGAGGTTCTTCCTGTAAGTCGTAAAAACAGTTGTTACTTCAACCTTTGACAAAGATCCAGTTCAGTTTTTATATTAATATTAGCAAACACTACAATGATGAACATTTAGTTCCTGGTCATTTTTCTTCCACAGGAGTGAGATGATCTTTCACACAAATGAGCGGTTCTTTGACCCGTCAGCTTTTATGACACTGAAAACACAGAAACCTTCCTCCCAACGTGCTCGTCCATGAGTCACGTGCACTATATCAATGTGTGGCAGAAAGCTCTGGATGAGAGTTTGAAAAGGTTCTGATAAATGTGGGCTGATGTGAAATAAACTTTTATTCAACCTTTATTTAGCAGCTGGTCTCATTGAGCCACGAGGACTCGTTTACAAGAGAGACCTGGTCCAGACCGAACACGGTCTGCTGTTGCAAACTAACATAGTCAGAAGTTGTAGAACAAGTTTTTCCAAAACAGTTGAAGTTTTTAGTAAAACAAACCTTGAAAATGTGCTGGCTGTGTGAAAAATAAACATTTTATAATGTTGTTGTCCTTGAAACGGTTTCAAACCTCCAGGTGTGGTTAAAAACTGTTCAAGGAGCCGGTGGAACAGGTCCATCCATCCATCCAATCATCCATCCATCCATCCATTTATCCATCCATCCATCCATCCATTCATCCATCCATCCATTCATCCAGTTCCTTCTCAGGTCACGGGGGTCACTGGTGTCCATATCCAGCAGTCACTGTGTGAGAGGTGAGGGACACAAACGAGGCAAACAACCATTCACTCTCTCTCTCTCTCTCTCTCTCTCACCTAGGGACAATTTAGAGTTACCAGTAAGTTTAACATGTGTTTTGTCTTTGGGAGGAAACTGGAGTACCTGGAGCAAACCCACGCAGCACGGAGAGAACATGCAAACTCTACCCAGAAAGGACTCCGGCCAGGATTTGAACCTGCAACCATATCACTGAGAGGCAGCAGCTCTACCAACTGAGCCACCGTGCCGCCTCCCCAGTGGATTTTACTGGAGATCTAAATGTAATCAGATTACAGATCAGCACATTTCACAGGAGGAACTGGTTCAGTATTTTAGTTCTGCTCTCAGGGGATAAAAAATAAAAAGTTAAAAGATGTTTCAAAGTCTGTCTTTGTACATACAGCGACATAAAGCTGTTTTAGTTTATATAAAATTAAAATCTGAACAAAACAGAAATCAGATATTTATTTTATTCAGCTAAGATAACAGCTAAAGGTTGTGACAGCTGAACTTGTGTGGGTGGAGCTCCTCCTTCAAACCAGGACTCTGCTCTCAGGTCTCAACACGATATGAAGGTTTCTGTTCATTTGTTTGAATTTTCTGGACTTGTTGCTCCTGGAAACTCTCATTTCCGAGGTTCTTCGAACTACTCTTCTCTGTTATGGTAAGTGCGCAGAATGTGCGTGTTTTCTGCTTTAAGCTCGTTCATGTTTGTGTTAGAAATAAGGTCGGACACTTTATAAATCCTGTAAAAGTAGTAAATGTTGAATCCAGACTCCTCAGAGGTTTTTATTTTGTGAACAGATCGAGTCAAAGAGATTCTTCTCGGTTTCAGCTGTTTGTGTTTCTGCGTCAAAATGGAGGAATAAAACCAGCAGCTGGACCAGTCAGTACCAGTAAAACAACTCGCGACTCTTTTAGAGGAAGTGTCTTTATGTGGAAATAAACAAGACTCGTTTAAATAAAGACACGTCCTGAAATTATTTGTTGGACTTTTAGCGGGACTTTGTGAACTCTACATGGCAACATTTGTTTATTAATCTGAACAAAGTTTATCCTGAATGATGCAAACTGACAAACAGGAATGTTTTCTGCACACAGCTATCATGAAATAACCTTTGTCCCTGCGGCATACACTTCATGTCTAAAGGTCCTTACAGTTAGGAAGAAAACAACTTCTTTAATTCTAACTTTAATTCTTTAATTCTAACTTTACTTCTTTATTTCTAACTTTACTTCTTTAGTTCTAACTTTACTTCTTTAGTTCTAAC
>NC_056508.1:46384117-46385257 GCF_014905685.2 Nematolebias whitei | reverse complement strand
CCTGAACTGAGGCAGTGAGACCTGGAGTTGCTGAAGGCTCTTTAAAACGCAACGATTAAGACTGCTGCACACAGGAGTTGAACCTGCAGCTTCAAGCAGATTTAGATCTTTCTGTAAACCCAGCGCTTTAAAAATAAACTCTGAACGATGCTTTAAGTGCAATGACATCAGGGAGTCTGCAAAAATACCACCAGGAAGATAAAAGTATGACACTTTTTTTTATTTTATCTTGACTTGAATTAGATTAAACGCTGTTTCTCATCATTTCTAGACTTGAGCTGATTCTGAGGCATTCAAACTGGAAGAACTGGAGCTGCGATACGTTAGACTCCACTTCTAAACCAGTACTCACATGTTGTTTTCATGCTTTGCTAAACTATAACGTTCTTATTAATATCAACTCTCCAAGATGTGAAAACTGGAGGTTGATGGCAAAGACCAAACTAAAAAAACAACCTCCCACATCTTTTCAAATCTTCCATCAGTGTTAAAAGGTTTTATCCTGAACTATATCAAATGGTGGCATTTGAACGACTTTCCTTCAGTTTTCCAGATTTATTGAAAAGCACTTCTGAAATGTGGAAACAAAGCTCTCAAGTGGAGCCACTGGAGAGCTGCATTAGGTTGGCTGCAACAGTCGGACACATTAACCTTATTATGAAGGGGCTGGTTTTGAGTCTTTATTTTTTGACTGGTCTTCACGACTTTGCAACGAGTGCTTTTAATATCCTGCTCTTCTAAAAACACAGCTGAGGAGCTGAGATATGGTTCATGTTCAGCTGCAGGAGAAGAGACGAGATGATTCATGGCACGTTGCCAGGTGAAATAACCGTTTTCTATCATCGGTGTCTTCCTATCTGGAGCAGTGGCTGCTGGGCCACAGCCCGGGGCTGAAGCTGGTAACACTTCCCAAACACTCAGTTTGCAAACGGACCAAAAATACAACGTTTGCTCCAAACTGTTGCTGCCAGTCTGATCCGCAAGATAATCAAGTTAAGATAATCAAGTTAAGATAATCAAGTTAAACACTAAACGGGATTTTCTTTTTAAAAATATTTCAACGCTCCTGTTTGACATATCACCCAACAGCACCGACACAAAAACTGTTTTCTTCCTCATCAAGGTATTTTTTACCAGCAG
>NC_056508.1:46382618-46384017 GCF_014905685.2 Nematolebias whitei | reverse complement strand
ATTTTAACCCAGGTGTCGTCAACATACCTGAACCAATGACTTGGTGGTGTCCCTGAAAAGGACGTCAAGGCTCTCTTTTCTACCTCCTCCATGTACAGGTTGGCAACAATAGGAGAAACTGGAGACCCCATAGCACACCCATGTTTCTGCCTATAATATTGCTCCCCATATGTGAAGTAGGTTGACTGCAGGCACAGTTTCAAGAGTTGACACAGTTGTTCTGTGGAAAGCGTGGTCCTGCTGCTCAGAGTGGTGTCTGATGTTAATTTTAAACTGACCACCTCTACTGCATCATCAACAGGAATGCACGTAAAGAGTGATGTGACATCAAAAGAGACCATTGTTTCATCAGTCTCCATGATGACATCCCTCACCTTGTCCACAAAGTCCATGGTGTTCTGTATGTGGTGTTCTGAGCTGCCAACTAAAGGGATGAGTACAGACGCCAGATATTTGGAAACATTGTAAGTGACAGAGTTAATCATGCTAACGATTGGTCTTAAAGGTACACCTTGTTTGTGGATTTTAGGTAAACCATACAGACTAGGTGTGGCCTCCCCTGGGTATAGTCTGTGGTACAGAATACGGTCAATTGCCTTGTCCTGCTCCAAAATTTTCAGGCAGTCTATTAACTTCTTGTAACCTCTTCTTGGATCTCTTTTCAGAGGTTCATAAGTGTTTAAGTCACTAAGAAGTGTCATAACTTTCTCATGATAGTCTTTCTGGTTCAAAATCACTGTGCACCTTCCTTTGTCTGCTGGGAGAATGATGATGTTTTTGTCCTTGCTAAGAGTGGTGAGTGCATCCCTCTCCTCTCTACTGATGGTGGAAGGTGGTGGTTTGTCATTGCTGAGGCTGGATGAAACTTTGATTCTGAGCTGTTCTGCTTCACCCTCTTTCATTTTGTTGTTGCGGATGGCTGACTCAGTAGCTGTGATCATCTCCACCAGAGGAATTCTACTTGGTGCCACCGCAAAGTTCAGTCAGTTTGGTAGGAATGAAGAGTTTCTTTGATGACACTGAGTTTTGTTCATGGAGCTCTTCACTCATCTGGAAACAGGCTCCAACTCATTGTGAAACCTCAGATCTAGGATCAGCAGTGTGGCTTTGGTCCTGGTTGTGGAACAGTGGACCAGATCTTCATCCTTGTGGGGGTTGCTAATGGGGTCATGAGAGTTTTTCTCTCTGGGCTACAGGTGGTTTGTGGGGGGTGCTGTGGGAGTTTTGGACTAGGGTTGTTTTTAAAGGCCATCCAGTCCCTGAATAACTAAAACAGAAGCTGTGCCCACCGTGAATCCACCTCCAGTAGAAGGTGGATTAACAGACTGGGACTTGTCCTCAACAATGAAGGCGTTGCTTTGGTCTGTCGTGGTGAAGAAAGAGTTGAGTCAAAAGGCAA
>NC_056508.1:46381742-46382518 GCF_014905685.2 Nematolebias whitei | reverse complement strand
GTTGCTTTGGTCTGTCGTGGTGAAGAAAGAGTTGAGTCAAAAGGCAAAACTCTTATCTACGTTCCAACCTTCATCTATAATATTGAGACACAGATCATGACTGAATGATTGAGGTTCTGGATACAAGTGTGTGAAAGGAGCTGCCTGCACAGGGTGATGGGTTCAGCCAAAGATCCAGGTGAGGAGCTCCATCATGTGGGGGAGCTCGGAGTAGAGCTGCTGCTCCTCTGCATTCAAAGAACTCAGTTGAGGTGGTTTGAGCATCTGGTCAGGAGTCTGGAGTTTTTCTGTGCATGTACCACTGGGAAGAGGCCACAGGGCAGAACCAGAACTTCAGTTTGGTGGAGGGTCATGTTTTACTGCTGACATGTTCAGACTTTCTGAGAACACGTCCACAGTCGCTTTGAGCAGAGGAAGTTTCACTCTTGTCGGTGCTTTATATTTTCAGATCAACTATATTTGCACATCAGTTACTTCTCTTTGTTTACAGGCGGTGACTTGGACTTTTGGATGATGGAACTCCACTCGTCACAGACCTGAGGGCGATGGTGTCTTCTACTTCATCACATCTGTTCTACTTTACAAAATGGCTTTAAGAGGAAACGCTTTGACAAATGCATGTCTGCTGGTAAAAACATCCATCCATTTTATTTACCTGCTTTTTAAATGTTTATTCTTTTGGGTCGTGGGGAGCTGGTGTCTGTCTCCAACAGCCGTTGAGCGAGAGACGGGACACTGGACAGGTCTCCAGTCCATCACAGGGACACTGGACAGGT
>NC_056508.1:46381445-46381732 GCF_014905685.2 Nematolebias whitei | reverse complement strand
TCCATCACAGGGACACTGGACAGGTCTCCAGTCCATCACAGGGACACATGGAGACGACAACCATTCACTCTCTCATCACATCTAGGGGCAGTTTGGTATCACCAATGAACCTACATGTTTTTGTTCTGTGGGAGGAAACCAGAGCACCTGGAATAAAAGCCACGTGTGCACGGAAAGATGATGTAAACCACATAAAATTTAAATCTTGTGAACTTTCTGTCATGAGCTCTAACCACTTCTCTGCTGGTAAAAAATACCTTGATGAGGAAGAAAACAGTTTTTGTGTC
>NC_056508.1:46372220-46381435 GCF_014905685.2 Nematolebias whitei | reverse complement strand
TTTTAAAGAGCCTTCAGCAACTCCAGGTCTCACTGCCTCAGTTCAGGCTGTCCACAGAGGAACAGCACTCTGTGCACGCTGGTTATTGTTTCAGCTTTGTGTCCGCGGTGTTTTAGGAGCTCCTAAATGTTCTTTTATGACACGGGGCTCCAGCGTGAGAAGGGAATCTTTGAACGCCACTGGTGCGTTTTTGTGTGGACGGCTTAAACACAACCTTTTGAAAACAACGACGTCATTTATGGAACATCAAAATGCTCAAAATTACATAAATAAAACATGAAATAAGAAAAAAAAAACTTGTTTTTATTCTTTTATTCCATAATTGTGTTTTTCATGATAGTTTATTTCATAATGTTGTTTTTCAGCAGAATGACTTCAGCTGTCAATCAACGTCAGTGGGTTGGACCTGCACGCCCACTGGCTGATCCTTCATGTCCGTTAGTTTACCTGCTCACAGGTACGGCTAGTGTTAATCTTGTTATATTCAAAGAACTAAAACAGCGAGTCCTCCCGTGCGCTCTCGTGGCGCCAGTTGATTTTTTTCAGTCAACTCACTTTTTGTCACGAGTCACGACACCTGTATCCTCTGAGAACGTGATCCTCTGTTTGATCTGCTAAAGTTACCTGGGCTGAACCAAGTTCATGCAACTCTGCATCCTTCATAACTGTTGACCGAGCAAGTCGCTGCTAGCTGCTGTGCTAGCTGCTATGCTAGCTGCTGTGCTAGCTGCTGTGCTAGCTGCTGTGCTAGCTGCTGTGCTAGCTGTACCTGTGAGCAGGTAAACTAACGGATGTGCAGGATCAGCCAGTGGGCGTGAAGGTCCAACCCACTGACGTTGATTGACAGCTGAAGTCATTCTACTGAAGAGTCTATGAAATAAATAATCTGTTATGAAAAAACACAATTATGAAATAAAAGAATAAAAATGAAAACTTGTCTTATTTCATAATGTTTTATTTAATTTTGAGCATTTTGGTGTTCCAGAGTCATAGATCTACAACCCTAAACGTGCTAGTTAAAAAAAAAACATCTTTAGAAAGAGCATTCCCGTGTGGACATGGCCTCAGAAAATAATCACAGACTGTACGTCTGCAGCTGATTCATATTTGGGGTCATCTAAGTTTACGATGACCACCATGTTATCAAACACAAACATGGCTACAGTCAGTTTTACAGCTACTACCATTTGGTTTGGTGGCAGCTGAGGCTGATCCCCAACACACTCTGAGTGCTGTTTGCATGAGATCTTTGATTCAATCTGTGGAACACAAGGCTGCGAGTTTTCAGTTTCATTTATAAACAGAGTTCATGAACTACAGCTGTCAGACAAACATATGAGCTTAGTAAAAACAGTTGTCATCATTTCTTCTACAGAAAAACAACGTGGAAGAGCACCACTGTGGCAAACTTCAGTTTCTTCTTGTGCAGTAGTTCTGATACTGATGAAATGAAAGTTTCATTGTTCTAAAACAAACCTTTATTATCTCCACAGATCATTTTAATGAGAGTCTTCAGTGTCCGTTCCCTCACATGTCATCTCACAGAGTATCAGATCGGGATGAAATGTTGTCCTATGTGTCCTCCTGGTAAGAACCAAATGAGTATATTTTTAACCAGTTTTTTTTAATTAAATTTGTTTTAACATATACACCAAAAAATGTATTGTTGTGTGTACCTCATTTTTGTTTAAAACAGGTCTCTCTTGTAAATGAGTCCTCGTGACTCAGTGAGACTAACCTGTATAAATAAAGGTTGAATGAAAACTGCTGCTGATAATTTTATGTTAATGGTACAAGAAAAAACAAGCAAAAAACTGGGTTTCATAATTCCAAAGGACAGTGACTGCAGTGTGGTTTGAAGTTGAAGCTTAGAGAAACTGGATCTGTTTGACTAAAACCTGGAAGTTTAACATGTATGATTAAATAAATGACATAATCAAACTTAGACCTCAACAAAGAAAGTGGCAGAGTTGTTTGATTGTTGTCTGTTCAGTTGTTAAGCATGTTAGCTTGTTTTAGAGGTTTTAAATGCATTTTCACTTCAATGTTATTAGAGTACTTTGCCGCTGTTGTTGGGTGACGTCACGAGTGCCACAGTATGGCCGCACTGATGGGAGCTCCACTTCGACTCAATCTTCTTTTGTTCCTGTTGTTCTTGTTTTAACGGGGTTTTTTTTTTTTTTCATATGGCAAATAAACCAAATCTGATTGCAGCTCGGTGGTCAGTGCCGTGGTCTTATAATCCTGAGGCTACAGGTTTGAACCCAGGTTGATCAGGAAAGACATCTGGTGTAAAACAATTGCCAAATCGTAAACTCGTGTTCGCTAGCTGAGAAGACTCCTGAAGAAAGCAGCTGAAAGAACAACAACAGCAATAAGAGTATTTTAAATGAAATACTTGTTTTATTTTCCTGCAGGAAGCCTAGTAAAACGAGACTGTACAAAGGCCATTAACACGTTCTGTCATCCGTGTGGAAATGGGACTTATATGGCTAAAGCCAATGAACAGAAACAATGCATCTCATGTTCTATCTGTGATTCAGGTGGGTCTCTGTTTTTCACATTTTCTGTTGCAGTAGAAATAAATCTTCTCCACAGTTTATGTCTAATTTCTGCAAATAAATTCACATGTGTCTATTTTATTACTTTTCACTGGTTACTATATCTGATAAAATAAAGCTATGCTTGATTACAGCAGAACAAAAAATCAGATATTAATGTTATTAATTGACTTGTATGAATGTGAATATACAGGTGCTGTTCATAAAATTAGAATATCGTGAAAAAGTTGATTTATTTCAGTAATTCCATTCAAAAAATGAAACTTGTATATCTTATTCACACAGACTGATATATTTCAAATGTATTTATTTAAATGTTGATGATTATAACTGACAACTAATGAAGCCCCAAATTCAGTATCTCAGAAAATTTGAATATTGTGAACAGTTTCAATATTGAAGACACCTGGTGCCACACTAATCAGCTGATTAACTCAAAACACCTGCAAAGTCCTTTAAATGGTCTCAGTCTAGTTCTGTAGCTACACAATCATGGGGAAAACTGCTGACTTGACAGTTGTCCAAAAGACGACCATTGACACCTTGCACAAGGAGGTCAAGACACAAAAATCATTGCAAGAGGCTGGCTGTTCATAGAGCTCTGTGTCCAAGCACATTAATAGAGAGGTGAAGGGAAGGAAAAGACGTGGTAGAAAAAAAATGTACAAGCAATAGAGATAACTGCACCCTGGAGAGGATGGTGAAACAAAATCCATCCATCCATTTTCTTCCGCTTATCCGGGGTCGGGTCGTGGGGGTAGCAGCCTAAGTAGGGAGGCCCTGACTTCCCTCTCCCCAGCTACTTGGTCCAGCTCCTCCGGGGGAATCCTGAGACGTTCCCAGGCCAGCCAAGAAACATAGTCCCTCCAGTGTGTCCTGGGTCTTCCTCTGGGTCTCCTCCCGGTTAGGGTTAGAAACCCATTCCAAATTATGGGAGAGATTCACAAAGAGTGGACTGCAGCTGGAGTCAGTGCTTCAAGAACCACCACGCACAGACGTATGCAAGACATGGGTTTCAGCTGTCACGTTCCTTGTGTCAAGCCACTCTTGAGCAAGAGACAGCATCAGAAGCATCTCGCCTGAGACTGCTGCTGAGTGGTCCAAAGTTATGTTCTCCGATGAAAATAAATTTTGCATTTCCTTTGGAAATCAAGGTCCCAGGGACTGAAGGAATAGAGGAGAGGCACAGAATCCACGTTGCTTGAGGTCCAGTGTCAAGTTTCCACAGTCGGTGATGGTTTGGGGCCATGTCATCTGCTGGTGTTGGTCCACTGTGTTTTCTGAGGTCAAAGGTCAACGCAACCATCTACCAGGAAGTTTTAGAGACTTCATGCTTCCTGCTGCTGACCAACTTTATGGAGATGCAGATTTCATTTTCCAACAGGACTTGGCACCTGCACACAGTGTCAAAGATACCAGTACCTGGTTTAAAGGACCATGGTATCCCTGTTCTTAATTGACCAACAAACTGGCCTGACCTTAACCCCATAGAAAATCTATGAAGAGGAAGATGTGACACACCAGACCCAACAATTAGAAAAGCTGAAGGCCACGATCAGAGCAACCTGGGCTCTCAGAACACCTGAGCAGAGCCACAGACTGATGCACTCCATGCCACGACGCATTGATGCAGTAATCCAGGTGAAAGGAGCAACAACTAAGTATTGATGCTGAACATGCTCATACTTTTCATGTTTGTACTGTTCAGTTGGCCAACAGTTCTAAAAATCTTTTTTTTTAATTGGTCTAATATTTTGGGGCAACATGGTGGCGCAACTGGCAGAGCTGCTGCCTCTCAGCGAGCAGGTCCTTGGTTCAAATCCCGGTCTGGGTGCCTTTCTGGGTGGAGTTTGCATGTTCTCTCCGTGCATGCGTGGGTTTTCTCCGGGTACTCCGGTTTCCTCCCACAGACCAAAAACATGCATGTTAGGCTGATTGGTAACTCTAAATTGTCCCTAGGTGTGAGTGAGAGAGAATGGTTTTTGTCTCGTTTGTCTCTATGTGTCCTCTGATGGACTGGAGACCTGTCCAGACTTGTCCGCCCCTCGCACAGTGATTGCTGGACATGGGCACCGGCGACCCACGTGACCCAAAATGGAAGAAGCGGGTAAAAGATAATGGACGGATGGAAGTAATATTCTAATTTTCTGAGATACTGAATTTGTTGTTTTCATTAGTTGTCAGTTATAATCATCAACATTAAAAGAAATAAACATTTGAAATAGATCAGTGTGTGTAATGAATGAAAATAATATAAAAGTTTCACGTTTTGAATGAAATTACTGAAATAAATCAACGTTTTCATTATATTTTAATTTTATGGCCAGCACCTGTATTTGTTCAGTGCCCTGAGATCTTAGGCATCCCATCAATTATATGTGAAGGGGACGTGTCCCCACCACATTAAAAATAAAGTTAATTTGGACTTCCCCACATTTACCATGAAATATTAGTTCACTCTGCGCTGTTTGTCTTTCTTGGTGAACAAATCCATTGCACTTGATTATTAAGAGAATACTCAAACCACTAAAAGTCCACTCCAGGTTTTCCTGGTTACCTGCAACTCCACAGCAGCAGTGTTTCTCCCCTTGGCAGGGCACTCACAGGGGGAGGAGGTGGAGACACCTCTGTGTAGCGAGCAGATGTTACAGGGGTGGTGGTGGTGGTGGTGGGGGTAGGAATCATAAACTACATGGTTAGGATGCTTGAGAGAAGTGGAGCGCTACGTCTGTAGCTAAGTGTGTGACGCTGTAAGACGCTGCAGGTGTAAGAGACGCTGTGTGTTCAGGTGCATTAAAGTTGAAATGTCTTTAAACCCCACATCTGAATTTACACAAACCACTGGTGTACACTTTGCACACTAGTGGTGTGTGTATGTGTGTGTGCGCGTACACGTACACACGCACCACCAGTGCGTCCCCCCACATTACAAATAGTTCTGATGCCAGTGCCTGAGATAACTTCTGTTGTGATGACGCTATATAAATAAACTGAATTGAATTGAATGAATCAGAGTTTTGTCTGTTTGTGTAATGTCTTCATGTTTCAACAGGATTTGGTCTGAAGGTAAAGCAGGCGTGTACGCAGACATCAGACACAATCTGTGAACCTCTGGAGGGATTCAAACTCTGTAAACCGGGACAATACATCAGCAAAACAGGTTGGTTTATTTGTTTTTCAGATCTACGTAAAGCAAATGTTTATCAGGTAATAAATGAGTCACTCAATCCTCAGGCGTACGGACCCATGAGACCCAAACTAGACCAGAGGTGAAGTTCCACTGAGATTTTATTGTGAATGAGAAAAGCAGTAAAAATGACTGCACTTGTTGGTTTCTTCATTATTCATTAAAATGTTTGACCACAGCTGGTAGAGAACATTTTCTCAAAGTCGAACAGTTGTTTTTTCTCACTGAAGACTAATTATGAGGCGCGCCAGGAGGGCATCTTTTGAATTTTACAAACACTTAAAGTAGAAAAATCTGTCATCTTATGTTAGGACAGCTGAAGCGCAAGTGTGTCAGGCTCCACAGAGAATCTTCAGTGTTCACTTTGATCCCATGTACCACCTGATGTGTGGACGCTGAGTCAGTGTCCTCGTCTTTCTGCAGGAACGTCGTCCTCAGACACCGAGTGTTCTGACTGCAGCACAGGAACGTTTTCAGACGGATCAGTCACTTCCTGTCAGCCTCACACACGGTAAGAGATTCTCTATAATACATAAATAAACACATCTGGATGTTAACAACAGCTGGTAGGTGGTTGCGTTTGTTTTTCTGTCAAAGTGTCTCTCTGTTATTCCAGATGTGAAACGTTAAAACTTCAGCTGATAAAAGCAGGAACAGCTTCAGCTGATGCAGAATGTGGAGAGAAAAGTTTCACAGGGATTGTGACTGGAGTCGTGGTGGCTGCTGCTGCAGTACTGACTGGCCTCGCTGTAACTACGATTTTATACATAAAGAAAAAAAGAAAAAAACAGGTAAAGTCTATGACGACTCTTTGATGAATAAATAGTTTGTTTTTATATTTTACCCCTCATGAAAATGTCTGATTTTTTTCTTAGATGTTTTAGATTGTTTTAAAAATAAACCAAATAAAGATTATTCAATAGAACACGAGGTGTTTTCATTTTTATTGTTTGCTACATTTTTTATTTATTTAAATGTTTAACGTTTAAATGTTTCTCTTAATTTGTTACCAAAAAGTCCAAACCAGATCCATCAGAAGTATCACTGATGTCTCCACAGAATCCAAACATCAGAGAAGAAGGCATGGTTTTATCAGAAGTTCCATGTTGACAGAAGTTCCGACTGGATGTAGAACATTCACCACGTCCCCGACTCTCTGTGAGTCTGAGTAATCTGCAGCTGTTAGTGAGCCTCCAGCTGATGGAGGAGGAGGCACAAAATAAATCAGGAGGTTCTGATCCACTGCTGGGAGACATTTGTTCTCTTTGGTTTTAAGAACCTTTGAAGAAAAATCACTTCAGCAGCACCCTGAGACCATTTAACCTCTTCACCAAGATGTCTACTCTCTTTCTTTTCTTAGTCAACTTGTTGCATTTAGAAAAGATGCTACTTAAATGATGAATTAGCTAGCTAACCTATTCATAGCTTACTTTGCTTTTCTTCACAGGATGAAACATCTGGTGAGAGCAGGAACAGCTTCTGTTTGCAGCCTCTCTTCAGTGGATCAAAACAAGATTCAGTTCTGTGAAGCTCAGAGACTCTGAAGCTACTGGAGAACATCCAGCCCAAGGCTCACAGAAGAATACTGCCTGCTGTTGTAGCGTTGCGTTGGTGCGTCACAGCTTCACACGAGCACAGCGAGGAACAGAGACAAGAACAAAAGATTCAACTTGTGTTCAAAACCTCCTAAAGAAGATGTAAACTAGACGGAGGAGCTAAAGTCTGAAAAGGGGTAATCAAGAAAAAGTAGCAGAAATACCAGTGAGCCAAGATTAGTTCCAGCTGTTCTGCACCACAGTTCAGTTCATGACGTATGATCCAGGTACGATCAGTCACTCTGCTCCACACCAGCAGGGCGAGATGATAACATCATACGCTAAGCAACACTGTCCCATCCACATGGGGTACAGCTCAGTGTCAGTCTTCTCAGCCAGCGCACCAGAAAGAAGAAGAGTCCATGGACTTTCCTGGTGCGAGTCTGCACATCCCAACTGCACGTCCACCTCCACCAGATGCTTTAAAAGAACAGATATGGAACAGGGACTAAGAAGAGGCCTGATCGCCACCCAAATAATCCCACTGGTACCCACACGCCCCATCCATCATCTTTTACCTGCTTCTTCCATTTTAGGGTCATGGGGGTCACCGGTGCCCATGTCCATCAATCACTGTACGAGGGGTGGGGTGCACCCTGGACAGGTCTCCAGTCCATCCCAGGACCTCTTCCTCCTCATGGTCTTTGAAACCAGCCACTAGGGAGCACAAGCCAGTGTGTCTCTTGTGCCGGTCCCAAGCCCGGGTAAATGGTGAGGGTCGTCAGGAAGGTCATCCGACGAAAACACTTTTGCCAAAACTTTAATGTGAGTTCATCAAAGCGACAGCAAAACGTGCAGCAACCAAAATAAATATAAAAACCACACGGGTAAGACGCAACAAACCAAACCCCAAAAAATAAATTTACTTATCAAAAGTCCCAGTTTTCTGTGACACTATGCAGAGTTAATAATAATAATAATAATAATAATAAAATACATTATTTATATATCACCTTCCAACAACGACTTGCATCGACCAAAGTGCTTTAAAAGATAAAACAAAAACGGCACAATAAATTATTGCAAATTAAAAACAGTCACAATAAAAGGAGGTAGAGGAGATAAAAAATATTAAAATACGAAAAGTTAAACATCAAACACCGTTTAAAATAAAAGTGTCTTCAGTTTAGCTTTGAACAGAACCAGATCAGAGATGGCACGCAGCTCACGGGGAAGAGTTCCAGGCTGGTGGACCTGCAACTGAAAAAGACCGGTCCCCACATTGTTTGCACCTTGAGCAAGGCACCTCCAGCAGATACTGACCAGCAGACGGTAAAGCTCTGCTGGGCTGGTGGACTTTCAAAAGTTCTGAAATATTGGACGGTGCAAGGCCAAAGTTTTAAAAACAAACAGCAGCAGCTTGAACTGAACTGGGAGCCAGTCAAAGAAGAAAGGACATGAGTGACGTGTTCATATTTACATGTTGGTCAACCACGGCAGAGTTTAGTACAAGCTGTGAACAGGAGATAGAAGATTGATTTATACCCACATATAAGGTGTTACAGTAATCAAGCCTAGAGCTCACAAAGGCACGGATGGCCTCCAGATCATTACGGAGTGACTTTAGAAAGCAGACGAGCTGGAAGAAGCTGGTTTTCACAACAGAACTCATCTGTTTAACTTTAATACGAAGCTTCAATAAGACTGACGGGGATGAGACATGATCCGGTGATGGTGGGAAAGGACTTGAAAACACTGAATTATTTGGCAAAATCAAGCCTCAGATAACCAGCCTGTCACATCCAGCCTACCAACCAGCCTGTAAACATTAATGACAAAGCTTTTTGCTTGGCTGGAAACGAGTGTCCCAGACTTTTTAAGGTTTTTCCTCAGAGATGCAGGAGAGACCACAAGTGATGGACCAACTGGATC